>NC_139720.1:142912354-143644854 GCF_964211835.1 Anser anser
AATAATTACACTGCATGTACTGCAAAATCCTCATCCCAAATAAAGAGCCCAAACAGCTCTCCTGGAGGCTCATTGTAAATTTCCCATTACCTTCAGGAGTGTTAGTTTTGGCCTGGCATACCTAATTTTTCTTACGTAAAGTCACGCTGTTTGTGATCATTGATGATCATGTTACTGGGGAATTTTATTGTGTATTCGTGTCAAAGATTTTTGAGTCAAAAGGAGAGAAGACTAACCAGTGGGAATAAATATGGAAAATCTCTAATTGCAGCACAGCAATTTGCTTTTGGGCAGACACCGGGTATTCCCCCAGCTGCTTTTTCAACTGTTGAAATGCTAATTACGCACAGTGCCAATAATGACAAACGGTTAATTGGTGTGGTCAGACTGAACCACTGCAAATTTATTTTTTCTTTTGAGAGAAGACGTGTCCCTTCTTAGCATTGTTGTCACCCAAACCATGGCTCAGCCAGCGTGCGTACTGACAATACAGTGTACATCATCAGTCCGTCGCAAGACTTCCTACAGCTCCCATCACTGTATCACAGATCCATTACTTTCTCTATGCATACACTGTAAACGTGTGCGTGCGTGCGTGTGCACTTGCGTGTGTGCGCATGCATGTGTTACATACCTCCATTAATTGCATGATAGGATGTTACCAGCTTGGGTTTGGTGCTTCAGGGTTCGAGTCGTTGTAGGGGGGTCAGGTGAAGCGGTGGGTAAACGTCTCGGCCTGCTGAGGCTGCGGGTGAGAGACGGCTAGATCGCAAGAGCAAGCGAGTTTGGTCTAATACCTGTTTCCTGGTGGATGTTTGTTTGTGCCATAACTCATCGCATAATCCAGCAAGGCTGGCGGCGTCTGCTCAAGAGAAGCTTCTGGTGAGGGCGGCAGGGGAGATGGCAGGGCAGGTCTGAGCTGCACTTGGCAGAGCCCCTTTTGGGGAAGCTTGCACCAGGTCTACCTACACTAAGCCTGGCCCTAGCTGTTGCTAACAGTTCATCGCACCAGTGCAACAAACTAATGTTTAATACAACTTGCATGTGACTTTGTGTTGGCTGTGTTGAGTCAGACTTGCTGTGTTTTAACTCTTCCAAAACTTTCGAGTGCATTTTGCTGCTTCTTGAAATCCCTTCCAAAATACACAAACGAGCTCTGGCCCGTGCTGGCAACATTTGCAGGAGTCCAAATTTTGGAACGGAAGGGGCCAAAATACGATGCTCGGTAGACAGGGCTCCCTAAATTGTTCTGCAGGCACTAATCCATCCTGAAGTGCGTTTCTCGTTAAAGCTGAACTGGGGAAGTAGCGTGTGGTGTGCCAGCCAGGGGGTTCTGATGCATTCCTTTTGAATAAATTCATTGCTGGGTAATTTCTATGTGACAGGAGTATATCAGGCGACAGCTAGAAGAGGAGCAGCGGCACTTGGAAATTCTACAGCAGCAGCTGCTCCAGGAGCAGGCCATGTTACTGGTAAAGCACTGTATCTGTTTTGTTCAGTAGCTATAGGATCCATTTATCCGGCCAGTCCTAGGCTTCCCTCAGTCAGGCACAGCTGCACTGACAGTATGACAACAAAGGAGCTTGATTAAAAGGCCATTTATGCTAGCGTCGTGGGCTGACAGGCACATATGAGAAGTGCTGTAAGGTCACACTGCTTTCTGGGCAGTAAGAGGAGGCTTTATGTTAAAGTGGAACAGTTCTGGTTTGGCGGTCGAGTTTCTGAACAGACCTTGGCATTCAGTGACGAACTAGAGTGCTTATGTTGCAGATCAAAAGCACACATGATATGTAAATCTACCCCTGGATACAATGGCCTAGTGTTGTTTTAAATCATTGTTTTATGAATTTACACTGGATTTAGTATAAATAACTCGTTTTTTTTCTTTTAATAAAAACCAGTTTTGACATAACTCTCCAATCACGTGAAGCTTAGCAGTACACTCTCAACTTTCCCAACGTGAGACACGTGCCATATTGGTCCAACTTAGCTCATGGTTACGCTTTAACAATGAAATAAATCCAAAAAAAAAAAAAAAAGCAACAGCAATCAGAAAGGTGCATTTTTAACGGGATGGATAGGGACATGTCTACCATATATTCCATGTCATGTCTTGAATTATTCACGCGTTCTCTCAAAGGAATACAGATGGCGAGAGATGGAGGAGCATCGACAGGCGGAGCGACTCCAGCGCCAGTTGCAGCAGGAGCAAGCCTACCTCCTGTCGCTGCAGCACGATCACAGGAGGCAGCAACAGCAGCAACAGCAGCAGCAGCAACAACAGCAGCAACAGCAACAGCAGCAGCAAGAAAGAAATAAACAAAGCTATCATACCCCTGAGCCAAAACCCCACTATGAGCCTGCTGAAAGAGCGCGTGAGGTAAGTCCTGCACATGGACAGGAATATGCTACCCACTCCTCGGTCCCTACCTCTTGGCATCATGGTGACTACGGTTCTGCTACAGTATGGTTGGAGACCAGGATGTCACTCTTGAAGAGCAGGATATTCTTAAGTTTTGGCCACTAGTTTCCAAACCCGGGTACTTCTGAATACTTCTGCTATTATTGTAGGTCAGAGTTTTTAGGTGTAAAGAGTGGAAACAAGTTGCGAAATGCTGCATACTAAGGGGAGCTGATATGGGAAGCATCAGGTCAGGTGGTCAATCTTATCTGCAGATGTTTTCACAGGAAGCACTGACTGGTACAGTTGTCAATCTGTGTCGCAGGCAGGGACTGAGGCCTGGAAGTTGGGAGAGCACAAACCTATGTGGGATGCTTACACACACCACCAGTAGGTGCCTTAGCCCATGGTCTTGGAAATTTGCTTCTCATGAGCACAAACATGAATTTCATGAATTTCATTTCTGAAGTGTTAAGTATTCTCTGCTGAGATGACATCCCCGCCTTTGTGAAGCTCTGTGGTGCTGCCTTCTTGGACTTTGGGCACTCAGAAGTCAATCTGAAATCATCAGAGTGCTGTTTGTCTCAGTGAGTGGTCCCCTGACTTCATTGCTCCACGGTTAACATTGCTAAGCAAGTAATTGCCTCTGATGCATACTTGGCTCTTTTTCAGCACTCTTGTTCTTGTGTTTCCCTTGAGCATCATACTGCCCACAAACCACTAGACTGGGCAATACTGGTCAAAACTCTTAACGGCATTCATCACCAGCATGTGGGAACTAGGTAAATACGTTTTGGAACAAGAACAAAAAAAATCCTTGGGGCTATTGAACCTGATAAAATAGCTTTCAGTCCACCTTTGTCCAGTAGTGCTTCACTGCCTTTGAAGTACTGCTGTTTGGACTTGATGAGCACAAACTCATTTTCTCATAGGTGCTATTGTCCCGGTTCTTCATAAACCATGTTGTGCTATCTCATCTGTTCCTCTTGGCTGAAGTACCTGGTATGTGTCTCTCTTATGGAAGAAGTTCAGACTTGTACAGCATGTTGTGGTGCAAGTGTGGAACAGTCCTCCTCTCCTGTCCTGGTGCGCATTCCTGGCCTGCCTTGGTGAAACCACAGTACCAGTCTAGAACTCCTTTCCAGCCTGAGGGTGGGCTTTGAAGAGGTGCGGAACCATCTCTGTTATCCATCTCTCATTTTTCCTTTCAGAGTTGAAAAGGAGATAAACTCCTAAAGATTCAAAGACCTTAGAAAGTTAGAAAGAGTAAAGTGAAGGCAAAGAAAAACTTGTGTCAGTAGTCAGAAGTATAGCTGTAATATCTTTGTGCCTGGCAGTTGGAGCAACACCAGTTAATATCAAAAAGCAGACGTTAACTCTGATGTACTTTTGGACATAGAATAGTGAATTAGAGCGAGTATTCTGTGCCTCATGCTTTCACAAAAACTGCTATCTAGAGAAAGTTTCCATCCACTGATGCTGACCATCACAATGCTAAGCCAGCATGGGCTATCTTTCCTGTTCTGGCAAACTGTGATTTTTTTTTTCTTTTTTTACCCATTCCAGCTACAATGAGGATAGAAGGAAAATGACTTCTAAGAGTGGCTCTGGGAAACAGAAGGAAGCTTAGAGCAAGAAATGAGACTTAATACTATTTTCTGGTCCAGACAGTCAGATGACTGGAACAGGGACTGTTTCTATCAAGGGAATAACTGACTATCTCTTTCTCACATCTTGCCTGTTTTTAAGGACATGTGGCTGTTACAGTTTGTGTGCTTTGTGGAAGAAACCTCCTATCATTTACAGCTGGAGACATGAAAGCTTGTTCCTTCAGACAAAAAGACTTGGGGCTTTTCCTTGTTCTATTCATAAGAAGTAGACTACCAAGAGGAGTCTGGCCTATTTTTATACTTTAAAGGATGGCTCTGTGAGGCTGACATGGGGGTGAAAATGATTGTATGCTGAAGATGCTTGACTCCATTCTTGTCGTTTTCCCCAAGACACGGTGTATTTTGTGTAGGCCTGGCAGAAGCTTGTCTGGTTGCTCCCATAGGCAGTCTGGTACTGTCCTCAAAGTTTGGAAAGCAGAGGCAGGTTAGGTTTGTAAAGCAGCCTCTCTAAGGAGTCCTGGAGACTTGCCTCTGTCTTCCAGCATGGATATATAAATAGTCTCATCATGCTATTGCTGCTAGGGAACAGTTAGGAAATCACCCCAATACTGGTTTCATGCTCCAGGCACAAGGGTTAAAGCAGATCTTATGAGCAGCATCTCAACAAACGAATCTCAGTGCCAGCTACTGGTTTGATCTTTCTTTGACACTGATAAAGTGCTGGGAGTTTAGCATTCCTCAGCAGCAACTCTTCTGGCAGAAAGGTGCATGCTGCTGCGATTCCAGCAATTGATTGTTTTAGGAAATGGGAGGATATTTCCTTTCAGCCTGTAGCCTCCCTCCGTCTCTTTCCCTTCATACCACTCGCTTTGGTCTCAATGCCACGGACTTGAAAGAGGTGACGTTTCTGCGTGGGGACCTTGCTTGATGTTTGAGGACTCGCACTTTCTGATTTAGTCTTCCTCTCGAAAAGCTCTCTAGGTTAGTGTACAGTCGCTTCCACATGTCTCTGAGAACCAGAAATAAGTTGTGGGGGTTGTTCTCTGCAGTCTGAGGTCAGAGTGCAGCACTTAGATGTCATTTTGGGACTATCTGATAAGAGAGAGGATGAGCAGTCCTACAGTTTTGTATCTAAAGCTGAACTGCCTCCAGTATTACTGGATAGAGAAGCATACCCTCTTTCTTCTTGCACTGCCAAAGAAACAGGCACAGGAAAGCAGATAATCAAATAACATAACTTCCCTTCAGTTTAGTAAGGAGGGTAACTGCAGTAAGGGAAATGTACTTTTATATTGTAAAGTTGTTTCTGTTTTCACATATCCTTCTTGTTATCTGTATGTATTGATGGGTAGTAACTAGTCTAGGCATAAGGAATTATCCTGGTGGTCTCTCATTGTATCACTTCACGTTTTACTGCCCACTGTAACCTCTTTCCTAGTATGGATTCCCATATGGCATACTTGCCATGTTGGGACAGTTTATTCTGTTTTACATCGCTGGTGAAAGCTGTAGGGAAAAAATCCTGCCAAGCCTCAAACATATTTGGTCTCCATGGTAAAGAAAGGGAGGTGGTCACCTTCATATTTCTACTGTAATTGGTTTCCTGATTCTAGACTTAACCTGCATTTATTTTGGCTTAGGTGGAGGAGAGATTTAGAAAAACAAATCAGGGCTCCCCTGAAGCACAGTCAAAGCAGATGGGCAAAGTGTTGGAGCCACCAGTGCCTTCAAGATCAGAGTCCTTTTCCAATGGAAACTCAGAACCTGCTCAGCCTGCCCTGCAGAGGCCAATGGAGCCCCAAGTAAGTGCCCAGGAAAATATCGGTGAGCCTGAAGGAAGTGCAGAAGTCCCAACATGTTTCCTTCAGATTTGCAGATCTTGGCACATAGGAAGTCTTATGTAAAGAGTAGCACTGTTACACAAAACAGCTTATTCAGTAGATTATCTCTGTATGGTTTTGTTTATTGTATTGATAAACTGATGGATTTGTGTGTTTGTTTTTTTTTTTTTTTAATGACTACTGTTGCATTATCTTATTATCTGTGCAACAGTGGAATGGTTGGCTAAATACTGGTCATAGTTTCAGTATATTTCTACAGTTCAGAATCTGATCTGTGCAAAATATTTACTGGCAAAGAGGACGTTCAGGAAAGCAGTGAGCTGGCTTAGTTTTCTAAGATAATGGGAAAAAAAAGCTAACCGAACAAATGATTTTTAATACGATGATCACTGCTTCAAAGAGATCCATGAAACATGACTAAGAAAAGCAAGTTTGTTGTCAGTAGGCTTATGCTTGCTAAACAGAGTTCTGTGCCACCCCTGGAAAATGAAAAAGAGGTTGAAACCACTGAGCGACGTGGTTGCTGTCATTCTGTTGTTTGCTAATGGAAGTTTCCAAAGCTCAGTAATCGTACCTCATGGGAATTATAGCACAAATTAAAAAAATAACTTAAAGTTTAAAAATTACAAATAAACCATATTTTCTAAGCTATTGAGATATGCTAAATTAAACAGTCTAGTTCTATATTAAGTTCCTCTGTTTCCATGCAGAATTTTCTTCTCCTACGTAAGACTGTTGATGACAGTGCAAACTGAACCCATCCATGATTGTGACTAGGCACTGAAATTCTTTTGGGTAGCAGGAGATTTTCAGCAGACAAGAGAGTGGGAGAAATCAGGACAGAACTTCATCTCTTACTCATTAATTCCTGGCTTTTATTCAAACCTCTATGATTATTTCAAAATATTGGACTTGCATCTTCATGCTCTCTGTGCCAGTTACTTTTAAAGTCTGATCTTCCACTCATATTAAGAATAATCAGGCTCTTCAACAGCTGTGTGTATGAAAATTGAGGAAATAATAATCATATAAAAACAAATACAACCAGCCTACTGAAACTGGGGTTGAAAGTGAAATCTTGATTAATTACTAGGTGCAAAAGCAGAATGTTCCTCAGTTATGACACTTCCTCCTCCTTAGCTTCAGAAATTAAATTAGAAACATGGGTTTATGCACAAAGAAGGAGTAGCTGAAGGGTCAGTATGTATTTCAAAGGAAACCCCAATGGATTTTTAGCTCTGGAGTCACAGTTGTGCCTTCTTAGTGTATCTGTAATTGAATATGTGTGTGTGTACGTGTGTGTTTAGTTTGTGAATAAATATGTATATATGTACAGTATATGGTACATATATGGTATATGTATAATATGCATTGTCCATATGTATACTATATACAATATACAATATATATTATGTTTTTTATATATATATTGCAATGACTATAAAGGAATAAAGGCTTTTGTGTTACAACTGTTCTCCAAAAGTTTGGAACTGTATCTAGTTTCCAAATTTCTTAGATAACATAAATGTCTGTTGGTTTGCACACTTTATAGCATTCTTTAATTTTGCACATTTCTTCAATTGGATATCTGCTCCAAATTCCCCAACCCATCAGTGCTACCATGAGACCTGGCCAAAGCCCACGGAAGACTGGGGCACAGATGACGACTCCTGTCTTGGGTGGCCTTTGGACGCGGGCTCATGGTGCAGATATTAGGTCCCCTTTTCTTCTGGGCACTAGTGTACGTGTATGTGGAGAGCGTATCTCACAAAAATGTGCTGTATTTTCAGTCTGTTACGTTCCTTGGGCGCTTGCCTTGCTTTTAAATGCATTGATTCCACCCCACGCTTACCTAATGCCATAACCAATTTGTCTCTGCCCGCCCCAGCTGCCTTTATTCTGTGTTAATTGGACAGCCAGTTATACTGAGCGCATTGAATGTTTTATGTTTTGTTTTCTTGTAAGGTACAGTGGTCCCATCTGGCATCTCTCAAGAACAATGTTTCCCCTGTCTCGCGATCCCATTCCTTCAGTGACCCTTCTCCCAAATTTGCTCATCACCATCTTCGTTCCCAGGACCCATATCCACCTTCACGCAGTGAAGTGCTAAATCAGAGTTCTGACACTAAGTCGGAGGTACCCGACCCCACCCAAAAGGCTTGGGCTAGATCAGACAGTGACGAGGTGCCTCCAAGGGTAAGGAGTAGAAAGACAGATGTGTGCTTTTTCTTTATGATGATGATTTTTTTTAAAGCATGTCATAGTCTGGGCACTGGGAAGACCATGCCCTCGTGCCAGTGTTAGTAACAGTATTTCCGAAGTCAGATCACAATGCAGGTGTTAAGTCAACGGGTTAATGATAATCAACCTTCAGTACAATATTGAAGCTGTGTATAAAATTGGCAATTATTTATAGAATGCAGCTATTTCAGAGAGACAATTTATTATGCAAAGTTAACAAATCATTACCATATTCCAGAAAGAATTTAAAATATCCCTGAGGTTATTGCTCAGAGTTAATTTTCTTCTTCATCTGTTAGCAACCCAAACTATGAATCATACAAGTACTAAAAATTGAAATGGAACTGAACAAAAAGGAAACATTCAATATTTCCTCCTCCTCTCCTCCCAAACCCCTTCCATCCACTGGGATTTGCTTCTTCCGAGTATATTCTTGCTCCCCCACCAGTCTTTGCCTTCTGCTGATCCATTCCTGGGCATTTGTTTGGTTTCCCTGAGCTTATCCTCCTAATTCTCATGCTGTTTCAGCAAATTGCTTTGCGCCTCCCCTGCTTCAGTCAAAATGCTGTGTTCTTTTCAAATGTCTCAGTAGTCGGAGGGTAGTGAGGTGTGTATGTGTTTGTGTGGTAGCTATTAAACACTACTTAATATTAAGACTAAACTTGGAGTTCTCTTCAAAATCTGAACAGCATCCCAACTAAGGCTTTGGGGTTTGTGGGTATTACTTTATTGCTTTTGGTTTTTGATGCTAACTTGGACATAGAATAAGCATTATTAAAATCTTAAGAATATATTCTGTAGCAGGAGAGGTTTAATCTTCCTCTTCTTTCTCTCTTCTTCATGGGTTTAACACAGCCTTTTTTCTCCCAAGGTACCTGTGAGAACAACGTCCCGATCACCAGTCCTGTCTCGTCGTGATTCTCCACTGCAGGGCAGTGGGCAGCAAAATAACCAAGCAGGTCAAAGAAACTCCACGAGGTTTGTAAGCTTACATGTCCTTGCCTTTCCTGTGTTGGAAGGAAGAGGCTCATGGGAAGACGGGTGTTTTTCAGAGAGCTTTTGGCATTTTCTGTTGGATGTGGAAGGGAGAAGGATTTGGATCCCCCTTTCGTAATGATGAATCTTAATTTCCCCTGGTGTATCATGTGTGCCAACAAACACTGGCTAAATTTCCTCTTGCCTCTCCTTCTTTGAGTTGCTTGTCCTACAACTTTTGCAATAATTTCAAAATATCCTTAAGATTACTGAAAAAATGTGGCCATTTGTGACCATCATGCCTTCAGTGCAACAGGTCATCTTGGGTTATTGTGGGGATTACTGGCAGCAGAAATGTTTGTAAGATCTGAAGTGAAGAGGTCTCAGAAACTTTCCGGCCTCTCAGCCAGAACCAGACTTTGAGAGGCAGAAGAATCCCTGAGCTGTGATGCAGAACATCTGGGGTCAGGAAGGGGGAGAAAGGGGATGTTTCCTAAGCTCAACAAAGCCACGTGGGCAGGTCACCCTGGATTTGGCATGCTGGGCATGGGTGAGAGCATTCTGAGAGGGATAGGTTGTGCTGCCTTTTTGGCTTGTGCTTGGGTGGCCAGGGCACTTCTGAGCCAATTCTAGGCCTGTTGCATCCAGCCTGAGAGAACTGTCCACTTCGAGTTAGACACATAAGAATGGCAGGTAGCCAATTCCTAATAAAATGAATAGCTTAAACCCACCATTTTTTTTTTATTTATTTTTTTTTTTTTTACCATCCTAAATAAGGTAATAAGTGTTTCAAAGGGAGCCACTGCTTGGGTTGTGATGTATCATTGATGCTCTCAGCTCAGTGTTAAGTTTTCTTTCAGATTGATTATTAGCAAAACACTGAGGAAGAACGAAATTTGAGTTTAGAAACAGGAATCTGAAACCAAAGTGAGTAACAAAGGCTTTCCTCCCTCCCCTGATACAGCAATATAGAGCCTCGTCTGCTGTGGGAAAGGGTGGAGAAGCTCGTACCAAGACCGGGCAGTGGCAGCTCTTCGGGTTCAAGCAACTCTGGCTCACAGCCTGGCTCTCACCCCGGCTCTCAGAGTGGGTCTGGAGAGCGGTTCCGGATGAGGTGTAAGTCCTTCCCCACCCACCATAACATCGGGTTTTAAACTTACTGACTGTGCAACACTCACTAATGGAGGATGGTAACCCTCACTGGGAAAGACCTTTGTGCATGCAGTATTGAGGGTTGGTTAGCTTCCAATACCCCTCTTTGCTATGCATGCCTGTTTGGGAAAGACGGATCGTGCACAAGTCATCAAGAAAATGTGTTTCCTTGTCCTCTGATTCATGCTGAGTCACTGCTACACCTTTTGATGCTCGTTGTCTGTCACCTTGGTGGTTTTTGAAGGGGTGCAGTCTGCTAAGGATAGGTCTCAGATGGGGCACGTTGAATGCCAATACAGGCTTTTCACCTTGTGGCTTCAGTCAAATTAGGCAGTTTCAATCACTTGCAGACCCAATCCCTTGTGCAAATGAGACAGTATTTGCAACCACTTTGATTTATGGTTGTGTGACAGTTTGCTTTGGCTTCAGTCAGAGGTCAGCTGCACCTGTAGAGATCACAGCTTAGCAATATTTTTTCGCATAGTCTTTCGGGGAAAATGTAATAATGAACCAGTGAAACTGATGTCTTGCTCTCAAGCACTGCCTTGGTAGCCTTCTCACCTCTGTTCCCCACACCAAAGTGGAATAAGAAAATGTATTTTACTTTCCTGGTGAATCCCTGTTTTGTTTTGTTTTCCTTTTGGGGTCTTGGCGCATGCAGCATCATCCAAATCAGAGGGTTCGCCATCACAGCGTCATGAAAGTGCACCTAAAAAGCCTGAAGAGAAAAAAGAAGTCTTCAGACCTATCAAGCCTGCTGTAAGTTGCAGCTGCTTTCCCCTGTCCCCCCACATGTTCAGGTAGGCTCACAAAATACAGTGTGAGCTTTCATTCGTGGTGTCATCAGGGGTGAACTTCAGCTTGAGCTGCAGTTTGTACCTTTGGGTACATTCTGGGTGATGCAGTTGCTTTTACACATCGCAGTACCTTAAAGATTAAGATTTGCTTTGCCTTGGGAATTGATTTCCACTCTCTCGTCTGCTTTCTTCCTAACCTTTCCCTTTCTCTTTCTTTCAATCCTGTGCTTCCTTGCTGTGGCTGGACCAATGATAATGCATTTGACCTGAATGTATCAATGCTGTGCTGAATGGTGCAGGGAGAAGTGGTAAGACTTTAAAATGTTATTTCCTCTGAAACATTTCTGATGTTTTCCTAATCTGGTTGTTGTTGCAGTTGATTACAGTTCCTTGTATGCAGGGGATCACCGTAGGATTTTGCAGTACTTCCAACTTTGCTTATAACTTTTTTCTCTTGCTATCATGATAATGCACTAGCAGCCAAATCCCTCAGAGCTGCTATTTTAAAGAAACATGGAAGTTGGTCCTTCCTTCACCTCTACAAGTATAATGTGTGAAGTACTTGCTCTAAACTGTATTCAGCGAAATAAATCATTGCTATACAATTGAGAGCAGCTTGCAGTGACTGCAAACCTGTTTTACCCATGCTCCAAGCTGCAGACAGAAAAGCAGCTTATGGCTGTATTGTTTGACAGTTGTATGTGGCTGAGCCAGGGCTGATGAATCTGACCTCTCAGGTGAACTCCTTAGAGCATGTCCATGAAACTGGAAATGGATCAAAAGGTTTCAGGGTGATCATCTGTCTGCAACTGTCCAAATATGCTGCACCTCAGGCAGCTCAATAACTCTTAGACTCTTTCAGCTATCTTGCTGCCCAGAGTTTCTTGTGGTGGATGCTGTTAACCTGCAAAGTTAAGAAAAATGAACTGCAACAGTCAACCACTCTGTCAAAGTGGGTCTGGGTGCTTATTTACGTCTTTCGTACCTTTATGGTATAGTGGGATAAACTGAAGTCCTAATCAGAATAGTTTGGACTCAGATTGTATGCATTTTTTTTATATTATTGCATGGCCTTCTTAGGTTGACTCTGTAGGTGCTTTAGTTTATCCGAAAGCTTTGGTAACTGTCAGGAATTAATAAATCAAAGGAAACAGTGCTGCTGGGGCTATGGAAACACAGCAGTGGACAAGTGAGGAACCTTGGGCACTAATCCAGTGGGGCTGTCTTGCAAACTCTTCTCGTCTGACTGCAGCCTCTTTTTTTTCCTCCCTCTCCCATCAGGATTTAACTGCATTGGCAAAGGAATTGCGAGCAGTAGAGGATGTGCGGCCTCCACATAAAGTAACAGATTATTCATCCTCAAGTGAGGAGTCAGGGACAACGGATGAGGAAGATGATGATATGGAACAAGAAGGAGCTGATGAATCTACTTCTGGACCAGATGATGTCCGAGCAGTGTTAGTTCTGTGGTTTGCTTCTTTTGGTACTTGTAGGGAGCTGAACGAAATGGACGTTGGGCATTTTGGCTTATATGTTAGTTCACAATATTAGTTCACAACAATCTATGAGCAAGGCATAGCAGCCTTGTATGCTCACATTTTCAAACACTGAAGGTAGTCTTTTCAAACTCAAGCTGAGTGTTCAGGAGCTGGTTTAGCAGATATGTCTCTTTAAGTCATTTCTGCAAATGGGAAATCAGTTTCTCAGCTCCTCCTTTCCCTCTTCTCCTTTAGATTTGTAATAAAACAAGAAGCAGTGTTTAATGAATTCTTTTTTTTTTTTTTTTTTTTTTAAATTGACAGAGAAGCTTATGCAGGCAGGTTATGTAAATATTCCACTCTGGTCACGATCTTAAAATAATTTTGACTGTGCCTTGGTATAGAGCAGTGAAATTTCGTTATGACACAAATGCTTTTATCTCATCCTGGATATTTCTTGTCTGGCAAATAGGTCAACACTGAACTTGAGCAATGGTGAAACAGAGTCAGTGAAAACCATGATCGTCCACGACGATGTGGAGAGCGAACCTGCCTTGACTCCTTCTAAGGAGGGGACCTTAATTGTCCGACAGGTATTGCTTTTCCTTCCCTGCGCAGTGTTGCACCTTTTCTGTGCTCATTAACCCACTCGCTCATTCACCCATGCTGTTTCTACATTATATTCGTTGTTTGTATTATCAAGACACAGCTGTAGTGAATTTCAGATGAGCAAGATGTTTGATGCATGCAAAGAGGAGAGTAGCCTTTCACCCCTTGCTACTGTTTTGCATGCTTTCCAGTGACACCCATGGCAGCACCATGCAGAATACCTCACAGTCTGTGGGAGAGAATGGTAGAAAAGCTACAGGTGTGTGAAGCAGGTACCTGGAGCAAGGAAGTTTAGTTTAGTTTTACTGTAGAACAAAGTGTGGCTCTCAGGAGTGGGGCTGGGAGGGAGTCTGGGGGGAAGAGTTTAGGGTTTTTAAAAAAATTCTTCCAAACCTGTAGCTGAGGGCGTACAGACCACCCAGATCATGCTCTCTCTGTCTCACACACATACACACACACACACAAATTCATGTCACGGTTAGCGTGGGGGAATGGAGAAGCAAAACAGGTGGCAAGGCAGAGAATGTGGACAGAGCTAGAGTGCTGTGTTGTTGCCTTTAATTCTGAAAATACTGCATTCTTCTGCCTGTGAAAGATAATGATTCCCTGCTTTTAAATGAGCTCATGTTAATGAGCATGTTAGCTTATAGGAGTTTCCTTGGTAATCACATTTTCTGAATTTCACAACTGAATGCCAGTTTCTTAATTGAGCCTTCTGGTTTGAAAATTAAGATTTCATGCTTATTGTTTTAAATAGTTAGCTGAAGGCATTCACCAGACAGTCAATGCTCATATCTCTGTAGGATTTAAGTTAGTTTTAAACAAAACAATAGGGCAGAAATCCTCCCCCACCTCCAAAAGTGTGCTTGTCTGCGTTGTGGTGGAAGACTTACCGGCACAGTTGCTCTTCTGTTCATTACTGGAACTGGCTGTGCAAGTCCACCACATGAACTAAGCTTTTGCCTGCCAGAAAGGGTGGAAATTTGCAGAATTCTAGTAGCTCTGCCCACTTTCCCTTTCAATCCAGGCATCAAGGCATGGATTATCAGTTTACTTAAAAACTAAATGTAAAAAGGTAGGAAGAGTGCGAGGGAGAGAAGGAGAGAGGTTGTTAGGGATATAGGCCTTTAAGCAGCACTTGAGCAAGACAAGTGTGCCTGTTTTTTCTACAGAGTACAGTTGACAAAAAGCGTGCCAGCCATCATGAGAGCAATGGCTTTGCCGGTCGCATTCACCTCTTGCCAGATCTCTTACAGCAAAGCCATTCCTCCTCCACTTCCTCCACCTCCTCCTCCCCATCCTCCAGCCAGCCGACACCCACCATGTCCCCACAGACACCCCAGGACAAGCTAACTACTAATGAGGTATGTCTTACACCACAGCTGGCTGCTTTCGTAGGGTTATAGCAGCATTGCCTAGTAGCTAGTTTGCAAAGGAACTCCAGCCAATCTCCCCTGCTTTTTTTTTCTGTCACCTTTGTTCCCACCCCAAAATAACACATTTCAGTTCTGTGTAAAAAGCCCTTAACTCTAGAGCAGTCCCACGCCAAACTTGCCAGTTTACTATTTTTGCTTCCTCTTAGTGAGTCATTAATTGCATGGCATTTGTTTTAAACTAAACTTGACTGCTGTATTTTCTAGCCAATGCTCGTTATTTTTTTAATTCTGTTTTATTCTGGGAGCAGGCTAATTGCAAGCAGTGTGCCTCTTAAAAATTAGTGGTTAATTTTGGCTTTGTCAGTAGAGGCTGGGCTAGTAACTGTGCACGTATAAGGAGCTGCTTGTGGAAACTCACCCTCTGGGAGAGGAAGCTTCCACAGAGGGATTTTGCTCTTTAAAAACTTGCCACGTGGGCTTGGGTGAACATATCAGGTGTTGCCCGGGAGGGTTTTAAAATCCTTGGGTATTACTGTTCTGGAATAACGAGTGGGGAAAAATGTTTGTGCTCTGAAACGCAGCTGTGTAAATACGACTGCTCTCCACCGGTGCTGCTCGTGTCTGTTGGAGAAGCAAGGCTTTGCCACTGGGGAAGCTCCCTCCTGCTGTCCTGGGCCAGTCCCAGGGCACTGCCAGGAACGGTGCCTGCCCTTAGTCACCAAGGTGGGCAAGCCCAGTCCTTCACACACGTAAAGAGGAGATGCACATGTGTGAACGAAGGGCCTCATCCCCCCCTTGCTACTTCCAGCAGTGAGCTGGGAACCCAGCGTGCTTGCTCCGCTCCCACCGGGTCACCAGCCTGGTATTCAGGGAGAGCCTCCGTCTGTACCCAAAACGAGTGGTACAGGGGGAGGGAAGCTTTGTGGAAAGAAGCGGCTGCTTCTCGGGCTAGAGTCATCCTGCCATGTAGGTATGCAAGCGCTGGGCTGAGAAGAATAGATTGTGGTGAGCTGGGTGGGCTCTTGGCAATGCACGTTTTTACCACGGGATGAAAAATGCCTCGAACAGGAGGGTGGGCGGGAGGGTTTCCTCCTGGAAATTCAGTTAGCATAATATTTCATTTTCAGCTATGTTTCGTTCGCCTTTGATCTTTGTAAAAGCACGCTTTTGTGGGTTAGAGAGATCAGTTGATTGATCCACGGATAGGTTTGCTCCTTACTTTGATCTGAGCAATAAATAAGCAGGGTTCATTTAACTCAGTCTGGTAAGTGGAGGCAGCAGCAGCGGCTGGTGGTGAAGGAGCCTCTTGGTATTTAGCTGTGCAGGGGAGTGATGTGCTCATAAGGACCCACCGCTATTTTTTTGTGCAGAGTAGAGGCTTAGAAAGATCAGAGGTTGAAGATTAGTTGACGATGATGAAGTGCCTAACTACATTTGCATAAAGCTGAGCAAAAACCTAGTACTGCTTGGTATAACTCACCCACGTGCACACCCTGTACATATATAATACGATTTTTTTTTTTTACTTGTCCCATTCTGCTTCAGCGTGCAATGTTGTCACTATAATACTAAACTGGCAAGGGTTTTTAAGTCGTTCCATTTCCACTTTTAACAGTTCATTGTTTCACTCGTCTTCTTCCTTTCTTTATGTTTTTTTCATGTTTAGACCACATAACTCAGCAAGCACCAGTGATTTTATCCACTACATATTCATAGCTTCATATCACCGTTTGCTACACCTTCCACACTAATGAGCCCCTTTGTTCGATACAGGTTTAATATTTTGCTTTGTCAAATAAAGGTGGAAGAACCTGCTGCAGCTTTCTGGCAAGAGGCTCAGGTTAAACAAAATAGGGAGAATGAACAGTAGTGGACAGTGAAAACATAAACCATCACAGAAGTGAATGCCTGATCGCAGATGGTTCTGATTTTGTTGCACAAGCCAAGAGATCAAATTTCCTAACTTACTTCATAACTAGCTCATTTTAGAACATGCTTCATAAGTACAAAAGTTGAATGTAGTGGACAGCTTGCAGACGAGATAGTAGGCATACATTTAACTAGATTTTGAAAAAAGAGACTTTCCCTCGCTTTGTGCCCGATTGTAGTGGCCACTCAAAAATCTTCGCTGGCAGCTGAGGTGACAGGGATGGAGATGTAGCTAATTGCATTTCACTGTAACATGTGCAGTGTGCATATGTTCAGGTGTGGTGCCTGCAGTGCATTATGTATCTGTAAATCAAGCTTGGGGAGGCTATGTAGCATAATTCTGTAGTGACTTCAAAATGTTGGTTGTTGTTATCCTTGCTTTTTATTGTCATTAATATTAATAAAGTTGAAATTTACATTGCAGACTCAGTCCGCTAGTAACACACTCCAGAAACACAAATCTTCCTCCTCCTTTACACCTTTTATAGACCCCAGATTACTACAGATTTCTCCATCTAGTGGGACAACTGTGACTTCTGTGGGTAAGTAAAGTAGCTGAAGACGACAATTGAAAAAGGGTTCAGTGACTTCAGTGGCTCTTTAAAGTACTACGAATGTTACCATCATGCTTTTTATTTGATTTGCAATGGATTGCATAGTTTTTCTTTTTCCATTTACATTTCTTACAAAAAAAAAAAAAAAGGCTTGTTCAGTATTCTCAGTTACTGATTTGGGTTGTTTGGTGTATAAGGAATATATGGCCAGAGCTTATTGCATGAGGGATATTACATGCACGTTACTTTTCTTTCTTCAGTAGGATTTTCTAGTGAAGCAATGAGATCAGAGGCAATAAGGCAAGACCCAACGCGGAAAGGATCAGTTGTCAATGTGAATCCTACAAATACGCGACCACAGAGCGATACCCCAGAGATTCGCAAATACAAGAAGAGATTCAATTCTGAGATACTGTGTGCTGCCTTATGGGGTAAGAAAAACCCGTTACTCACTTGCTTCCTGCAGTGTTGAGGTGCAGACTCGCCAGTAGGACCTGCAGTCTTCGAGAACATCTCTCTGAAGACAGCTGTTTCTCTGAATTTATTTAGTGTTTGTTCACTTCTTTGCATTGCAAAAGCTGATTATTATATTTTTATAATATGTTGCTTCTGCTTCGATATAAGTTTTCACTACTGTATATATTCTTCAAATGACAGAGTTCAGACTTTATTCAGCCTACTGTCATGACCTTTTCAGCTCTCTCTAACCCTGACCAGTATATTTCCTGCAGCTTTTGGAAGCTTGTGATGATATTCGTGTTGTGCATCTGATGCACATAGGGTATTCTGTTGGAAAAATAATCATTTTCTTGATGCTAACGTATTATCACAGCACTTGATGAAGATATGTTTCGTAAGATGACTTTCCACCTCAGTCATCAGTTTATGTAGGAAGGAAGAAGGAAAATAGAAGGGTAGGAGGGACGCTTTCCAGTGTGAGAGTTGCCTTCCTTTCTTTAAGGGTGGTTAGTGCACAGAGAAGCTGGGTATGGGATGTCTGCTGATCCTATGTTTCTAGCCTAATTGTCACAAGAGCTAACTTACACCAGTGACAGACAATTAGTCAGAATCCCACACTGGTAAAAGGCATAGGACAGTGCTTGTTGCCTGCTGCCATCTGGAATCACTGCTGCAACACCAGGCTGAAAGCTTTTCTCTGCTGTGTGATTTCTCTGGCCAGGATCCATGGGGCCACCTGAATTTTTTCATTATCTAGATGTTAAGAGGTGATGCTTGTGTATATTATGTAGATGTTTATATAGTATTCTTAAAGTGTAAGGGCATCTAACTTTAAAGACTGTGAAGAAGAGATTTGGCCAGTCCCCTGAGGCACATGATGTGTGTACAGGTAGGACAGGGCACTTCTCTTGTTCCCATTTTCACAGCTCTTTGCAAGGCTTTAGTTATCTTTTGAGCTTATTCCCAGCATTTCTTTTTTCTTGGAACAGCACTGTTGACCTAGCCTTCTTGCCTGCAAAGCCATTTCAGTTAGATAGTTCTTCTGACACTTTATCATCTTCCTATCTGCATTTTTCTTTTTTTCCAAAGTTTACTGGTAAGAATTTTTACCCCGTGCTATTTCTGCATGTATTCATGTGAATAATTCCCTGGTAAAATGAGGAGACTTGTGCAGGTGTAAACTTCCAGAGTCTGAGAGGGTGAAGGCAGAGAGAAGTTGTACGGGATCGGTAAAGATGACTCATAGTTCCTCTGATCTGCCTTGTTTTGCCAATAGCAATTTGTGTTAATGGCTTTACGTTTCTTTGATCTATGTATCCGACTGTTTCATTGATTTAAAATGTAGGTGTAAAATCCTAGAGGTGTTTTATAGCTGTAACAAAGCACTTACTTGTTGAACATTTAGGGCTAAACTGATGGTGGTATAAGCTTGGTGCACATGCTTGTTTCTTGATAAGGTCTAGCTTCCTTTTCCCTTAAGCAAATGAAGGCATTTCGTAGTGATGGTTCCTAGCAGCAAGGAGGGGGCTTGATTTGCTTTGTTTTCCTTTGGTTTTACCAGTGGTAATGCCCTAGTATCTGGTAGGTTGCTGGTTGTGTTAGGCCTGTGATGCTATTTTTTCTAGCATTGTGCGGAGGTTGATGCTAATGACATGGATGCAGTATCACATTTTTTTTACACTCAGCCTCTACAGAGAGCCTATGTTTTTTCAGGAAGCATTTCCATTTGTTAGAAAAATTAGAACGGCTTAATTGTAGGGTGGAGGTAGAAGAGCTTGGCTGGCTGTGAATAAAGACAATGTCTGCATTTTAAAATCCAGGCACAGCTTGCCACCAGCGTTGGTACCTCATTAGTTTCATCCTGAAATGCACATAGCTGAGGGAAGGGGTTAGGGACGGGGCGCAGAGATCAGCTCGGAGCAGAAACAAGGGCGATGCAAGGGCAGCAGAGGAGAAGGGTGAGGTCGGAGGCAGAAGCGCATGAGCCCTGATGCACAAAGAGGGGGAAGAGTCTGTGAGGGAGCAGTGTGCATTTGGCTTTGTTTGAACTGTAAACCACACTGAAAAAAAGCAAAAATATGTATCAAAGCTGAATCATTTACAGCTTTAGTTGCTCTGTCCTGGAGGTGCAGGAATGAGACCGAGTGCTGGGTGCTTCCTCGGCCAGTTTGGTGCTGCTGCACCCTGTGCCTCGCTCTCCCTTCCTCCACTTCCCAGTTTGAGGACGTGTCCCAGTTTGGGAGATGGGCAGTGTGAAACGCACCCGAGGCTTTGGGGTGGGAGCAGGTGCAGACCCGTGTGGGGGATGCAGAGGCAGGAGGAGAGGGGGATGCATCAGCAGCTAAAGGAGGGCATGTAGGGTGGCCGACCAAGACAAGACGAGATCTCCCAAGACAAGCTCCGTGCTGCCTGTGTCCGTGGGCTCTCCTCCCTTTTATGAGGCAGAGAAACAGCAGAGCAGTAAGTTTGAGCAAAGAGGCTTGGTGCCCGTTGGGTTAGGGTGAACGTGCCCTCCCTTTTGCAAACCGCCCCCATGCATGGTAGCGAGGGTGGTGTTTCAGTAGCATGCCTCGTGCCTTGGAGGCGGGCAGCCTTGGTGAGCAATGCTGTTTCTGAATGCTCTGAGAAGGCATGCCACTGCTGTAGGTCCTGAGATGGAGCCTCCTGCGTCCTGGGACACATCCTGCATTAGAAAGACTTCAATATATAACCAGTTTGTACATGACCTTCAGCACCAATCTAGCTATATCTAGGGATTAATTGTCTGCCTAGGGATTAAGGCACTAAGCAATGTAATTATGATTACCTCACGTGAGCTTCTCTTTATTGTTTCATTACTTTATCACGCTTAAGGATACCAAGTTTTACATCGGGATTGCAACACAGAAGTCTAATGGAAATCAAACTGCTTGTTTCCCTGTACTGTATTTTACCTGTCTCTGCACAGTTTGTGGGGTCTGGGACTGAAACACTGTAATAAGTATTGGAAATGGTTATGAAATTTAAGAGCGATAATGTATTTGATGTAAATGATGATTTTTTAAACCTTTTTAATATATTTTTTATATATACTAAAAGAATGCAATTGATTTTAAATACTAAGACTCTGTGTACTCTTGAACAGGTTTCCAGTGGATGTGTGGACTTTTTTCTATAAAGAAACCGATCTACTTACTTTTTTTAGTTTACAGTTGCTTGACCTTTAGGAGAGATCTGTGGAAACATGGGAGTAATACAATTCCTCTAGTTTTAAGATTCAGATGGAAAAGGCTGTTGGGAAGTTGAGGACCAACCCTGTGTGTGTCTTTTTACAGAACAGCTGCACCACCACAATCTGGCCCTCCCAGTGGGGACCAAACCCCTCCCAGTGCTTTATTGCAATGCCCTTGTCTAAAGCCTGCAGTTACAGACCCCCTAATCAACAGCTAACACATCCTTCAGAATATATAATCTTGGGAAGCATGTCATGCCTCATCCCCCCATCTCCAGTGTTTGCGTACCTTTTTGTTTGGAAACTGGTGCACCAGAAAGTTCTTCACGGTCTACCAATCTCTTACTCTCTTGTGCACTGCAATTTTGGTGTCAGCAGTCACAGAGTGCAGGTAACGTAGAGAGCCTTCTAGGTGTGGTTAGGCTTGCTTGAAACAAGACAGTTGCTATGTAAAGCATCGTTTCATCAGAGTACGTGGAAAATCTGCCTACTAACTTGGATCTCTTTTTGTGTTTCATGTAGGAGTAAACTTGTTAGTGGGCACTGAAAGTGGTCTGATGCTGCTAGACAGAAGTGGTCAGGGGAAGGTTTATCCACTCATCAATCGAAGAAGATTCCAGCAAATGGATGTACTTGAAGGGCTGAACGTCTTGGTGACAATTTCTGGTAAAGTTAACTATTCAACATGATTTTTTCCTCCATCTGGTATGGCACAGCAAAAAGCTTTTCTTGGCAGCCTGTGTGTTGAGGGGGAAGTCCTGACTTGACTGAAGTCAGTGGGTTTTCCATCATTTCACCTCTCTTGAGTTTACAGTTTCTGCGAGTGAATCATTTTCCCCACAACACCCTGTGCATGCTTGCCCCTGTCCTTCCTCCTTCTAAAATGTTGTACAGGTTTGGAGAAAACTTCTGGTTCTGTTCAGTGTTTGGGAGCTCTGTATGAATGTTTTGTGAAGTTTGTAAAAATGACATTCTTTCCCTCTGCTGCAGTTATTTCAGCCCGGCATCTTTCTAACCAAAACATGATTTGCTACTGGGGTTTAAAGACATCTTGTGTGTATAAATATGTAGAAAGAGAAATGCTCTTGCAAAGTAGAGAAATAAGGATACCATGGAGAGTGTGTGTGTGTTTGTGTGTGTGTGTGTGTGTGTGTATGGCAGGGCGACTGGAGTGTGTGTGTGACATGGGAATTAACGACATGAGGAGGCAGCTTGGTGCAGCTTTTCGCCTTGCCTCTCACTGAATGCAGCAGCAGACAACTCAGCAATGGGAGAAGAAGGGCGGTGGTGATTGTTGTGTTTGTTTTGTGTGTGCTGATGGAAAATGTGTTTTGTAAAGCTTGAGGTTCCAGACTCGTTGGCTCCAGAGAGTTATTGCATAAGGTTATTCTGCTGTTAAGCAACTTGATGTGGTGCACTGTTAATCTTTCTTCACAGGTGGCGTTGAGCCATTTACATTTCCTTTTGGTTTGGTTTGTTTGGGAAGTCAGTCTTTGCTCTGTTGCGCATGCGAGAGAGGGAATGTTAAATGAGGTTTCGCACACTGGCCCCTGTGTTGTTCATTAAAGCCATTCAAAATTTTGTTGAGGCTCCAGAATCCATCTGACTCTGCTGGAGGAGCTTTCTGGTTCTCCCAACTCTCTTACAAAAGGACACACACCTAGACAATTTAATGCATTAGCTGCATTATGCTAATACAAGTGCAAAGAGCCGTGTGCTGGTATCGTCATGGAGCTTTGTTTCTGTTTAGAATAGCTGCACCTGTCTTGGCTTGTTGCATGCTCAGTTCTCAGCTACAGTTATGCCATGAAATGTGTAAAAAGAAAAGATGAATCAAGGAACATTTTTTAAAAAAACAACCTGTTGCGTGTCCTTTTGATGCTTGACACTCTTAAAAATATAAGCTACTGGAAAGCATCGTTTGATAGAGCTTACTCTATAGTATGCCTTATAAACAAAAATACTGTATAACCCAACTTGTGTAAGATCTGCTGGTTTGAAGCATATCCTATACAGACAAGTGTCTGTGAATAAATCTCATGTGTAATTGTCCTAGGTTTATTTATGTTTGCTTCAGTCACAATCCAAGTATCCTGACACATCCGTCTTCTTTGTTTCCTTCAAAACTATTACTTCCTCCGTTGAGACACGCTACATTAACCCTTAAGAAATCAGCCGATCTTTGGATCTATTTTATGCCTCTGTCTCTGTCCCCATGTCCTGCGTTTTATGGGAGAGTACAGAAGAACAAGGCAGGAAAGAGGCATTTCTGCCCAACCACGGCTCTCGCAGCTTTATGTTCCCTTGTTCCCTTGGCTTTTTTGGGAAGTGGTGTGCTCGTGGTGGTGATACTTGAAAGATGTTATCACACTGTGAGAAGAGGTTGCAGTACATTAGGATGCTGAGGGGATTGTCACCTAAAATTTGCTTTTAATACACACTCTTCTGAGTTTGAAAACCTGAACTCAAATTTTCCCGTTATATATATGTCTGAAATTCAAAATCTTGACCACAAAGCTTTTGATACTGAGCTGATACAGCTGGTACAAGAACACTTTGCAGGTCAAAGCAGAGTAGCTAAACAGTTCATACTGTTGGGAGGCAAAAACATAGTTTTGGGTGCTCAGGGTAGTATACAGTGCTGAGAGTTATAAAGGTGCTGGAAGAGAGATTAACGACGTGCGTACAGAACATGCTCCATTGTGGCTCCCCGAGGGTTTTTAAGCACAACCGGCTGATCGTGGCACTCAGGAAGGTAGGAAAGGTAGACGGAGTAGAAGAACTGGTTGGAATCTGCCTGCTTGGTAATTAAAAACCACACGACAGTACAAATAAAAACTCCATATGGGAAAAGAGACTTTGCATTTGAAATGGTGTCTGTGGGAGAAACAGAGCTGGGAGTTCTCACAGAAGTCACTGCCTGATCGACTAATTTAAAGGCTGGATCAGAGTTTTCTTTCCTATTTCACGGCCATAACAGACAAGAAAAAAAATAAAATCAGATTTTTGAGAGCTGCTTAAGCTAGTGCAGATTTAAAAGCAGAAGGATCTAACCCTCCTCCCCGATATGAATATGAAGAGCAGCATAGCTTGTTGAAATAGATGCATAACAATGTTTATGTAACTAACTGGTTGTGCTTTTTTCATGTCAGCCTGCTGAAAGGCAGAGGAATTTCCTGTCTTGTGACTTTCCTTGTGGTCTAGACACTAAAACAAAATAGGAACACACTTGAAATATTTTTGTTTTGGTTTTTGTTTTTTTTTTTTTTATGTTTCTCGTTGGAGAGAAGTACCCTGGTGCTCATCATGTGAACCGGAAGAAAATAGCCACGTGCTGGGAAGTTCCCATGTGCACTGTCTGGTCTGAGTCTTAAGGTTTACTAAGTTACTGGGAAAGCTAAAATGATGGAAATATCTGGGAGAGAATTTGTCTCCTGGTAGACAGGGACTTGTGGTGCCCCAGCCCTCACAGCTGCTTTTCCCGAGGCGCCTGGCTCCGTCAGGAGTCCTCTGCCATCAGGGCAGGGGCTCGGTACCAGCTGCACACCCCAGGGTGGATCCAGCTGGGAACAGCAGGATGCTCTCAGTGCACAGGCTTCGTGTCCTGCTGTAAGCAGTATCCCCTGATCCCCAGCTCCAAAATGAGATAGCTCAGCTAGCCATGAGCTGGTGCAGCAGTCGGCGTTGTGCTAAAGCTTCAAAGTCAAGTTAAAGACAGTTGAAGAGAACTGCCCCGTAGCTCGATGTGGCTGTCAGGTGGCCCATTCTGCCAGGCGATGGCTTTCTGGTACTGCATCCCTTGGTCAGCCCAGCACCGACTGTGGTACGGTCAGCTGTCTCCTCTCGGCTCCAGGGGCTGAGAAGCAAGTGTCCACAGACACAGGGCATCCTCATAGTGGCTGCTGAAGAGGTCGCGTGGAGCCACTCCACTGACAAATGGGGTCCCTGTGAGCATTTCTGATGTCCTTTCCTTGCACAGAGACCTTATGGAGTGGCTCTTAGTCAGAGCAGAGTTCTCTCTACCTTGCTTCCAGTCTCATCCCTGGGACTCTAGTGACTTTGGACAGCAAAGCAGCTGGAGGAAGGAGGATACAAGCTTTGCATGTCTGCATTAGGGCCACCTTCTTACCAATTCACTGTATGGTTCGTTGGCCATTAGCTGTTAAAGAACCGCTGATAAAATCACTTGTGAACCTTGCTCTGCATTTGAGGAGATGCTTTCGTACTGCGAGTTAGACTCTGGATTGTATTGTAAAGACGGTGGGAGATGTAATGTCAGCTGAAGACAGAGCAGCCTGAGCAGCTGGATCCCTCACCTGGGAAGAAGAAACAGCTCTTGCAGTTTTCTGTGTGCAGCCCTGGAGCAGAAGGGCAAGTCTGTTTGTAAGGCAACTGTTGGCTTTTAGCAAGGGGTTGAATTTTTTGTGAGCCACGGGAAGTTCTGTCACTGCAATTTCAGTTACTGTTCATTTCTGTTTACAGCAGAACTGGTATAAAGCAGTTAGATGCTGAAATTGTTCTTTTGCATACTTTTTGACCAATTAAATAGTAAACAATCATAGTAAAACTTGACCGGTTTGTATCGGAGAGGATGATGTAAGTGATGGAAATGTCCTGGTCACTAACAGCAAAAAAATTGTATAACCCTGTCACCCCACTCTTCTTTGCTTTTTCTTCCTCCTTTCACACCAGCCCTACTCTCTTCTGGCTCTGTAGGTAATTGTGAGCCTCAAATTCTAGCCTGCTGCTCTCCTAGAGTTTTGTGCAAAAAAAAAAAGCCCTTGTTACTCAGCTATGTTTTTGGTTTTTTTTCTTCATCTCCATGCAGGAATCTCTGTTGCTTTTGTTGTGGGATTATAACCTTTTTCACATAGAAGCTGCTTTTGTACTAAGATCCAGACAGCCAAAGAGTTTATCATTTTCAGTTCATGTGGTATTACCCTGCATCTCTGTTATTGATTATCAGGAAAACACATTTTTGGGTGGAGTCTGGAGTAAAGCTGTTGTGGACATAAATACTGGGAGAGATCTCTGGTTGCAGCAGTTTTCCTTTCATTGTTATTTTGGCTTGTTCTGTGGGGCTTTCTGTTTTTGGGGTAGGGTTGTTTTTTTAGTTTTTTTTTGCACTTATCTCCCTGGGGAGATAAACTAACCTTTCTCACTCTGTGGCTAGGTAAGAAGAACAAGTTGCGAGTTTACTATTTGTCGTGGTTAAGAAATAAAATTCTTCACAATGATCCCGAAGTAGAAAAGAAACAGGGTTGGACGACGGTGGGCGACTTGGAAGGCTGTGTGCACTATAAAGTTGGTAAGTGGCAAGTGAGGTAATCAAATTGTCAAGATAAAAGCTGGCTGTGAAAGAGAACTGCAGTGCATGCAGCTTGTGGGTTTAAGATTTGTTTTTGTTGCTGGCTGTCTTCTTTATCCCTAAGCACAAACTTTTCTGGTGAAGTGTCAGAATAGATGGCAAGTTACTGCGGGTTAAACTGAATATGGGAGAGGTTTTGCAACGGGATGCTGGGTTGTGAACTGGAGCAAGCACAGTGTCTTGCTCCAGGAGAAGTCTGTCTCCTTCCCATGGTGGATGCAACCTCCAGGAGAAGGCTGACATGGACAGTGGGGGCTGGTGATGTTTCAGCACCTTTGTTAGACCCTTGAGGTGACAGAGGGACTCGTGTCAACCAACAGCCGTTCTCTCTACCAACAGGTTTCCCTGTTATTTTACCATGCTGAAATCAAATTCTGGAACAGGGTGAATAATATCTCCTTTTTAAAGTAGATTTTTAAGACTGGAGGGGAAAAAAAAAAGAAAAAAGAGGAAAAAAAAGAAAAAGAGTGGGAGGAAAAAGCAAGCCCAGCTAGTGCACGAGCTTTGGGGAGGCATCTGGGAACAGAAGCATATGTTTAACTTCCAGATGATTCATTGATTCCCTTTAGCTCATGAACTTTCCTAATGCTGTCTCAGATCCTCTGCAATGCAGTTATGGGGTTACAGGGATGAAGTGTGTTTTCACTAGGCAGGCACCTTTTGAGTGGCCTTAAGTTTTTTAAATGGGTTTAGATGTGGAAACTTTCACCAAAACTAGTGAAGCACGTCGCGTTTTTGCCATATGCAGTGATCCTGCTGCCCTGCAGGTGGGGATGCAAACTAAGAGCTCTTTCTCCTGGTTCAGTTTCACGATGAATCTTAATGGACCCTGGATGCTGCATTTGATTTGTTTTTTTTCCCTAAGTGCCAGCTCAGTTCCTTTCAAGCTGTGTCAGTCAATGTAGAGCAGCAGCAGTCGGACTGAGCTCGGTCTCCTTCTGTCATACATGTGCTCTTGCAAAAACCTGCTCGTGGGGCGTCATCAATAGCTGCCGCAGAAGTGACTGCTGAACCTCGAGCTTGACCCCAGAAACAATTAATAATGTACTTCCCTGGGATCACACCCCAGGGTGTCAGCAGCGCAATGAAGTGGCCTGTTAACAATACATTAACAGCTATTGAAAGGAGGCTTTCCAGCCGGGAAGTGTGAGAAACAAAGAGCATTCTCTTCCAGATGAAGAGTGATTTGTTGCAGCCTGGCACTGAACTTCCCTCTGAACCAGAAACGTACAGTAGACTTCTTCAGGTGGTGAGGGGCCTCTTTGACAGCTGTGCCTCAGTTCCCAAGAAGGATGAGCCCTGCGAATAGTTGCGCCTGCAGTCTGGTGGCTGCCACCGAGGCAGCTGGCACTGGCTGCTTCCTTGTCTCTTTGATGCAACAGGGGTCTCAGACGTCAGGCTGAAGTGGTATTTATGGATCTTGGTCGCTTCAGGCAACTTTTGGCTCCTCTAAATGATAAATTGCTCTTTTGAAACTTAAAATTTGGGTGAATTCCCAGATAGCACCCAGAGCAAAGAGCGAAGATTATCAAAGGTTCCCTTTCACAGATAAGGTGGTTTTATTCAACACCCCCTTCTTCCCCAAGAAAATATTCCAAGAAGTCTTGCGAGCCAGACAAGACTGAACAAAAGCTCTATTTTTCAGTCGGTACAGCTGTGGAGGTTGAGAGGCTTTTTTTGTCTGCTGAAAAAGTGTCAAGTCCTCTAGCACTTATAGCTCAGTATTCTTGCTTTCCTGCAGAGTAAAAGGGAGCAAGTAGCAGCTTTGTCTCCCTACTGCCTACCAACAGAGAACAACTACAGACTTGTACAATAGTAAGGTACCTAAAAGACTTTAAAATAGTTTTTATTAAAGAAGCGTTATTCTCACAAGTCTGAAATTTTTCGCTCCTGCTCTTTTTCAAAATCAGTTTTGGTTGGGAGGTAATAATGGCAGAAGGTGGAGGTGCAGGGAATTACTCATTGTTTTGGAAAATCATCATATTCCCCTAAAATTTGAGGTAAAGAGAGAGAAGAAATCTCTTGAGCTTTCTAGGTGTCACACAAATAATGCCTTTTTTTTTTTTCTCTCTCCTCCAAAAAGAGCACTAGAAACAGATAAAGAAACCTCAACATTCTGGAAGTCCTCACAATATCTTCCAACACAAACGCAGATGGCAGCTGGAAATACAGATCCAGCAGCATTACGTGAATGGCCATTTCTAGACTTTGTGGGTCCTGTCCTGAAAAAAGTGATAGTAAACAGAGCTTTTTTCGATGGATAAATTTGTCAACTGTTTGAGTGTGGGAACAGAGATATATCTGAGAATTTGCAGATCAGCTATGTAATGACACATTATTATTTCTGATAAATTCTGTGATTTTTTTTTCACATCTTTGCACTAACACTGCTTAGTAACATTTTGTGGCTGAAAAGCAATGATTGCTGCATTTGTCTCTGCCAAAAAAAGAAAAAAAAAAGAAAAAAAAGATTGCTAAGTACTGAATTTTACATCTTTTGTGGGAGAATCTGCTTTTGGGCTTTTGTTTCTGAAATGTTCTAGAGAAACTCCTGACTCCTTAACCCCTCTGAAAACTTTTTCATTCTTTAGGCAGAAGGTAAAATGTGTCACCAGAACTGTCATTAAAGCGATTTGTGCTCTTGTGTTTTACTTGAGAATTAGGGTTAAGGTCAATTAGAGAAAGTTCAGGTGATACAACTTGTTTACATTCAGTCAGCTACCTGTTTCCTTTAAACCATCTGCTGAGGAAGACCTTTTTGGCAGCCACTTAGTCTTTTTCTGTGAAGTTTTTGGAAACAAAAACTTTTTGGCAATAAACAAATTAAAAAAAACAAACAAACAACAAAACAACAGTTGCCTTTTGGTTTTGAAATGGACTTATTTTATTATTTCTTAGCTTTTCATTTCAGTTCCTCCTTTTCCCTCCCTTTCTCTGGGGAATTTTTCCCCCAGCTCAAAATACCACTGCCACAGCGCTGTGATTGTGACTGCCAATAAACTCTACCACAGCCACTGGCTTGTTTTATTGTAATTGTCCCTGACTGAAAACTGATTTCCTGATGAGCAAGCACCGTCTAATGTGGAAAGAAAAGTGTAAATATGTGTGTACTGACTAGGTAATTGAAAGCGTGGTGATGGGTTCAGTTAGTGACAAGAGTAATGATTTTTGTGGCATAAATGTGTCAAAATTCTCAGCTACATAGAATTAGCAATTCTAAAATGCAGTATTACTGAAAACCTTGAAAGGTATTTAAGTAGGGAGAAACACTGTCATTTTCTGCTTTCTTAAAGTAACTGAAATGACTTTGGTATGATTACTGAATTGATTTTTGTTTTGTTTTAATTTCAGTAAAATATGAAAGAATCAAATTCTTGGTAATTGCATTGAAGAGTTCTGTGGAAGTCTATGCATGGGCACCAAAGCCATACCACAAATTTATGGCCTTTAAGGTAACAATATATGTCAGTCACATGTAAGATTTTCACCTACCAAGTTGCACTTACCCCTTTTACAAAACTGTTCTGACATTTTATCATGGCTGTGTTACAAGCTCTTTGGTAAATCTGCCACGAACATATTATATTTTCGTTAAGGGACACGGGGGGTTGGCTCTGAGAGGCAGTGTATACCTAGAACTCTAAGTTGTAACCAAGCATAAGTGAATGATCAAAATGACACGATATCCCAATGCTTTGTTTCCTCTCTGTAAATAAACCATGAGGCCAAGAGAAGTGAACTGAGTTGAAACTTATTCATGTGAGCATCATTAGCTGATGCTCAACATTATTGTGTTTTGAATGCTGCAAGAATGAAGTTAGCTGACTCGGAGTAATTACCAGGCTGATTTGCAGACAATCAGTTAATGCCGGTTGTGCAGGTTGAAGTAAACGCTACAGGAGTGTCAAATGGCCCTGAACTTTGGGGAAAGCAATTCTTACTAGTAAAATGAAGCAGACCAACTAAATCAAACCCCAGGGAAATAGCATATAATAATATGTGGTTGAAATGTAACAGGGTGCTAAGTAAATCTCTCCTTGTCTGTGGAAGATGCTAACCCAACTATCTGGTGAATGGAGGCCAGAGGCATGCTGGAGGAATAGACCTATAATATGTGCATTAAGAGCATATTTTTATAAAAACCCTTGTGGTTCTAAGCAGTAAAGTAAATCTCACTGATTATTGTCTTACAGTCATTTGGGGAATTGGTACATAAGCCATTGCTGGTGGATTTAACAGTAGAAGAGGGTCAGAGACTAAAAGTGATCTATGGCTCCTGTGCTGGCTTCCATGCTGTTGACGTGGATTCGGGATCGGTCTATGACATTTATCTACCAACACATGTAAGAGCTGTTTCTGGGCTGGATTTTTTTCTTTCCTTCTGGTTTCTCCCTCTCTCCCTTTCCTCAGCTGACCAACATGTCTGTCGGTCCGTGTGGATCACTGCCAGCCACTGGCAGTGGAAAAGCAGATGGAGGGGTCCAAGTGAATGTATCTTAGGGGCTTGTGCCTCAATCTCTGTCCTGTCCCCAGGGTCCATATGTCTCCTTGGCTGGGAGCTGCTCACTCAGGTCTGGTGCTGGCCAACATGGCAAGCATAAAATGACTTTTGCCTTACTTCTCTATTTCTGTAGATCCAGAGCAGTATCCAACCTCATGCAATCATAATTCTCCCGAATACGGATGGAATGGAGCTACTGGTCTGCTATGAGGATGAAGGAGTTTATGTAAACACATATGGAAGGATCACCAAGGATGTGGTTCTGCAGTGGGGAGAAATGCCAACTTCAGTTGGTAAGTGCCCTGAGAGAATCAAATACAATTGTGCCATAAGGGAGCGTGAATGTGGGCAGAAGGAAAATGCATTGGGTTTGACTTCAGATTCAGAGGCAACGATGCTGTAATACAGCTGGAAAACAGCTGTACTAAGTGCAGAGAAGTCATATGGATCTATTTTGTGTTGAGTTTTGTAGAACAAAATCCAAACAAACTTGTTGTGGAGTGCAGGAATAAAAAACTAATTTAATAAACACCAGGGCCTTTGTAAGTTGCTACAACAATTTTGCTGCACAGAAACAAATTTATGAAAACCCTTTAGTATAAAGGTATGTAAAGAGGCAGACAGGTAGGATATTATTACGGGTGCTTCTATGTTGATAACAGCCTGTATATCTGATTTGATGGGTTTATTTTAATTTACCTGCACTTTGCTCATCTATCTTAGCACGATACTGTAATCACAGTGCTGATATAGGTGCTCTTGCTATCTGTGCTGCTTTATTGCAGTGATGAGCATAGGATGGGCTGTGATTACACCTTAGTTTTTTGTTCAGACACATTGGGTTTGCTTGTTTGGGAATGGATGCATGTATTAGGAGGTTACTGCTGATAGCTCTTAGAGTAACGCGAACAATAACGGAGGAGGAAATTTAAAGAAGTTTCATACAGTGCATATTCACTCTGCTGGTGATTAGCTCTTGACTAGATCCGAAAGCAAGCAGGTTATATTAAGTGGCAATTCATAGAGGCTTTGGACACTGGAATGCCTGTGAAGTAAATAGCATGGAGGCAGTTGGCATCATCTGAACATCTCATCTGACAATTTTAATAAACTATTTGGTCCACTTAGCACTCACGACATATGTAAAAGTAAATAAATATCCAGCACAATGGTAGGTATGATGGTATAGATGTGCTTTATACTGTAGTAGATCATTTGGTTTAATTTAAATGAAAATTAATATGAAAAAATTAACATAAAAAGGGAGGGATTATGAAATGAAATCTTATAAAAATTTCCATGCTAAGATCTATTGTTATTCTTTTTATTTTTCTATTAAGTATGCATACAAATCAGAGGCAACAGCTTATTCTTCACTAAGTTCCCATATGCTAGTTTTGGCAGAATTCCTAAGACTATCGATCAAATTGCTTGTTGAATATACTTTTTCATAATGCTGGTGCCTTTCTCCTGTATTCAGTTTTTACTGCTATCAAGAACAGATTTTTTTCCTCATTCTAATACTAATCTGTTTCCCCCAGTGATACTCTGAGGCAAAATGCTTGATTTTTTGCTTTATTTATCCAAACTCCTTCAAGTCAGGGAAACAATCCTCTAAGACACCGAACTGATGCTGGGGATGTTCCAGATTGGATAGGCTTAGTCTATTTAAACCTCGGGTTCTGTTTTCTCCTTGTCAACACCTAATTAACCTGTCTCCTTGCCAAACTTGGGAGAAAAAAGACTGTGTAAAACTCAGTGTTCCTTCCATTTAATTGAAGGTTGGAAAGCTTCCATTGTGTCATAAATGCTCAGGCACAAAGTATGTTACTGACACGGAAAGCCCACGTGGAAATAATTTAAATAAAAAAAGGATTTGGGGGCATTGTGAAGATGTTGAAGACCAAAATAGCACTCTGAGTGTGCGTGTTTACTTCCAATATGTACATGCAGGTCATTTCTAAGTAGAGTGTGTAAATATATTCCTCTGCTTTTTCAGTCTCCGTGTTTCCCTCTACCTGTTCTAATGGGCTATATTGGGTTGTGTTTTCTCTCCAAAGCGTATATTCGATCCAATCAGATTATGGGCTGGGGAGAAAAAGCGATCGAAATACGATCAGTGGAAACTGGACACTTGGACGGTGTGTTCATGCACAAAAGGGCACAAAGACTCAAGTTCTTATGTGAACGCAATGACAAGGTATGAGCCACCCACAGTCCCCGTTTCTTGACAAGATGATAAACAGCACAGAGCCGTAATTGCACCGTAAATATCACGGGCAGTGAAGACAAATTGAAGCCTCTGCTGCTCTACCTGTTGAACTTCCCTCTCTCTTTTCTTTGCAGGTCTTCTTTGCCTCCGTGCGGTCAGGTGGAAGCAGTCAAGTCTATTTCATGACCCTTGGCAGGACTTCTCTTCTGAGCTGGTAGAAGCAGTGGGCTGTGGCGAGGGATTGCTGACATCCAGAGTCTGAGATCTTCATAACTCGGAATTATTTTCAACTGGAGTACAGACCTGCACTAATGCAGCAGCACTCTGTGTAAATGTGTGTGCAGGCATCACTGGTGTTAGGTTTCTTTTTGTTTTTCAACTGAGGCTGCAAGGCAGCTGGTGCTGTAAAGATATTGCCATCAGGTGCTACAAAGTCTTTGAGGTTTGGGATCATGCTAGAAAGCTACAGGTCTTTTTTTCCCTTCAGCTCCAGGATTCCTAGGCTTTGAAGGACTCTGTTTGTTAGTGTGAAAACAGAGAGGGGGAAAAAAAAAAAAAGGAAAAATAAACACAGACTTATGAACATGCTGTTGAGTGGACAGGAGGCAGGCAAGAGAAGGTGAGAAGTGGTGTAGAGAGTCAGACTGGCTGAAACAGAGGGCAGATCTAGTCTATCTAGTAATGTTAACAATGTATTTAATTGACATTTCTTTTTTGTAATGTGACAATATGTGGAGAAAGAGGAAGGTGCAGGTTTTAAGAAGTTAATATTTATAAAATGTGAAAGACACAGTGACTAGGATAACTTCTTCTTGGGGACAGGGAGGGTGGGAAGGGGTTGGGGTGGAATTCTTGATTTTTTTTTTTTGTTTCTGCAGTTTTATTTTGGCCTGGCCAATAACTTTTAGTCATTTTCTGTGTACCAGGTATTGCCTGAAACATGTGCAGATGATTAAAAAAAAAAAGGAAAAAAAAAGAAAAAATCAACAACAAAAAATAAAGAAAAAAAAACATTCATTTTCTATAATGATTCTGTGTTAGGCCAGAACTTGGTTATGTCACAGTATTAGCACTGCCTCAGTTAAAGGTTTAATTTTTGTTTAAACCTAGAAGTGCAACAACAGTTTTACCACAGTCTGCACTCGCAGAACTAAAAAAAAAAAAAGAAAAAAAAGAAAAAAAAAGAAATAAAATCCAAACTACATATGTTTATTTTTTGTGCCTACCTCATTGTTTTTAATGCATAAAATAAAAGAGGTGGTTTAGTTTATACGTTTTTAGATGAAAACCATTAATGTCTAATTTAATCTTAATACCAAAACTACCAGATCGAAAGGTTTCTGACTGTTATCGTGTAGCAAGTTTCAGCAGGAGGAGAGAGTGGTCCATTGGGGCAATAGTGGTAGCGTTATGGCAGTGAGACACTGATTAATGTAATTTGCTTACTAAATTTGGAAAGCAAGCATTTTTTGGAACCAATTTCATCCTTACTAGAAGTCCGAATTTAGCCTAAAACCGGAGGTTTCACTCTTCTAACATGTGGGCTTAGTAACAGGCAGGTAAAATAACTAGGCTAGTTCTATAAACTGTTAAATGTTGTAGGAAACGTTTTGGGGCGGTGATGTTTTTCTTTTTTAAGAATGCAATGCACTAAAACTCTTTTAAGAATGTAGTTAATACTGCTTATTCATAAAAAACAGCGTATACCTGTGTTTAGATGTAAGATCCCAGCTCTGGCTTTTTTCTTTCTTTTTTTTTTGTTTTGTTTTTAAGTCAGTTTTATTTTATGAATAAGTTCTGACATTTGTAATAAATGTCTTGAGAGTAATAATTTGTTTAATGGCTACATGTTCATTACTTGAGAAACCTTGAGTGTATAATAATCTGTTGGTGATGTAATAATGCACAGTGTCATGATTCAGCCATTTTTTTTGTTTGGTTTTTACTTTTTTTTTTTTTATTATTATTATTATTATTCCTTTGGTGGGGTACTTTGTTGACAGCTGCCTTAAGCTGTTCATTCAGTGAACAGGCTCTCAGTGTTTCACGGGCTTTGTCTTCTGCTGCGTTTAACTTTCTCTCACGGCGTGACAGGTAGGGCTTTTTAAACACGTCTTCTTCAGTCAGACTCGACCGTTCGAGTGACTGGTCGGTGGCCAGCCGAGAGCACGAGCTGTGCAGAGCTGAGACTCGACCGACCCTTCTTGTGGTATCCAATCCGACTGCTGTAAACCCTGCAAACCCGAGCAGCGCTTCTGCTGAAGACTCTCCTGTGAACATCACAGACAGTTTACGAGTGAGTGGTAAATGCATACCACAAGTGCATGTACACACACACACACACACACAGACACGCTCACACACCCCACACACCAAAAGAATCAAAACTCGAGAAAGCCTTACATTTGCTGGCAGAGGAGTACCTAGAAATATTTTTTTTAACTGTATGACTTTTGGATAGCGTTGAAGGTGAAGGATGTGTTCTTTTCATGCCTGGCACGTTCAGCCAGAAGAACGATCAACTTTTTTTGTACTATAATGAACTAAAAGGGGACTCGGAGAAGCGACGTGGGTGTAATCACACAGCGGCCCCGTAGTGTAGCTTACCGAAGCTGGTTTGATCAAATGTCAGTCTGCGTGATTTAATTCTTCCAGCGCTATGCGGTCCAAAATCAAGTTAGTCCTTGAAAGCCGATGCTATTCTCCCAGAGGAAGATGCTCCAGTACTGTAGGGATTCCCAGGTCACGGATACGTGCTGTTGAAGTTTGGAGGCTCCTGGGGGGAAACTCCTTCGGTCTGGCTGCTCGCGCGGCAGCCTTCGCCTCCGCAGAAGTGCCAGGACAGCAACATGGCAAGGTAAAAACAGTATTACAAAACCACTACATATACAGACATCGAACTCTTCAAACAGTGCTTTTGTAAGCAAAGAAGAAAAGAAAAGCTCCTAGATTTAGTTTTAAGCTTTAATAAGTAATAATTTTCTGTATCTTTAAGTCAAAGTAACCCTAACTTGTATGACTGCAGTGTTTTTATTTTTTATCTTATGCACATGTTATGTTGGAGAAAATGTTTACAAAAATGGTTTTGTTACACTAATGTGCATCACATATTTATGGTTTATTTGAAAGTGATTTTTGTGGGTTTTTTAGTTTTTCATAGTAGTAGTACACTTTTTGTGATTTATAACCCCAAACTCTGCTGATTATAAAGATGCTAAACAATAATACAAAATGACAAACTGCATTAAAATTACTAATCGTAGAGCTGCAAAGCAGACTGGTGACAAGTAAAACACTCAGCCTTTTTTTTGCAGTGCTATCTAACTTGTCTTCTGTGTATTATGGAAATTACTGTTTTTTCCCCGTTTTTCCTTAAATAAAGTCAAATTGACACCTATTGTATGTGGAAAGTATTTTGAGTATCTCTTGGCTGCAGAAGTCAAGCTGCATGATGCCTAGTTGCATGTATCGTAAGAACAAAAGCCTTATTGTCAAATCTCATCATTTTGTAGAGACTTTGACAGTAAACGTGCTTTTTAGGGCTTTTGTTGTTGTTTTTCTTTTTATCTTTCAAGACCTGTTTCCTGGTGAAGTTGCTCTTTTGAGAACTATGGTTTTCCTTTAAAAAGGAAAAAGAAAAGATTAGGAATGTTAGTAAATGGCCAGTGGCTCAGAAGGAAGAAGTTCCCTCAAGGAGAGCCTGGAAGTGTTGTGAGTGTGCCCTCCCACCTCCGTCCAGACCTGATTTTTGGTGGCTGAGATTACTAACTGCTAAGAGAGCACCGTGAGCTGCACTCCCGAGCCAGATTCTCGCATGGTATAAAAGCGCGGCTCCAACAAAAATCAAGACTTTCCAAGTCCTAAGCCATGAGTACTGAGCAGGTTTGATACAACGCCGCTGCTTGCACTGGCGGAGTTCTCGTCAGCTTTTGCACGTGTTTTTCCACCATGGGCTGTGTCTGTTTTCTTCAGTGGAGATAAGCAGTAGACGTTTCCTTCCGAACAGGCTGGTCTCTGCAGGAGGAGGAGGAAGCACATGTTCCCAGCCTCCTGCCTTTCTTCTCACTTTCGTCTTCAGAAGGCAAGGGCTGAAACTTGTTTCATGGTTTTACCTGCTTCCTACAGACAAAGGTATCTGAAATCCTTGAGCCCCGCAGCTTTCTGCCCCTGCAAGTACCAGATACCAAGGGTAGCTCAACTTAGAAAGCTAGCGGGGCCAGCAAGCTGCTTGTCCAGCTGCTGCTCAGAGCTGCTGGTTTTATCCAGTCCTCCTGGACCTGTTGAAGACTTCCCTGAGTTGGAACATCCTCTGGCTAGTCGAGCACCTGAGCTAGCCACCAAGACCTGAGCTGTTGCTCATCACAGGCAAAAGCAGGCAGTATGCATCTGAAACCAGCAATCCCGGGGAGGGGTTGTAGGAGTGTGAGCTTCCCAGCGGGTGCTAGCAGAGGGAATGGAGAATGTGCAAAGCCTTCACCCTCCTGGGCAGAAATGCACAGCTGCAGTGATTTACGGGAAGAAGGAAATAAAATCAGAGCGTTTGAGCAGCAGGTCTCGTTCTTCTGTGGGACTTGTGCAGGTGGCAGTGGTGAGGTGGGCCTCAGTGAGTTCCTCGTGAGGGCAGGAGGGAGGAACACGGGGCAGAAAAGAATAATATGCAAAAAAGCATGTGCATATTTAAAACTGACAACTGCGGCAGTAATTATCGACTGCAGTAGTCAGACCAGAGAAAGGAGTGATCAGACACCAAAAGGAGCACTTTTTTTGTTGTTACAAAGCTTTTAAATTTGTAAGTGGAAATATGAGCAATGAAAAGTAAAGAACACTTAAACATGAGCTTGAAGTTTTAAACGCTGCAAATTAGAAGAGAGAGGAGAAGCAGCCTCTTTTTTATTGCTTTGCTGAAAGACATGATAGAGAATTAGGATTGTGTGGGACCTTAATGAAGGGGGAAAGCTGAGTGTTGTGGGCTGCCTATTGTGCAGAGAGCTTGTTCTTCAGCTTGTGTCTGTGCCATTGTCTGGGAGTACTGTAAAATTTAAAAAAATAAAAATAAAAGTGGATGTTGGAGGAGAAACAATTGCAAATGGAAGAGAAGAGCCTGTGGGAGAGCACATTGCATTCAACGCAGGATTGTGCCACATGAAAATGGTTAAAGGCAACAAATTTGCTAATAGCAGGGCGAATGCATTTCCACTGCAGTCCAGTGCCCTGTCACCCACCTACCTGCCTGCGAGCTGTAGCAGCTCAGCCCAGAGCTGTTTCTCTCCCCCAGGCACCTCCCTGCATCGCTGGAGAAGTACCGGCACTGACTTGTGGCAGTGCTGTGCAGCATTGATTTTCCTTCCCCCCCCCAAACCACACGCAGCCCAGTAGGGAAGCAATCCTGGGAACTTAGCCGTGAGAAGGCTTGCTTTGCCACGTGAGAAATGTGCCTCGTAGCCAGGATCTCAGCTGCACGTGGTGGGCATCCCTGGCCTGCCGGGACGTCGTGGTGCATTGAGGGATGGAAGCTCAAAGAGCCGCGTGTGTGCGGAGCAGCTGTAAAAACTGCAGCTCTGCTCCAGTGGGGGCAAATTCGCTGCTGACTGCCAGCACCCAGATGTTGGCCGGTTTCTAACCCGTTAAAGCAGCAAAGGCTGGAAACAACGGTCATGTTTAGGTTTTTCTTCTTTTAAAAAAAAAAATCAGTGTGGTATTGTGCTGCTCAGACAGGTACGGCAAGGCAGGTTCCTGCCTCAGTGTGAGCTGCTGTGGAAATTACAGGATGGGGGAAGCAAAGACCATCAGGGGCCTGCAGTCACTTCATTTTCGCTTTGTGATCGTCTGGCTCCATGCAGCCTCTGCTCCCTTAAAGGGTAAAAACTGCTCTAGAAATACCGAGATACCAACGGCCTTCCTCCTCCTTTTTTATCTCTCTGGTTTATCCTGCGCTTGTTCTAGGCAATAGTAAACTAGGGAGAGAAGGAGAGAGGAGGGTGTTTTGTTGTTTAAGCAAATACATCCCTGACTCAATAAAAATGTGCTCAGTCCAGTTGAGGAAGTTACAGTTTTCTTTTTTTTTTTTTTCCCCAGTTGTTAAATTATAACAGGAAATTGAGTTTAACGTTTTATTCTCAGGCTCTGCTGGTTCTGTGGGGCAAATCCGAAGCATGGGAAAGCAAGATTAATTTGTTCCAACTGCTGTACACAGCTCAAATATTACTTGCCCTCCGTGTGAAATTTTTATTGCACAACCCCATTTTGTCATTCGACGCAATTTGTCCATTAAAAGGCAGTATCACGCCCCAATTTTATTTTAATATTTGCATTTCCTAAGTGATTTTGTTCATACTGTGTTAGCCATGGGAAAAAAAAAATGCTTTTTCGGCTGTGAAACAGCCATTGGAGTGATGGGATTATAAATACTGTTTGCCTAGGCTTTTATCAGAGAGATTTCAGGCAATTTTCAGCAGAGCCCCGTTGGAATAGTTAGCAAGACTCTGGTTTTATGAACAGGCGAAGCTGAAAGACAGAAGAAAGCAAATTACATGCTTGGGATCTTTTAGTGAGCTGGGGATAGAGGAAGAAAATGGAGGTTTTGGTACGAAATCTTTCACCTCAACCATTAAACCCACTTAGCCCCTTTGGATGGTGCAATAGCAAGGTGCAGGGAAGGTGATGCTTTGCAGCCTGGGGTTCGGGGTGCTCCCGGAGCAGCAGAGCACAGCGTGGAGAGCAGGGCACCCGGCACAAGGAGCCGCAGATGGGCTGAGCTTGTCTGCTGCAGAGCTGGGGCAAGCAGGGGAGGAAAGGTCAGAAGGGAGAAGGGCCTCAGGATGGTCTTTGCATCAGATTTTGTAGTCCAGAGCGAGCTGCTGATGAAGTTGTGCCGGGAGAAGCCAGGACTTTCCGCACCTTCAGCCCTTCTGGAGCTCCTGGTCCAGAAAGGACCGTCAGGTTCCTGTGCTGAAGGTCCACTCTGAACTCTGCATTAACTTGTGTTTCTTTAACTGTAGCTTGTAAAAGGCCTCCTGTGATTTGATTTTATTTTTTAAAGGTCAAATCTCATACAGTTCCTCTATTTTAGTGCTTAAAATGCAGACTACACAGAGTGAGTGGCTGGCAGAGCTGGAGCTGTGTGAGCCCAGAAGCTCCGTCCTACGAGCTGGCTCCCCGGACTGCGTTAAGACCCAAGCCTACCTTAATTCAAACCACGAGAACTTCTGGAAAATCCACGTGGAAATTTTCTCAATGTTTCAGTAATAAAATTAACTGAAAGATAAGAGGAGAGCATGAACTGGCATAGAACATTAAAATGCAAAGTATGTAATTACAGACTCACAGTTGTAATGATTCTAATGGATATCAGAGACGAGTATAAAAGGAGAATAAATTATTTCAGGGCATAAAGAATCAGTTATGGGTAATTAAGCTGCAATTATCATTACTGCGCTGCTATGATAGTTTTTTTTTTTTTTTAAACTAATTTTTCTAAAATAGAATAATGCAAGTTAAGCATGATTTCATCTATTGTCTGCCATTCAAATAAAAACATATTTTTCCAGTGTTTTTCAAAATGTGCCAGTGGAAAGAATCTCAGTTTTCCACTAGCAAAACCACAATTATTATTATTATTTTTATTTTTTTTTAATGAAGTAATGTATTTCACATCACACAGCTGTTCAGTGGCAATGGCATCATTCAAACGTGGGCTCAGTGAAGTGTATAAAACCGTACCTACTGTCAACCGCGTCAACCAGCAATCAGCTTCAACGGAGTTCTTCACATGCTTAAGATTAAGCAATTTGGTAAACTGGTAATTCAGGCCTCTAATTCAGAGCAAGAACAACACAGTTTAGAGTGGCAAGCAGCGTCCTTGGTTCAGTCCACAGTGCTCAGGTGGGTGAGCCTGGAAATCAGCTGCTGAAGAGTTTCAGTTTACTGTATTGAGATGAAATGTCATTGATGGCAATTAGCCTTAAAAGGCCCCTTGTAAAGCATGGTAGGTGACCAGCTGGCTCGTGAGCATCTCCCTGGGAGCCAGGCGTGGTGTGCAAAGGGGCAGTGGTTCTGCTGATGGAATCGGAGACCTGGGATGGCCGTGTCCTGCAAATCATGAGCCGGTGAGGCAGTGGGCCACCTTCTCTTCCTCTTGAGACACTGGAGGCTTCGCAGCTGGTGAGTAACTCCCTACTGGTACCAAATTGCAAACCCAGAAGTTACACAAAATCCAAATAGAAGTTAACTTTCCCTATATTGCACGGTAACCAGAGCAGAAGGGCAAGGAGATGCATTCTAGGTTTGCTCTTAGCACTCTATAGATGCCCCAAAGTAGTCAGGGCTGCTTGCAGAGGGATTCCTCTGGATGCCTAAAACCTGGATGCCCTTTAGCATCCTGGCTGTCTTTCAGCTGCTGCAGAGTATTTGGGATCTCAGGACAACAAGGTGTCTCAGGTGCCATGGCCATCGGGAAGGGAACTGGAAGCTGGTGTTAGGTACCTAAATCCCGTCAGATGTTTTAACACGTTTGTTGTGACGTCGGAGTCTTCAGTGTAGGGCTTGCCTGTTGCGTGTTTCTGTGTGCCACCTTGCGTAACACAGCCAGTTGATGCTGTAACACAAATCTTTAGAAAGAAGACTATTTTAACAGTGCTAAAAATTGAAAAACACCAGGCTTTAATGTACCAAACTTGAACTTAACCCAGACACCTTTTACTACTGTTGAGCATTTAATTACATTTATATAGACTTGTCTTGAAGTGCCATGCTCACTCTACAACAGATGGTCCTCATGGGAGGGAGAAGTGCTCAAAATCTCTTCATCCTCGTTAATTAGCGCTGGAGCCTTATGTATATCTTACTCAGTGCCATCCAAAGTGCTCGTTTTCTCATACATTGTATCAACATAATATGGTTTCCAAATCCTAATGAACCTCTCTACGTTTTGTGTGTGTCTGTGTTATGTTTCTAATATAAGAAGAACTGCAGCAATATTTTGGCTGGCCAGAGCTTTCAGTCTTCATGTGCTCCTTGCCTTGCTGCCTGCCCCAGGTGAGCAGCTCCTGCTTACCTCCAGGCCACAGCACCCACAGGGTTCAGCTGCAGACTTCCAGACGCACATGTTTTGGATAGGTGCCTGGAAGTGATGGTTTTTGTTACAACAACTGAGATTTGGGCTTCTTCAGGTGCACTATGCACAAGGGGAGAACAAGTCCTTTGAGTTTAACCATCCGCATCTCCAACTGGCCGAGGGAAAAAGAGAGCTTGCTGTAGATGGCTGTTAATTACAGCGGAGATAAGCTGGGTATTTCCTAAGCAAAAACAAGTTCCCAGTCGAACAAAGAGACATTCAGCCTGAAAAGGAGGAAAAACGCTGGTTGTGCTGTGCTATAAACCCCATGTCTTCAGTGGGTCTCTGATTTCTGGTGTTTGTTTCTCAAGGTTGTCTTTGGAAGATGATTTATTGTCTGTCTTTAACAATGTGTCTTCTGCCTGAAAGTGCATACAGTGATCTTGTTTTTGTGAAGACAGCGTGAAATCAATTTTTCCACACATTCCCCTTGGCAGGAAACTTTTCCCCTTGCAGTATGGGGTCTTTTAAAGAGAGATTCATTGCACCGCTTCATTGGGAGGTGGGCACCAGCCCCAGGCTGCAGCATATGGGGAAAAGGAATAGATTCCCTGTGCTCCTTGTTGCACATGTGCATGTGGCTATAAATCACGCGGAGCGTTATTCAGCACTGTTGTTCACGCTTTCTCAGAGACTGCCTCACAATTGTGTTTCTTAACTGAGATCAATCCAAGATATTGCTCCCCTGGGATCCGTTTGCAGCTCAGATTCATTGCAGCAGAACATTTCTTCCTACAAGACCAGTCAGAGTAGATGGTCTAAAGCATGACTAACGGTTCAAACTTTCCCTTGTGTTTTCCAATCAGAAACATTGCCTGGAAGTGAAATCCGTGAATCTGGAATCTGCAGAAACATATGGATGTAGCGTTAACTGGAACAAATCTGGAAATTTCTGCTCCTCTCTGGAGTCAGTCACATTCCAGGTACCTCAGAACAATGAAAATTAATTCAGACAAATTGTGAGGTCAATGAAGAGCTGGTACCCCTCTACTGGAAGGGGTAGGCGATGAGCTCATCCCCTGCTCTGATTCTTGTGCCTCCCTCCGTGCCCATGGTGCAGCAAGGGATTGCACTGCAATTACTTCTAAATCGGCCTGTGAGCTCCTGTTGGCACTGAGACGAATGAGCAGACAGCCCCACAGCCATCCCCGTGCCCAGGATCCACTGACTTCTGCTCCCACAGGATGGACAAACCTTTACCAGACCCTGCGGATGCAGATGCGGATGCCCAGCCACCAGCAAGCACACCTGGGCCTTTGCTGGCCCTCCCTGTGAGGGTATTAAAGTGCTCCGTGTTTCAGTTGTCTCCTTGCATGTCGCTACCACTGTGGGTGACCTGGGCCGGAGCGAGGGCCCTGTCTTTGCCTCAGTGCCCTGTTCCCCCTTGGAGCTCAGCCACAGAGAATCGGAAGAGGAGAGTGTGGTCATGAAAGCAGTTGAAGTGAGGTTGTTGATCCCTTATTTCTATAAATAGGCTACCCTTTTGGTTTCAGTTTTATTTCTAGTCGTGGGGAAAGGACCACATTCTCACTTCCATTACCAAAATGGCTGGCTTCAAGGTCTCTTTCCCCTTCCTTTGTGATAACAGCACTGCATGGAGGAAGACATGATTTCCCGGTGGCTGGGAGATGTTCGCGTGGCGAGACCAAAGAAATGAAAGCTAAAGTTCTTCTCCTGACATTTGTAGGGAAGGGAATAGAGATGCCAGGGACTGCAGGCCTGCTGAGCTGGGTCTGGATGCTGCCATGGCCGTGCCCCTCAGCCTGAGGGTTCTGGTGAAGCTGGTGAGGCTGCCCAAAGCCCCATCCAGCCTGGTCCTGAACACCTCCAGGGATGGGGCATCCACAGCTTCTCTGTGCAACCTGTGCCAGGGCCTCACCAACTTCTGTCCTTCCTTAATTTCTGTGTCTCCAGAGTTCTTGTGCCATTCTAGCATAAGAGTGTCTGAAAGAGCAGCTATCCTACTTCTGTTTCTGTCCAAAGCAGTGTTTGTTTTGCAATGCAATGGGCTGAAGCAATACTCCAGAGGTTTTTCAGTGAATGCAGCTATCACTCCTTCTAGCAAAAGTGCAGCTGTGTGGTACTGGGTTTGCATTTCTGCACGACAGTGTGTAACTGGGATCTTATTCCAGTGACAACTGTCCCGAGATAGGATGACACTCTAGCTTTTAATGAAGCAGCTTTGGGCTAACATGGAAATTTGTTCAAATAACAGAGGATTTGCATGAAGGGATGAGGCTACAAAAGAGGTTTTGAACAGGCCAAATCCAATTCTGGCTTTTAAATTGGCCATCTGTTTGCAAAATATATAACAGCAAATGCTATAATTTCACGTACGTGACTTGGTTTCAAGTTGACTGTGGTAACTCCGAGGTTTGACTAATAGTTTTGTAATAGTCTTCTTCACTACTTACCCTGGAAAGCGTTTTCTGTGCTGACATTTCTCAGACACTGAATGAAAAGGAGTTCCTTTTGGACTTGAAATAGGGTGCTATTAAGCAAGCCCGTTTTGCAAGCTCTAATCTCACTCCAGCAAACGCTATTCTCATACAGATGTGGCCATCAGAAAAGTACATCCAGTTTCCTTCCAGTAAGATGTGTGCTGAGCTAGTACCTCTCAGCAAGGATGCCGACTGCCTGCTGGCACGCAGGGTAGGCTCTTGTGGGAGCTTTGTGCAACGACAGTAGGTTGGGAGATGCTAAAAAATCTGAAGTGCGCAGAGGCACTAAATACTTCTTGAAGGTCACAACGTGTCAGAGATAAAATATAAAGCATTTCTGTTTCCAGGTGAATAGCAGTGGTGCTGCGCATGCAAATACTTCTAATCACAGATGGGCAAATTCAGCCTCTTGCAACAATCCTGCCTGCTCTGCACGTTGCCAGTATTTCACATTTTGTCACTTTTTTTTTTAAATAATAACTACATTAAGATAGTCAAGCCACAGTATAAAGAGGTTCACATCTCAGACAAAGAATGTTTTGCTGATATTTCACAGTGAGACTTTTCACACCAGCTGTGGAGACCTGAGAGTTGCGTGGGACTGGTGGTTTTGTTATCAGGGTGTACGACATCTGTAGCTTACAGGCAGGAAGAGGCTGCGAATCTCATCTTGGAAAGTTTTAATGATGGCAGTATTTATTCTTGGATTCATAAGATTTTTAACTTTTAAACCTACCCTAAAAGACCGCCAAGAAAAACAAAACTTTGTTTGCCCATGGTTAGAAAGCAGTTCCAGTAATTCTGGCACTTGGGATTTGTGTTGTGGTTTTCCTGGGGTAGGGAGCTTGTCCTGGAAGGACCGCTGAGGTTGCTGCTGTACTGAGACTTTGACAATTAACTCAAGTAAACTCCTAATAAATGGAATGTAATGATCTCCTTACTGTATGTTTTTTAAGACATACAGTGGCAGAAAATCTTGAGAAAGTGCCGTTAACCATGCAAACCCACCTGTGGCTCCTTGTTAAAGCTCATATTTTCCCTATCTTGTCTTTAAAGCACAGGTGTAGCCAGGTAAGGGATTGGAGGGCCATCAAAGCCTGCAGAAGCTGGCAGGGAACAGTCTCTAAAGGAGATGCTGGGTAAGGCTGTGGATATACTTTTTAATTTCTCCTTTATGTTCTTATTTTTGTCCTCTCAGTTTTTTAATTATTATAATTATTCTTTTTAAATCAAAGTTTTTGTCTCAGTGCTATCATATAAACATGTTATGAACTCATTTTTGTCTCCTTGTTAAGAGATTAAAATTCTCGCTTCACTACATTTAAAAGACTCAGACTAGTTCAGCTGAGCACGATTTGAGTGTCAGGTCAACCCATTTTAGAAGAGTGTGATGTCCAGTTCTGTTGAGGAGAGCAGGCAGGCTCTTGATGCGTTGACTCGATATGTTGTTCACAGAATAATATGGTACCCGAGCACTTGCTTTGGCCGAATGCTTGGTAATTGTGTTTCTTCCTGATGTGAAACAGAGGGTTTGTAATCCATTTTGCTATCGCTTACCAGAGGAGGTCTCCCTGAGCTACAATGATTTTGTGTTGTGTTCTCTGCTAAGTCTCTGATCTCCAGGCATGGTAACTAGCATGCCTATCATTTCTCAAGAACTGTAAAAATGAGAGTATATGATTTCAAAAGTTAATTTTAAAATAGCCCACTGTTTTTTCACATAGATACATTGCACTTCTTAAATCGCTTTGATTTTTATAGTTTTTTTTTTAATTGCGAGAAAATTGTTAATCTTTATTATTATATTTAAAAGAACACTTTAGATGTTGCAGAAAAATGAAAATTCTGCCTTAAATGAACCTTGTCTTAGAAACCTAGGCTCATCCTCATTATAATAATGGGTCTGAACTGCATAAGGCACACAACAAGAACTGGACTTGAGGAGCAAAACTGCTTGGCCTTGGTTGTCCGAGCTTGAGACACATCTTTCTGAGGCTACATCAGATTCAGGCGTTGTCATTCCCCAGTTTTGAGGTTGTTTATGTCAGGCGTGTCAGTTTGAGTGATCTCTGTTTAATCTTTCTGCACAAAGGTGGGTGGGTATGTGGTACATGAATGGACTTTTTTCCCCTTCGGTCTGTGCTCATGGGTTGTGACTCAATGAAACTGATGGCCTGAATGTTACCTATTTGATCACTGCTGGGAATTATTTTTAAAAAAGTGATGCTTTTGAGTCATATTTAAAGAAAGTATGGCATCCTTGGAGTGAACAGTGCATGATGTGAGAAAGGAGAGAAGGGAACAAGCGTCTAAAAACAGAGCTTGTTAAGTTAGCAGTGTAAGTGGCATTATGCACAAACAGATGGGTGCCAGCTGTCTTTCTGGTAGAAACTGAGACATACTGTATGAACTGGGGAATGAGAATGTACGTTAACTGAGCACTGCTAACCTGGAGAATGAAAAAGATCTGTAAAAACCTTCATGAAACCTAGATGATTTTTTTTTCTTTTTTTCTCTGAAATAATTAGGGCCATATTTGGTGTAAAGTTTTTTTTTAAATTATTATTAAATTAAGAAAAATATTCTTGTTTGAATACTAATTCAAATGGAAAAATATTTCAGGTTGTAAGCTGTCAGTCTCTAGAGCTGCTGCAAAACCTCTAGATACATGATAAAATGAATATTTATTGTGTATCACAGATGGAGAAGGGAATTGTTATTTCTGGAGCCAGGATAAAGGATACATGTCTTCTTTTTGTGAAATGTTCATTAAATCTTTCAGGAAAAGACAACTGGCAGTGGATCAAAAAGAAGTTCAATGCTGGCCATTAGAATCTATTTGGTTTGTATCACAAATTCAAACTTGACGAAGTGGAGAGAAGAGTTGATTTTTTAAAAAAAAAAGGGGGGGAAAAAAGAGAGAAGAGCCAGGGCTGAAAGGAGAGGTAGGTTAAATACTGAAATGACAAATTGCTCCATGTGACTGCTTCTCCAGCTTCTTTTCCTTCTGTGCTGGAGCTCATAATAGTTAGATTTGTTCTGGTAGGATGCACAAGGTCATTGATTCAATATTCATAACCTTAGCAGCAGGAGTCATTAGAAAGCAGGATGTTCTTTCAACTCCAGCTGCTGAAAGGAAATATTATATACAAAACTTGGTGTATCATTTTATCAATAATAATAATAATAAATAACTGAAAGTATCAATGTTGTCTTTTTATTCATGTTGAAATGATCCTGCTGCCATCTACCTTGGCTGACAAGAGTTCTGGGTCGTATTTAGGGTAATGTTAGGGTCCCTGCAATCCATGTTAAATCTCATGGCTCTAAGTACTTCTGTGCAGCGTGCAGTAATGACCAAGGTCATAAAAAGGAAACACTTCCAAAATCCACCTGGATTGGAGAAATGTGGCTTGGAAGAATCCCACAGTATGGAACAAGTTCCTTGTCATATTTGTTAGGGGGGGAAAACACGCAGGTGATGCTAGTCATAAAAGAAGTCTTCCAGGATGCATTATTTATTTAAAAATGAACATATACATCAACAGCCAACATTAAACTTTAAGACACGAGTTATTATAACAGCTCTTTGGCCTGATATCTTCCTGGACATATTTCAAGAGGTAAATTCTCATTGTTCTCAGGTGCTTTCCTGTCACCTTGTTCTTCAGCGTTGCTGACTTGCCTTGGTTGAAAATTGGATCGTGTCAACAGGGTAAGCTTTTTATTGCCAAGTGAGCAGCAAACTTGTCAGAATCAGCTTTGTAAAGAGGAAGCGAGTTCGAGCCTCTTGGTGTGTGGCAATTCTTCCGGAACAAGGCAGGTTACACGCAATCTGGGATGGCCCCGTGGAAAGCAAATCAATGAATACTTGCACGGAGACGTTGCCTAAGTAAACACAGTCACAGGGTCTTATTTCACAAGAATCTCTTCCTATTACTTGAGTAGTAATAGGATGCTTTTTGTAAAGTGAACTCTGGGCACCTTACCTCTACCTTGTTAACCTAGAAAACCTACAACTTTATGGCCCAGAGTACAAAGCATCAGGTTTTCCTCAAAATGGATGCAGGGGTTGAATTGTTTTCAACCGTGAGGTTGCCCTTGGGTGCACTTTTACATTTTCAGCTGCGTATTTGTGCCGGAGCTCCCTACGGTTGCGTGAGCAGTGCACGTACAGTACGTGGTGTTCTGCAATCGGTGTCCATAGGCTTCGTTTCACCCTGTACGTCCCGCATGAATTCCGATTGCCTGTAAGTGCCGCGAGTTCTGGTCAGCCAACTCGTCACGTATTTCTTCAGAGCTGTCCTGGATGTTTTCAGGAAACACGCACATATTCTGCACAGTGCCCTAGGATGTCTTGGACCCATCACTGTCATTCCTGCACTCCACTGCTCCTACAAATGGGTGCTTTTTAAAAATTCTGCCTCATTGGATGGAAAAAACCTTGATGTACTTTGCAGTCATTGCAGTCAGGCAAATAAACAGGGTGAGAAGCTGAATCTGAGGGTAATGAGAAAGATGTAAGCAATCAGTCAGCTAATCCTGCTTCTAGAGAAGGGTCAACCAGCAGTGCCCAGCTAGTGGTCATGGAGGGCAGTGTCAGAGGGATGGGGTGGCAGGGAAAGACCTTCATTACATCAAACACCACTTGCCTCAGGCTGTGGGAAGCGCTTGTTGCAATGGCCTGACAATACGAGAACCCCTGGCTGTAGACTTTGCTCTTTGCAAACTTGTTGTCTGTTGTTTGCTAACCCACTTGGTGGATGATGATGATGATGCATGATGGCTAATGTGCAATGCCACTGTAAAGTGCCTTTGCTCAGTATTAAGACTAAGAGGCAAATGGGAAGTTGTTAGTGACTAGGCATGGCTGGACTGCTGGGGCTGCATAGTGCTGGGTTCAACAAGTAGGAAGAGAATAAAGGGCATGAGAAAATATTGATACAGTCCTTTAAAAGTTCATATTGTGTATGCAAAAACTCTGGTGATCCTACCTCAAGAGGGGTATAAAATTACAAAATGTACACAAATGGGCAGCAGAAGTAACAGAGGACCAGGACCTGCATCCCTCTATGGCAAGGTTACGTGCTTGATAGCACAGAGAAGAATTGGCAGCTGGAGGATATGGTTAGGGCTAGAAGTCTGGGGTAGTATGGAAAAGGCAAATAGGGAATGGGTGATTGCCAGTCCTCATGCTACCAGCTCTAGAAGGCATCCCCTGAAATTATCAAACAGTAGGTTTAAAATGTACATAAAGGAGTAGTGTTATTCTGTCAAGAATATATTTAAACCACAGAACCCATTGCCATAGGGTGTGGTAGGGACTGAATTTTTTCATGGATTCAAGAAATTCCTGGAAACCAGCTGGCCTTCGGAACAGCCCTTTCTGGAAGCTCTGAAAGCCCTTAATTGCCGGTTGCCAGAAAATACAAAGGTGAAGGTCACGCTAGACCTGCTGTGTTCTTACAGCTCCTTAAACATCTGCAGCAAGTTGCTGTTAAGATCAGAAGATGTGCTACTTGGACTTTCAGCATGACCAATGATTGCTCTGATATTCCTATGGTTTCCAGATGGCACGAATATTTCTCTGTGACACTGCAAGCCCTGATCTGTGGCTGTTGGATGGCCTGTGAAGGGTCATAATCATCTTTATAAGATCTGGAGGTGTTTTCCACCACTTTGTCTATTAAAAAATCTTTTCACCATACATGTATGAGTTTCTCTTCTTCTGTCTGGAAGAACACCTCTTGTCCTTATCTAACAAAGTCTTTTACAGGCAAAAGAGTTAATTATTTATAAATATAAACAGCGAAATGTGCATTTGCAGGACTGAAAGGTAAAGAGTGGGTCCTGTGATCAAGGCTGAATGTTGCTGAGAAACATCTGTGTGTCATGGGAGCTGCTGGCTGGGATGTGGGCAGCCTTCATGAATTAATGAGCTGCATGGCTGGGAGGCCTCTCTGCAGTGGTGCAAAGGTGGAAAACGACACAGGCGGATTCCTTTTGGCAACAACAGCCTCTCTTGGATTTGTATCACTCTGTGCACTCTGTGTCCTAGGCCTGCTTCTGCTCGTAACCCAACTTTTGCTGTAGCAGGATCAGCAGGTAACTTACCTCTCTACAGAATAAAGCTTCTTTTAATGGCATAGGATAATTAAGTCCAGCATCTCAATGTGCGATCTGGTTATAGCAGCCTGGGCATGACTGATGGGGCACTGGGAGGAGGACAGAGGTCTGCAGAGAGGAGAGGGGTATTGAGGAGAGCAGGCTGAGACACGGGCTAGAACACTTGTCAGAGGCCACAGGGACACTTGTGTCCTGTCTAGGAAAACCTGTTTTTGAAATGGGCTTGATAATGTGAATAAAATACTACAGGATTTGAAAATGCTGCATTTTGTTTGTTGACTATGAAGCAGCTGAACTCAAAGCAACTCAAGGTTACCCACCAGAGATCCTGAGTCAGGCTTAAGGCTTGCTGAAAACACAGCCTCCTTAGTTCATTATTCCTCTTCTGCCTGAACATCTGATGAAAACCCCTCTTACAAAAACATCCAAGTTGACACACTAGAAGAATTCTTTCTTCAAGGTGCTGTTTCTTCATCTTCTCAGAAAGCTCAGCCTCAAGGGACAGCTCTGCCAGGCGTTTTTCTTCATTACTTTACAAGGTTTTGAAATGTTCATTGAAGTGGGCTGTTAAAACTGGTGGCTGCTTGTATTGTTAAGAAAACATTGCACATCTCCCTTTGGCAGACTGCAGTGCCAGAAAATTTCATACCTCTCTGCTGTTCCACCAAGACTTCATAAATAAATTTTGATTTGAGGATATACTAGAAAGTTATTGTCTTCTGCTATAGTAGTGATGCTCGAAAGTGAAGAAGAAAATTAGCCCTAAGAGACAAGTGGTCTGAGCAAGCTCTTGGAGTGGCATCTTGGATCCGATGGCTCCATGAGAGCCCAGTTACAAGAGAGAGGCTGGCAAGGGTCTATCAGCTCTAATAAACATGATATCACCAGTAGCTCGTTAGTGAATCTTGACCTGAAACAACACAGCACTGCTGCTGCCTGTAGCTAGCAGGTCAAGGGAGGTGATTCTCCTCCTATACTCTGCTCTCGTGAGACCCCACATGGAGCCCTGTGTTCAGCCCTGGGGCCCCCAGCACAAAAGGACATGGACCTATTAGAGCAAGTCCAGAGGAAAGCCACGAGGATGATCAGGTGGCTGGAGCACCTCTCCAATGAGGACAGGCTGAGGGAGTTGGGGTTGTTCAGCCTGGAGAAGAGAAGGCCTTACAGCGGCCTTCCAGTACCAAAAGGGGTCCTACAGGAAAGCTGGGGAGGGGCTCTTTGTCAGGGGATGTAGTGACAGGACAAGGGGTAATGGCTTTAAATTAAAAAAAAAGGGAGATGTAGATAAGATGTTAGGAAGAAATTCTTGACTCGGAGGGTGGTGAGGCCCTGGCACAGGCTGCCCAGAGAAGCTGTGGATGCCCCATCCCTGGAGGTGTTCAAGGCCAGGCTGGATGGGGCTTTGGGCAGCCTGGGCTGGTGGGAGGTGTCCCTGCCCATGGCAGGGGGGTGGAATTAGATGACATTTAAGGTCTGTTCCAATCCAAGTGATTCTGTGATTCTCTGTTTCTACTGAATATTTTAATGTAGAACTATATAAAATAAATATGTTTTAATTTAGTCTTCAGGTTTTGAAATGCATTTAAACATCACTAAAATGCTGTTAGTTGTGTTATAATAACAATACTTTTTCTGGCTCGGGTTTTGCTGTAAAATAATTTTGAATTTCCCCAAACACTTTCCAGTTTGCCTCAAGCAGTTTTGGTGAGATTAGTCTGGAGTCCCTGGGTGAGCACAGCCAGCATCCTGTGGCTGGTCCACCTTGCATGGCACTGTGAAAAATCACAGCCAAGCAGGGACAGAAATCCTTTGGGGCTTTCATTTCCACCCTTCTTTTGGGGATTTTTGCACTTGAAATGAAACCCTTTCCTCTCTGCAGGTGGCAGCCTCTGTCTTTCTCCATGCATGGGTATGTATATTTCCCTAAATATTTTTTTTCTCTCTTCCTCTTGATCTATGTATGGAGGGAAAGAGATTTTCTGAGTCTAAAAATTACCATCGGAGTGCCAAGGAGTAAGCGCTCTTTTTACCATGACTCTTTCAGGGTTTCTCCTGGATCTTTTAACATCCAGCAATAGATCCCATGAATTCTGTGGGGATGTGTAATTACAAGCCACTCATCCCAGGCCAATTTCATAAACATGTCATGAAGCAGGCAGCAGATCTGAACCTCTGAGGAGCAGCAAGACAGCCTGTGGCTGAGAGCTGTGTCCTTGCCGTGCAGAGCTGGCCAGTTGCAGCTTCAAGGCAGCCCACGATGGTTAAAGTTTCCAAACAGCACTGTCATATCATAATGGCATTATATGGTTAAATTCAGTTCCCCATTTTTTTTTGTTCCAGTAACTATGTTATCAAGCCAAGATCTGTATCAATTATTCATACACTCTGCCGGAAGCCACTCTCCCTGGCAAGGCTATTCACGAAAACTTGTACTTTAATCAAAACAGTGATCTGTAAAGGTCCTGACATTTTTCAGCTTTCCGTGAAGACATAAGGAATGGCTCAACACTTCTGAGAAGGTCGGGTTAGATGACTTGTCCTTAAAGACAATGCAGGTTTCTGCCGGGTCTCCAGCAAAATAACTGCCCCTGAGATAGCAGATCCTGGAAGCTACAGCCAGAAGGACCAACGGGGATCTCAGTTTTGCTGGGAAGCTCTGAATCGAGGGATGTTCTGGAGGGAAAACAAACAAACAGACCACCACACGCCACAAATAACATATAGTCTTGATTTTCCATCATGTGTAAAATCCTCACTAAATCTTTAAAAATAGTTGCTGAAATGACAACTTCCCTTTTCAGCTGCTGCAGAACATGCTGGAGAAGACCTTAGCTCAGTGCAGTTGAAGTATGAAATCATCCTAAGATTAATTTTGGTGCCCCTTGTATGTTTATACTCTTCTCATATAGTCAACCATTGTGAATACAACAGAACCCTCCAAGATCAACAGATGATAGCTGTTTTTATTAAAACAAACTTGTTTATTAACCTGAATTAGTGGTACAAAATCTTATTTGGTGCTTCGCAGTGTACGTGCACCAATTGAAGAGATGAGAATTTGCAAGCAAATGTGATCTTGCAGCATCGCTTTGGCTTACTTTTGAATTTCTGCTTCAGGAGTGCAGTGATCTTGGGATTTGCTCTTTCTCTTCTGAATTGACTTGATCTCTCCTGTATTCAAATATTCTGATTTTTTTTCTCCACTTGAGAATCATCTATTTATGTTATTCATTTATTTGTAACCCTCTTTTCCATGATATCACCAATCCAGAATAAGTCTATCTTGTTTCATTTTTCTCTCAAGCAACTCTTGCTGTCAGTCAGAATTGTTGACCATCATGACATAAAACACAGGGCAAGTACTGAGCAAAAATGCAAAATACAACTGAAACTTTGGCACCTTTATTTCCCTATCATCTGTGTTTTCATATGTTTTGCACTGTGACACCCCACCCCAGTCCCACAAAACATTTTGTGAATGAATTACACATCCTGGTTGGAGAGTAGGAAATAAATATCATAGGTAACTGTATCCACTAAGAGTATTTCATCTTTCTGCTTCTTAAAACAAGTGTGTAAACTATACTTGTGTGTCAGAAGGATATTAAAACTAAAAGATTTACTGTCTGCATTAAATAAATGACTTCATCTTCTGGGTGAGACAAAGATTTCATTCAGGAACATGTAATAAAAAAATGAATGGTTAGTATTACCCTCCGAGTGCACCTACAGTAACCACTACTATGGATCAACACCAGCTCAATTTTTCCCTACTCTTAGAATATATGTTTGTCACTGTTTTTCAGAACTAAAGTGACATTTTACCAATTAAATTGAAGTTCAGCCAGCAAGAACAGTAATCATGAACAAAAAGCTCTGTCATCTGTTTTTCTTTGCTTAGCGTCTCAAATTCATTGTTTTCTGGATTGACTGCTTGAACCAGCCAACATAACTGATTTAGAAATCTTATTTTATTCCTGTTGTTCTGGCTCTTGTAACTCTACATGACTTCATGCTCCTCATCTGGTCACAGTTCATCCCCTGCCTGCTGTTACCATGGGCTTTTCATAGCCACTGCCATGTATTTAAATCCCCATACAGTTTTCACATGCAAGTCCGCAGAGTACATTATGTTACTCCATACATAAAAAAACTGTTCGTGGTTGCAAGCGTCACATTTTGGAAGTGCAGGGGAAAAAAAGCTGCTCAGCAATCTCAGGTTTGCTTTCGCTAGCTTTCAAACCACGTCCCCTACTGACTCACTGCCTGCGGTCTGAGACGATGCCACGGCTGTGGGAAGAGTCTGCTGGCTGCTTTCCTTGGCATCGTTTGCTCACGCTGGTCAGCCCCAACACGGTAAGTGGCCGTGCCTGTGCTGCAGCTTTGCTTAAAGCCTCGCACAGAGGCATGGCAGGTAATGTATGCTACAGGCTTGCTCCATCCAAGCAGTGGGGATGTCTGATAGCTTGGGAAAATGCTCGAGCAGAGCTGCCAGTTGTGGTCCACCTGCCTCGTCAGCCATCAGCTGCAGAAATGCAAACAAGTACAAATGCATCTGTGCTTGCGTGGCCCTACTGATTTCACTCTCTGCACTGGTGAAACTGCCCTTTGACAGTCCTTGAACACAATTCAGCATACCTGTTTGTAATTTTATCCATGGAAGAAGGAAGTAAAGGGCCTTTTTTCCCCCCACTCTTACTGTAATGTTTGAGAGGCTTTCAGATGTGGTGATGGTGAAACTGTCACTACTTAGCAACTTAGGTTACCATTTCGGTGCACAGGAACAGAGACAGCACTTCACTTCTTCAGCTCTCATCAAGCTCAGCTTTGCAACAATCCACCTTCACTGCTTACCCACATTGTGCCGTATGTCATGTAGACCATGCCCAAGGATGGTTTTCTCCCTTAAATAAAAAGCCAGCAAACCCCGCTTTTTTAACAATCCTTTCTTTATTTCATCATTCTATGGCCTACAATTTAATCTGCCACTGGCAGCACTAGTGGGCAGGATGAACACCTTCCTGCATCCCGGAAGGGGACTTGCAAACTGAAGCAGGTCGAGGCTTCTCAGCCAACCCTCCTCTGTTGGCTCAGACTCCGTTTGAGGGCAGAGGAAGCACTGGAGAGGATAAACACAGCCTCCTGTTGCTCGAGGTCCTTCTGGCTTACTGCTGCTGGCTCTGGGCCTTTCTAGCCCTCACTTAGCCCCTTGCAGCCTGTTGACTTTTGCAGTAAGGGTCCCCTCCTCCTCCATTCCCCTTCCAGCCCTTGCCTGTGTAATCAGTCTTCACAGCCTGTCGGGTTGCTTTTGCAGTGAAAGGAGCTGTTGAAAACTCAGGAGCCCGTGGGGCAGCGGGGAGGCAGCCTGCAACCAAGCTGTCACTTCTCTGGCAAAGCAAGCACCCCCTCGTGACAGCGTGTTTGTTTCTTGGCCCATCTCTCCCTGTTTCTCCCATATACCAAATACAACTGGTATGTGACAGCACTTACTTCTCTGGAAAACCCTGCAAATTCCTGTATTCTTGGCATCCGTTGCACATCAGGCTAGTCCCTCTGCTCAGTTTTACTCTTTCTGTCCCTTTTATTTGGTGTTGCTCAGAGCTGGATAGCTTTTCTTCCCTCTCCATTTCAGTGCTCCCCAAGAGCCCATCTGGGAACTATGCACAAGGACATTATAAATTATTAAAACCAGGTCTGCCCATATCAATAAGCCCAAGAACATGTGTTGTTGGTGCAATAGCTGTGGTTTACTTCGCATCTTCTTGCCAGTTAGCTTTCAACATTCAATATTTCTTAATGTCTTGCCACCTTATTCTTATGTGAACAAGAGAAATTTTCTCCTATTTTTAATCATGTGAAGCTGGCTCAGCCAAACTGAGTAACAGAACTAATTAGCAAAATCCATGTGAGTGCAGTCCCTGGACGCCAAACAGCATCAACCATAGAGCAATTTGAATGAGTTCCCCCAGGAAAGACGGCAGAATCTGGGGGTCACCAGAAAAACCTGGCACCTTTAGCCGTCCCTTATTCAGATGGCCTTATCCCCACTTCATGACGCCTGAATTTCTATGTCCCCTTCCATGAACTACAGATCATGAGCAGACATCTTGCTTGTGAAGACCTTTTGAAACCCCTGTTGGAAGGGACTGCTAGAATGCTAAATATCTTCTGAGATTTGGGATTATTTTATTGGGATGTCCTAAGAGAGAAAAATCCACCCAACAGCAGCAAGGTAGCTGCGTGCAACCCTGGTGTGGGAAATAGCTCTCCAGTGAGATGAGCAATGAGTGAGACATATGGGGAATAGCCTGGTCTTCAAGTCAGGAATTTCACAGCTCTGCTCCAGCATCATGAGCAGTATAAATGAATCATCTGCACAGCGAAACCACAGAAAGACACCAGCTTCCCTAAAAGTGCCTCTATATATATAGCTGCTGGACTTGCACATTTCTGTTTATAAATACTCAGTAATAACTGACCGCAAAGTGACATGGTCTTCTCAGCAGACAGCCCCTAAAAACATGCATTTCTTCCCGAGCTGTAGGAAACCGGGCTGTTGCACTTCCAGATAAAATATTTTGACTTAAAATCCTGGTAGTGGTGTGTGTGATCACGACGTTTTATGGGAAAAAAAGAAAGTTGGTTAAAATCATTAATCCTTGTTAGGTGCATCTGAAAACATCATATTATCTGTCAACTGCACTGTTACTCTGTAGATATTTGGTTTTAGTCTAGTTTTCAAAAGCAGGACAGCACATATTATTCCAGTATAAGCTCACTGAATCTCGTAGCCCACTTTATGTTTTCAGAGCTTCTGAATTTGTAGAAGTGTGAGGAAAATTGGTTGGCCATGAGGGAAGGCCATGAGGGGAGAGCTGAAAGGGCTGCAGTGGAGGGGTTTGTGTGTGTGCTAAGGACACATATCTCCAGAAAAGCTAGCGATGCTCATTCTGCTGCTCTCTGAACAGCTTGCGATCAGATGGCTTCATTCAATGAATGCAATGAACGTGTTTGCAGCAGTTGGTAGGTGTGATCGTTTCAAAGACACTGTACCTCATTTCCTGCAGTTTTGCTCTTTTTGAGCCTGGTAAATGTCTGGGTTTATGTGCTGGGAACTTGTTTGGCACCTGTGGCCAGGGTTGCCATTAGAGATACCCACCTCCCTTGCATACGTGAAAAGACTGTCACAGAGTAGCCTGAGCTTAGACCTCAGATAACATCGATCACCTTATCTGACGGTTCTTCTGTCGGGCATATGACACATCCCCAAACACTGCAGTATGTCAGTAGATGTCATCAGCTATATGTTTCTTCTCCCTGTAGAAAATGGCAACATGGTCTCAAAAACTGGCAATTTTTCCTCTCTTAAAAAATATTCGAAGATCTCCGGTATAACTGAGGATGATAGTAGTTAAATAAAGAGTTCACAAATTATGTTAGGGATAAAATAATAAATGGTACATGAAGGATTCGTATATCCCTACTGCAATCAACGGTTGCATTGCTTTTATTTCTGAGTCACTACTTGGTTAGTGGCAGGACCACGAAGCCTTAACCTCAAGCTGGGATCCTAGTGCTCCAGACCAGGGCTGCTCAGCTGAGGTCTGTGAAGTCTTGGGGAGGGGGCATTTTTGTGAGGTCTGTGGGCAGGGATCTGCGTGCCAACACCAGCCCTGGGAGGTCAGCAGGACACCACACAGTGCCTTCCTGGGCTAGAAGTGACGTGGTGCATGACAGCTGGTCCCTGAGGGACAACGAGGCTGGAAGAAGTCCTGGATTGCCCACAGGAGACATCACATGTCAGGGCAAGGCACGGGAAAAACTGACTTGTGGTCCCGCTCCCGACTGAAGTCCTTCACGTGACTGCCCTCTTCCAGACAGGCAGAGGTCAACATTACCACTGTTCAAAACCCATTTTTTCACCCTTCTGCTTGTGAGCCTGGAGACCGTAGCATGCTTGCATCAGTTAATTCCTTACACCTCACCATAAAGACGGTCTTCATGCAAAGCAAGAAACTGAGATGGTTGTCATGGAAGAAGAGAGGAATAAACCCATTCGTGGTTCACAAGCTATATGAGGAATCACAAAAGAGGAAAAACCTGCCATGTTTTCCATACAAAAACTCATCAAACACATTATGTGAAGAATGCAATTGTCTAGCTGCTGACCATGCTGCAGGACACCGTCTGTCACCCATGAGAAAGTTTGGGTTTAGGTAGAGCGTAAAATAGTCATGTGAAGACACGAGTGCATGTAAACTGCCATTCGTCAGAAAAAGGGAAATTTAGTCATATATTTAGCAGTCATTTCCCCTTTTTTGGGAAACCCTAATGCATATTTTTGCTCTCTCCCTGTCTCTATTTCTCTCGTCCTCACTCTACGGAAGGAAAGAAAGGTGGGTCTAAAATGTCATTTGGTTTTGACACAAATTTGATTGGGCAACGAGCGATAAATTTCCGCTGTGTGTCGGGCTAAGCTCTATATAAGTATCTCACCAGCGATTTTCAATGTTACATCTTTTCACGAGAAACTAATGGCTGAAAGGATGCAGAACCACAGGTAAGTGAAGCTTATGGACAACTGGGAATGAAAGCTATCCCTAAAACCTCAGTGTGTGCAGGGGCTTACAGAAAATGCTAGATACTGCACTGAAGGGACTGGAAACCTCTGGAAAAAAAACAAGTATTTTTGTCAGGCAAAGATCTGAAGAGATCCTTTTACAGGGTATTACATGTGAACCATTGGCACTGTTAATGCAGCAAAGACACTAGCTCCTGATCCAGGCATAGCCATGGAAGGGGATACTGCTCCATGCCAATGCGCTGGAAACACTTGCATGCATCACGGTATGGGAGCCAACCTGTTGTTATGAAATTGTATTTGTTGAGCAAGAGGTTGGCTTTGTAGTGCTGTAAAGATGACAATAAGCTGGAGATAAGTTATTACAGTCAGACTACCAGATGTCAGGTAAATTTAGCCATTAGAACATGGAGAAGTTTGGATTTAAAACACATAAATATGCACATGATGGGATACACAGAAGGTGCTTGCAGGTAAGTACCTATGAACACGAATGCATTATACTGGTTGAAATACGTTTTTGGTCTGGGATAAAACTTGAAGCAGTTGTCTGGTCATTTAATATCCATCTTATGGGACAGTCATAGTGTTAGGCTAATGTTAAATGTATGCAATTTGCATTTCTGTACATAATATGGAAAAAGTGTGCATTGTGTGTGTATGTGTACTGTATTTATGTATGTACACAAATACTTATGTACAGCATAAACTGATGCCTATCTATAGCAGATTTAATGCATTTCTGAATGTTGTACAGGGAGATAATATGTGATCAGCCAACTGAGTAACAGCAATTGATATCTTGTGGCAGACCAGGTAGTGACCAGTGATGTACACAGATGCCAACTTGCCCATCCAGGTCAATACAGATGACAGTTAATGAATGACCAGCAGCAGATAGTTCTGTTTTCAGAGACGGTTATGGTGTCTGCACTCTGTACTCACTTGGGTATCAATAGCAAGGTGGCTGTGCATGCCATTGGAGTCAAAGTTGTTTCAAGAGAAAAATTTGTTGGGGACACTGAGAGCTTGGCTCTGGTTATAGCAAGTTTTTGTGCTGTCTGGCCTACTTTGGTAGCCATAGTAGGGAAGATGGAGTCACACAGGATTTAATGAGGGCATGCAACCTTGACAGAAACCTGAAGGGACTGCTTAGAGAGCTAAATCTCTGCTGCACCTTTTCTCCTGGGCTTACCCAAACGAGCTACACTACAGCCAACTTGAAGTGGCTGGCCCATGCCTCTGTCACGTCTTATTACCAAATACACAGAGCTGTATTTCTCTACCCTTAGCTATTGCACCAAACAAAACAAAGCAAAACAAAAGCATGGGGACAGCAGCATCTTGTGGTGTGTTGTTTGCATCTCCCAGAGTGAAAGGAAAATGACAGAAGAGAAGTGTTTGTGCCAAGCCAGATGCCAAGCCATAATTTGGGGGTGAAGAAGCCCATCTGTTCACTAAGGAGAACCAAACATCACCAGTCCTGGTGTTTGGAAACGGGCAGTTAACTCTGCTAGTGTTAATGTTGAGTATTTTAATTGTATCTTTTGTCTCCTAATAAACTTGCCTTCAGATTTCAAGACACTTTCCCTCGGCCTTCTCCTTCCCATTTCCTCTGGGAAAAAATGCACGGGCTCTTCTTTGTCCTGGTTACATGCACAGTGGGTGCCTCTGCTTTCAGGCTCCAGCAAGGGAAAAGCACAGGTACAGGCATGCTCCTTTTTTATTATTATTATTATTTTTTAATTTCCTGTGTCCCTCTCCCCTCTTTTTTAATGTGCCTGGCCAGCAGTAATGATAAAATGTCTCTGATTTATACAGAAAACTGCCCAGATCACATCATCTCTTTCCAACACTACTATGAACTTCATGGAGAACCTGTGGTTCTGAAATGCCCTTCCCCCAGATACAAACATCTGGATTTTTCTTCCTTGACCCATAATATCACATGGTACAAAAATGATTCAAAAACCATGATATCAGGAAGAGATGAAGATCCAAGAATCTGGGCAAAAGGAGATGCACTCTGGTTTTTACCAGCAAGGCAAGAAGACTCAGGAGTGTATGTCTGCACAAGAAGGTAGGTACTTAAAAGAAAATTCAGTGTACTGAAAAAGGTGACTGTGTCTAAAATATATTAGCTTGATTCTAAACACCATATGTCTTCAGAGTGGGTTTGGATAAGATCATTTCCTCACCAAATTTATTAGAGAAAATGTGTGGGAAGTTAGAACTTTTAAATATGTTGTGTCTCCTCTCTCTATATATACTGAAATCTTGATGCATCATGGCATGGTATTGCTACTCTACGATCTCACAAGGAAATAGTGTACATGAGAGTTTGCTCTAGCTTATTTTCAAGTCAATCAGGGATGCAGCAAGCAGGGGTGTGTTGCAGACAGAGGACACTGCATAATGCAACCCGTACACCACAGCTTTAGAGAAGCAAACAGTATTGTTTGCGGTTTGGATTGCATTACAAAGTGTATACCAAAAGAGAGTGGCTCTGAGGTGGCTTCCTTCTTCCCCGTTCCTTTTCCCTGATCTTTACTTTTCTTCTTTTGCACATTGTAAAGCAGAATTTGATTGCTTTGGCTTTGCTGGAAGATGTCACTTGAGACCCAATGTGCATTTACTGGGCTGGTACTAGACCTGTGATAATACAGAGGCTTGCAGCAAAGGCTATTTTCAATCTTACTGGTCATTTCTTTTCTGAGAGTTTATGGTCTTACAGCCTGCTGTAAGAAAAGAGGAACAAGGATCTGGACTTGTGGTGGACTGAGGAAGGCAAAAGCCACCAGTGCCATTTGGGCCTGAAATCCAGAAGGCGCCAGGGTCCTTGCCCTTCCTCCAGCCCACCTCCCAGCACTGCCTGGCAGCTGGCACCTCGCTCTGGGGCCCCTGAGGTCCATACCTGTCTGCACATCCCAGCAGCTGGGGCTGCCTCTGCAGAGCTCAGTTTCCTTGCAGAAAAGCAGGCAGAAAACAAATTAATAAATTATGCTCAAATTATTAGGGTGGCCTTTTTATGTGTTAGCAGGGAACGCAATGGTGGGGCAGGAGAGAAGACTTCGGTAGTGCGGCCAGCATTAGAAAAGGTTGTAAATATAGAAGTCCTAGAGCAGAGCCTGAGACACGGAAATTCTGCTTTTTATCCCTTTTTTTTGGACACTTCTGCCTCAGTTCCTCAACGCCTCAAAATGTGGCAGTGTTATTGCCAGCTATAAGAAAATGCTGTGAAACCTGTTTGAAAAAGATATGCAGGGGTTGAGTGCATAGCTTCATTGTTAACATTATTACAGGATTAATGGAGTACAAACAAATTGTATTTCCTTCTCATATCATCCCATAAGGATACTAGAACATGTCTGCAGCAGTCTGTGAAATGAGGGTGGAAGCGAAGTATCACAGAACTCTTAGTCTGCTGAGAAAGAATTTGGGATTTGGGCATCCCACCGGTCCCAGTGCCATAGGGGCAGTGAGCCCATCAGCCCACAGATGCACGCCTGGTTTTGCTGGCCCCTTCAGGGTCTGAGCTTTGCCCTGGGGGAAGGCAGAAGTAGGCTTTCACAAACTGGAGAGGACACAGCTCAGGCATCAGCCTCCCCCAAGTGATTTGTGCATTTTGGTCCTTGTGACTGGAAGTGATTGCTACTTGGGGCTGGGAAGAAAAGCTAGATACTGTAAAACTTTCAAGCCTTCTTTTCTGTGTAAAATAATATGTACTCACAGAAATGCCTACCAGCTGTACAATAGTAACTGCGGATGTATTTTCATATATGCTTTAAACTTCTTATTTCTTCCTTACTTTGCAATCATTAGGGTTTTCACAGTCAAGACCTCTTCCAAGGAAATGGGTGGAGGGTTCGTGACACGCTTGCCACTATTCAGATGGGCGCGTTGCCCCTCCGTGCAAAATCAAAGCCATGGCTTTAGCCTGAGGGTGTGCAGCAAACTTGGTGTACTAGTAAGAAGAAAAGAAAGCTTGAAACTCTGAGGCAAACATGTGTCAGCAACATGTTTAGATCGTGCCCAAAACCACCGCCAGTGATTCCCCAGGATCCCTCCTGGTAGGATCTCAGTCTCGGCCTCCTAGAAAGGGCTAAGGAGGGAAACAAAGCTGGGAGGAATCAAACGGCACAGACCAGAGGCTGCATATCAAAGGATGGATGGCCGTGGAAGTGAGGGCACCTCTCAGACCAGGCTGGGTGGTCTCCTCAGGTCTGGAAAGACAGGCGTAGAGAGGAACACCCCGATCCAGCTCACACACACTCAATTACTGCAGAGAGTTTCAATGCCTGCTCTTACTGGCTTCAAACCAGCTTGAGTTGTGGCTGCCAGCTTTCAAGTTCACTTGCCATGGATTTGAAGGGTGTCACTTGGGCTCCCCCATCACCTGCGGGTGCTCACGTCTCCACGCTCTGCCCGCAGGAACAACTCCTACTGTGCTGAGGTGTCCATCCACCTCACCGTTGTGGAGAAGACAGCTGCTCGGGACATCGCTTATATGCAGGTCCTCTTCACTTTTACCTCTGGAAAGATCGTTTGCCCTGACCTGTGGGAGTTTACATCGAATATAACCAGTCTGGAGCTCAAGTGGTACAAGGTAGAACTTTACATTTCTCTTTATGCAAAGCCTAATCTCGTCCCTTTTGTAAACAATCACTTATCTCACTTTCTGTTTCTCCTAAACTCCATGTTGTTAAAGTCAAGAGCATTTTAATGTCACAGCATAATATAATGCAGACTACAATATTTAGAGGTGCTGGGAAGAGATTGAATCAAAGTTTACAGTGGTCTCTTGCCTATCTTGCTAGTCCATGACTTTTCAAGTAGGAAACCCTGGTTTTGCCTGTAATGTTAAATATCCCACACCTGACCATCCTCAGCTCTCCACTGCACAGCATGGGAGTCTTCATATATTTTTCCCATGCTTCGTTTTAGCTTTTATTTACACTCCCACTGTTACCATGTGCTCTGCCTCTCGCAGCTATCGTTCTTAACATAGGATGTCATTCCTATGCTGGTTTCACACAGCCATGCCGATGGTGTGATAGATACTATGCCAGCAAAGTGTCTCTGCTCAGGTTTTCCTTCATGAGCAGGCTATAACTGACTTACCTGTGTGAAAGTCCTTCCCCACAACGTGCTTCATGCCACAACTGTCAGAAAGAGCTATCCTGCCTTCATCGAGAAAGAACATAACTGCTCTTAGCGGGGCTCCAGCCCTTGTGTGAGTGTTAGTGATACAGAGTGAGAATTTGTCACCATTTCTGAGATTGTGTAGGGTCAGTAATAGAGTTGTGAAAACCTGAGTGATTACTAAAATCTGTCTGTCTTAGAAGAGTGCCATAGAATATGACTCTTATAAGGACATGTATGGAAAGCGATCACAGGAAAACCTTCCTGTTTACTGAAACATATTTTTCTTAGAAGAATGTCTTAGTTGATTACTCATAAGAGGACTCAGGAAATAGCTTGGTATATTTTTCCATCTTAAAATGTAGCTTTACTGAAAAGTTATACACACACATTATAGCTATATTAAAATGACAATTCCTCACACTTCATAGAGTGCCCCAGACCATTTTGGAGAGGGATGTGCATTTGAAGAACTTGATTTTTAGTGGGAAAGTGGAGCTGGGTGTAACCACACCTACCGGGGACATAATACCTATTATTGCCTATTATTTCTCCAGGATGCCCTGCCTTTGGAAGACAACAGTGAAAAATTCGTGTTTCTGAAAGGCTCGAATTCCCTGATCTTCACGTCTGTGTTACCAACAGACTCTGGCTACTACACCTGCAAGATGTCTTTCCCCTATGAAGGCGTAACGTACAAGATCACCAGAACAATCAAGCTGGAGACAGTCGGTAAACACTGACCCCCCAAAACAGCGCCGCGCTGAAGAAAGCTCTTTGCCACAGCTCTTTGCTAGTGAAGCTCAGGAGGGGAGCTCGCATCTAGTGGGGGAGAGAACAGGGGTGCTTGCTCTTGGAGGTGGTGCAGCAGTTTCTCACAGCACATCTGGCACATCTGGCACAGCTGTGCGGCTAGCCGCAGCGCTCGCCCTGCCTTCGGCAGCAGCCTTGCAGGAGGCAAAACCCAACCCTCGACGTCCGAGGGTGCGGGAGGTCACTGTGCGTGGTTTCGGGGGGCTTGGGGAAGAAAAGAGCCTCCATCCTCGATGGGGCTGGGGGAAGGCCGCTGCTTCGCACCGCCCGGCGGGCAGCAGAGGGCGGCCGTGCGACGGCGACGCGGGCGGCAGCCTCCGGCTTGTCAAGGCTTCTGCCTAAATCCGCTCCTCCGGGTTCCAAAGGGGCATCACAGAGCCACTAAGGCTGGAAAAGACTTCTGAGATCGTCTGGCCCAACCGTCCCCCTAACACCAATGTCACCCACTAAACCATGTCCAACCCCTCTGGGCGATGGAGCGCCGCTTTCCGCCGGTCCGGGCAATGCCCAGATTTTGCATCGTGCTAGCACTGACGCTCTGTTCTCTCTCTCTCTGTCCAGAACAAGAAAAGAGAATTACCCCGATAATCGTGTATCCAACTCAAAAGACAACATCAGCTGCTCTTGGTAAGGCTCAGCGTTATTTTCGGGAACGTCTAATGAGAAGAAAATTAGAGGAGGTTCCTTTACAGTCCAATTTGTTGGCATTTATTATTATAGTTCTTTTGATACTGGTTATATCAGGTGAGAGGCAGTAATGTGGTAGTTTTTTACTTCTTATTGCCTACAACTAGGTGCTATTTTCCTCATAGGAGAAGCTAAAGGAAAACTGCTGTAGATTTATCAACAAAGCATTAAAAGTATATTCGCATCCTCAGATCTGCTGTTCAGAGCTCCCCCTTCACCAAGACCATTGCCTTCTCACTATTCCCTCAGACAGCTCTAGGTTTTCCAGTGGCTTTGAATGAGCCATGTAGCTCTTTTGGGAGGAGACATTTTTCACTGCTTCCTAAAGTTTCAATTGGGTAGTTGTCATTAGTTAGAAAGTACCTTGACAGAAACTCATTTTTTCTTTGAAGATTATGTTATGACAGCGCATTTCTGTTACCTTTCCTCATTTTAGAGAACAACAGGTATATTTTACACTAAGCTCTTTTAACTTGGATGATCTACACACTGTGGTCTTAATTTTAAATGCCACTTTTCTTTCAGTCAATATACCACTAAGCTATTTCTTTGCCTATCCGGTCCACAGAGAGTATTATATCGCTCCGATCGCCATCAATATAATAACAACATTGTATGAATATCGAGCCATTTGTTTTCCACATAAAATAGCTATGCACTAGTGTTAAGGCTCTTTATCATTAGCTCAGAGTTGCAATAATTATAGCAAAATTTCTGAATTTTTGCATCATCACATTGGCCCTGGAGGTCCCATTTTGAACTGAATGTCCTTGCCTGCAGCATCTCTGAGGGAGGCTGTACTGCTGCTTAATGCAGTTGTTCCAGAGCAGTAAAATCACACTGTGCCCTTTTTGTCTCCTGAGGAATATGTCTAAATCAAAAACAATCTGGGGCTTAACTTCAGTTTTGAATGTAGCAGTGCTTGACGTGTGTGGGAACTTGATCTCCCACCAGAGACGTTGGTTTTCACTGAGAGAAAGTAGTTCTCAACATGTATCTGAATGCTTTTTAATCTTTCACCAACAGGCTCCAAGATGACTCTCCCTTGTAAAGTATTTGCTGGACCGAGCAGGCATATCTATACTGACGTGGAATGGTTAGCAAATGACACCATCATTGATGTGGTTTACAAGCAAAACAGAGTTACAGAGGGGGAACGACAGTAAGTCAGGCTGAAGTGTTTTCTTGTGGTTGTTGTCTTAACCTGCAGTGTTACAGTAGCTCTTAAATGAATGCCAGGTAGTGAAATGGGATATGGAGAGTCCAGAAGTAAAAGTAAGAGCTGAGAAAACAAACAAACAAACAAAAAGACAAAAAAATCCAAGCATAATGATTATTATTATTATTATTTTTAATCTCTGGATTTCTTTCATATTATACTGTAAATGACCCAGCTCAGAGCCTTACACTTGAAGCACAGTTTCATAGGCAGCTGGGCTGATATAAGAGTTGACTGCAGCGGAAAGCAATGGGCCTTGATCCTTCCCAGTGCTTCTCTTATCACTCTCCTTGTCCAGTGCCAAAGAAATGGCACCACCCATTCCCCCACACCAGCCCTGGCATTCATGAGATACTTCACTGAGCCTCTGAATACACTGAGATAACAGAAGGCTACCCAATGGTTTGTGCCTTTTATGTTATTTTTTTAAATTGTTGTTATTTTAATTATTGTTGGTTTTCCCCTTAGGGTTGTTGTTTTTCGTGTCAGTGACTTAAAAGTTAAACTGACTCACTGAGATGCCCAGGGAGTGCTAGAGCTGGCGCCAGGGAAGCACCAGGGGGGATGCTGGTGGAGGGAAGGCAGGATATCCCGCATCCTCTTGCCCTGATCCATTGTCTCTCCCCATCTTGCGCAGTTCTGAGTTGCCTCATAGTTGCATGCCTCCAGGCTTCTGTCTTTTGCCTATGCTGTTTAGTAGCCAAACTGGTCCCTCACCAGCTATGACATTCCCAAACAGCTCCTGGCTAGGGATTAAGACTTGGCATGTGGCAGAGACCATTGACAACGGTGTCTGGGGGTGTGGCATCCTTGTTCTGAGGGACAAGAGTGTTTAACAGTTATGGATGTGGGCTGTTTGCAGCCATGTGGCTTCAGTGCCAGATAAAAACCTGGCCGTGTTGAGTTTATTGCACAGTTACACCCAGAGGTAACATGAAAACTCAGCTGGGTTCCTGAGTCTTTCTGTGTTTTGGTATTCCCACCAGCCTGATTTAGACCATTCATTCATAATGTTGTTTCCATGAGTGAGAGAACTTAAATGCATTGTCAAGCAACATAAGACATAATGTGGAACAGCTAGAGTCTCTTCAGGATTTAGAATAGAGCATCACATGTGCTTTCTTACTTAGACTTTTATTAATATTACTATTACTACCACCACCACTACTACTAATATTACTAACATGACTATTAAATATTACTATATAGCTGCACATGGAAAGAGGCAATGCCAGCTCAGGGTCACACAGAGCCCATGGTGTGTGAGATGTCTCAGCTCTGCTGGAAGCCCTCAGAAAAGGCAGCAAGTCATATCAGGTCAAATACCACAGGGAAAACGTATTTCCCACAGAAATTTGTGGCAAAGAACTCACTGCCATGTTGCTACCTTCCTGCGGTACTGACCCCAGAGAAGTCCATTGCCGCAATACATAGCAGACTCATGAACAAATCATTGCAAAGCAGCTGGACAACTTCTCCAGCAGTGACTAAAAGGTACCAAGAGACAGTGTTTGCACCTAGAAAACCGCTTTCAAATAGTTGCACTCATGAGACAATCAGGTTGAAGTAAGCTGGAAACTTTCTCGACAGTTTCTTGTGCTGAAGTCTTGATTTGAGGTGAATGATAAGCAGGTATGGTGGCTCAGTTTGCTAAGTGAGTGTTTGCAGATTTATGTTCTCCATGTGTACTCTTCCAGCTGATAGTAAGAATTTCAGAACCAAATAGCTGGTCAGAAAAAAGGAACTAGGTCCTTCCATGATGCTCTGTGGGGAGCTCAGTTATACACAACCCTGTTTGCATTTCTTCCCTCCGTTTTCTTTATTTTTTTTTTGCAAGACAAATCTAGATCTTCGTTTTTTTGTGTGTGGTTTTTTTTTTTTTCCTTTTTTTTTTCTGGAGTGCAGCAAGGGTACTGAGAGGAATGGAGACTCAAAGAGCTGGCAGAGCTGGTCTGGAAGCCACCGGTGTCCTGTAATGCAAAGGGGCTAGTTCAGAAATGAGCAAATATGCAATGCATTTTCTTGCAGAATTAACATTTGAGTTTTCTTTTTCTTCCAGAGAAACCACAGAAAATGGTGAGAACTTCATTGAAGTGCCACTGATTTTTGAATCTGTTGAAGAAGTGGATTTTTATACAGACTTTAAGTGTCTGGCACAGAACAGATATGGATCCCAAGTACTGCCAACAAGGGTCAAGCAGGAAGGTAATGAGCTTAACTGCTTATCTGGGGGACAAACATTCTATAATTGTTATAATTATTCTAAAACTGAATTATCACCAAAGTCTTTTACACTTTCCAAGTTAGTATTGAGATGGATTATTACCTGGGAAAAATTGATTGCCTCTTTCAATTGTAGATCTAACATGCACAGTGTTTTAGAATAGTCTGTTCACAATGAACACATTTTATGGGTCCATTATTGACATTTTCCACAGGCGAAAAGATCTGTGCTGGAATATATCTGTTCACTGGATAGGGCTCAAATTTAGATAAGCTTTGTGAAATGATGGCTCCAGTGAGACTACTGGCAAACTCTCTTTGGGTGTAACAGGGCCAGATCTCCCTCAGCTCCTCAGAAAGTAGGAAAAAAAAAAGACAATAGCAGAATAAAGATCAGAGTGTTCCTTCTCCTCGTGCACAGACTATTGCCAAAATAACAAGAGGTGTAAATTATGGTGGGTGTTGTTATTTTGGCTTCTAGTGATGGGAAGAGAAGCCCAGTGCAATTAATGTTGCAGTGTGATAGACCATTGGCTAAGAACCAGCTGTAAAAACAATGTGAAGCAATGCTAATTGTTTCTTTGCGTGACGTTGATGAATCACCAAAGTTTGCTCATATCATCTTAGAAAGGAACATGAACATTTACAGTCTTCATTATGAGTTATAATTCATGACTCACTCCAGCATCCTGTGATGAGGGTTTTGTACTCATTTAGCTAGATGATGTGCTGCTCATGTCTTCTGTGAGCTACACAGGTATTGCTAAAGAGGAGGCAGTCCATGAACTGGTGTAGGCCAGCATAATCCAAAATGGTCTGGACAGATGCTCGTCTTGGAAGCTAGGTGTATTTTGGGAAGAAGCTCACAGTCTTGGCTTGATCATTAGTAATTTATCGGGTGGTCTGTATGAGAAAATTCTTCTTAGAGCTTGAGTGTAGACTAGCTGTTATGTACTCCCTTTCCATGTGGTGTCTTTATTTCCTGCTTGGATTGTCGCTGTGTTAACCGAATTAAGATGTGAAGCACGTAGCCACTCTGAGCAGGGGCTGGGAAGAGCCATGTGTACACAGGAGGACTGAACTTTAAATTCTCACCTCCTATTATTTTCCAATATTTTCCTCCCACCTTGACAAACCCATTTCCCAGAGCACTGAATCAACAGACCTGTTCCTTTTGCAAGTGGTCAACCCTGCTGGAAGGTTAATTTGCAGACATCCTTTTTATGTGATTTCTCCTCTTCCTCCTTGAACTTAGAGAATTAAATTTTCTGACAATATTTCATTTCTTTACTTTTCCAGCTGTTGGCTTGTCCTGGTACACTGCAGTGATTCCAGTTGCACTGGCCTGTGTCATCTTAGGGGCGATATGCGTGCACAAGTGCTGGAAGCAGAGAGCTGATAAAGGATACACAATAGCAAAGGTTTAAGATCTGCTTTATTCTCCAACCGCCAACAGCAAAAAATTCACCTTGGGTGACTTCCACGTGAGACACAGAGAGATGTTTCAGACTAGACGTACTGCTTTCTCACTGGATGGATATATATCAGCTTTTTTCTTCTTCTTCATGTCTTCCATGAACTGATTAAATTAGAAATAAAAGTTTGTGTAAAATGCTGCCTAGATGCAGGAAACCCACTTCTACCATTTTGCACCTAGACTGTGGTTTGTAGCGTTTTGAAACATGGTGTCCCAGGAACATGCCCTTGTTATGAGAAGAAGGGTAAGAAAAAGGAGATGGTCTCACACTTTGTAAATTCAATAGCCTTGTCCTTTGAAAAAAGGCAAAACAAAACAAAACAACTAGAACCTAAAAAATAGAAACTAAGAAAGCTTGCTCCAGAAGAGCTATTCCATGCCAGAGTGATAGGATTTTTCCTTGTGCACCCAAACTCAATTTATTTTTCTTCAGTCTACAAAACAGCTGTTTTTTTCCATTTTCTAGAGCCAAATTCAGTTGTCATGACAACTGTACTTCTATGAACTTTTCCACAGAAAATCTCTCTCTCTCTTTTTTTTTTTTTTTAACCACTTGGATTATTCCTTGCTTAAATGGGTGCTTTCAGAATACCCCTCTCCCAGAGATAACTACCTCAGCATAACAGATAATTGTACACAGGAGAATTTGTTTCTGTTTTATCTACCAACGTGTCATGGCTAGAAAATTGTAGGCAGCTGTAACATGTTATCTTTGCCAGGAAAAGTATTTGGAGGATGTTTTAGTGTTTTGAGAGTCATTTGACTAGTACTAATAAAGTTTTATTCCTGGAAGTGATTCAACAGATTACCAGTAATAAGGTACAGTCTTGCTATTCTGTGCTTCTAACTTTTATTGCTGGCCGTCTCCTTCTCTCTGATATAAGTATAAAAGTATGGAATAGATTCCTGTAAACAATGAGTCTGCACCAGTCTCAAACTGGTGTAGGTTTGGGAACCACGTATCCTCTGAATTGAAGTATGCAGTTTGATTAATCATGATGCAAAATGGTGCCTATTTATTTTAGTCTAACTGGATTCAAATCTTGACATAAATCAGAAGGGAGCAATAAATAAACAGGTAATCATGCTGTAATTGAGGATCAAAAGGAGTGGAATGCCTTGGTTACTTCCTCTGCCAAGCAGATAGTGGAGAAATAGTTCCATCGTACATAGTGCATGTCTTCATCTGTATAGAAGGGGAAGAGATCCAGCTTTAAGGTTTAGTTTGTTACAGATCCATAACTGACACTTCTCACAGACACTGAAGAAAAAGCTTTTTCTTTAGGAAAACCAGCCTGGAGGTTTTTTGATAAAATAATCAGGAAAAAAATAATCAGGAAAAACGTTGGCTCTAAAGAAACAACTTTGTAAAGTAAGAATGTTAGAATTGTGTGTAGTCCCTCAGACTAGAGAGATGAACTACTCTCAGACATCTGGGAGAAGCCATTGACAATCTCCTTTCCACCATCACTTACAGCTGGTTCTGAATTTAGCCCAAGAAATATTTGAAGAATTTTAAAGACTAGGATGTGGCTTGAATTAGGAAACCCTTCAGTCTATTAGCAAGAAGCTTTGCAACTTATGAAATTTAAGACAAAATATCCCTTTATATATTCTAAATGTTTGCTGAAAAGATACAGGAGTTGTATTTCTGACACGGTTTGAGTCAATGGCAACCAGACAAGACAACAGGAATTATTGTTTCCAAGTGCAGGATGTTAAAGATGGTGAGAAAAGATACATAGATTTTATGGGCAGATGCAAAAAAGGTGGCTGATTGTGTCGAAAAAAGTCAGCCCACTTGGATATCTGTTCTTTGAAGGAAGAAAAATACTGAATGTAGCTGGAAGGAACATGAAAAAATGAGAAAGTTTTAGGTACATCAGGAATCCTCCTGATTTTATTTTTTTTTTTAATTTTTCAGCAATTGCTATTCTATAACTAGAGAACAAAATAGATTTGCAAATAAGTGTAACCTTTCAAAATGTGGTTTGCTCTTCCCATCCATTTGTATCCTCCCAGAATAGCGTGACAACACATCTGGCTGCAGGAGCAGGGTTGGATTTCACTAAGTAGTTGAAAAGAAGTAGAACTTTTTGTATATGGAGTATTGATGCCAAAAGAAAGTTAAATACCTCAGATCCTCCTCCACACTAGAGAAGGAGAAGGAAATGTGAATATGAGATAAAAATTGGGCATGCAGAGAGCTGCTCCTACATACTCAGTGGTGTCTTGAATACAAGGGGAATGTAAAGAAACAAAGATTTACTCTTTTATGAAGTAAGTGATACCCACTTCTCTAACTACTGATACAGTAATTTTCTGAAGGCTTTCATGATAGCTAGACTTGTTCAAATAAAATACATACTGTAAATATTTTACAGGTAGATTTGTTCAAATGAACTACACGATGTAAATGTTTTACTTTGATTTTGTTTTGTTATAAGCACGTGAAATACATTCTACAGTGTTCTTGTAAATACTACATGAAAAAATAAATAAACAAAACAAAAAAAAACCACAAAGAAATTAAAGTGCTGGTGTTTGAGTTGGGTGGGAAGGAAGGCTTGAGATGGCTGCTTGGGGGTGCTGTTTTCCAGCACCTTTCTGGAAAGTGCTCACCCCTGGCAGCAGTGTCCCCTGCTCCGTGGGCTGCGGGGGCTTCAGGATGTGCTCCATCCTTCAGCCTACCTCTGCTCTGTCCCTGCAGTGCTGCCTTTTCACACCAAAAGGAGAAGAAATCTGGACGGACCAGGTTCCTTTCCTGATTGCTGCCACAGTTATATCTGTCCCTGCTCCCCAGCCCCGCAAGGGTTTGGGAAGGGTTCTGGGTGATCATTCTCTCTCCAGCTACCAGAGTTTGAAGTACTGTGTCCCCTCATGCCTTCTGAGGCTGGAAATGTAGGCTAACATAGACTGTTATTGTGGGGATGTGAATTTAGTACATAATCCTTAGGCAGGGAGATTCGTCTTATTCATCTTCCCACTGGTAACTTTTTTTTTTTTTAGTAAAAATTAGAGTTCTAGTTGTCACCATATGTATAGATCTTTGGGTAGGTCTCTCCCAGGAATTTCCCTCCGGTATCAACATATTTTGAGGAGAAAATATCCTGAGTCTCAAGGCAAACTGAGGCTGAGGACTTAGTTGTAGCAGCTTATAATCAGACCTGAAAAACAAAACAAAACAAAACAAAGAAGGCCACTTCATGTCAAGGACTTGGCTCTCTGTGTAACAATGTTCCTCTGCAGAAAAATTAGTGACGTAAGGAAGACAAAGAAACCTCTTTCGTGGAACTGTATGGGTCTGCAGCATTCGTCAGTAGAGCTCATCTATCTGCAAAAGTTTCCAAGGAACCTCTACAGAGTGGAAAAAAATGGTGTGGTGTGGTCTTGGCATGAGTTAGCTTCCAGGATAGCAGCAGCTTCTGCAGAAGCAGTTCTTTGCAGGAAAAGTGAGCTCAATTAACAGTTATTTTCTAGTCTTATTTAGCATATGTGATCTTAATGTCAACTGTCCATAATTCTTTGATCAAAGCAGCAATTAAAATTAACATAATTTGGAAAGCACCAAATAATTAAATATGCTGGTTGACAGGCAAAACCTTTGAATAAACGTGGGAGTAAATAAAAGTAGAAATAAATAGTTTAGTGAATAAAAGTAGAAATAAGAATTGGACCTGTTCACAGAGCTGATCTTGGCAGATGAATGTTAGAAGGTTACAGTTTTTTGATTTTAGTAGCTGGGGAAGGAAGGTGTGCATGAGGAAGGAGAAGAAACATGTCAAATACCATTGCCAGAAATAAAGCTATAAATATGAGAATAGCTGATGAAAATGTTTGATGATTATTCCAACTCAAGTTTGCAAAGCAAGAAACTCAGGAGAGCAAAACAAAATAAGGGATTGGTTTTGGAGCTGAGAGCTCCCTACCCACTTGTAACCTTGGGGCTGCTAAAGATAACCTCGGGTGGGGCACCTCTCATCCAGCCTTTGACCACCAGAAAGGAACTCACCTGCTCCAAGCTGGTCATCAATGTTTCCTCTCCACTTGGTGGAGGAAGAGTTCTCTCTGGTGCCTGAAATAAATGGGATGAATTGCCCTCTAGAGGTGCCTTTTTCCACCAGTTACACAAGCTGAACAGCTAACTTCAAGACGGAGGTAGATCAATCCACCCAGTGTTAGTGGAAAGACTGATTGTGGACAACATGATTTCAGGTTAACACAAGGGTTATAGAAAGAAATGGATTTAAGCCCAGAGACATCCTTTCACACAGTCAAGGCTGCTGGGCCTTCTTGGGAAATGATTGTAGTGCTGGTAGCTCCCTGTGCAGAGAAAGGACACGGGCTCATGCTAAAGGAAAATACTGCATAAGGTTGGGATGCAGGCACAAAGATAGGCATTGTGGACCCCAACATGAAAAAAAAGCAGGCTGAAAATGACTGGGCGATGTCTTGGAAAAATGTTTGTGGCTCACAGACAGCGGTCCATGGCCCGGAGAAGAGCCATAGTATTACAGGAAGAAAAGAAAGAGCTGCACTGTGTGAGGGGCTGAAGCAGAGTCTCAGCAGCAGGGCTGCCAGCCCTTCCACTCCTGCTGGAGAACACATGCTCCTAGCAGGCACCGCAAGGCAACAACTGTGGACCAGAAAAAATGCTGCTATGTGCACCTGATATAGCATAAAACACATCTGCTGCCAGTGGACGAACATGGGCAGCAGCAGATAAAGAAAACATGATAAATATGCATTACTTATTAGTCTGTTTTCATCTGTTCATTACACTGGAACTCCTACTCTGTCGCAGCCTGTAGCTTGTGTACATGGTGCCAAAGAGTTCAGTAAGGCAGACCAAATAATAGCATGAGTCGGTTTTCAGGAAGGACATATTGTTGTCTTCCTAAGATCCTCAAGGGAGAGCCAGATACCTAATAATAATGGGGAAGCTTTCAAAACCTCCCAGAGACCCAAGCTCACTTGTTAGAACTTGGGAAATTTACCCGTTACCAAATCCTTAGCTGCAAAGTGCAGTTTAGCTCATTTAATTGTGTGTCGCTCCTCCCAGTGTTAGTTTCTGGCACCAGCCTGAATTGTCCCAGAACCTGAATTTCTCTTATATGACCTACATATTTGCTTATCAGACCCAAGTCTGGTACAAGTCATACCTACAAATCTTGGTGGGCTCTAATTTCTTTGCGGACAGTGCAGCATTACCAGTTCTGCCTGGCAGGGCTTAAATGGTGCAATTCACTTCCAGCTTTAGAGGTCCTGTTTTGCTTTGGGTATGGAGGATTCATCCGTTTAGTTTTGGGCTAAATGAATCATCTTGTTTGCTTGTTTTGGATCCTGAATGTGCTTTGTCATAAGCTTTGGGGAGGCCAGACTATGACTGGAAACAGTCAATACCATGTTAGTTTACTTGGAAAATTAAAGACTCAACAACTTTGCGGCTTTCATGTTTGGGTTGCAGCTGAACTAAGTAATTAGTATCATTACATATATCCTCAATATGTTGCTACTGCTCTTTTCCTTTTGACTAGGACTTATCATAGCTGATTTCCAGCCAGCTTGAGGGCTCTCCAGAGGAGACAACCAGCAAACAACAGTGGTTTCTCAGCTCTCATCGTTGTATCCTGGACTGCCTGTGGATGCTGGAGATGAGGACCTCTTTTCTGTGGTAGAGAGGAGCTATCAGCTCAGGGGACACACAGATACCCTGCCTTTGACTACAGCTATTAGTTTACCTGCTGAGTTTAATCCTGTAAAATGCCTGAGAATACACTGTAGAGAAAGGTCATAAATTCACATCTTCACATCGTCAGAGCCTCATTTGTGACTGTTCCCTGTTAGGGGAGAATATATAAGCAAATCGTATTCATTTATTTTTTTGTTTGTTTAATCACACAGGCACAGTGTCACTTAGGAAATGTGGAATGCATGGGTAAGATGTGTGGAAGAGGGTGGTTTCCTACAGGGAGGGATATAAAGTGCTGCAAGGACACTCGGGGGCTGGAGAACCTGTGCATGTAAATATTTCAGCTAATGAAGGCGAATGGGATGAAAAACACATAACCAAAATTAAGTTGGCCGCTAATCACCACACAGCAGTGGGGTCCTGAAAGAGCTTCTCAGGAGGAGTAATGGAGAGGAAAAGAAATGACTTTTAACTTGGAGCTGGGTGCAGCTGTGGAGGGGATTTGATGTGTGTGGCAGCAGGGGGTCTGTTTGCAAGGCTGCATCATGTCCTGCAGCTTTGTGCTCTTTATTTCCATTGGGAAAAAAAAAAAAAAAAAAACACAGGCTGGATTGCTGCAGATACAAAATCCCATCTAAGAGTTTAATTATTATGCAATTATTTCCTCAACTAAATCTCCAGTGCCAAATTTATACAGCCCTTTCAAGCTTTTAAGGGCTGGAAGATCAAAAGAATTAAACAGTGCACACAGTTGCTGTATGTCTTTGTAGTCATGTCCAGAGTCCTAATCTGCTTTAAACTCTTCTTGGCAATGCCAGTTGCTTTGGATAAAAGCCCTTAATGAATCTTGGATTTCCTACTGGAGGGCACAATCCATTCTCCAAACAAAATTGTGTTGGTGAGGTGAGCTAGGGCTCCATATGACCCCAGTGCCTGTGCTGTGCAGAGAGGAGGAGCCCCTTAAACCTTGCTCTGCCCTTTTTCACTCTGTCTCGCAGAGGTTACTTTCTGCTTGTTCATTTTACTGCTTAATGGCTGTTGCTGTGGCTTTCACACTTGGTTGTGAACTGGGAGCCACTTGCCCTGGTGAGGGTACCAGGAGCTTCCAGCCTCAGCATCCCCAGACAGTGCAAGCAAGCAGGAGAGAAGTCTCTGTCGGCAGTGTCAAGGAGCAAAAAGTGCAGTAATAAGTCACAGTAGCATACAACCCTGGAAGAAGGCTTTAGGAGACAGAACCAGCTGGTGAAACATAACTGCAAGAGGCTTGACAGAAATACTTTGCAGCTTCTGGGATCACATTTCAGGATTATTGCCTGTGCCTGGAGTTTTATTTATTTATTTATTTATTTACCTTTAATTATAAAAGCAGAATGTTGACTTACCTAGATATAACACCCACCTCCATGGTTAAGTCAGTAATTCAAGTTTCTAACCATCTGCCTACCCAGTATGGGACACTGGTTATCCAGAAGCAGCCTGAGACTTTGCATATACATCAGTCACCAAGTTCACAGGTTAGATTTTTGCTTGTAATTTTTTACATTTGCATTCATTATATTTCTTTCTGATTAAAAAAATAGTTAAATCTTGATTCTACAATGTCTTTAAAAGCAGACCCATGGTACTTTAGACATGTTATTCCTAAAAACAATTTGTTATGATGCAATGCTATGGGGAGGCCTGAGCATGTTACAGCTTGTTTGTACGGGCAAAATATTATTTACAGAGATTAGTCTTCATTCTCAGTCTCTCCAGGGAACTGGTCCAGTTTCAGTACTTTTTTTTTTTTTTTTTTTTTGTCTTCCTTTCATTTATTCTGTTTGCAACATATATTTCAGCAAAGAGGATGCAACTTCAGGCAGCTCTCCCTGGTCATGGGAGCCGTCACCTGTGGCTGAGGCTACTTTTACATGACAAGGTATGTGCAGGCATCTTGCAGTTGAGATCAGCAGGGGTAGGAATCCCTCTGAGTGGATGCTGCCCCCTTTTCCCCACCTTCTAGTGAAGGGCAATCCTGCAGGAAACCCAGCAGAAGCATGCAGGACTCTTCACCTCCTATGGAGATAGGGTAGAGGAGCAAAGAGGCCAGTCCCAGTGCAGCTCTCCTGAGAGCAGTAGTCCTTCTGCTTCCTCTCATCCCAAGACTTCTTGCTCAGGAACGGCAGAAAGAAAACTGCATTGCATTTTCTCCCACCTCATCCTTTCCTCTGCTCTGTCAGGGGAAAAGAGGAGCGGGCACACAGTGGGACCCAAGAACCTGCATGGGGGAAAACAGACAGAGTGATCTGCACAGTGAATGGGTGGAGATCTGAATGGAGGTGCCAGGTCTTGGTGTTTTGGCATGGTGCAGAATAGGACCTTGTAGCCCCAAATTTGGCAGCCTTGCAGATTCCTTCTTCAGCTCTCTGGAGCCCCTGGGTTTCTGGGCACTCAATTCTTCCCTTCTAAACAAAGCAACTTGCTCAAACATTGAAAGAAAGAAACATTGGAGGGGGAGAAAAGGGATTTAAAACCAAGTGGCCTTCTGGCATAGACTTACTGGATCATAACGTCACTGAAATAAACAGGTTTTAATTTAGGGAGAAGCACGACTCATCCACTTCCCATTCTCTTAGAGGGTGCTTACATCCCACTCATCACAGCAGCCAGGTTGCCCTGCCTTCCTGCCCTCCAGACCCTGCCTCTCCTACTGCCTCCTGCGAGACAGGGGAAAGCCCCATCACACCAGTGGCAAGTCTCTGCCTGTGTTATCTTCACTTCAGGCTATTTTGTTCTCATCAGTTGAAGTCCTAGGTGATGTAAAATCTGGCTGTTCCTCTGTGCATATGGCTGTTTGGATGCAGTCACTTTGGCTTCACACCCTGCCATGTGATATATTTTCCTTAGGGTTGAGGCAGTTCAGGTTAGCTCATGAGGTGGGAGCCTCTGACTCCTTGCCACGTGTCTGATGTGGAACGGAGCACATATTTCAGTTTTTCAACACAAATCAAAATATGTCACTGAATCATGGATTCTTGTGACCATATACTGTCATTCAACCTTTCCACGTGCGTTGAGTGTAGCTTCAAAGCATGTGATCAGAGACCACAAATTATTTGTGAATGACTATAAAATAATGTGAGCTGAGGCATACTTACTGGATTTTTATTTATTTTTTTGAATGCAGATATTGATAGTATTGTATTCTTCTGCATTTCTCACGTCATTTAAATGCTTTAAGATTGATGAATCCAAGATTGTGTGGGAGAGCTAAATTTAGGTACTGAAACAAATGCCAAAGTTGTAACAAAACACATGTTGTTAAGAAGTGACTAATGTAATTGCATCTTCTTCACTTGGTTTGAACTTGTTCCTTCAGGACAAATAGTTAACATGTGTCTGTTTTCACTGGGGGAAAAAAAAAAGGGTGATTTTAAAGTTAGCACAGTTATTTTTTGCCACATGTAAATTGTTTGCTCACCTTTTGACCTCCTTGCATTCAAAAGCCATCAACTTTGCTTGCATTTGTGTTTAGGGACATAGCTGAATAAGACTAAAACCTAACATTAGTGGAAAGCTTGGATATTACAGTTTGGCATGCCATTATCTTGGGGGACGTATGGTTCCCTCTGAACTATTTTAGACTTTTGCAACTTATTATTCAACAGCTTAATACATTCTTAAAAAACGAATAAAAAAATAAATGAAGTTATTTGCTTCACTCTCACAGGCCCCAGAAAGCTTTTCAAAACATAACTAATACTTGAGTCTCCTGAATTTACTGCCTGGACCTTGGGACTCTCTCAGAGTTTAAAGGCAGGGTCTCAAACACTAGTTTTCAAAGCAATATTTGCACTGTGGGCTTGGGGAATTACTTCCTATGAATTCATAAAGAATACACAGAAGTGCAGGATGGAAGGGAAGAAAGCCTGTCCAACAGTTCTCCCAGTTTTATCTAGATGAAATTTATGAAAACGTTTCCATATATATATATGTATATATATATAACTATGATCATATTGTACTGAAAAATAAAAAGAAATCTCAGATAAGATTTAAGGAACTCAAAACGATCGTGTACCCGCAATATCATTATGTTTATCAGGGGCATTCTCTGCCAGGTGTCTATTCCATACAACATGCAGCTAAACCTTCTTTCTTGAGTAAATTCAGCGTCTTTGCTGCATCACTGACAAGCAACAATTTAAGAATCCATCTGGGTATCAAAGGACGGACACAGCATTAGTGATCACCCATGTAATTTTTATTTTTGTGATTTGTTGGTCATTCCACAGGAGCTTTGTGGAAAAGCTGAGGATGAAATGTGATTCTCAAAGGCAACATTCACGTCATCAAAAAACTAATCAATCTTCTCTTTTTTTTTTCTCCCACCCTTAATTCACCCCTCACCAGCTTCCAGCTTCTGATGAGTGAGAAAAGAATCCCATCCATCAAGAACAACCTCCTGTACAGTACAGCCCTGATTTGCTCCATGGCTTTGTCCATCCTGTGCCCTGCAAGCTGGGGAAAAGAATATAATGCATCATGTATTTAAAAAAATGTATTGTAATGTGTCTGAACCCTCAGTTCTTGTATTGCCTAATTTCAGAAGGCTCGATTTTGCAATCTTGTTCACGTTCTTTAAATATTGTTTTAAAGTGTGTTTATGCTTTTGAAAAAGAGCTTTTGTTTATTAAAAATCACAGTGGTAAGTTAAATGTTAAGTCAAGCCAGGCCCAGTTAAAGTCAAAGGGATGGAGGATGTCAGTTAGCAAAATGGTAAAACAGCAAAACAGCATATACAATTTACTGCAGGTGGAAACAGGAAAATAATGCCGTTCAAAATTACGGTTTATGGTGTTATTTTTACTGTTTGCAACCAGCGTGACTATTTCTTCCTACCTCCCCTGACCCCTCCCCTCCTGTTTGCGACTCCCCGTCTCAGTCCGCGCTGGCTGCACCCTGTTGCAGGCTCCACCCTGACATTTTTCACTTTCCTGTTATTGGGCTAGCTGTCTCTTGTAATTAGGCTACAGAGAGATACAATATGAAATCATGCCATATGTTCTCACTCAGTATCTCTTCACTTCTTTCCTGGCCTCAGTTGAAAAGGAAAGCTTTTCCACAAACATCTGCCAGCTGATGACTGCTTAAGCTGGAAAATAGCTCCCTAGTTCCCATAAAGAGGTACTTTTCCTTCCTTGTCTGGTGACAAACCTACACTTTTTCTAGGAAGGGCGTAAGATAATGTTGGAGGCCATTAGGTTCTCAAGCTCTTTTTTCGCAGAAACTCTTAAGCATTTTAAATCTTATCTTGCATCCTTCAATGGTGCACATACAGCACGTCTGCATATTCAGGGTACAGAGGAGAGACTGAGTTTGGCAGTGAGATACCTCCTCTCACCTAAATCTCAAGACAGAGGCCATCCGTCATTCTCTATTCAGACTTGCACCATACCTACAAACTGAAACATCCTTTTTTTCTTCAAATATGAATTTTGGCTCCTTGAACTTGCAGTGTGCCTAAATTCTGTACATCCTGCACCTCAGTATGAAGAGTCAAGACAACTCCACCTCCTAATTTCCATTTTTTCTAACCCTCCAGGCCTGATTCTACGTGTCCTGAAAATTTCTCGAGTGCCTGTAATTAGGTGCTGGTATGTACACAGAAGTAGAGTGATGTGAAGATAGGGCTGGGTTGATATTCAGACACACGGACACATTTGACACTGAGGAGCAGCCTGAAAAGCTGGGCTTTGAAACAGCTGTAGGTGTTGGTGGCTCCTGCCTTTGCCTAGTGCACAGGATGAAAAAATTATCCTGGGAAAAAGAAAGACCACATCTAAGCTGATTTTTATAATGAGGAAAATGAATCTCAGTGCCAGAAGTGTGCCACAACGAGACTGACTGCACGTGTCTGGATATAGAAACAATCATGTCCTGAGATTGTCACAGTTCTGCTCTGCCCATGAACACCTACTGTAAGGGGCAGGCTCATCCCCCAGCTCCTCCCTGAGGAGGTTGTCTGGCTCCCTCTCACCTGCCCTTCTTTCTCTCCTTCTCTCTGAGTGCAAAGTGTCTCCGTGTCCCTGGAAATGGGGAGAATTTAGGAAGGATGGAAAGGAAGGATGGATTAGGAAATATGGCTCTACATAAGACTCCTTCCCTGGTCCTTCATGTGAAGAAATAGCTTATCTGTGCCTAATTCTGCCAGCTTCTGGTTTTGAGAATTCAGACTATTTATTAACACCCACAGGTGTTGATCCTAGGTCTCACTTTTTGTACATTTTTTTTGCATTTGAAATTCATTAGAGAGCTCCCTATGCAACCTTGTCCATCCTTACCTATCTCCCAACCTTCCTTTGCAATGAGATAATCTAATGGTTTCGTAATTTATTTCAGCAGCTGAGCAGCTGGCAGCTTGTCTCTCTGTTCAACTTTTTTTTTTTTTTTTTTTTAAACCCTAGGAAATCTTTAGATTTTCTGCCAAACAGATACTAGACTGATTGTGTTCTTCAGATCAAAGATTTTCTGTCTCCTGCAACTTGTGGTGCTGATTTACTTGTGTAAGAAGTGTGGTATTTACATAATGACACAATTAGAGAAAATGGAAGAAATGTGAGAAATATAATTTGTGTTAGTTAATTTCCTGCTCGCAGATTGTGTCAGAGAGCTAAGTATGTTCCACATTACAAGAGCCTTTCAAAATAAACATTAAAAAACCTCTAGTAGTTAATATCTGGTTTCGAGCTAGTGTTTACTGCCATTGTTTCAAATAAAAGAGATTATTTTTGAATTTATTCCATTATATATATACATACACTATATATATATGTAAGATATGGTTTATCCTATGTTCTTTGTGACTTTATTCTGCATTTTCATGCAATTCTTTCTCTTCTCTTTCAAATGTTATATTGTAAAATGTTTTATTGTAATCTCCACTCATAACAAAGTCTCTAGTTTATACTAGAATGCTGATATACAACGATAAAGGAGAGGCCGAGAAAGGCACAAGAGAGGTCTGCACATTCAGATTGTCTACGATTCTTCTCAAGTCCAGAAAGAGATGGAAGGCAGATTTGTTCAGCGTTTTTAGGCAAAAATAAAAATGGAAAAGAAGAGATTCAGTCTCACGGTAACGGCAGAGGTAAGTAGCGGTCTGGACTATTCAAACATCTGTTGAGAAAGAAACAGATGAGGATACATCAAGTTCTGGGAATGTGTTAGTGGCAACTTTGTGTTGTAGATAAAGAGGAAGTTAATAGATAATGGTGAGTAATTAAATGTGTTTGAAATTCAGTCCAGTCAGAGGGTGAACATTAATTTATCGTAGACTACAAAACAATAGCATCATAAATGAAGGAAGGAAGCCTTGAATCAATGTAAGTCAGACAGGTAGCATATCTTTGGAAGAACTTCCAAGGAATATCTAAGGAAAAAGAGCACATGTAAGAGATAAAAAGCTGATTAAGAATAAGTTGGGTATGCCAATACCAAAGCATGCCATACTAGTTCAGTTTCCTCTTTTCTAGGATAAATTACGGTGTTAAAGAGAAAGCAGCAGCTGTGATTTATCTCAGATTTAATAAGGGGTTTGAGGATTGTCATAAGTAAACTAGGGAAATGTGGTTAAGATGATGGGAATGTAAGGCTGACACTCAGCTATTGGAAAAGCATATTCATGGAGTAATCACCAAAGAATTTCTGTCAAACAGGATATTTCAAGGCAATGTTGCAAATTTAATCCCTGGAAATGGTTTAATTCTGCTTAATCTTATTTAAGTTAGTAATGCTGCTGATAGACTAGGGAATAACTTAATGAATTCATATGTCAAATAAGTAAGATAGGGTGGAAGCACATTGAAGACAAACAACAAAGGTCAAAGTCAAACTGATACGGGGGAGGGGGGGGGGGGAGGAGGGGGTGATAGTACAAAACTGATAACGATAAGCCCAAGAAAGGAAAATACTAGTAAAAAAAACTTGGTGGTATTTGGGGAACTGATTAAGCAATAGACGCTCTACAAGGCACATGGAAGACAAAGTCCAGCAGAAATTTGAATGAGTCAGTAATGCAAAACAGTTGCAACACAGACAATTTGTATTGACAAGTACTAACAGGGTTCTTTTTTTTATATAACATGGAAGGTATTTACTCCACTCTATTCTGAGTGGGAAGACCTCATCTGAGATTCAGGCTTTATCCAGTTGGGAACACATTTTGAGAAAGGTGCACATAAATTAGAGACAATCCAGAAGAGATACATGAAGACGAGTTTTGGAAAATAAGATTTATTGGGAATAAATTTAAACAATTAAATTTGCTAACGTAAGAAAAGGCTGAGGTGTTATTGATAACAGACTTCCAAAATGGCAAGAAGACAGTGAACAGTTTTTTTCCACGTTCACTGGATTTGGACAAGATGTCACAGCAGTGTCCCCAAAGGGTCCATACTGGATCCAGTCCTGTTCAATTTATTCATCGGTGACCTGGATGATGGAATAGAGTGCACCCGCAGCAAGTTTGCTGATGGCACAAAACTGGGAGGAGTGGCTGATACCCCAGAGGGCTGAGCTGCCATTCAGAGGGGCCTGGACAGGCTGAAGCACTGGGCAGTGAGAAACCTCACCAAGTTCAACAAAGGCAAGTGCAGGGTCCGGCACCTAGGGAGGAAGCAAGTTTTTCTAGCTTAAACCCAGAAAGAGGCTATCACGTGGACTATGAAATCTTTACAAATATATTAAATATCCTTCAGTGTGTTACAGATCTACTGGCTTTGCTTCAGGACAAATACACAGATTACATGACCTCGTGAAGCCCCTCCAAGCTACATCCCAGCCTTTTCCTCCAAGTTCCTCTGCAAGGGTTTGTGTAGTCTTTCCACAGGCAGCAATTTACCCATGCATGAGTTTAACATGTCCAATCCTTTGACAGGCTTCTTTCTGTAGCTCCAACACAGAGCCGGTAGTCTACTTTAGGGTTAATCTTTTCTCTTCATGCACCTAAGTAAAGAAATTTTTGATTAGCTGTTGCCCTATTAATCCATCTGAGCTTGGTATACTGGAAACAATTCTTAAACAGAAAAGTTTAAGTGAGCAAAAAAAGAGACTAAATCTGCAAGGGAGAGCTGAGTACATTACAGCAGGCCAAATTTCCCCTTTAGCTGTGGCTAAGGACGGATACTTGGTTTAATCTCTTCACAGAAACATCATGTTCACTTTTGGTAAGCTGAGACTGCATTTCACTGCTGAATGGTTGAACACAGTGTGTCTTAAAATCCAGGAAGTGCTTTGGAACCTTTAATGATGTTTGCAAATATAAATATGTAAAATTAACTTTAGCACCTCTTCTCTATGCTGCCTCTCTAGGTCTGTGGGCATTTTATATAAACATTTAATTCAATTTTAGTTCAGGTTCACAGAAAAAATAGCAGTATAGTTATATAATCAACTTTGTCCTTTCGCACTTCCAAACCCACCTTTATTTAACAATTTGTTTTGCCTTTTTTTTCTTTTCTTTTTTTTTTTTTTTTCTGTGTAAGCTTCTAATGTATGCTATTTGTTTTAACCAGGAAAACTTCAGTTTTCCTCACTGTTTTTTTCAGTTTCTTCACTGTTTTTCTTTTTCTTATTTTTTTTTTTTTTGGTGTGATTCATAGAATGGTTGTTTTGGCTGCAGGAGTTTGGACGTCAGCAGCAAGTTAATGAACAATTTAAGATACTGACATTGACACTTTCAGCAATCATGGAGTCCATCAAAGTTGCTCAAGGATTTTCTACTGCATTTGGTTTCTGCAAAGTTACTCAAAGATTTTCTATTGAATTAAGATTCTGCTTGTCCTGCTGTAACTTTGTAAAGTGTTTCAAATAAAGATATTTACATATTCGATATTTACATATTCTGTTACATACACTGTAAATGTCCCAATATTACACAGTAGAAATGAAAAGGAAAAGCAATTAAATACTGTTTCAAAAAAATAAAAATTTGAAATTCGCAGTTCAGAACTACAAGGCCATAGCCAAAGAAGACATCTCTAACCTTTTTCACTGTTATGTAGCCATGAGAACTATCTTTGCTAATTAGATAATTGCAGGAACTTTTCCTAATACAGCTAATTTTAATGAAAAGTCCCTTAATAAAATCATTTTTTTCCCTTTTTAAAAATTTATTTGTCACTCTTAGTTGATTTGTGGGACTCTTACACACCAAAGTTGAAAACCAGCTGGAAAAAAAAACTTGAATTATATTTTAGGGAGAGATACGATTGGTGTGAAGAGGAGGAAGTTGTCCTCCCCTGCCCACCACCCTTCCACAAGGGTCATGTGGCAAAGGCTGGCCGGTGGCTATAAGATGGTACAAACCACGGGCTCCCATCTGAGCGCAGATAAAAATGCCATGCCTTCAACCTGCATGTTGGACTGATGGGCCAAAAGAGGCTGTTCTGGAAAAGCTCTGCAATGGGAAAACAGGAGACGGAGACTACTTTCCCTGCACATCCCTGCTGAACATACCAGTTGAAAGTACAAGGCTTGGCACCCAGACAGGGCTGGGCTACAGAGGACTGAAATGCCTCTAAGGATTACTCAAAGGCTGGGTGAGTTTTCCAGTAAGTGGCAGCTGAGCTTTGTCCTATGTTCCCCCGCCAGCAGCAGTTGAAAGAACAAAGTGTGAGAACATGGAGCAGTTTTTGACTCAGCCATGCAGATGGCAGCGGAGTGTGCTGGGGAAGATCCCAGCGTTTTCGTCAACTTTTCTCTTAAAAATAATAATTAAAAAAAAATAAATCATGGCATAAAATTCAGTAGCGATTTGGCCGAAGACTAACTGTTGAGTGGGAATTTGGCCTGAGACTAATTGGCTCAGACGTGAAACGCAGTGGGATGAGAAGCTCTTTCTTCATTTCTGACAGCCTGCAACTATTCTTAAGCGTCTGCATCCTCCTTTTCAGTTCATCCCTTGTCTGTTGATTGGTGCTGACCTAAACATGCCTGTCATTCAAGTACCGCTCTACCCCAGCCCTGCTTGACTCAGAAACTTCTTGGGCTGTGTTTTTCAGAAGCTGCATTACTTTTGAAGGAGCTGAGACAGGGAGATGCCACTTTGACAGGTTTGGCATTAGTATGTGATTAAATACTTGTGATACAGCACTCTTCACATTGTGTTAGTTGCAGCTAGGCATGGGAAAAACAACCCTGCCCAAAGCAAAGAAGGACTTGGAGTGGAATGAAAAAACAATTTAGAAGCTTATGCCTGGAATTGTGATCTGGAAAGAGGCAGTGCCTGGAGGAAAGGAAGACAAGCTTCCAGCAGGATGATCGGAGTAAGGATAACAATAGTTTTTCAGTCAGAACCTAGGGTGGTTTTTTTTGTTTATTTGGTTGTTTTTGTTTGTTTGTTTGTTTGTTTTGCTTAGCATTGCCTGGCTTCAATGCCATTGCTCTTCAGACTATGGACTCAGTGGATACATGAGCTCAGAGACAGGTCAGGAAAGACTTGCAGTTAGTAAGGGCTGAGAATTTTGTCTTCCTGAAAACCAGCTGAAACATCTCCAGCAAAAACTGTGAACAAGTTTCCAGCTGAGCCTGGGATTCTCAAGAGCAATTTTGGATTGTTATTGTGGGCTCTAGTTTGCACAGGATCTATATATGCTAGTAGTCTCACAGTTAGTTATTATTTCTGTTGAATCAGTATCCCAGGCAGAATCAGGGCAACCTTCTTTACAGAGTATGAAGCAAAGGAGATACTCATTTTCCTTTATGCAAATATGTATACTTCTGGGTGTCTTCAAACCTGTTTACAAAACCAGTGAACCTCCAATTTTCCATTGACATCTCCCTGCAGGCAATGGGAACCTTTCCAACAACGTCAGGCAGAAGCAGATCAGGTCTGTAAGCAAAGGAAGCAGCGTGGGAGACATGCATGCTTCACTGGGGTACGTGGCTCCTTCCTGTGTGAAGGGGAGCTGTGTACTAAGCCTGGCTTTCAAAAGTGAATTTAAAAAGCAAATAACATTTTGGGGGGGAATTTTCCTGAAAAGCATTTGGTTGTGACCTGTGACAGTTATTTTGGATGAATGTTTCTGAGAATTGTCACTGTCTTTTCCAGTAAACCCATTTGGCCAAAACTCTTTCACAAAATGCTCAGAAAAAAACCAAACAGGCCTCATGTTGGAGAACAGCTTGCCAAAGCAATTCTTGCATAGGAAGGGTCTAAAGGTTTGTCTCAGTAATTAGTGTATGCAGTCAGCTACCAGAAAGCAAATCTTGCTTGCTTTCACTGGAATGACATGTGAGCAGGTCCTACACTGAACCTGAATGGGATGCATAGTTTTTAGGGGACGATGCCTGAGGCATAAAGCAGAGTGCAATCCTATTCCCATTTGAAACAAGGCCAAAGCTGCCACCAATGTCAGGCTCTTATTCTGTATGTGTATGCACAATGAAATCTGCAGCATCAGCAGATTATGTTATGAATGGGGTATGTGACAATAAGTTTGCAGAAGAGCAAGCCTGCACTTGACTTCTGCTTCTATAATGTGGGCCTGGCAACTTCCCACTTTTCCTTACCAGCCCTCGACATATTTTACTGCTAAGTTTCTACTACATTTGTGTAGGTAAGCAAGAGAAAGATATTTCTTCCTCAAGGACAAGTGACTGATGCTCCTGGTAGGCTTTACCTGCTGTAACATGGGCTTATGTGTGGTTTGCATGTTATTGCAAGCCAGAGCTTTGGTTTTGTTGTGGCCCATTTAAGGTCCTGGTAGTCAACATTGGAAACAGCAAATCATCCCTCAGTACATTTTTTCTCTTCTGTATGTCACTGTCAAATGAAATAAATGGTAAAAATAGAGAACTTTTCTGTTTTGACTGTCTCTGCAAAGGCACAAGAAGCTGACTTCAGTGTTTATGCAATTAGGATCGTTTTTTTTGGTTACATATTTAGTGCAATGAGTAAGTATTGGTACAGTCAGGCTCAAATTAAAGCTGTTCTGACAGTATGTGCTTTAAAAATGGCAGAGAGAAAGGAAATTACTTAATTAGGCAACTTCATATAGTAAGATGGCAAATTTTCCTTTACTATTGTAGGGGCCAGTGTAAATATAGAAGAACAGGGCTTTCATTATTAAAACTTCAGCCACTGGAAAATAACAATTTATTAAAACTTAAACTTATTCTTAAAATGAGTTAATTTTGGTGAAATTAATTTCCAGGAAGAACCTTCAGAGAGATCATGTCCTTCTCCTGTCTCTGCTCTTCTTGTTCAAGTTCAAGGAATTGTTAGGAATGTGTAGATTCCCACTGATGTTTTTATTTTATTTTATTTTATTTTATTTTATTTTATTTTATTTTATTTTATTTTATTTTATTTTATTTTATTTTATTTTATTTTATTTTAATTTCCTCCCAGTCTGTGCTGATAACACAATCAGAAGGAGCAACATTTTCGAAATTTATTTGGCATCTTCAGCCTGAGAATTCATTCACAACCTGTAATATCTGGAATATTGCTGACACAAAACATGAGCAGCTTAGTGGCTGAAATAGGCTAGAATGTACCAGTGTGAAACACCAGTATTTCTTGTAACACTAAACATAGCACTTGTATGCATTTCAGCTGCAGGATGGATACAATTCACATTAGAGTGGCTTAATTATCACTGTGATCACTGAGCTCCGAGGCGCCATGGGAATGCAATTTCCATGATGCTTCTGATATTGCATGTCACCCCTTTCTCTTGCCTGTCTAGCAAGAATTTCCTTCATGATCTGAAGTACAACAGAGTTGATCTCCAGCTGAATCTGGGACAAGTTTCAAAGTCTGATCATTTCTAGCTTCAAACTGCTTTCATTCTTCTGGAATGGAATCACAGAATCACAGAATGCTTTGGGTTGGAAGGGACCTTAAAGACCACCCAGTTCCAACCCCCTGCCACGGGCAGGACACCTCCCACCAGACCAGGTTGCCCAAAGCCCCATCCAGCCTGGCCTTGAACACCTCCAGGGATGGGGCATCCACAGCTTCTCTGGGCAACCTGTGCCAGTGCCTTACCACCCTCTGAGTGAAGAGTTTCTTCCTAATACATAATCCAAACCTACCCTCTTTTAGTTTGACTTTATTACCCCATGCCCTATCACTACACTCCCTGACAAAGAGCCTCTCCCCATCCTTCTTGTAGGACCCCTTTAAGTACTGGGAGGTTGCTATAAGGCCTTCCCAGAGCCTTCTCTTCTCTAGGTTAAACCCTTGCCCCCTCAGGGCCAGACTCTTACAGGGGAACCTGCAAGGGTGCGGCACCTCCTTCACTCCTACTGCTGACAGGTGTACTTTAGTCCACAATTTCCTTTGAGTGCTGTTAAGTAAAAATGATAGCATATTCCATCAGCTGACTTACACTGATTTATGCAGCTGGTGTTGCTCACCTGCCAGGAGAGTGCTCAGGGGGATCCTACTGACGTCTCTGCTGGGATCTAGGACTTCCAGCATGCTGCTCACAAAAAGGTGATGTGAATAGTAGCGAGGTGACAGACTTTGTGCCAGCTACAGAATTGTTAGGCTAGTCAAATTCATTGAAACATGTTGGGAGAGCCATGGAAGGATCTTACTAAATCTTCTTACTGATAAAAGACAGATTTAAATTCAGATCTCTCAATGAGTAACTTTAGGTGGTTATATCAAAGCAGGCACACCAACATCTTGGAAAGAGCATATCTTTTGTGTCCTTTCATCACCAATGAAATACAGCGCAGAGAAGGGTGCCGCACAGGATGGTGATATGGGCTGGCTTTGCTACAAGGCTCTGCAGCTTGGAAATGCCATGAGGTTCCTCTGAGTCACTAATAGTAATGGAGAAAGTGAGCAGGAAAAGATGTGTTCACTCTTTCTCACATAAGCAGAGTGAAGGGTGCCTAGCTAAATTATTGAGGGGCAGATTAAGAAAGAGTAGTAGAGGGTTTTAATCACTTTTTAATAAGAGTGTGCCTTTACTGTTTAATGATTAAACTGCAGGTAATATTCACTGGATGTTGCGGAGGCAACAAAAGATAAGAAGTTCAGAAAGGGACTAGACAAAGTGATAGAGTTAATTAGTCACTAATGAATATGGCAATCTCGGCATGACCTTTTGCAGACGGGATGCCTGAAACACTATTACTGGAAAATAGAAGAGTATGACAAATATAAACAAACTGTATTTGCCTTATTCAGATAATGTTTTTACAAGTATTTGCAGCAAAAGTCATGAACGTGAGATTGTCACCGGGGCTGGATGGCCCCTTTATTTGGCCTTAGATCTCTCTTTGTCTGCCACAGGGCTCTAGCAAGTGACAGTTTCAGTTTTGTTAACCCATAAGCTATCGTGCAGAACAAATCATCTGACTTTAATCAGCAACTGCTTGAAAAATGAGGATTAGCTTCACTGAAAAGAGATATAAATAAAATCAGCGTGATGTTAAATAATGTCTTATCTGTGTACATCAACATAAAGGAAAGTGGGAAGGTAGCACACTGGAGAGAAGGTATGAAAAGGTTTCAGATCTACTTTAAATATTAAAGCCATGAGTCTGTGCCTAAACCAAACTGTCGTTCACTTATTCAGTGGACAAGTAAGAGAGTGAAGTTAAAACAACCTAATGTGTTACTTCCTGGTTATCATAACATAACAAAGCCTTATGTTCTGCTGCTTCATACAAACACGGCTGGCTTGGTTTCCTGTTTGGACTTCCTAAAGGATACAAGTCAGTAAATGATGCAGCATAATGAAGGGGTTATCATCTGAACAGGGCTTTCTCTTCTACTCTGGCTCTTTCCCAAACACAGCAATAATTCTTAGGAGTCATAAAAGCGAGACAGTGTGCTGCCTGTGAGCTACAGTATTGGCACTGCACAAGTTTGTACACAGGACATTTTAATCTTTAACAAATAAAAGGGCTTCAGTAATGTACTCAGTCATGAGCATATTTTAAAGGACCAGCCACAGCTCTGCATGCTTCCGTGCTTCACTGGAAGTTAGACCTGTCACCCAAGAAAGAAAAAATGAAGTGAAGATACAGATCCTGTTCTGTTTGTGATGAGTAGATCTTAGCCTAAGGTAATGCATTTGGCATTTTTGTGAGTGTTTCTAAGCTGAAAAGAGTTTTTATTATGTTTTTATTATGTTTTCTGACTTCTGGTTAGGACCTAAATCAAAGTCCTTGTAAAGTAGCAGAGTTCTCCTCTGGTTATAGAGTTGGGATCAGATCTGCAAACAGTAAGCATAGATATACAAATGAAATTATATTCTGCAGGGATTTCTCATCACTGCAGGCATTATAATGGGAATATACATCTAATTGGCTCAAATGAATGTGCATGACTTTTGTATAGGAAAAGGCATATTGAAGATAGTCTGTATCATACCTATCATACAGAGGTGTGAATACCTGATGCATACATGGACAGCTGGAATGATAGCATATATACCCCAGATGTCTGCTGGGGTAAACTTAGCTGTCACTTCATAGAATCACAGAATATCCTGAGTAGGAAGGGACCCACAAGGACCATCGAGTCCTACTCCTGGGTCCCTAAAGGGCCACCTAAAAAATCAGACCATGTGTCTGAGAGCATTGTACAAATGCTTCTTGAATTCCATCAGGCTCGGTGCCATGACCACTGCCCCGGGGAGCCTGTCCCAGTGCCCGACCACCCTCTGGGTGCAGAACCTTTCCCTAACACCCAGCCTGACCCTCCCCTGTCCCAGCCCCATGCCGTTCCCTCGGGTCCTGTCGCTGTCCCCAGAGAGCAGAGCTCAGCGCCTGCCACTCCGCTCCCCTCGTGAGGGAGCTGCAGGCCGCCATGAGGCCTCCCCTCGGCCTGCTCTGCTCTGCGCTGAACAAACCAAGGGCCCTCAGCCCCTTCTCATATGTCTTGCTCTCCAGATCCTTCATCTTCATAGTCCTTCTTTGGACACTCTGTAACAGTTTTACACCTTTCTTATACTGTGGCACCTGAAACTGCACACAGTGCTCGAGGTGAGGCCGCACCAGCGCAGAGTAGAGCGGGACTAGCACTTCCCTCGACCGACGAGCGATGCCGTGCTTGATGCACCCCAGGGTACGGCTGGCCCTCCTGGCCATCAGGGCACACTGCTGGCTCATGTTCAGCTTGCTGTCGACCAAAATCTCCAGATTCCTCTCTGCGGAGCTGATCTCCAGCATCTCATCTGCCAGTCTAAGTTCAGCCAGGGTTGCCCCTTACCAGGTGCAGAATCCAGCACTTTTTCTTGTACTTCCACATAATGACAGCTGCAGACCAGCTTTTTTATTAAGATTATTGCTCTGAACAAACACATGGGAGATATTAATGGTGTTTTTGTTGTTGTCTTTTCTCCATCTGTACAGTGACAACTAAACAAGACATGAGTCAACATGTCTTTATTAAATTAAAACAAGCACCTTAGTGAACAGAAAATGCAAGAGACCCATGGTCCTTCAGAGACATTGGACAAACGGACTCATGGGTGTTACAGAAAACATCTTACAGGAAAAGATTTAACATTAACTGTGCCATGTTAAACCCCAAGTCATGAAATGGATAGCCCAGAGCTGTAGGTCTGCTTGAGCTCACATAGCCCGTATTGTCAGCTCAGATTTACTCTCTGTTTTCTTTTAACTATAGACACATTAATACGTTTAAATTGTCATTATAGCGTGACATTGAAGCTGTGGCATTAAGATGCACAGAACAACCCGATGATACTGCTGATATGAATTCAATTTCACAAGCAATTAAAACTTTATGTTTTGATTCTCAGTTTCCATCCAGTTACTCCACCATAAGCGTGAAAGTGTGAACTAATTCATGTAGCATAATAACCACAATTTGGACAAACACTTGAACTCTTAATTAACTAACATTTTAAGGTTCTCTCCAGGCTCAAAGGAGGCATGGGCTGTGTCACTCCTTCCAGTTCTGGATTTCTAGGCACTCGTACTGAGAATCTGAATAGAGGAAGAATATCATTTTAGCCCTCAAAGTGAGGTTTATTTTCCACAGAAAACAATATATAGGGATCCTGCTGTGTTCTGAGGTGTCTCCCTGGCATGGGTTCAAAGCATGGCTGGGGTCTGCAGCTGGTTAGTGAGGACCCACTCAGCTTCTGGGTCCAGCAACATCAGGGACAACCTCAGGACAAAAGGCAAGTTAAGTTACAGGTCTCTTTTCACAGAAGCAATGCAAAATGATTATGGGAGGCAGGACACAAAAGTGGTTGTAAGCCAGGATTAAAATCATTTCACAAATTGTGATCTTCCCCACAGAAGTCAGTCTGCATTTCTCAGGAAACTTTAAATGCTTAGAGCTCCCAGTTGCCATGTTGCACAAAAGAGTTTCTGTTTCAAGAACCTTTTTATTGTTTTTCCTGTGGCTTATGTGGTTCCGTTACTGTAATATCTTTACCTTACACAATTATTCCTTATAAGACTTCAGTGTAGAAAGAAATGCTGCATCCTCAAAGTAATATGAAATACAGGCTGACGAGTAGTGTCTTAGCCACCTCATAGGGTTTGCAGGTTTGCAGTTCAGTTTTCTATTCCAGCTTTGGGGTACTCATGATCACTTTATCTCTTAAAACTTCAGAAATGTCCTGTATTATCTCACTTGTGGTTTTCCTTATTTTTTTTTTCTTTCTTTTTTTTTTTTTTTTCCACCTACTTGATTAACAAAAGTTCAGTACCCTGGAAGCTGCCTCTAACTGAAGGAGAAATTGATGATAGATATCTTTGATGCACTTCTGTTTGTTCATACTTTCCAATTTTATTTATTTATTTATTTATGTATTTTAATTTCCTGACCACAAAAAGATTTGCATAGGAAAAAGTACACTGAGTAAAGCTCAGTTTGGGATTTTCCTGTTACACGGTGTCTGCTTGAAGTTCTCTGATTATTATATGAGTGAAAAGATTCGGTGTCTGTCTATTTGTCTAAGAAAATCGTACAGTGGCTTGTAGACTTCAAACATTTCTAAAGCTGATGGTTGGTGTTTCCAGCCACACGTTGTATCCACCTAGGTACCTGCATGGATTTTGTGGTTGTTTCTTAACAGTCTGAGTTCCACGAGCTTTTCCTCATGTTTTACGCCTTCCAGCTAGTGCTACAGTTTCTACATGCTGTGTGAAATATGACCATGCAGTTGAAAGCATGACTAGTGTTTGCTAAATTTTCTCTCTTCCAAAACTCTTCTTCTCTGCACCAGTCCTCTTTTCTGAAGAAGAGACACAAAGTAGGGCACAGAACTGTTGGAGTGCAGGAAGTAGTCTTTCTGTGCTGAAACTGCTGAGAATGGGTAAAAGACAAAAGCTACAGAAAGGGACAAGTTTCAGCCCCAGAGCCAGCAAGGCGTCCAGGCTCGTACTGTCAAGCTGGCAAGGAACAGAAATGGTGTGACCACAGGGACATTCAGCAGGCATGGGTTTGAGGGCACGTGGTGTTAGTAGAAGCTGAGGGGGATACTATGACACGTTTGCAAGTATAAGTGCATATATCCTTCTGAAAGTGGAGGCAGAGGGAAAGAGATCTCTTATGGACTCTGAAGCACTGAGCGCTCCCTCCATGTGCGCTGTGAATGTATTTTCACAAGCAGCTAATATGCTGCAGACCCAGGATTGTGAAAGAGAGTGGAAGAGTTCCAAGGACGAATACTCAGAGAACTTCAAGCACACGCTGTCTAACAGGAAACTCCAAATCTGGGCCCTAAACAAAGTCTGGGGGAGAGAGAGACTAAAATCATAAGTTTTTCTGTTAGGAGAAAAATGTGCTCAAAGGTTAGCTTCCAAAAGGAAAAAGAATGAACATAGCACAGTAACAATTCTCTGTCATCTTCTTCTCTGGGGGCTTCTGTGAGCAAACCCCATGTATATGTTCTAGGGAATACATGGGCATGGCAGAACACCTAGGGCTTTTTCTTTTTCTTTCTCTCTCTTTCTTTCTTTCTTTCTTTCTTTCTTTCTTTCTTTCTTTCTTTCTTTCTTTCTTTCTTTCTTTTCTTTCTTTCTTTTTTCTTTCTTTCTTTCTTTCTTTCTTTCTTTCTTTCTTTCTTTCTTTCTTTCTTTCCTTCCTTCCTTCCTTCCTTCCTTCCTTCCTTCCTTCCTTCCTTCCTTCCTTCTCTTTCTTTCTTTCTTTCTTTCTTTCTTTCTTTCTTTCTTTCTTTCTTTCTTTCTTTCTTTCTTTCTTTCTTTCTCTCTCTCTCTCTCTTTCTTTCTTTCTTTCTTTCTTTCTTTCTTTCTCTCTCGCTCTCTCTCTTTCTCTCTCTCTCTTTCTCTCTTTCTCTCTTTCTTTTTCTTTTTCTTTCTTTCTTTCTTTCTTTCTTTCTTTCTTTCTGAATGATGTTCCAGTGTTTTCAGAAGGAAAACCCTAAATCTTTGGATGAAGTCGGAAGAGATCAGATGAAGTACTAAATGTATGTAAGGTATGAAAGAAAATACATGAGATGGAGAGTTGCAAAATGAGAAGTGAAGCAGCTTGTGGACTTCTCCACTTGTTTTTAATAGGGATTTTGTTTTGGGGTTTTGCTGGTTCCTCAGTTTACCTGGATGTGCAGGCGTGGGAGCAGAGATGCAAGCCCTATTGGACCCAAAGAGTCTGCATGTTCTGTACATCCAGTTCTTGAGATTACTGTTTTCTTCTGAATGCCAGAGGGCTGCCTGCCCACCCGTGCGCTGTCAGAGCTTCCCTCTTGCCTGCGTAGTCAAAGGGAGTCCAGTCATCACCTAGAGATATTTTTAACCTTTAGTAAGGAAACTGCTAAATAAGTATGAAACATCGTGTGACGGAAAATGGAATAAATGGGGGAGGTTTTAAAAAATGGGCTTATAATGATCATTTTCTGTAAGATATGTTTTCTTTTTCAGTCTTAGGCTATATTTAGATATACAGTTCAATATATAGACTATATATTAAAAACTATATTATTGATATAGTTTCTGCTCATATACTACAAACTTTTGTTAAAAATATATATAATTAGAGAGAGGGTTTACTCTGCAATGTTCAAATGAACAGATGGTCTGTAAATCACAGTCCTCGGAAGGTTCTGGAATAGCTTTATTCTCAGGAAGGTGATATTTCTGTCTCAACCTGTAAAGATTTGGACAGAACCACTGCTCTTAGTGTTGGGGAGCTTGGCCATGGTGGTCAGTAGCTGAGTTTGTACAGGGCCTGGCTGAGGGCTCTTTGCAACGTGCTGGGCTCAGAGGAGCCACTGCTACTGTTCCTGCATCTTGTAAGCACCTTGAACACAGCCTGAGTTCAGGCTGTGGAGAGGTACTGCTTATTTTTTGGGAATACCTGAAGATGTCTGAACCCTTTCCAACGGGGCTTTTCTAGGCAAGAAGGGTCCCAAGCTATCCTTTTTGTCTGATTTTAAAACAAAAGCAGATGGAGACCACATACTCTGTTCTGGGAGGCTTGAGCCTGGTCACACTTGTTTTGGTCAAAGTCACAAACATATTTCCTCTTGGGAATAGGTGCAATTTTACTTTAAATACTCTCATATGAAATTAAAATTATCTCCTTCTCTAAAATAAACATACAAGTGTTTTCAAACAAATACTCAACAAACTTCCACAGTAGTGCACCACAGGCAATGAACTGTAACAAGAGTTAGTGTTCAAGTATTGTGTATCACACAGATCCTAATTTTAAAAGGTGAAAGACAAAAAAAAATGTAAAAATGTAGGAAAAAATATGAGGTAGAAAACAAACTGTTTTACAAGGGTTAGATTCTTATCAGCAGGCCTCTTGATCATTCAAAGATTTCAAAACAGTTTCATTTATAGATCTGACAAGGAGCAGATAGTGAAGAAAGCTTATTGTGCTAAACACATTCAAAACACTAGACTCAACAAGAAAAATAATAAGCAAATGGTTTATAAGCTTGTCCTGCATATGCAGTAACTCGTTATAATTTATAATTAGGTCATTTATATTGTAATCTGTATTAGCTCTGTGTTAATATGAATTTCTTTTTAATTTAAATCAATTTACAAGAGGAAAAGTGAAAATTCATAGCCAGGTACAGAGCAGAATTAAGAGCAGATTTGTCCGTTCAGATGAAGAAATGCTATCACTTACACTGCTCACATGATTAATGTAGAGGACTTTGTGGCTAACACTGTCAATGTTTTAGTCAGTGAAATAAACACAGGAGATGACCACAATTTATATATTCTTTCTGACTTGCTTTCCAGACTGCTACTCTATTAAGATGATTCAGAGTTGTCCAAGTTTCATTTACCTTACTGATCTCAAACAGTAACTCGTGTCAGTCCAGTGACACATTTCAGAGACTTGTTTCAGGACCTAACTGGGGAAATCAAGGTCAGTCAAGATCCAGTATCTTGAACTACTCCGTTATGGATTTGGAGTTGTTATTTCTGCTGTATGTGCATGCCAAATCAAAGCTTTGATATTGCAGAGACAGCGTTGTACACGGCATCTCATTCAAATCTATTAAAATAAGAGAGCCTAGCATACCATCTAGCTGTGTGAGCAGACCAGAGACCACTGGATTACTTCCATCTCCTTGGGAAAAGGATTCATTGGTTTTGCTTTGTTTTGTTTCACAGTTTTCACAAGGAAGACATCAGCTCTCTTGGAAATAGATTGTCACGTGCAAAGCAGAAGTATTATCTGGCGTATTGCCTGGAACTGAATTGATAATGTTTTTTCTCTAAATTTCTCTATTGAAAGGCTTCTGAATAGTACAAAATAAGTGTCTTTCATGCTCTGGTGTGCTCGTTTAAGATGTATAAAGCTCTTGGCAAGGGATGAGGGAGAAGTCAGGAGTTTTATCACTTCCTGACATTTTCATACCCATCCAAATAACTCCCTTCCTTTTCCATTTTTAAACAGGTTGTGGAATGACCTGACTCCCATTTCCTTACCAGGCTGCAAGAAACACACGTGGTTTATTATTTTAAATTGTCTGCTTATTGAGTTTGCCTGTTTGTGACTTTCTCTGTTTAACACAGAGTGTAATTGCTGTTCATTTCGATAGGGGCATGGCCATGGCTTTAGCCACTACAGATTATCAGTCTCCAAAAATCCTTTTGACATGCGTCAACCAAACTTCAAAAAGAAAAAGAAAGACATCTTAAAAATTCAATATACAATTATTGCTCTTTGATTTTCATTCTCTTGTATATGGAGGCAACTAAGGTAAAAGCCTTTGTCTGAAAGGCTATCTGATGTTGTTCAAAAATCCCTTTTGAGCTAGGGAGTCTACATACATACATGCTTGTGAACAAAAACAGCTCACAGGCACTGTCCCACGAGCGTCTCCTCCACGTGCACGCTGCCTGGTACACTTCTGCCTCGTACCAGCCAGCTTCTTCCCAGGAAATCCTTGGCTATGGTACAGGGACCAGCCCAGGCTAGGGATATTTCCCAGTCAGAAGTGAAGCTGAGAACACATTTTTGAAGGCAAAAAGAGCTACAAGGAGAGAAACAGACAACCTGTTCTCTATCCCATTAATTTATTTGTCCTGATATGACTGGGTGTGCAGGTGTTGAGAATATTTTTCATTTTTATTGTGAAGGCTGTACTGCCTTATGACAGAAAAGATAAAGGGACAGGGCAAAAACATATCAAAAGATGAGAAATACAGCTTTGAATCCTGCAACATGTTTCCCCTTAGACTGGAAAAAAATGTAACTTCCAAGTCGGGATGCAGAAAAGGTTTTGCACTTGTTCTGTGTTCTAACATAGAGCCATCCCCCAAACTCCACACCATTAATTAGACCAGTGTTAACCTGGAGTAAGATAAAGCACAATCTGCTTCTCTCTCGTGTACAGTAAGTCGATCCTTTGTAGCGTTGATAAAGGATATGATAAATGTATTAATAGAAAAGAATAGTTCAGTTGGAAGGAACTTTTGAAGACCATCTGGTCCATTAAGTTAGTCAAATGTTGACTGTGTTAAGATACACCCTTATTAAGGGTGTGGTAAAGTAGACCAGTATTAGGCTATGAAGGCACAGAAGAGATTTTTGCTCAGCTTCTCCAGGTATTTACACAAACACCTGCTAGGAGGGACACGCTTTGTCATCATTTACGTCTGTATTTTGTAGGCGGACTCTGCTTTTCTCACAAGGCTGAAGCAGGTTCTGGTAAAGGGTGAAGTGATGCCCGTGTGGAGGTGCCCGCACTAAGAAGTGACGACGTGCCTGGGGGCACACTCGTCGGGCAATCTGGGGACAGCTCCAGGCCTCCTCGTTGAGCTAGGGCCATGGAGCATGAGGAGAAAAGGAGCTCTGAGCCATTTTCCCTGTTTTTGAAGCTGCAAGAGGATTAATGAAAAACTTACAAGGGGAGTGAATGTTGTGACGATTTGGGAATTCTTTAGGCCCACTGGCAATTTTTTAGGCACCTAGGGAATTGTCCTCAAGTCAAATGCTATTGTTCACATCTAAAAATATGCGCAGCTTGAAAACAGAGGAAGGTGGTTTGGCAGCATCTTCTCTTTTCTCCCTGCCATACTTGAACCAAAGAGATAAGACAGGAATCTCCTGCACATCCTTTTATTGTTTTGTTTGTTTGTTTGGTTTGGTTTTTATAATTGGCTGGAAATGAGGGAGAGGAAGGCAAAGAGTTAGAGCCAACACCATCTCAGGAAGCTTCAAACAATCTTAACAGCTCACAGTTTGATACACTTAGTAAAAATGACAATTTCCAACTTCTAAGAGATTTATAATTATTTCCAAATTATAAATTATGCACGGGTTAATAAACTCTAAGGCATGAAAGAGAGGAAAAGGATAAGGTGGGGAAGGAAAAGGGTGCATAAGAGATGGGATGATGACAGGAGCTTCAAGTACACGTTTCAAGATTTAGCCAAAACAAATTGAGTACTGGCAATGGTACTGCATGATTTCAGTAGTGCCTATTATATTTTGGACTAATTCCTCACTGTTGAACAGCTGGATTTTATATTGGATGAAAATGATGACATTTAATTAGCTAATGGTATTGTCTAATGTGTCTTGCTGTAATTCTGGAAGAAAATTCTAGATTAAAATCACCACCATAGTTTATGTTTTAATTACGCAACTTTGGTCTTATGCTACCCGGCATACAAAGGAAGAGCTTTTGAACCTTTTTGAGAGGGCTTTTGCTCTCCTCCTGGGTTCAGACTGTGATGCCATTTTTCACACTTATCTTTGTAAAATTAAGGTAAGAAAATATTTGTACTTGAAATTAGCTCAGCTGGTTATTCACCTCTGACCTACTCATCATGAACAATGTACCACAGTCTGATCCGTAAGACAAGAAAAAAAAGCGTTTCACATCATGAAAGCATGGTCTGCTGTTTCTAGTAAAGACTGTGTGAAGAAAGCACTTATGCAAAAATACTGGCTTACTTAGTATTATGTAGAAGAAAAGTGTCCCATTGAGCCATCTTCAATAGAAAGCACAATCAAGCATCAAAGAAGGCACAGCTATATCATTAAAACGGGTATAACGTCAATTGTATTTAGGACAGTGATACATAAAAGCATAGCTCCTGTTTCTAAATTGGGCCAACTACCATCGCTAATTGGGTCAGCTAACCACAAGGGCACATGCTTCATTTCCTCTTCAGGCATGTCATTTGGTGGCTTCTCAGAAAGTTACAGCTTGTGTACTTTACAGAAATACTTTGAAACACACTCCAGAATAATTTATGTTCCTTTTGCAGCCATTACTTTCCTTCTGTCCCATTTTCTGCACCTTGCCTCAGTTATCTCCCCTTTTCTATTATCTCAATATAAAATTTACTTTTTTTCATCTTTCAGATGTTCATTTGTGACTTTATATTATTACTAGTTTTTACTAAGATGTCTCTCTCAGTAACTTCTTTAGAATGATTTTTGGTTTCCATTTATTATTGCTTATTTCTCTTCTGTGTTTTAATATGCTTATCTGAGAAAGCTATGCACACATGGCATTTCTCCAGTCATGTTCTCAGTTCTTTACCAGTTCAAATATACCTTTTCCCCTCTCCTTTTTCCATCAGGTTTGGCTACCTTGTCTAATCTGTTTAATCCAGCCCCACTTGTTTTGGTCATTATGAGAAATAAGGAATATTGAAACCAAGATATCATAAAATACTAAGTGTTGATAGCTCATTAATTAAATACACTTGAGAAGTATGAAAAGATGATGACAAATGTCAAACTCCTGCTCTTATAGGAAATGGAAATTTCCACAATACAGCATTGAGGAGAGTCTTTTAAGGTTTAGCAATGTACAGCTCTGAAGATTTTGGCCTTACTGAACCCACTCCATTGCTTTGTGGCAGTTGGTGCTGAATGCACACAACAAGTCTGTGGATCAGTAACACCCTCCAGTCTAGGAATAAAATTGGCCATTGCCTGATTAGATTAATTCTGTGTAAGGTTGGATTTGGAGCAAGTGTTTCATACTCAGGTAAGCAGTGAGAAGGAATAACAGAAAAGAGAGTGAAGTGGGTAGGAAAGAAAGTATGATAAAAAGATGTTTTTGAGAGATGGAGATTGTTTAGACAGGGAGACTGGCATTAGCCTTTTTTTGTAGGAAGAAAGAAACAACACAGTCAGAATATGACAGGAGATGGATATCCATGGAGTGGGAGATGAAGAAACGGGTGTGACAGATGGATAGGATGGGGAGAGCAATTGCCAACAACCCCCAGCAATTCTGGCTGTAAGGGTGTATAAGAGGAATGGACTGTAACTACTGGCCAAATTCACTTGATGACCCTAAATAGCCTTTCCCATGGCCATTGCTGGAGACAGATTTCTGAGCCAGGTGGGACATGTTTGTGTGGTCCAGTTGGGCATTGCTTTCGTTCTCAGATATTGTGTGCACCTCTGAGCTTTATGATTTAAAAAGGATATTAAGATATTTGAATGACTCCAGAGGAGGGCAGCAAAGCAGGTAAAAGGGCTGGAAGGCATATCCTGTGAAGAGAGGCTGAGGACACCTGGGCTGCCCAGCCTGGAGAAAGGAGGCCGAGAGGCGACCTCAGCGCTCTCTGCATTGTCCTGAGGAGGGGAAGCGCAGAGGGAGGTGCCGGTCTCTGCTCCCTGGGCACCAGTGACAGGACACACGGGAATGGCACAGAGCTGTGCTGGGGGGGGTCAGGCTGGGTGTTAGGAAAGATTTCTTTCCTGTGAGGGTGGTCAAACACTGGAAAAGGCTTCCTGGAGAGGTGGTTGATGCCCCATGCCTGTCAGTGTTCAAGAGGCATTTGGACAATGCTCTCAATAAAATAATTTAACTTTTGGTTAGCCTTGAAGAAGCCGGGCAGTGGTATTCAGTGGTCTTTGTAGCTTCCTTCCAAATGAATTAGTCTAGTCTAGTCTAGACTATTATCAAGAGTAAGTTTATCAAGATCACAAAATAAACGACTCAAAATTATTTGTTTCTTAAGGTTGCTTATGCATTTTATTTTTCCTATGCATGTGTTACAATTATTTGTTGTACATTCTAGGAAGACATCAGCTCTGTTGGTAAGAAAGAAGGTGCTCTCTTTTAATCATCATCTAGTCAGGACATCTTTTCTCCCCAGTAACTCAAGGATCATCTTCATGCTTTATCTTCTATTCAAGTCCAGATCATAAAATATTTGTTTCTACATATATTTATTTTTGGTGGTTGCCTTTTTCTTTTCTTTTCTTTTCTTTTCTTTTCTTTTCTTTTCTTTTCTTTTCTTTTCTTTTCTTTTCTTTTCTTTTCTTTTCTTTTCTTTTCTTTTCTTTTCTTTTCTTTTCTTTTCTCTTCTCTTCTCTTCTCTTCTCTTCTCTTCTCTTCTCTTCTCTTCTCTTCTCTTCTCTTCTCTTCTCTTCTCTTCTCTTCTCTTCTCTTCTCTTCTCTTCTCTTCTCTTCTCCTTTCCTTTCCTTTCCTTTCCTTTCCTTTCCTTTCCTTTCCTTTCCTTTCCTTTCCTTTCCTTTCCTTTCCTTTCCTTTCCTTTCCTTTCCTTTCCTTTCCTTTCCTTTCCTTTCCTTTCCTTTCCTTTCCTTTCCTTTCCTTTCCTTTCCTTTCCTTTCCTTTCCTTTCCTTTCCTTTCCTTTCCTTTCCTTTCCTTTCCTTTCCTTTCCTTTCCTTTCCTTTCCTTTCCTTTCCTTTCCTTTCCTTTCCTTTCCTTCTTTCCTTTTTTCCTCTTTTCTTTTTCTTTTTTTTCCCTAGTACTGACTTTTCAATCAAGTTATTTCACATAGCAAGCTCATGCTATAAATTCAGTCAGGACAAGGCTGTGCGTTGAATGTAGTTTTTATTTATAGCTGCCAACAAAACTGACAAAGAAAAAAAGGACACACCATAACTCTATCTGTAAAACTTACATGTGTCAGGTATCTTGTCATCATGAGACTAAATAATTTTGAACAATGAAAACTAGGCAAGGCCAAGAAAGGGTGAGATGTATCGAAGTTGGGGAATAAAAGTGTTTGCTGTCTCTTCAGAATGGGAGATGCACAAGAAGTATGAAAATGGGAATGAAAAGGAGAATCTGCTCGTGGGTCCCAGCTGCTACCCTTTGTATGTGTCACATTCACTTTGAGTACGTGGGCCAGACCCAGGTTGCCCCAGGGTATAGCATAGATGTGAAATAACATGTATCTATTGTAGATACCCTGTTTAACCCAGACAGCCAAATATTATCAGATATCTCAAAATGTGGAACAAAAGAAATGTTAAAATTTTCAATAGAAAACCTTTTTTCCCCCCAATGGAAAACAACTTTGCAATACCTGTAAGTGCTGATGCTACTTTTATTCATTGTCACTATTACAGTTCTTCCTTTTAATGAGTGTTGCACGGAGAGGCAGGAAGCCTGGCAAGCCACAGAAGTGTAAGCACAATGTGCTGGTACCATCTGAGCAATGTTCCAGAAGCAGTCTACGCTGTTGTAGGGCTGCACTGATTGATGCGATGTATTATCTTTGGTGTAGCAGACATTATTGCCTTTGCGTAACTTTGCTTGTAGCTGAAAAGCTCTTGAATGAGAAATTCAGAGTGTCCTAGTGATCTTGCAATTTCATTTTTACATTTACATTGAGGAGCTGTTTTCTATGTAGTCTGCTTTTTTTTTCTAGGTTTTTAAAAAATATTTGTAAACAATAAAACATTTTTCTGAGTCTAATCAATTTCTTTGAAAATCACCAGCTCTAAACAAAACTGGTGACCATTTCAGCATTGCAACAAGTATGGGTTCCCAAAAGCATTGCAGGAGGCTCCTTCAGCAACTTGCATTATCAGGATGAAACAACTGGTTTTTAAGCAGCAGAACTGCTGTCTAGCTTACCTCAGTGTAGGCTTTCACAAGAATGTTTTTCAGAACTCTTTCCAGTAGCAGCCATTGCAATCAAATGTTACTGGGGAAAAGATATCTTTCATATGCATCTGATTTGTAAATAGAGCATGTTTTGGCCAGTTTTCTTTTAAGCTGTTATAATTGGCATGCATTAGGCTGTGAAAAAAATGGCCCTACTTGCTTTAATGCCAGGAATAGAAACATAATCTTTGTCAGGGACACGGTGCTTGCATTTCTGTGAGGTGCGATTTGGCCAATTTAGAAATTGCTATGTATTTCGTCTCACCTGTGGCCATATTTGCTCAGCGTTAGAAGATAAGGCCTTTGGATAATTTTTTTTTAGGTTGTTCTATCTGATCTCTGACTATGCTCTGGGAGCTCAGTTTCTGTGCCATGTGAAAGGAAGTGTTACGTTATTGCAACATCTTCTACGTAAGCCATTGACGCTATCCCTTTCCAGAATATCTAGAAAATTCTGGGTCCTAACCACTGTAGATATCAGTGTAAGGAATTTGAGGAGGCAGCCTGTGACCACTCTTTTTAAAGCCAGCTGGGGCCATGGGCTAGTTTTTCCCAGGTATTAGGGTGCCTCTGAAAGCTACCTTAAGCTGTAGCTCCTTCGGAGCGGTGTATTAGGGCCAGCAGATGACTCTACTTTGGTTATTCTTTTTCTTCCACTACTGCCCCTTCTCTGCTTTGGCTTCCCTAATGGCTGGGGCGGCCAGAAATGTTCACAATGTTGTCAAAAGCAGGAACTTACCCAGCACGAAATCCCTTGGATGGGCAGGAAGCCTCCTCTGTGTGGTGCACAGCGCACGAACCAAGCTCCTTCCCTCCCTGCCACTTATGTTTATGTGTCGGTAAGCAATGTCACCAAGTTAGCATAAAAGTGCGCATCAGATTTGTAATGTTTCACTAAATTGAAGCAAGTCCTTGAAAAGCTGCTCTTGAAGAAAGCAAAACAAATTTTGAGAAATTTCTACCAAGTGAAACAACACAGGAAAATCCCAGTTTTGTAACTTATTGGACCTGTGCGCTTAACTTTCTAAAAACAGAGAAAAGGTCTGATCTGCAATAAGATATATGTCAGAGACAGCTCAGCTAATGTATGGATTTGTCTTCTTTCCTTTAGCTTTGTTCTTTCTCTTGTACTCCTTTGTGTCCTTTGGCTTATTTGCTCCTTCTCCCCGGTATGCTGTCATTCTGAAAACACATGCTGCAATGCTGCTGAGCAACATGGCACAAACACCTCACAAACGAAGGGTGGGGAAATAAAGGCAGGACTTACTGGTGAATCATGTAAACAAAAATTATTGTTTCCAGCTTGCCTACATATAGTGTGCATTCCTGCCCTCAGCGTATCCTGTTTAAGAAAATAAAATAGCAATAATAAAAAAAGCATGGGACTGTGGTCTGATTTCTCTTCTCTCCTTCAGGCTTCTTAAAAAGAGCAAGGAGCTGAAATCAGAAGGAAGCAAAGCTCACTCATCATCTGGCAGTGCAAGAGATGCTAGGAGAGTTCAGAGCTCAGAACTGCTTCTCCCGTATAGTCCAGGGATGGACGAGATGCTGCCTCCCATGATATCACCTTCCCAGCTCTCCAGAAAGTGGCTAGAGATCTGGTAGGGGTGGATGGGGTTGGAGGGAACCAATGGTTACAGTAAGTAGAAGTTTTTTTCTGCATCCCAAACAAGAATTAAATAAAACCCCAGCTGCTTTTGTCCTTTTAAATTCACTTTCAAACTCCGCTTAGCACTCCCAAGAGGTTTGTATCATCAGTTTAATAGCTTAAACTACTATCAGCTCAAGCTACTGGTTTGACACCAGTTAAATGGTACTGCCTAATTCAGGTTTTGTGCCTCCTCTTGTGATCAGACATTCTGGTCACCCACATTAAGATGATACCCCCTCAGATGGTGAATTAGCATCAGGCTTAGGCAATGGCCCAAAGGAGAAAGCATTGAAGTGGCTCCTGCCTTGCCTTCTGTTGTTCTCTGTGTTCTGAGTTCTCTGGCTGTATTGCTCAGTCTCACAGGCTTGGACCTTTCCCATCTCATTACAACTTCTTCTAGCTGGAGAAACATTAAGGCTGCTGCCATGAATGGTGAATGGTGTGGCTCTGAAGTCATTATTGTGTCTTCAAAAAGAGTTAAATCAGCAAAAGGTCATTCCATAATAGCAGTAAAAGACAGCAGTTATTGTTCAGTGGAAGAAAGCAACATATTGACTGGTGGCTTAACAGGTTACATTCTCACCCAAGCTTTCTTTGCAAAAGGAAATATAAAAAACACTCCGAACCAATCTACGTCAATGTCTTTAAGCCACTTTGGATCCTGTAAGTAAGGTTAGGCTCCCTCAAACAATAGTTGTTCCTGCTGTGTCCCCCTGATTATTTAATAGCTTTTCGATGCTTCCAGTAGACAAATAGTAACACCCCATTCCCCAGATCCCTAGAGCTCTGTTGCCTTAAAGTGAACAAGAAATAGGAAAAATAACAAAGCTCCATGACACATTTCTCACTCTCTAGCTCCACTTGCATGTAAAACCATGGTTAACCTCTGAGTCAAAGCTCTGGCTACTGTTTGTATCTCTCCACTCCCCTACAACAGCAGCCCAATGACACTTGAATGACTGATTTTTATTAGGAATCCAGTTCTAACATTTGCCATAAACTTTTTAAAGCTTTTGATTGCTCTTTTGCACGGGATCACAAGGAAGCTTTTCTTTACGTGCAAGCACAACCTTACTTTACTTTATAATAGTGTTTCACTTCACTTTTCTCAGCCTTTCTTCTGGACATATCCTCAGAAATCTGGCCACCAGCTTAAATATAAATTGGTGGTTTTAGCTTACTAGCTGGATTTCCTTCCCCAAGTCCTCCTTACTTCCACTCCTTTCTCCCTGCTCATGCAAAGTTTTTACCATTCACATAGCATTATATCATATTTTTCAAAAGTCTGTCTTGGATTCTTCCTAGTACATGCAGGTCTTTTTGATTTTCCTCTTCTCTTCTTTACACAAATCTGGCTATTCCAATGCACTTCAAAGGTCAAAGACAAAGGCTAGGACAGTAATATTTTCTATATAAATAAAATCATCAAAACATAAAGAGGCTGCTATCTCAGAACAGGAGGCTTGGAAAAAACTGCATTGTTTCCCTTGGAAGACCATATGGAGAGTCCTCATGCATTGCTATTGTTCTCCTTGTCCTCCTATACAAATACTTCTTCATAACACCCTTTAGTTTTACATGTATTCCATTCTGTTGTGGGCAAAGTTGTACATTACAGCTGTTTGACCACTGCTTTGCATAACGAGACAAGACACGACTAGGATGTAATATTATAAAAATGATGATCATAGTATGGTAAGCTCTGTTAAAAAGGCAACGGACCCCAGAATCAGAAACCTGTATAATTAAAGGAACTCTAGCACTTGAATCTTTAACCGTTACTTCCCACGGTGTTGATTTAATTGCCACACTTCGCAGTAGTAAGGTCTGAGTGTTTGAGGGGAAAATGTTTCCTCTGGAAGGATGCTGGAAGACAGCAAGACTGGCAACAGCCTTCTTCCACTATCACCATATATTGTGCCTGACATCTTATGATAAAAGGTCCAGACGTATTGGGGACAAGTCAAATTATTTGAAGGATTTTCAGATGGTGTCAGTATGAGTTACTTGAACTTAAGATGCATGTGGGATATATGCCCTCTGGTTTCTAAAGCTTATACAATATAGAAACCTGGTACTTAATTTCTCTGTGGGGAGTAAACTGTCTTGATACCATGAAAAGAAGAAGAAGAAGAAAATATTTAGTGTATGTTCTTAAGTTTAACCTTAACTCTTCTCTCTGAAAGAGAGTTATCTTGAAAGGTGGTGAGCATAGCACGTTCCCTCAGTTTGTTTATCCATCATTCCATCATTCTGGATAACCCCTTTGAGTTTATCTAGCAGCATCTGAAGGTGCATATTCGGTCTTGCAGGGCCTTGTGAGCTCTGGACAATGTCCTCCAATGCCCTTATGTCTGTGGAGGACATGAGATGCCACACTTAACATAGTTATGGTCTCCACAGGCTGGGAAGCTGGTCTGGAGGATGGTCCTGGTAGGAACCATAAGATGTAGTATTAGGTATACTTGATCCTCTAATCTCCTTGCTGAATAGGCTTTAGGGTTTCATCTCCATAGTGCAGACTAAGCATCTTTTACATCTTTTGCGCTCCTTTCCCTGCTCTACTTCATCTCACAGCAAAATGGAAGTTCTGAGAGTCCAGCTGCGTATCCACCTCTTCAGATGTAGAGAAATCACATGCAATCCAGATAAAAGACAAGGACACAGGGAATATATGGAAGTTCAGAGAATGAATGAATCTGATTTCAAAATATTTCAAAACAAACATAATTTATTCTGGAACACAGCATTTCGTTGTGACATCTGCTGTTGTATTTATCGTGGGTGGAAAACTGGTTATGATTACCAAAACTCAGGCAAAATATAATCCATAGCCCAATAATTCAATGAATACAGCAGCAGTACTTTACTGTAGCTTCCATATCACAAGTCAGCAGCTAACATAGGAAAGCAAGGACCATGGGAACAGAGGTGACTGCTTGGGCAAAAGGGTACACGCAATATTTTTATTGTTACTCACTTACCAAGGTAGTCCTTAAGTATGGAAAAATGAAGAAATTGTAACGAAATTCAACACAAGAGCTCTCTGTGGCTCTGTGTCTGTTGAAAACAACAATATTGTTGTTTTTTTTTAAAAATTCCATCTCCAAAGTGCCATTCAAAAGCTGCGGTCCAGTTGAGTTTTATACCAATAAAAACACAGAGAATGAATGTCTCCAGGGGAGAAAGCATAATGCTAGTGTGAGCTTGGATTGCTTAACACCACTGTCTACATTTGCCAATTCATTTTTAAGAATTTAATTGACAGAAAACTGACTCATAAACTACTTGTGTATTCCACATTATTGTTTACTGTCTTTTAGCCGAGGAGTATGCTAGCTCTCCAGGCAAAGGAAAGTTTAATTGGAGAACAAATAAAGCTACTGCAGGTACTTTGGGAAACAACAAGAAATTATTAGTTCAAAATGTAATGCAACTGCTGAGAGAAATTGTCTTCTGTATCATGATTCAATAACAGGAATTATAATAAACGAATTAAAAAATGCATAAAATTCATTATAGACGCTGCAGGCTGTTCAGACAGGTCTGAGGACAGGATTAATCTCCTCCAGTGTAGACATCCACAGCACAGAGAGATGTCTATGGCTGAACCAGTCACCTGGCTCTGTGCCTGGTGACGGGAGTGCAGCTTGTCTCATTTTCAAGCAGAGGGTGACCTCCCTGTGACTCTCGCTGACCACAGCTGGAGCCTGTGCTGAGATGAACTCTATGTTCTGAGTGCTCAAGTGAGGCGTTTTGAAAGCCCGAGGGACCTATGGACCAAAAGTCCCAAGGAGCTTGCCCTGAAGGGAAGTTTATGTAGCACTGGAGAAAGAAAAAACAAGTAGAGGAGTGTGGCAGTGGGACACTTGGACACCTTGAAAATAAGGAGGTTGGAGACTGTTTTAAATTCTGCTGAGTGTTGTAAGACAAGGATAGGATTTAGGAGAAGCTGTTGTGCTGTAATGAATTGGTCTCCTTGTGGTAAAATAAGAGAGAATTGCAAGGCTACTCTTAGATGGTCTGAGGTAATGTTTGTGTTTGAAAGACATGTGGAAGGAAAAGGAAAGAACCAAAAACATCTGTTAGTGTTATGTGTTATGAATACTGCCGATGACTAAAAGCCTACTGAGAAAAAAATAGGTGTGTCCTGATTGATGTGCTACAATGAATGACAGGGATGCCACAGGGAGGGCCCTGTAATAGGTAAGCTTTGTTTATATACGGGAACTGCAATGAAGCTGTGCCTCATAGGCTTTAACTCTGTCCATTTTGATGGTGAAACAATTTTGGTTGCATCTAATATGCTGGCACTGAGCAAAAGCTATGGCATGACACAGCCATAGCAGTCTTCCGCTATGAAAGTGTTTGTGTTCAGTTCTTTCCACATGTACTGGTAAGAAGATGACTGAAATCCAGTTTCTGCTTCTTGTTTATAATCTGACTGTTTCTATTCTCCTTCCTCTTTTCCTGTGGCTCCTCTATTTGAGAGGTAGGTGGGTACAGGGTGGGCACACAATGACTGCGAAGAAAAATCTGTGTCAATGACTACATTTTGGAGTTTATAACAAGTACTAAAGAATAGCAGATAGATGTCATTAATATAGTGTATATAGAAATTCTATTAATGTAGTATTAATACAAACCCAATAATAAGAATAATTCATGAGCCTTTCTCCCCAGGGAGCATGAAAGTACCAAATTTTTTGAGTAAGGGAGCGTGTTGTAATGCCGGTTACATTAATTACCCCAGACTGTTTGGTCTTTTCCTAAAAGTTCTTTGCAATTAGGCTAGCACTGGATCTCTATTCAGTTTGTACACAAAGCTTCTGAGGACTAATTAATTAAAAGCTACTAACAATGGCAGTACTAATTATTTGTTATGACACTTTAGCAAAGTCAATGTCTTAGGCTGGCATAGAGTTAATTTTCTTCCTAATAGATGATATGGTGCTGTGTTTTGGATTTATGATGACAACAGTGTTGATAACACACTGATGTTTAGTTGTTGCAGAGCAGTGCTTACAGAGGGCCCAGGACTGTTCAGCTTCTCATGCTGCCCTGCCAGCCAGGAGGCAGGGGGTGCACCAGGAGCTGGGAGGTACAGCCAGGAGAGCTGGCCCAGGCTGACCAAAGGGATATTCCATACCACGTGGTGTCATGCTCAGCAATAAAAGCTGGGGGAAAGAAGGTGGAGTAGGGGATGTTCAGAGTGATGGCATTTGTCTTGTCAAGAAACTGTTACATGTGATGAGCCCTGCTTTTCTTGGAAGCGGCTGAACATCTCCCTGCAGATGGGACATCGTGAAAGAACTCCTGTTTTTGCTTTGCTTGTGCATGCTGCCTTGGCTTCAGCTAGCAAACTGTCCTTTTCTCTAGACAATTCTGTCCCCAGTCCCACCCGGGGAGAGTGAGCAAGTGGCTGTGTGGTGCTTAGCTCCCTACTGAGGTGAAACCATAATAAGCAACAAGGTGAGAAAATAGAAAATCAAAGCCTTTGAAACAACTCAGCGATGATGCTAGCACAGGATGTCTGGAAATGCATACAGCAGACAGAAAATTGACTGCTTGGCAAAAATCAAAAAGAAGTCAACTATTCTGCTGTGTCCCTGGAAGCATTTGAGGCAGCATTTAACACAGCGATTTATATTCAGGCAGTTAGAACTCAGCCCTATGTAAGACAATAAACTATTCTTCAAAGGGAAAGGGTTCATGCTCCAGTCATGGGAAATCACTTGCTGTTGAGTGCTAATTCTTTTATTTTGTCATGTGCATTATCTTCCACACAGCTAGTACTTTGATTTTCTTGCCCTTCTTTTTTTGCTTCAAGAAATGTCATAGCTCAGGCAAAAATAGTTCAGTATTTATTTTCCTATGTCTCCTGCTGTTTTGAGGCCACAGCTTTTACAAGTGCTAGGAGAAAGCAAGAGTACTGTCACTTTTACCTGCTTCTGAGGCAACTAATCCTTTCTAATCTGGGGTGAAATTATCAATACATCTTAGTGTCTCTTGGGACAGAGGTTTATCTTTTTCAAAGCTCAATCTACTGCAGGTTACTGCTCCCAAAGATTCTTTCACTTGCCATATTTCAGAGTCTGCTCTGATTTTGTGCATATATATATATTTTTTTTCACTCTCCTAGCAATATAAAGAAAATTTATTTTGTGTATGCATTTCCTCAGGCCACTTTGTTGCTCCAGTTTGCTTGGTTTTGTTCATATAATTTTAGTGGTATTCTAGCAAGGGACTAGATAACCTGATTATAGACATTCAGACATTGTACACTTTGTGCAGACTTTAATGTGTTCTGCCTCTTTCTGGCTGGGTAGAAAGGCTAAATTAAAGATTCTTTTGCTCACAGTTCTAGGTTCCTTTCAATCACATTGCCCTTTATTGTATAGTTTTTAAGAATAATTTCTGAGGGTACACGGTACATAGGAAATTCCAAATGCAGAAGTTAAACAGCCGCTTCATAACAGCAGACAGATAGTAGTCATTATAGCTGAGGGCATTTCAAACTCATGCTAGCTGTATGTGAAGGATAAACTACTGCATCCATCTTAAAGAGTTCATTGCAAATTAGTTACAGCCATTTCAGTTGCACTTCTGCTGTCTCCAAGAGCTTTAACCCACAAAGCAGGATAAGATCTTGAGGTGGCTGTGTGTCAGAGATATAGTTGTGAAACTTGATTTTCATTTCACTGAGTCACCTATTGGCTAGCGAAGCCATCACTTTCTTTGGCTCTGGTGAGTTTTGTTACTGCCAGCATATGGGCTCCACCTCAAGGAAGTGGAGGGAGACCAATAATAACCCTGAAGTTATTCCGGGATATGCCTTGAGAACTGCTTCAGTTCAGACCAGAACTATTGAGTTAATGTCAGAAATACAAGCACTACTAATTTATTTAAGTGTAATCGGTAAAGCCAAAAAAGCAGGGTTTTGGACCTGCTTATTGTGGTGGATTAAGCTTGGCTGGGCAGCAGGTGCGCACCGAGCTACTCTCTCACTTCCTCTCCTCAGCAGGAAGAGGGGGAAAGTATGATGAAAAAAATCATGGGTTGAGATAATGACAGGGAGATCGCTCACAAATTACCATCGTGGGCAAAACTCTTAGCTTTGGGAAGACTGATTTTCATTACTGCCAATTAATAACAGAGTAGAACAGTGAGAACTCAATAAAAATAAAAATAAAAATAAAAATTACCAAACTAAAAACATCTTCTCCTCCAGTCCATCCTCTTTTTAGGTTCAACTTCATTCCTGATCCTTCTACCTCCTCCCCTCGAGCGGCTCAGGGGAATGGAGAATGGGGGCTGTGGTCAGTCCCTAACACCACATCACTGCCACTCCTTCACGGTCCCTCCCTGCCCCTGCTCCCCGTGGGGTCCCTCCCACGGGATGCCGTCCTGCCCGAACTGAGCCTGCGGGGGCTGCCCACAGGCAGCAGCTCTTCCAGAACTGCTCCCACATGGCTCCGTACCACGGGGTCCATCCCCCAGGAGCAAACTGCTCCAGCACGGGTCCCCCACGGGCGGCAGCTCCCCCCAGACCCCTGCTCCTGCGTGGGCTCCTCTCCACGGGCTGCAGCTCCGGCCCGGGGCCTGCTCCTGCGGGGGCTCTCCATGGGCCGCAGCCTCCTCCAGGCCACATCCACCTGCTCCACCGGGGGCTCCTCCACGGGCTGCAGCGTGGAGATCTGCTCCGTGTGGGACCCATGGGCTGCAGGGGGACAGCCTGCTCCACCAGGGGCCTCTCCACAGGCCGCAGGAGAATCTGGAGCACCTGGAGCACCTTCTTCCCATCCTCATTCTCTGACCATGTCTGCAGAGTTCTTACTTCCACATTTTTTCACACTCCTCTCTCTTACAGCTTTTCTGTAGGGTTTTTTGTCTTTTCTTAAATATATTATCACAGTGGCCCACACAGCATCACTCCCTAGCTCAGCTCTGGACAGCTGTAGGTCTGTTTTGGAGCCTGCTGGAGCTGGCTTTTATATGAAACGCGTGGTTCCTGGTGTCTATGCACAAAGGCAACCCCTGCAGCCCCCCTACTGCCAAAACCTTGCCATGTAAACGCAATACACTTAGTATGAATGAACAAGACTATAGAGTTTCTGCATGTTAGAGGCAAAAAGAAAAAATCACCAGCAATTCTCAGCATTCTTCTCAGGATGCAGGGAAAACAGTCACAGAAAAGATAGGGCAGAAGCATCTTGTCATCCTGTAAAGATATCCACAGTGATATGCATTTATAGGAGTGGATGGGAAGAGAAAGGTGCTTCTAGCTCTGCTGCTTGCATTCCTGGTTAAGAGTTGCAATAGCAGCCACACCATTGCAGGGACCTCCTCCACTTTAGCTGCAGTTGCACATGGAAACATGTGGAACTGATGAAAAATCTTCCAGCTCTTTTGAAAACAAAATTTAAATACCTGTTTTTATTCTAAACAAGACTCCAATTACTAAAGCTGTCTTTTGAGATATGTGGTGTGTTCAGGTTTTTCACTTACTTAAAATGGCATTTTGAGATCAGTTGATCTAACCAGTATAAATTTGCTCCAAGTGCTGACAGATATTTCTGATCAAAAACGAACACTCTTTGCTTTGTGTGGAAATGCTGGACAGTGTGACTGAACAAGTCTGAACACATGAAAACATGCTTCAGATTACTGCCATGTGTACAAAGCAGGTTTGACCTGTCCTTGAAGTAGCACTAAAAGCGCTATTAGGAGTGCAGTGTGATGTCTTTTTACTTCAGTTGCTATTCCGTACTACTCAGTCTCAGTTTGAACTTTGGACTTGGTTGAACATTCTGCACTAAACAGAAAATCGACGACTCATTCATTTAAGATTTTCTGGAATGAGCACCCTGGTAGACACAAGTTCTGATGTTGTGTTGAAACAGGTATGTTCAGACTGTAGAAACTGAGAACTGGTTTGTGTTTTCAAAGATCTATAGCTTTTGGTGCTACGGCAATCTGTAGCAAGACAGTATAAATAGATACTTTGGCATAACTTTGTGTTTCTTGTTTTCTTTTCACATTATCCTATTTTAAGCAACAAGTCCAAAGTGTCCCATGGAGAACTTCAGTGGAACTACCAGGAATACCAGAATTACCAAATGTGATAGCCATCACTTCCCACATCAGTGATGGATGAGTCAAGTGCTGTACCTTTCAGGACCAACAGGAACTAGTTACTGTATTACTCTGAAGTTCACCCTGGCCAGATACTCCAGGATACTGAAGGACACAAACCTCTGTCCAGTTTCTTGATGCTGACTGATTCCTGAACAATGAAGTCTTACTAGCAGCAACCTGGCATCTGCCCAGAGGTCTGAGCCCTGAAACATGCCCCAGAGACATGCAGTTGGAAGCAACGAGAGGCTTTTCCCAATTGCGTGAGCTCAGTGCCTCAGTATATTCTCATGGTTGACTGTATAATTGGGGTAACAGGCTGGGTTGTACAACTTATGCGGGAGAACAGTTATACAGTAGGATAAGAACAGACTTTAGCAAAATTATTCTCCTCTAACTGGAGTCCTACTAGATGTTTCATGATAAATTCATCTACAACACTCAGGAAACTCTAGGAAACATCCTCTACTCTGAGAAAGATGCATACTTTGCCACTGAATCACAACTTGGCAGTACGGACACTTGCGTGCGTTCTTTCAGAATTGTACTTTTGGTTCCACATGATCAGTTTCTGTAAAATGAGTGCCAGAGAGTACTTTGTTTTTTTTTTTTTTACTTTAGAAGTGTGGTTGTGACAGATATGAGATACCACAATTATGGAAATAGTGATGTGTGCCAGATTCTAGAAATGACTACTTTATCTTCCAATATGTAGGTGTTACTCTTTCTATGAGACTGATGGGTTTCTGGCACGCTCCCTGTTCCCTGGCTTTCCTGCTTATTGCCAGCTACTGGCAGAGACTTCTTTCTATGAACCCTCACGAGTCACCGACTTTCAATCTAGTCGTGCAGCTGAACTGGAAGCATTGCTATCATCCTTTGGATATTGTGGAATGATGTATTGCACAAATAGCCACTCACAGCACCTTAGTATCTTTGTTCTTAGGATTGTTATAGCCTATGAAATGAATGTTTCAGTGTTAGCCAGTCACCTTAACACCACCCTTGAGTCAAAAACTGTGAAGGCAAAAGTAGATTAAAATATTCCTTTAACAGAGCTAAAATATATAGAAGTTTGCAAAGGTTTATAAACACGGGCAACAGAAAAAGAAATTTACCCATCTAGCTCATAAGGTTTTGTCTCACGCTTTATATCATCCAATAAGCTGGTAAGCATTTCATGGCTTTCCTTTCTGAGAACTCCATGGCTCAGGGAAGCTCTTCGTCCTAAAATTGTCAACACAGAAGAAGCCCAGTAGGACAATCCCTTCTTTTCTCTGATTAGTGTTCTCAGTCTAGCCTTTTTCCCCCCAGAAGACTAAGCTTTCCACTTTGGAAATGGCAATCGTTGTGTAAGTCTGGAACTAGAGGTTTGGCTGTGCCATTTAATAATTTAAAACATTCCTTCCCACACTTTTCCAACCCCTTAACTAGTCCCTTCACACTGTTTTTGGAACTGTTCAAACCGCAAGGGGAGCCTTCTTTTTATGTTACGTTTTTATAATTTGTATTATGAATGCTTACTTTATCTGGAATCTCAATGGAGTTTATGCAGGTAGAAGGTTTTGAATAAAAGCAGAGATGGGAATAAGCAATCACTGAGTACCCTCCAGTCACGTTTTTGAGGAGTGACCAAAAGTATGTTGGGTGGAATCAAAATGAAGGAGGCTAAGTCCAATTCAAGGAGGAGAGGACACTGAATTGAGAACTATAGGCAAGGAAGCGATTCCAGAGGAACTTTTTCCTGTTTGGAAAAAATTACATTTTTATGTTTGAACATGCTTAATTTCACCATCCAAGTAACGAATGAGAACTTCTATACAGTTACTACTGAAATCCAGAAGGAAAAAGCTAATTGTTTGAACTGGAAGAGTGATGCCCTGACACAGCAGAACGGACGGATGACCAAACAGGACAAAAAGTAACCACTTATTTGACAGAAAGCAAAAAAGCTCTGCTCCAAACCCGAGCATAGACTCATAAACTCATGTTTATGGCCCTGAGGAGCTTTGAGGAGGGCTCCAGACCACGGCTCTCCACGATCCCTGAGGGAAAACAGCCAGCGTTGACTCCGTACCCTCGGAGCCATCCCCCGGGCGGTGCAGGCCGAGGGGCGGCCCCGGGGAGGGGCGAGTCCCCGGCGCGGCTCGGCGGCCGAGGCGGAGCCTGCTGCTCGCCCGCTATGTGGCGGGGTCGGGGCGGCCGCCGAGGCTCGGGGAGCAGACGGAGGTGAGGAAGGGCGGCGGGCGGCGGGGCTCGGGGGGCCGCCTCGGACTGAGGCGCGGAGGGGAGGGCGGCAAGGGCCCTGCGCTGCGGGCCGCGCGGGGGCGCGGCCATTTTCCCCCCGCGGCAGCGAGGGGCAGCGGGGGCCGGGCGGCCGCTGGGTCGCAGCGTGCGCGGCACCGAGCAGCCTCGTTGGGAGGCGTTTCGCTTTGGCGTGCCCCTGTGCTTCTTCACCGCGTGTCCCACTGCACAAGAGCAGGTAGGAAAGGCTGCAGGGAAGCGAGAAGCGTAGGAGCGCCGAGCGTGCCACGTTTTAAGGCTTATAACAGGAAGCGGGACAAAGCTTTTCGTAAATCTCCTTGACCTGGTAAAACACCACAGCAACTGTTTATTGCACAACCCTGATCAAACAAGGACTTTTTTTTTTTTTTTAACTGTTAGTTACGATGACAAGAGCAGGCTTTGGGCAAAAGCACTGCCTTGGTAGAGCGGATCTCCCTGCAGCAGCCGTAGCGGCTGGGATGGTTGCAACCAAGGCATTGCACGACAGCTCTCGATGGAGCGAAAGCTCGATAGGAGTGGGTCGTCACCCAGCAGCTACCGAGTTGAATCACGATTCAAGTTTTCAAGTTTCCAGAAGCAGCTCTTAACTCTGGGGAATTTCGCCAGGGATGTCAGGAAAACGCTGGATGCGTTTTGTTTTTGTTCCTCATAAGCTTGGTAACTTCGGTCTTGTTTGACTTGGGCTCCTTGTATGTGCTTAGACTCTCAAAAACAGTTCCTAAATGAACACTTGTCTTTCATACCGATTGTGAAATTGGAATGCTTTGAAAGCTGGGGAACTGACTTAAAACTCTTGCACAAATGTTTAATAACACAAAATCCTTAACTTAGATCCTTTTAGTTAATCCTCAAGTGAGAAATACTTTCTGGTTTTGGTAAACATTTGATTTTATTTTTTTTCCCTGAGAATAATGCATTAATTTTTATATTTTTTTTGCATCACTGTGTTTTTTATACTTACAGTTTTATCTACGTGAGCCCTCCAGGTCCTTTTAAATGGCTCTGTTTTTTGAAAATGATGGTGAAAAAGTAATAATTTACTTTCGATTTAAGTAACAACTTCTTCATATTACTTTATACTGACAGGTATCAGGAGTTGAAATGACATAGAAAACTGCTACAAGCTCTGACTACAAAATGAGCTTCTTCAACTTGATGCTGAAAGGAGGAACTGGGTTTGATTTATTTAAATACTGGTAAGTTCACTTCCTTGAAGGTGTCATGGATGCTCTCATTGTCTCCAGTTTGATGTGAGGTGGAAATTTGTGGATAGGTATCTTTTCATTTTGCTGGCATCCATGGCTAGTTACCTACATCTACAGATATCCATCTGTCTTGTCTGGACATCCATCCATCTCTGTCTCTCTCTCTTCCCCCTCTCCTTGTGCTTTGATGAAAGGTGAGGCGGTATCTGTAACAAACATTTAGCTCAGAATCTAGGTATATGGTTGCTAACACTTTTTCTCAAAGCTGAACTGGATATGGTCAGCTACATTTGGCTCATTGTATTGAGCACGTTAGACAGGAAAGTTGGGACCTCAGGTAGAGTAGACGGGAAACAAAGTATGACTGGTAGAAAGTCTGTTTTGCTTTGCTTAGCTTAAAAAAAGCCTAATGACAGGAGTAGACACACCAAGGAAGAAGGTGTGAGCTGTATGAATTGTTGTGGTGGGGTCTTGTCTTGGTGGTTGTATTTTGCAACAAGTACATTTCTTTTGTTTGTTTTTGTTGTCCCTTCCCCCCCCTCCCCACTGTTTCAGTTAAACTTTAATAAAAATTTTAGTTAAATATAAAAAGGTGACTCATGTAGGCGTGCTTACAAAATTGGGGCACTTTATATCTCAAGTTGCACTTCAAGCATAATTTTTGTTTTTTTCTTTATGGCTTAGAGACTAAGGATCTGTTGGTCCCCTAATAGTAACAAGTCCCTGTAGGTAGTGATCAATATTGAAAATCAGTTAAATAAATTAATAGCAAAGTGCTGATAAACAATTGAAGGATCTAGATGCTTTCTAAGCTACTATCCTGAATGATTTGTCATTGTGTTGGCCTTTACAAAAATCAGTCATGTCCATGTATTTGTAAATTATTTACAAGTAAAATCATTTAAAAAGTTGAAGACAGAAAATTTTGAAAAGAAAGCTACGGTTATGCCTTTTTCACAGCTTCCTGAAGGACAAGTTTGCTTAGGGGCCCAATATGTCTTTAAAAGCTGTTCTTACCGTGTTTAAAGTTGGCAGTATGCCTAAGGCAAGTAAAATGGCAAGTTCTGTGATGACAGGCATCTTTCGATGAACAAAAAGTCAGTATCTTAAATCAGGTCAACATATTTTCTATTTCTGTTTTCAAGATGTTAATTTAAAAAATTTGAAGAAGTAATAAGTCATATTTCAGCTACGGGAAGGTAAATATTAGGAAAGTAACTTGGAAATCAAAACTTTTCTTTTTTTAGTAGATCAAACCACAGATATGATTGGTAGGTGGGTGGTTTGTTTTTTTCTTTTTTCGAAAAGATTTCGCATACAAAATTTTTTCCTTTGAGCTCAGCAAGCTTTGAGCTGAAATAGTTTTTCAAACTAAGTATGTAGGCAGTGTCATCAGTGAAGTTGCTGTTCTCTCTACATGTGAGACTTTTTGAGCCTCTGTAGTTGTGTCATAGGGCATCTCATACTGCTGTGACTGAGGTAGAAGGCAGTACAAGGCTAGTCACTAGGTATGTGAACAAACATCTGTGTTTTAAACAAAGTTTCACATTTATGGAGTCTGAATAATGTTTCGCTGTATATTCTTCTTAAGAAAGAATGCTTGTAAGAACTTTTTGTGTCACTTGAAACCAGAATAAAAATGCTCTGCATATTCTCAGATATTGCAAATACAAAAGCTGGAGGCTTCTTCCCTTCTTTCCAGAGTTTCCAGGTTTTATCATTGCAGTATATGAACTAGGGGGAAAGAAGCTTGTAAACAATAGAACTTTTCCTAAAAAGTTGAGCTTTATCATACACTATTAGAAAGACATCCACCCTTGGTATTTGAAGCTAGTAATGAGTGCAAAATGTAAAGTTTAACCTGTTAGATTGCTTACTTATTTTTGCCCTAAATTTAGGCATCGTTTACTTAGAGTAGTCAGCTCAGTCTTACAAAGTGGTTACTTATGTCTGGCTTTGTTGATTGCTTTGACATGTGTAATGTCGTCTTTTTGACAGAAACAATATTTTTCAAATCTCTAGAGTTCTTGGTCAGTCTTCGCTGCAAGTTTTGTTATTCCGCTTTTGTTTTAAGTAGTGTCTCCAGTGTAGGCACAATTATGCTCTTGCTTTTACATTTAGGATGACTGTTGAAAAAAATTATCTTTGTGTTAGCATGACTATTTTGGTTAGTTGGGTTTTCAACCAAGTGATTGTCCCCCTGTACTTGGCTCTGGTGAGGCTGCATCTCAAATTGTGTGTTCATTTTTGAGCCCCTCAGTGCAAGAAGGACATTGAGGTGCTGGAGCGTGTCCAGAGAAGGGCTACGAAGCTGGTGAAGGGCCTGGAACACTAGTCCTATGAGGAGCGGCTGAAGGAACTGGGGTTTTTTAGGCTGGAGAAGAGGAGGCTCAGGGGAGACGTTATTGCTCTCTACAGGTACCTTAAAGGAGTCTACAGTGAGGTGGGGATTGTGCTCTTCTCCCAATCACCAAGTGATAAGACAAGGGGAAATGGCCTCAAGTTGTACCATAAGAGGTTTAGGTTGGATTTTAAGAGAAATTTCTTTACTGAAAAGATTGTTAGGTATTGGAATAGGCTGTCCAGGGAAGTGGTTGAGTCACCATCCCTGGAGGTCTTCAATAAACGTGTAGATTTAGAACTTAGTAGCATGGTATAGTGAAGAACTTCAGTACTAGGTTAAAGGTTGAACTAGATTTTTTCCAAACTAGAACTAGATCAGTTTTCCAAACTGAACTAGATCTTTTCCAAACTGAAAAATTCTATGATTCTATTGTCCAAATAATCTGTTTTGTACAATCACTTTTTCCCTTTTCATTTTTTTACAGGTAAACTGGAATGTCAAGAATGATGATCAACTCTGACAAGTTACAGGAAAAACACTTACAAGGCAACTAAATAAAGGCTATGGTATGAATGCTTTGTCAGATAAACAGATAAACTGTTGTTTCAAATCCAGTAAATACTTGGAAGCTTTTATATTCCAATGTTGAACTCGGTTCTGTGTGTCCGTTCCTTCTGCCCTGACGCCTCCATATGTGCAAAGTTTCAAAAGAAGTAGCTGGTGGGGCCTATACGTTGCTGTGTGAACTATATTGGATATAAAAGTAATTCAGGGCCATGGGTGTTTTTCAGGGAATACATGCTCTTCTTCCAAGCCATTTCTAGCTGATTAGAGTACTAGCACCTGTGGTCATTGCATTTGCAATGATTGTTACATGGGAAAGCAGATTGCTTTAGTGCAATCTGGAGTAGCACACAGAATAGTCACGTAGGAAAGGCAAGACAGTTAAGTGCAGACCTTAACCTACAAAGAACTGCCAGAAAGGAAAGGGGTCAATTGTTTTCCCGCTGGCTGTCAGTGCATGGCTTGGGAGGGGCTCTGATGACTTCTTGCCAAGGAAAAAGCAGGTCCGTCTGAGAGAGGGCTTGGTTAAGATGCAGAGATTTTGTGGAAACCAGCTGTGGGCTATGAGGGCAGTGGTTTTCTGTTCAGTCGTGTATGTGTTAGAGAAACCTGTGAAGAAGACCTGAGGTGTGAAGTGCAACTACAGTTCTAGGAGGCTTTGCTGTTTTGTGTCTGACCACAGCAATTCACATCACCCACGGTTTCCACATATGTTTGTCTGAAAATGTTGTCACCGTTAGACACGAATTTAAGTGCCTGCCAGATCACCTTAGAGTTACAGTACGTTTGTCCTCCAGCAAAGAGCTACAAGTTCATCAGCTGTTAAAAGCAGTGCTGCCTCAATGGTAGGAGCACCGTTTGCAGGATGAAACCTCATGTCTCTCTGCAATTGTGTCTTTCGTAAATGTGGAGAGAGGAGCAGCTTAGTCAAGCTTGGTATCAAAATTATATAGTATAACTTAAATGTTAGCTGTATGCTACCATAAGTTCATCCATGTTAAAGTTGTTTTTGGGTTTAGCTAGGCTGGCAAAAGAAAAATACACGTTATGCAAGAGTTCTTCCAGAAGAAAATTGGAAAAGTTCCAATGGAAAGCTGAAAACTGAGCAGCCTTCTGTGGGCCCCAACTTTGGTGGTGGCCAAAATCTTCAAAGGCTGGGGTTAAACTGCCAAACCGAGTTTTCCCTCCCCACGATGACTAATGCTTTTCCTAAATTTTAAAGGAGTAACGCAGGGTGCAGAGGACAGTGCAGCTTGGAATGCTCATACCACATTAATGGAAAATATTTTTTTCTTTGCAGCAAAAGATGACATCAACATTTTTGCTTATTGGTCATGTAATTCTACTGATACCCTTGTTCAGTGCTGGTAAGTTAAATACGTTGTTGAAATTACCATTTTAAAAAAGTGACAAGTTGTGCATGTCTAGTCGAAAAGAGTTACTGAGAGAAAATAGTGGATTCAAAGTGTTAAAGATATTCTGAATGCCGCGTTTTAGATTGAAGTTGCACTGGGCATGGGAAGGACAGGTTGACATAAATAGTTTTAAATCTAGTCACATAAATTTAGGGTACTGAGGCTTTGAATAACCACTCCCTAATTCCTTTAAAGAAAGTGTAAAGAGATTGGCTTCCTTGACTACAAGTGAGCTGTTAAATGCCTTCTTTAAGAGATGTGCTGTTTCTCTAGTCCTGAAAACAGAAAGGTAGAGGCCAGTTTCCTTTGCAATTAATTAGTAATATTTTTAATGATAGATCTAAGTTTTCAGTAGAGTTTAGGCTACATAATTTAACGGTATTTACCATGCTGTTCTTAGAATAAGCAGGAAAATATTAACGGATCTTAATTAGTTTAAGCTCTATAGGGAACTATTTCAAAATTTTAGATTAGGTGACAGGATGGTGGTAGGGGTGGAAAGGTTACTGAAGACGTATTTTGAAATTCAGTACGTTAGCTTTGAATTTTATGGTCATTCAGCAAAATGTGCAAAATAAGATATTTTTCATACAAATTCAGTGTTGCATATGTATGCAAATGTTTGGAAGCTTTTAAAATCTGTTTTATGGCCAAGTGGCCTACTCTGTTTGTGATAAACTGGTATTTTCAAAGTAATTTCGGCCTGTAGGCTTGAGTTCTTAATGACTTCTTGTAGTATCTGTCCGTCTTTCCTCTCGTATTTTTTGCCTGATGTTTAAAAATCCCTTGCTAGGATGCATGATTCTGTCATGTAAACTTGTTCCATGCCTGTAATTAAAAAAAATGCTCTTTATGCTCACCTTTTATGTGATGATCACAGTAGCATTTTATCATTTAAAAGGTGGTACTATTGGTAGAGGAGAAAAATTGCAAATACATTAAGGAAATAACACGTTATAGTCAAGATTTCCTACTCTAAGTACTGCATCTCTTCAAATTTAAGTTACATTATGTGTTGGTTCACAGTCTTTTTTGGTGGGTTGAGGTCTTGATCTAATTCCACGCAGTCATGTGCTTCAGGTCAAACACGTCCACCCCCCCAAATTTGTTTTTGGCACTACAGTTGGAGTAGTGTGTGCTGCTACTGTTTTCAGTATGCTTTTGATAGATGGTATCTACATTAAGAATATGGTAATTCTTCATAAGTGCTAGCATGCTGAAATAGGTAGGATGTGAAAGATGTCATGGTTTGCAGTGATGCTATTGCTGACTACTTCAATAGGGAGAAGTTATGACTTAAGCTTTGTGAAGTATGTGTTTATTCAACCAGAGGGTACTAAACAGACAAGAAGCAGTAATCTTGTAATATTTTAATGATAAATAGTTACAGACAGTCTACTTCCTAATTCTTTTTAACTTTGAATTGATATTAATACTTCTTAAAACAACAACAGCAAAAAAAAACATTAAAAACACTAATAACCGTTTTCTCTCTCTCTTTTTTTTTTTAATAGAAGAGTGCATTATTTGTGATTACTTTGTGCTTGTTGGAGAGCCTACAGCTATCAGTTGCCCAATAATAACATTGCCAGCGCTTTACTCTGATTACAATGTGACATGGTATAAAAATGGTAGTAATACACCCATAAGCACAGAGAGACATGCCAGGATCCATGTGCGAAAGGGTCTGCTTTGGTTCATTCCTGCAACGCTGGAAGATTCTGGACTTTATGAATGTGAAGTAAGGTAAGGAAAGGAGGAGGGAAACAACTGAATTACTAGTACTTACAGTGGAGTAACATCTGTAGGACTTGGGTGTACAGGATTTTTTGTTTTAGGTAGAAACCTTAGATCAGTTAAAAGCACTGTTTTGACTGTGCCTTTTTTTTTTTTTTTTACTTAGTGCACTTTTTTTTATCCCACGTGTGTAGAATTTAGCATTGCAAAAGTGGTTCATATAGAAAACTTATGTTAAAGCTCAATAATATTAACAATATTATTGTTAATGGGTGTGGGGTGTCTTGTTAGTTTTGAATGAAGGCCACTGAAAAAAGTCTTAACTCCGTCAGTGTTTCCTGTGTTCAGATGGCTGCTTGATACTGACACATCAGAATAACACTTTGATTTCTTCTTTGAATGTGGTTAAATATAAGAAGGATCTAAGTAGAGAGAGTTCTCTTTATGTTACAGAGGATCAGCAAATACAGACTTTCTTGAGAGCTTTACGACTTTTTCGGAATCCTTTGGGAAATATACAAATCAAGATGCTGTAAACCATTCTTATATGTTTTATTATAAAACATTGCAAAGCATTACTGGTTAAAAATGGGAATGCATATGAAGAGCAAAGCAATGTGCTAGACAGCTTTAAAGACTGAGAGTACTGTGTCTCCAGCACTGTTCAGAAGATCTAAGTGCATGGAGAAGAAACAAGAATCTTTTCAGCTTGTTGGCATCTTCAAGCTCTTGTTATATTTAGAGCTCAGATTTTTGCACTGGAATTTACTGCTTCAGGTGCTCAAATCTTACAATGGCTGAAATTCAGAGTGTGCTGAACAGGAAATTAATGCCAGGAAGGCGCATAAAATTTTTGTTGTTGATGTCGTGGTCTTGCCACATCATGCTGAGAACAACTAACACAGGCTTTTTGGGTGACCCAAAATTTGTTTTAGTAGGGTGTAGTTAGGTGTACTACTGTGCATACAGCACACCAGTTATGTTGAAGGAATTTGGATTGTGAGTGTAGTAACAGTAATCTGCAAGAACCTCCAGTGTAGGCACAGGTCATAAGCTGTTGCAGCTTCTTACTTCAGAGTCAGTAATGAATCCCAAATTGAAAGAGGGAAGAAATGCAACCCCTTCAAAGCTAACTAGTTAAATAATAAACATTGTTTTAGTTTAGACACTCTTGCTTTGTCTTCTCTTGGGCACCTTACCTCTGAAGTCTGGCTTGCACAACATCAGCATGCCAAAAAGCACGTACTAAAGTTCCGTTGCATTAACCAGGCTATATTTTGTTCATCAGGCACTTAAGCCTTAATTATAGCATTTGTCAAGGTGCAGCAAACAAAAGTTATAGCCAGTTATGTCAAAACATACAGTTGACTTCTCTGGAAACCCCTCTCCTAACAGAGCACTGAGAAATGAAGAGTAAACAAGAAGTAATGAGTATTCCTTTATTTCTGGCTTGTACTTCTGCTTTCTAGTGCTGTATCTTCTGGAGAGCTGCTGTACCACAGGTTGTTCTCTGTTTCCTGTAAGCTCTCAGTCTGAAGTAGTTTCACACTGGTGTTTCATCTTGGTGTACATGGTATTCAAAAGCTTTGTCTCTCTTCTGCAAAAAGTTAAGCCTTCTTTTCTTAAAGTGTCCCTTCAAGGACACAGCCTTCCTTCATAGGAAGCCTTTCTTCATAGGAGAGGTGCTCCAGCCCTCTGATCATCTTTGTAGCCCTTCTCTGGACTTGCTCTAACAGGTCCACATCTTTCTTGTGCTGGGGGCCCCAAACCTGAACGCAGTACTCCAGCAAGTAAGATAAGTCCTGAATTCCCCTCCGGTGCTTCCAGAGCAGAGCAGATTCCACTTCTATTCACATCAGAGCTTATCCCGATCTCTCATGGTCTGGAATGGGGAGTGAGGAGCTGAGAGTGGTGTTTAAGAGCTAAGGAGACTGTAGCAGGGGTGGTAGGAGAAAGGCTGGTGGAAATATTTAAGTCCCTGTAACTCCTGAAATCTCCTCTCTATAAACTCCCTGAGCTGCTGAAAACAAGAGACCTTGTTGTTAGTGACCTGACTTGTCTGCTCTTCTCGTTACAGGGGTCTTAATCGCTCTAACCAGAAAACTATAAATTTAAAGGTTTTTAAGAATGATAATGGTTTGTGTTTTAATGGGAAAATGAAGTATGACCAAGTGGTGAACAGCGCAAATATTGGAAATATTATATGCCCTGATCTAGAGAATTTTAAAGATGAAGACAATGTTAAGCCCGAAGTACACTGGTATAAGGTATTGTACATAAATATTTCAGATATAGAACATAGAAAATATTCTATTTAAAATACGTTATGATGTAATTGTGAACAGCAGCTTTTGGAAGGAAAGTTTATTCACTGTGAGGTTTGAGTATGGCATCTATGTTGCCATACTCTTGGGAAGATGTGAGGAGGTATGAGAGATATTTAAAACAAAACAAAACAACAAAAAAAACAATACTGTGTCCACTTTGACTCTGAAAGAACTTGCAGTCTAAAAAATGTGTTGCTTTTGTTTGTTGATTTGTGAAGTGTCCAGTTTATATAGGTGATAAGTTCGTAGGTAAAGTATGGAGGCAGTAAGTTCAAAAACTTGTGTTTCCTTAAATATAAGGCTCTGCATAGCTATTTCTATTTCTCAGAATATTAGGCTTGTCTTAGCTGTTGATTATGGTGCAGCATTCATATGCCTCTTGCTCTGATTCTGGCAAAATACTCTGTAGCCTATTCAAGCTCGGAACAGTTTTGTTCTGTTTTTTTTCTATGCTGAGGTAAAATTCTAAGGCAGTTCAGCTCTTAATTCTGTTGTTGGTCTTAAAGCACCTATATGGGCCTGTATGTTATATCTGAAATAAGATGCACAAATGTAGCACCAAGGTTCTTTTTGAGATGATGTGGTTGTAAACTGCTTACAGGTCAGAGAAGAGAGAGGATTTTTTTTTTTTTTTTTTGCTGCTTTTGCATTGCTGCAGATGTGATAATACTCCCAACAGCATGAGTCACTGCTACAACAGCTCAGTTTCAGGGAAGTAGAAATGTAGAAACGCACAGGCTCACATAATGGTTGAGGGTGAAAGGACCTCTGGAGATCATCTGGTCTGACACCCCTGCTCAGACAGGGTCACCTAGAGCACCTTGCACGGGGTGACATCCAGGCGGGTTTTGAATATCCCCAGAGAAGGAGACTCCACAGCCACTCTGGGCAACCTGTTCCAGCGCTTTGTCACCTGTACAGTAAAGAAGTTTCTCCTTGTATTAAAATGGAACTTCCTATGTTAGTTCGTGCCTGTTGCTGGAACCACCGAAAAGAGCTTGGCTCTATCATCTTGACACCCTCTCTTAAGATATTTAGACACGTTGATAAAATCCCCTCTCAGCCTTCTATTCTCGAGGCTGAACAGTCCCAGCTCGCTCAGCCTCTCCTTGTAAGAGAGATTCCCTAGTCCCCTCACCATCTCCGTTGCCCTCTGCTGGACTTCCTCCAATATGTCCAGGCCCCTCTGAGGCCCCAGGCACAGCCCTCCGGGGTACCAGCGAGTCCTCCCAGCTTTGTGCCACCAGCAAACTTGCTGAGGGTGCTCTGTCCCTTCATCCAGGTCACTGATGTGTAAGTTGAACGAGACTGGGCCCAGTCCTGACCCCTGGGGACACCTCCAGCTGCAGGCCTCCAGCTGGACTGCTGATCACTCCAACACCGCTGAGCACAACCCCCTGAGCTCTGCCATCCAGCCAGCTCCCAATCCACCTCACTGGCCCCTCATCTATCCCACACTTCTGAGCTTGCCTAGGAGAATGTTGTGGGAGACAGTGTCAAAGGCCTCCACTGCAGGTGTAAAAAACTTCTGGTACACCTGGGGTTATCTATTTAACTCAAGATATTAAATGAAGGCAGTGAACTAAAAGACTACATTTGAAAACTTAAAGAATTGGCTGCAGTGATATTTAAAAGGTGCAAATGCAGCAAGACCTCTTTGGGCTTCGTGTTGGAGCACAGTGACGCTTATATATGACCCACATTGTGGTTTTAAAAAAAAAAAAAGACAACTTTTAATTTTCAATAAAAATAGCAAGATGCTGATTTTTATTTATTTTTAATAATCAGTAGAGTTCATTAATGGGCTTAATTATAAGATGATTAGTTCCCCTAACTCACAGGTACTTTTGATATATCTAGGAGTGTAAGCCTGGATTTCTAGAAGACAAGCGATTTATGTTGGCAGAGGGTGAAAATGCTGTCCTGATTCACAATGTATCTGTACAAGACAAAGGAAACTACACATGCCGTATGGTATATACATACATGGGAAAACAATACAATATTTCACGAACCATGAGTCTAGTGGTTAAAGGTGAGTTCACAGAGGTGGTTTTGTTTTTTTCCTCTACTATTGTTATTTGTATGCAAGCATAAGCAGTCTGGCATGATAACTTTCAGCTCTGTGAAAACAGAGCTCCAGATTATCTTTAAATCATTTTTTTTCCCTAAAAAGCTACAATTAAAGTACAACAATGCATATTGCTTACCCTTGAGCGTTGCTTCAGAGGAAGAACTGTCATAGGGAAATGAGAAATGTGGGGTTAGAAATCAGAAGAAAGCAGTGGTTATGGGAGTGTTGGTTTGTTTTTGCAAAAAACATGTAAATAACCATTAAAACAAAAACAAACAAAGATTTTATTTATTTATTTATTTATTTTGCTGAGACCATCACAGCAGAACTCCTGCTGGCACTATTGGTCAACTTGTCTCTGTAGACAGCATTAATAATGACCTGAGCGCTACCACGGCTATAGTCCTTTTGGAAAGGAGGTAAAGTGGAGGTAAAGGTTGGAGGTAAAGTGTCTATCTTCTTAGATTAAATCAACATTCTTAGTTTAGATAGGTGACACAAGAACAGTGGCTTGTTAGCAGTGAGTTTAAGTATCATGCAGAATGATAAAATTCTAGCCCAGTTTGTGCATTCTTGACAACTCTTTTACTTAAATAGATGTTCACCTGATGTAGGAGGTCACTGAGGTAATTTCTCTTTCTCTTCCTTATCCATCTCTTCAACAGTTCATTGCGCTTATTTGCTTGTGTTTCTGTTATCTGTTTTTGTATTATTCTACATCAACTGCCAGTAAGTCTGAGACTTTTTTTTTTTAAATGTTTTAAAGATAAGCTAAAATTTCCTGCTGTCTTGGAAGCTAAAATTTGGATGAGTACAGTAAATTTCATTAGAGATTTTTTTCCATTGGAATTTTGAAACTGGTAGTACATAATGGTGCTTCATTAGTACCAAAAAATAAAATGAAATCATTGTAAAAGTGTTGGTTGAAGTAAGTCATGGAACTCATTGTCCAAAGATTTCATTTTTCTTTCTTTCTGTTAGAAAGCCCACTGCAGATGAGACCAGAGTTTATTTATCCAAGGAACAATACAATTGAAGTGGAGCTTGGTAAGTAGTGACTATTTAAGAAATCATTAAAACTTAGAAAGTCTGGGAGTTTATCTGTTTTACTGAAATAACACGTTAACAATTCCAGTGATTTCAGCAAGACTGGTACTTAGGCATCTGGATTGATGTTATCTGGAACACAGATGATAGAACATGATTCTCCCAAGTAATTTGCAGGGAGAATAACTGTGTGCACCTAAGATTGGAGTTTCTTGACCAGCAATGTCATATGTTGGGTGCATCTATTTTTTGTTTATTGCCATATGCCCTTTGTACCATTTCTCACTGCCTGTGTCTTGACATATGTACAGTATCATTGGGAATACAGCTACAAGTATGCAACATCTTAGGATAGTTACCAGTTGACTGGCTTAGTAGTTTTTCTCTTCCTCTGTGTTTCCTGTCTCCCTTCCCTCTCCAAAAAATTGATTTTTATTCCTTCTTCTAGGGCATTAAACGGTTTCAAATACCATTTTGTACCAAGTAGAACTGTTTCAAACTAAGTCTTTGATTTAAAAAAGGCTTTAACTGATCTTGGAGAAGTGTGAGTGGCTATTTACTACAATTTCCTAGTGCAGAGAGATCTGAGATGTCTTGTACTGTTTTGAGTAAACAACTATTAGCAGTTAGGGCATTAAAGAAGCTCAGAGGAAAGGTCATGTTGGGGCTTTAGCTCCACATGGAAACTGAGCCTGTAGCACTGTGGATTATTCTTATGTAAATCACCGCTACTTCTGCTGCTGCTTTTACTGGCGTTGAGTTTACAACTTCATGTGAAACATCTTGTCCTGCTCAACTTCTGACTTTGAGCACATGGTAGTAAACTAAAGTGAACAATGCTGAGATACTGGGTAGTTTGTTTCCTTGCTTGTTTTTTTTCTCCATTTTTTTTTTCCTTTTTCTTCTTTTCCTTTTCTTTTTTGACTTCTACAACTTGTGAAAGATATCTTGTTCTAAAGTTGCCAGATTCTGGTGAGGATGAGATTTTGATCAGAATAAAGAACAAGCTTTAATAGGAGTTACTTTCCTTCAAAGTTTGGAAGGTTTTATTTTAAACAATGAAGTTTACAGAAGTGGGAAAATTCAGGACCTGATACAAATAGTATTATTTTATAGACTTACAGTGCTGTGGTCTTCAGATGATCATTTAATTCTGTTGGAAATAGTTAGAAATGGCTCAACAGCCTCCTCTCTTCTGGTAATTACAGCTTCTCTGGTTTTGTTGGAAATACGTCTGAAAAGCTCTATTTGTGCTCTAATAAGGAAAAGCACTATATGTGCTGCTAATAGGAAATTTATTTGCCAGATCTTAGGCTGAAATAGGGATACTTGCCACCATCCTTTTATAAACTCATACAGCCCTCACCTTTTTATGAAAACTTACCTTTCCTTTGCAATTGTAACTGTGGAAGAAATACAGTAATATCATGGTAGTGTTTCCATGTACTGAATCTTGCAGCCACTCAAATGTCATGTAAATCTTATCCCAAATTCTTACTGGTAAATTAATTACGACTTCCCATATAATTCAGAAAAAATCTTGCCAGTGCAACCACTACTTAGGAGTCAGAAGTGCCTAGGACCTTAAGAAGCATTTTCATTTACTGTATGCATCCTTTAGGATTTTCTTTTTCCTTTGATCGTACTTGCTGAGAAAATGGAGAATAAAGTAACTAGCAGTCCAGGGCCTGCGTGTGGTCCTCAGCCTGTATTAGGATTTGTTATGGGACAATTTGTTTAGATTCCTTGATATTTTAAATGAACAGTTGATCCCCATTTGTTATGGCTTGAATACTGTTGATTATAACTTGCTGTCATATTATTGTTCATTTTAGCTGGTCTAAGGTACCCAAATCCAGCTTTAAGTACCTCACAGATCCTAAGAAAGCAGTCACACATGAGACTAAAGGGAGACACTTACACATGGGTATCTGCATATGAGGTAGGTAGGGGCTTCAACTCATGTTATTATTAATAGGACCTCAATTCAGTTGCCTAAACATAGATGTCTAGTGCTGTTTTGGATGAACTGGCTGCTCTAGATACGCAGATTTTCTGAAGATCTGGAGGCCTATTTGCCAGCTCCCTACAGATGTCTGGGTTTCTGGAGAACATCTGAGATGTCACCATACTATGTATAGCCAACTGATTTGGGCCCTGGAGATCTGTCAGTAATAGTCAGTGGAGTCCAGAGAGCCATTCAGATATAAGACCCAGGTGTCTGTTTTAATATGAGCAGAATCCAGTGGAGGTGAACTCCTTCATAGCTCAGACATCTAGTTCACATGTAGACATGAACATTCAGTTACCTACATTTAGGGTGGGATTCACATCCAGATTGGAGACACCCAGTTGTGGAGTAGAAATGGATGAGTTTAATGGACTCTGCTTTTCATAAGGTAGGTGGGTTTTTTCTTATCCCTCCTTTTCCCAGTTGTTCCCTGGTCACTTGATCCTGCTTCTGTTACAAAAGTTTCAATTGCTGTATTTAAATGGTTTGTTTTGTTTTGTAGGCTCTCACGTAGTCATGGAATGCAATGTATCCTCTGGCATAAATAGCTTGATTCCATACTGGGAAGTTAACGATGAATACGTTGATGACTTTGATAGCACCTACAGGGAACAGTTTTATGAGTAAGTATCTTTATACATTGAACTGTAAGTGCATTTCTAGGTGATGTAACCTGCAGTTACTTGCAATGAATTCACTGTAAAGTTGACTAGTAGTCAATGGCAGTGGTCATTGAAAGACTGCTTAAAAGTGCATCAAGTACATTATATTCTTACTGCTTGATTTTTAAAAATAAATAATTTATTATAAATACTGATGCATGAATACATGGTACAAATGGAATGAAGCAGCCATACACACGTTTTTAGAATGCTATTATGAAACATATCATATTTATGCCTTACATATACATTTGTTTTTATGAAATTCTTTTGTTAATAGACTACATCTTCCCCTCCATCATTAATATGGGAAGGGTAGATTGTTCCAAGGCAAAAAAATAAAAAAATAAAAAAAAATGCCCTGTTGAAGTACAGATGTGGCTGTTAATTTCAAAGAACACAAAGGAGAAGCTCTTGTTGTAGAACATCTCTCTTCCAAGAGAGCAGGACCTTTGTTACTCTGTGGTGATTGGTCTGTGCTATTGTAGAGTGTAGATATATTGATGCTTTCTCATTGTAGCAACCACTGCTATTAATTATAATCCTTAAAACTTATTACAGAGAAGTATGTGGGGGGGAAAGGGTGACAGGATTTTTAGCTTATCAGTTCAGACTCATGCAGAAGCATTGTTGTTTCCACCAAGTGCCATCGTCAGTTAAAAAAAAAAAAAAAAAAGTCTGGTGCTACATTGCAAACTGCTTTCTTTTCTACACACCTTTTAGGTTTGTAGAGGTCAAAAATGAATGTTCATGTATTTGCAAATAGTGTTTAACATGAGATAGATTCAGCAGAGATTCCAGTTTCTATACTGATATTTCTTTTTTTATTTTAATCCTTTTTTAATGACAGAAAGGGGATGCCTCATGGAATTACTGTAGCTGGAACAAAATTTAACATTTCAAAAGTGAAAGTAAAGGATTATGCCTATAAATTTTTCTGTCATTTCATATATGAGTCTCAACAATTTACATCATACATCAAATTGGAACGCCCAGGTAAAATATCAAATCTTGATAAAAATTGTGATCAATGATGCCTACTTTTCAATTAGTTTGACACCACACTACTTGCAGCTAAAACTGTGTTTCTTAGCAAAATTAAAGGGAGTAGCACTTTGAATTTGCTTTGACTTCTCTTGTTAGGTATTTTAGCAAGCATTAATGAAATACTTAAATACATTGAAGCAAATATTAGGCCTCGGTGGAATTCTGTGCTTCATTTCGCACACTTGCAAAGAAGCATGTGGATCAGAGGAGATCGTGTGTGTAGAAAAGAGGAGTGGAAATGGCCAGTTCTCTTAAAGAGCTGAGGGGAGACGTAACCAAGGATGGAACAGTGTGTCAAAAGCAACTGAACATACATGCGCTACCTGATTGTCCTGTCCTGCAGTAACAAATAATGGGCTCAGATTGCCAGGAGAAAAAAAATAATCTGTTTAGATAGTAGGAAAAGCTCTTAACGATGATGAAGTGAAACAGTGAAATAGATTGCTTGGAAGGTCAGGGAGTTTCCATTACTGATGCATATGCTTTGTTACCACCTTCTAGATAGGCTCAGGAATGTTGGTTGGGAGCATCCAGCTACTTGTTGAATACCCCTGTCTTGTGCCCAGAGACAGGGTAATTTTGACCTGGCACTGGTTAGTCTGAAATCTCTCTTTTTGGTAGATGAACCTTCAAGTAACGGTAAAATGAGCTTGTAAAAACTCAGATGCAAGATTCAAAAAATTCGTTCTTTGTAGTCAAGAACAGATACACAGAAAAGCAAACCATTAGATTTTTTGTGTCCATTTTTATTTTTTTGTTTTTTAATATAGCTACAGAATATTCCCTGGTCTCTTAAGTGACAAAGCCGATTTTATTGATTGCGAGCCAGTCCTTTGACAGGTGTCACTTTCAAATTTACATTTAGCTGGCCACATTGTAAACAGATAACTGACTGAAAGTGGATGCCAGCCCTATCTTGCTACATAACTATAAACAAATTATTTGCTTACTGTAAATAAAGGCCTTCACAATGATTGACAGGGTAGGAATTAACCTCAGACATTCTTAAATGCATGAACTAAAAATTGCAGTCTGTGGAGTCATTTGTAGGCTTTAATCTATTTATTTAATCTGTTTTTTAATCTATTAAGGACAACAAATTAATTGGTTCAGTGGTGGGTCTTTGAAGAGGCTTGACACAATGAAAAGCTTTTTGGTCTGTGGAGAACAGCGTGGTCAGAAAGTCATCTCCTCTCCTCTGACTTTCTTGTTTTCTGACTGATCAAATTTTGTATGAGAATTCTCTGGGCTATACATTAATATTAATATATATTATATACTATATAATCTTAATTTACATATACAATATTAATATTTTGGTGCTTTGGCTGAAGAGTAGCCTCTCTTGTCTCATTGTTAAGGTAGTCTGAAATATAAAAGCACACTTGTCAAATAACAGTATTTGTAGAAAGAATACAAGGAAAACTTTCAGTCCTGTCATTCATTACATCTTTTTTTTTTTTAATCCTTTAATGACTAAATATTTGAGGGGAAAACTGCCAGTTTTTAACATCTCGTCTTATTTCTTATCTATAACTATATTTTTGTGTCTCCCCTTTTATTCCACTTTCTACTGCAGCTCAGAACATCCAGGGTTACTTGATTGGAGGAGGAGTTTCTTTGGTATTTTTAGTGTTTGTTACACTCATTATCTACAAGATCTTCAAAATTGATATTGTGCTTTGGTATCGGAACTCGTGCCATCCTTTCGTGGGTGAAAAAGGTATGCTTATGTTGCAGTAAGGTGTACTTCGAGTGTGCTGTGTGTTGTAATGAGCAGATTGTCTCCATCTTCTCTTGCAAAGCAATGAGTTAACCTCACTGGAGCATGATTGGTCTTGTTTGGGATTTTTGAAAATATAACACATTTTTAGGATGTATAGAACTAGTTCAGATGACAAAAATATCTACGGGGGAAAATCAGCAACTTTTCAAGAATCCAGTTCTATCATTCCTTTTCTTAAAGACCCAATTCAGTGGTTTGAATGCTGTTCGGGCCGCAGCTCTTCAGGTATCATTTAATTAGTATTCTTACAAAAAGCAGTAATACAATGGAATTGCCCCTCACTCCGAATGAACCAGGACAAATTTCACTTTATTTTTTTTTCCTATTTGAAGACATTTCTAGTTAGTGTATTTTCTGTAAAATCCTGGCATTCAGAATAATGTTGACCGGTGCATCTATAAGAGCAGCATGTTTAAATATGAGTCATTCCAAAACATTTGAGAGGAGGTATGTGGCTAGAGAAAGAGGAAATATCTACTGGAAGCAGTTGTTCTGTTGGATTTCTGTGAAGCCTTTTAAGTTTGGTCTTTCTGGAAAGCTGGTTCCAAAATACGTAATGTGCTTCTGATCGTGAAATTTGCCAAATATTTTGTTTTGTTTTCATGTCTAAGTGATTGTTGTGTTACGAAACTTCAGGTTACAAAAATAATCTAGGTATGTGGCTGCTGGGTTTCTTAAGGATTCACTTGTTCTCCTGGAACAGCTATTTTCTAGACAATTCACTGGTAACGCATATATATATTTAATTCAGGGTTGAATAAAGAATACTTAAACTATCTAATTTTGCAAGTTTCTTGCCTATTCAGATCCAGTGTGCTGAATCTTAAAGGCCTGATTCTACAAATACGTCAGGCTTGATATAATTATGCATGCTTAGATAATAGTAGTATTAGAACCCAAAGTAATGCTTCAAGTGGAGTGGGATAGTGTTTAGGAATGTTCTTCTGTTTATGTCTTTAGGTTACATTTTAATATTTTTTAGCTTCAGATGGGAAGATCTATGATGCCTACGTTCTGTATCCAAAGAACAGAGAGAATTGCTTGTACTCATCAGATATTTTTGCTCTGAAGATACTGCCAGAGGTCTTAGAAAGACAGTGTGGATATAACCTCTTTATATTTGGGAGGAATGATTTAGCAGGAGAAGGTAAGCTATCTAAAGACAAATTAGACTTGAGTTTTCTTATTAGCAGCTGAAGTGAGCTGCAACTATAACTCAGGAAAAGATCAAACAGGTGTGGTACTAAATACCTTTCACCATCTAAAGAGCTCTGATTTTCGTTTTCTCTGTGAGGAATGAGGCATTACAGCACTGGATGCTCCCTTAGAGATAGTCTGTGAGTTTGTTTATCTCAGCCTTTCCCTCATCATTACTTAGGTCTTAGAGACTTTTTGTTGTTGTTGTTAATGTCTGGCTAGTCTAGACATCTGAAGATGGAACGATACTGAGGGGAAGAAGAGTTGAAATAGTGTTTGTGAATGATGACTAATGGCAGGAAGCATGTGGGTGAAAAGATATGAAAAGAACCTATTGCTTTGAGGTACCATTTAGCAGAAGAACTTCTGAACTGTATCATTTTTATTTGCTCCAAGGATTGCTGTCAAAACACAGAGGGATGCAGTAAAGAGTGCAGATTTTCAGACACTGCAAGTGAAGAAAAATGAAAACAAAGCAATCCGAATTTATCAGGAAAGATTGTCTGAATCCAAGAGTACTTTTCCTTAGTGAAAGTTCTTACAAAGCATCGCCTTACAAGGCTTTAAAATCCTTATGGAGGTTTCCTTTGTGTGTATATGCACACCAAATTTCAATTTCTAGCACCTGACGCTGAAAATTGCAAAGTCCATCCCACTGACTGCTTATGTGAGATGAAATGAAGAAACTCTTGTGAATCTTTTGCAATTTCACCTGTGGTAATAATAAAATGACATCAATGAGATAAGTAGTAGAAAGTTGGTAGCTCTTCTCTGTTTATGCAATACAAATACTTATGTTTTCATGTGGTCAGTATATGTTTTCATGTGGTCAGAGTGTTGCGTTAGCCAAATCTCCACTTGTCAGCTAACCCACAGTAACGGCTTGGATGCTCTTATCCTGTCCCTATTTGTGAGGTAAAGGGAGGCTCAAATACCAAACAGTGAATGAAGCAGTTGCAACACATGAGTAACAAAAAATAACCCCCTGAGAAACAGCCTGATTTTTTTTTCACAATTTTTCTCTCTACAGCTGTCATCAGTATTGCAGATGAAAAAATCCGTCAAAGTAGAAGAGTGATAGTTATTTTAGTACCAGAACCATCATGTTACAGTATTCTAGAAGACGCGTCTGAAAAGCATCTAGCCATGTATAATGCTCTTATCCAGGATGGTATTAAAGTAATTCTGATTGAACTTGAAAAAATACAAGATTATACTAACATGCCAGAATCCATCAAATATATTAAGCAAAAGTATGGGGCTATCCGATGGAAAGGTGACTTCTCGGAAAGGTCTCGTTCAGCAAGTACCAAATTCTGGAAAAAAGTACGTTACCACATGCCGTCCAGAAAACGTGGATCTTCATCAGGATTTCACTTGTTACCATAAAATACCAATTCTTCCTAAATAACAGCAGAAAAACGACAATCACTGCCGAAGTTCATTATAATTATTGATGGATGAATTGAAGGTCATATGTATCTGTTTTGTACAGACAATCTCATCCAGATTTTCTGGATCGAAGGTACTACAACTTTGTCTACAGATGTGAATCACACTTTCTTCTGGCCAAATCAATAGAATGTCTTGAAATACCATCAGTAGCACACTGATGACATGGAAGCCATATAGGAAGTATATAAGGATATACAGAATACATGCTCTTTCAAGAGAATTGCACTGTGATTTGTTGGAATATTTTTGACTTTAAAAATGGAAGGGGGAAAAAAGAGAACTTCTTTCCATCAGTTTAAGGTTGAATATGAAGGGAACTGTATTAATTATAATTGTGATGTTATGTAATGGGTTTGGTTGATGCCAGTAAATGTTTGTGCTTTTTTTTTAATGAAATGACATGAATCTTATTTGTTACAAGTTTGTTATTTGCTGCTTTGTTCAGTTTGCTCAAAGATAATTCCAGCTGTGTTAGTGCGTCAGTGTGGTATCATCCAAGAGAAAAGGTAAGAGACAATCCCAACCTCCCAAAAATACTATTCAACTTGGCAAAGCATAGATTCTCTTACCTGATCTTTTTTATGTTTTAAAGAACTGCGTGGTTTTCAGTCACTTATCCCACTCAGACATCATGAAATAATATTATATTGCTGTACCAGGTCATAAAAATCTTAAATCTCCAGAGGACTTATTTTCCAGTTATGTGGTGTAATATGTTCTTATTAGCCATGTGGAGCAATGAGCTCATGACACATTCTCTCATGCAGAGTGCAGGATGGTTGGCTTCATCCCCCCTCTCCCTAGGGAGCAGAGGGCTTCAGGGCACAGGCAACACAGCTGGGCAGTTTTCATGGGATGCCATTGGTGAAAGAGAGCAGGTCTCCCCTCCTGTTCCCAGCCAGGGTGCTGGCTTTAGCATTTGTCACTTCTGAAAACTGAAGCTGCCTGAACGGACTAACATGGCAGAAATTCTTTTCCTTGTAGCTTTCTCCCAGGTCAGTGAGTTGATCTGGTTCCTAAAGGGGTCCAAGTGCAATGGCAGAAGTAAAGGGATAGTGTGGTCATGCTTTTTGGCTCCATGTGCATTTAGAAAATAGAGCTAAAATAATGTTGCTCAGTACTTAGAGAGTAGGAGAGATGGCCTGTATTATTGCCTGTAGCTGTTTGCTTTTCTTTTTTCCCCTCTCCATTGACGTAACGAATCTAAGATGACTGGGCACCTAATTTGGCTGGGGTCAGATGAACTTACGCTAGAGTAGCAACTTTTGTGCAGCTGTTTGGGAAAGGAATTTGTTAAAACTTACTGCGGACGTCAAATGCTTTTCCTTTCCCTCATTTTTATTTTTTTTTAGCAGTATTGTGTACAACACAATTTTGTTACCTCTGAAGCTAAGATGCGTATAGACAGTGATGTAGTTCGTAATAATAAATTCTCTTGCAGGGAATTGATTGTTAAGAAATTATCAAATCTCTTTAAAATCATGTTTATAGTTATGAATTTTACAGGAATGAGAGATGTGAGAGCTAAATCACGTGTGCTTTTCAGTCTATGCTCAAAAGTTTACGTTTTTAAGTTGAGATTTGTTTTTGTATGGAAGCTTCAGCGTGTGTCTGTTACAAGTGGGTTGTGTGCTCAGAGTATAAGGCATATTTGGTTCTCCTGAACAACATAGACAATTTCAGAGTTTGATGAATTGTATATTAATCTGGAAACTAACCCATGGTTCAAGTTAATTTACATAGGCATTGCTTTGCTTCTGTGGCTAGTGATTTTTGCCTTTTTTTTTTTTAATAGTGTTTGGGGAAGATAAATATTGCACCGTTTTTTGTGATTTTTAAAATGTAGGTTTAATGAACAATTGACTGCATTCCCAAGGAAGAAATATGACAACTCTGCTAATTGTGCAGTAGTAGGAAAAAGGCAAAAGGTTTGTTACTTATTTTAAAGTGAAGTCTTGGCTTACGTGGCAGTTGCAAAGCATGCAGGTAGGCATAGGTAAGGCAGAGACCTATGGTGATTTTTCTTGATACAAGTCACGATAACAAGATATTTCTAACTCTAGCTTTTCCATATGTTAAATTAAATTTAGCTGGGTTGGGGGGGGAAGCTGTGTATACTAACTCCTCTGTGATTGTTTGCTCCAGTGTTAATAATTATCCTACTACAGACATTCAAGAGAAGACTTCTGAGTAGATTGTGATGATTTATTTGTAGCAAGAGTTTCAGATCTGCCTTTAATTGCTGCTTGCAGCACCTTTTGTTCTCCTCCAACTCAAATTTCAGCAAATCTTTTCTCATGCAACTCCCTTACCACAGAACAACTAGCTTACTACTGTGTCAAATTCCAGTGCTTTCCAAGCTGTACTTGAAGGCTGTTGCTAATACAGTATTAGGCAGAAATTTTGTCTTCGAGTTGATCCTTTGGTATCATTTGTTCATCTGAAAAAAATAATGCTCTGCATCATTTGGAATTCTTCTGCTCTTTGAAGACTGCTTCCTTCATTTTGGTACTACAGTATTTATTGGCTTTTTCTTCTTTCATGGCTTTTCTTCCCTCCATTCTCAACCAAAAGAAACTGATAATATGAGGTGCCATCCCACGGAACTGCCCAGTGACCATGGGATGCTGCGACTCTTGTTCTGCCTCACTGGTGACAAAACCAATGGAAACAGCTTCCTCTCCCACCTGAAGTTATTTGGTTACCTCTGTGTGTGCTGGAAATTTGAAACTCTGCTTCTGGGGGACAGTGCCTTCTGAGCTTCAAGCTTTGTGTGTTGAGTGTGTGTCTGACCAGACTGGCGTAAGAATTTCTTCACAGGAATGGAAAAATGTGCGTTTGAAATGTCAAGATATCTCCAACTTTGACGATAATGGAATGTTTTATTGATGAATGTCATGTATGTACAGACCAGTGCATATGCTTATCTTCTGTTCTCATGATATGTTTTGTACAAGACAAAAAAGTCAGGGAAGAAACACTTTCGGTCATGAAGTGCCACATTCACTTAGCTGTTGCACTCAATCTCCTTTTCAATATGGTGTGTGTTTGGTGACAGCCTGTTGGGGAGAGGGTAAAAGAGCCTTGAGATCCATCCCAAGTTACTGAGATCCATCTGGGAAAGGTGAATGTGCGAATTGTTGTGGTTCACATTGACAGAAGAATTCAGTGGGACAGAAGCTGTGTGGTTTGGTTTTGGAACTCTTGTCAGAAGATTCCTTTATCAAATGTGAAGACTAGACACTGGAAGTATTGTATTTATACCCTGAGGACTAGGGCATAATATTGACTTTGCATTTCCACCTTGACAGTTTGTGGTTTGCAGGCCAGCCAACAGAGCTCCAGCAACCTCTGGCCTCCTGAATTTCTATTTTTGTTTTTGCTGTCTGGAATAGATTGTATGAAAAACTGCTACTTGTTATACCTACCTTGGGTGGAAAGTTATTTTACTGAGCCAAAATACTGTTTGTTTGTTGTTTTTTTTTGATATTTGTTTCTGTTGCTATATTTATATGACTGCTGAAGTTTTCCTGTGTGTTATGTAAAGACACTTTGAAGAGAGGTCCATTTTTAATTCAATAAAACACTACATAATTTTTTCTTTCAGCGTTGCTTTTTTCTCCTCATTCCTCCACTGAAGCACGCTGTGAATGAAGAACGGCAAACAGCTGTCTTGGTTTGAAGGTGTATCGAACAAGATGGCTTTTACTAGCTCTCCACTCAAGCTACTTTTCCCAGAATTGGGAGTGGAGGGGAGAGGGTCTCACTAACATGGGTTTAATCTGGTCTCAGTACAACATTAGCGTGAACCACCTCACCCTGGTCATATGTAATTCTTTCTCATTCTCACTACTCTGAAGTTCTATTTCACTAGTCATTTTTACAGCTAAAAATTTCTTATTAAACGTTTTAATTTACCTTATAAAACTAAAACTCCACCTGCCTTTTGCCAGTGCTAATGGTTGTGAACTTGAAAACAGGTCTTTGTTTACCAGTCAGTCCCATGGCCCATTTCTCTAGTGTTTTTCTTGTCAACACAGTTTCCCCCAGGTGAGTTTTAAGCATTACAAACCTGCAGGTAAAGAGAGAGAAAGTAAATTTGTTGGAGGGATGAAAACTGATGAATCATTTCCTGTGAGGGGGAAAAAAAAGACAGGTTTTGTCATAAAAAGTGCTAAAAGTGCTCCTGTTTTTTTTTTTTTTATTTTTTATTAGAAACTAGATGGTTTTTTTAGAAATACAGATTACTTCCTATGCTTTACTGGTGAATAATTTGCAAGATGTTTAATTACCACACCTGTAAGTCCAGAAAAAATCCTGTACAATGGATGTAAATGCTAAGTGAGTTGCTCAGTGTTAAAATCAAAAGTAGGATTGATTGTCCAGTAAAATGGAATTACACATTGTCAACACTGAAAGCACATTTAGGCAGCCTTGATGTTCTTAGTTACCTGATTTTTGGATAAACAGTACTAAACAAGACTGTTTCTTGCAGCTTCAAAGTTATCTAGATAATTACTTGCAAATACATTTTGTAATAAATTTCAGCAAAGAGTTTCATTTGTGCAAAGATACTCCTAATGTCTTTAGCAAAGCTTAAAGTAGAAGTTGCAGGAAAATATACAAAAAGGGCTATAAAATTCTGTTAGGTTTGGATTTAACCTTTTCAGTGTTGGTTGAGAAAGAAATATGGTGAATATGTATTGTAGCCAAAAGCAAAAGACTGTGGCTATGAACCAGATAGCTTTGCCCTAAATAGACTTCCGGCTGTCTTAGAGACATGCTGTGACTAGAATCTCTTTTCATGCAGAAATTTACCAGGAACAGGTAAAGCACAAGGTTACTGAGTTCTATCATTTCCTTTTAAAAAGTAGCAATTACATTTGCTTGCTCTTGTCACTTGTCCTAAAAAACCACAAAACAAACACACAACCCACGCACCTTTCTGTCTCCCCTCCACTCCCTTCTTTCCCCCTCAAAAGAAAAAAAGGGTGGAGAGTGCTTTATGTTAGTACCCTAGCTTAGGTCTATATGAGCAAACATTGTCCTGATTTTTGCAGGGTAACTTGGCTGGTGTGGAAGACCTGGTCTCCACCCAATGCACATATCAAGAGGTTTTATTTCAGACTGTTGTCAGGCAACTTCCCACCCCTACAGCAGCAAACATTCTCACTCTGATTTGCAGAATGCAGAAGGAATGAAATATTTATTTCAGGCGTTCTCATTGTTCATGTATCATTTATCAATGAAATGCTATCCAAGGTGGAGGGGAAAAAAAAAAAAAAGGATTTCACAGAGAGATCCTAGTTGACAAATACATCATCCTGGGAAAAATGAGATAAACCAACTGCCACACACAAATCTGGTCTCCTCATTACTCATTACCACCTCCTCAGTCACAGAAAGATAAGCCATGTCATGACCGTTGCTCTGCTGCAATCCGTTTTCAAAGATGGTACTGATAAGTTGAATTAGAGTCCTCCCTGTGCAAATTACAACATCATTCTGCCTTAGAGCTTCATGGCTTTGTTGCTGGAGCTGGCGGTTCTTGGTCTGCTTTGAAGTGGCCCTGCTGACAACATCAAATGTTCATGCAAACCAATGTCAGGTGATGGACTTCTCTGGTCTTCCCTGCCCTTTTTGACTTGTAACAGCCAAATTCTGTACTTGAGGAGTGATGTACCCCCAGATTTTGCTGTCTCATGAAACCCAGTCATTTCAGGTGATACTCCTCCAGAGGATTTGCTGAACTCTAATTCTTATCAGTCTCTGCAAAGTTGAATGATTGAATAGTTCTCATTTTACCTATTAATTTTGGTAATGTTTTAACATTTTGTTTACCAGAAACATTTTTTCACTATTAGTGATATTATAGTGAAGTTATGAGAAAAAAGGAATACTTCAGAGGTCCCTACCAACCTCAGCCATTCTGTGATTCACACAGCAGAACCTCCTGTGTGTATGTCTCGGCATTCTTCAAAAATGATTTAATTTTTTTTTTTTTTAATTAGTGCTTCTAGAAAAAAAAGCAGTAGAACAGATTATGGAACCCCTCACTTGTCTTTATGATAAACAGATTTGAACCCACAGATGTTTTTTTGTTAGTGCAAAATAACAACACGGAAACTAGAAAACTTACATAAAAATAATTTGACCTTAAGCAGTAAGTGCGTAAGAAGCATTTTCAAAATGAAATACGGATATAATTGCTGACAAAAGGCAGAGTAGGTGACTGCGTAAATCCTTCTGCCTTTACTGGGCCAGGAGTGAGTTAATTCTCCGTGTTCCTCCCAACAGGATAACGTCTGGAGCTGTTACAACATGCCTGCAGCCAGCGCCAAGTACCTCCCTTTGGTGGAGGGCAACATACGCAGGCATAGCAGAGCTTCAACTCTTATCTTACCCCATCTTATCTGTGGTTGTCATGTGGTGAGCAGGATGGTAGAATGTGTTTGTATTTGGTAGATACAATTTAGAAACAGTGCCAGAAAGTGCAATCAAAAAAAGCAGGGTGGGACAAACAGGACAAGGAAGGATTATTCTCCGCTGCTTTTGCGAAGTGTTTGTAACTGGCTTAGCGAGTTCAGCAAACGTGTTTACAGTGCACTTTTACCAAGAATGAGAACCTGCCTTGGCAGTCCCAAAGTGCCCGTGATTTCTGATTACTTTGGAAGGAACCTAGGGATGTTCTTTGCTCTATCTGCCCGTGTGTTTTCAGGTAAGTTAATCAACAGTGACAGCACAGCGTTAAAATGCCTGTATCCGATTCCGTACTGGCCATGTGGTTTTGAAGAGCTCTGAGTCCAGCAGCGGTGTGTGAGTGAAGCAGAGAGCCCCGCACACTGGCGTATTGTGAGCGCAGCGCTCCCAGAGCGGCCGCAAGCTAAGTAACCTCCAAACAGCCCGTCACGGCTACTTCATAGGTGTTGAGTTCGCAGGCAAAAGCTTGGCAGTGAGATGGGACTACACCTGTACGTTCAAGTTAGAGCCAAAAAATAGCTCACCGTGACACACGGCATGACCAAGCTGTCAAGGCAGCCTCTTGAAAAAGCTAACAAACAGCTGGTGTCCCCGAGGGGCTCCTTCTGGCACCTCCATCTTGGAGGTACACGGTTTCCTCAGCTACGGAAGCGTGCTTCTGCCGCAGCGATAAGAAGCTGCCTGTGATACAAGAAGAAAAAAAAAGGAAAAAAAAAATAGAAAAAAAGAAGTCAGTGACAGTCTGTTGCGATCGCAGCTGAGGTAACAGCGTGCCGGGCGGGGAGGGAAGCCCGGCCCTGACGTGCGGCTGCCTCACCACCACCACCGCCGGCTGCAGCTGCCCACAGGACGGGGTGAGGGGCCCCTCTCACCCTCCTCAGCCCTACACAGACTGCCGGGGAGCCAGGCAGCAGGTAGGCAGCAGTGGGGTTTCCCCCGGGAGCCCTGGGAGCTGTCAGGGGGGTGGGGGGATCGGGAAGGTGCCCACCAGCCCGAGCTGGGTGTCTGGGAGTGGGACTTGAGTAGGGCAGCAGCCTACGTGAGCTCGCAGCGGGGACCCGTGCTCTTCTTGCCAGTCATGTCGCAAGTCATTTGGCATCAGCCGGGTTGGGATAATCCCTTTCCCTCCAGAAAAATCGGTACAGGTGTGCAGGTAATCTTTGAGGTCCTGTTTTTTTTTTTTTTTTTTTGGGGGGGGGGGGCGTGGGGGGGGAGGGGAGGGAGCGGGGTGGTGTCTCTGACCAAAATGTTGTCTTTTGGCTAAACAGGGCTGGAAACTTTACAAGCGGGGGTAAAATATTTCATAAAAGGTCAGTGTTTTCCTCTGAGAGTAATGTGTGGTTTGATCTGACTCAGTTTCGGAGAGGATTTATGCAAGTACGTTTTCTCTGAGTTTAAGCGTTGGCTCCTGGGCCGGATCGGTGTGCGTAGCCCGTCACAGTGCTGTCGGCTTGCTCAGCACGGGCTGGTTGGGGACTGGGAGCGCCGTTATGCTCAGGTCCTCTGCTGCCGGGCAGCCGCAGCCCCACTCACGTGCGTGTTTCGAGGAATAGGTAAGAATTATAATGCTGTAAAGTGTTTTCGGCCCCTATGCGGCAAGGGATGTGGGTGATTCACAGAAAAATGGCTAAAAATAGATTGTGAATGAAAGTCCCGGTTCCGTAACTACCTCTGAATGGGTGGGCTAACACAGCTCTCCAGCGTCAGCTATATTGCGAGCACAGGCATTTGTTGCAAACATTTTTCCTGCATCGGGAGAGACTTGACAAGTTCTCATGAAGAGTCAGGGCAGGCTGTGCAGTTAGAAGAAGCATTTAAGGTAGTGTATATGTATATACGTTTTCTGATTTTAAATATTTGTGGGTTTATGTAAAAGAAATGGTGTCATAGTCTTGTGCGTGTTAGTTCTCTTCAGTTCCGAGAGCAGGAGTGTTGCACATTTTAATCCATCCGTGTGTTTGAACAAGACACTCAAAGAAAAAGTGCTGTGAGTGTGCAGTAATTACCAAAAGCCATGGTTCTTCAAAGTTTTGATGAGAGTATATGTCTTTTTTTTTTTTCTTTTTAATTGAGTATATCTACTTTGAAAGGGCTAAACAGAAGAGGAACAGGTGGCTGTACTAGTTTAATCACAGATTTTGATGAAAATTACGCTTTACTTGGGCTGTAATTGCAGCTCAGGTGCATGTATCATTGAAGACCTCTTTGAGACACTTCTGCCTGTCTGTCTGTCCTTTAAACTGATGAGAATATTTCCTTTCAGGGTGAAACTGTGGACATGGCCTCAGATACAATGATTTTTTTCCCCTCTGGAGAATTTGGGCAAAAATAACTGCAGCTGAATTCTGTCCTGAGTGGTAAAGCTCTACAGGTCACTTGCAGACTCAAGATGTGGACAAAATGGCTGGGAAAAGGGAGAAATTTAGCTCTTTGTCATGGCATAATGTGGTAGGAAAAACATTTGCACTTGACTCTGCAGTCATACTTTATTATTTTCAGCATGATTTATGAAAACATGTCTACAGAACAGAGCCTGTTTTGCTGTCAGGTATAACTTAAACATAAATGGAAGTTTTTTCTTCAGATAAGTAGTACGGGTCTCTTCAAAGCCGTTCATGTGCATGGTTTTACACAGTGCTATGTATTTGTAGCTTTTCCATGTTGGCAACAGAGCAAGTTAAAAAAATAACTATTTAGAAAGAACATTGAACTTATAGAGAAGGAGGGTTCTGAAAGACTGTTCTTCAGGACATGGCAAAATACTACTGCTGGATAGTTTCTGAATCTGCTGGTGGGGCAAAAACTGCTTGGAAAGCATATTTGAGACAGAGTAATAGGGTAAGGTAATAGAACAGAGCTTATTAAAAAATGATTCAAAAAGTTATAAAGAAAATACCTGGTCATAAGTGGAGTCCATTCAGTCCTGTTTTCTCTTTAAATTATTTCCATTAAAATATTTTCATCTTCTTTAAAATTAAAATATAGAAATTTTAAGAATTACTGTCTATTCATCACATTTAGTGAAGAAAGGTGGAGTTTTGTACAAACACACATGAAACGCCTCTGGTGATTAGAGCTTAGTGTGTTTCTTTTTATGCTCAGCGTTCTTGTGGGGACTTAACTCCTTAAATCTAAGCAAGAAAAGACGTGCCTGGCAATTAGAGCAGAAATTGCAATGAGGGAGGAGCGAAGAGAAGGGGAAGAAGGAGTAAAGCAGGCATTGCAAGAAGCAGTGGGTATGACTCAATGTATGGCACACTCCTGAGTCAGTTTGGTGAAGAAAGACACAGCAGCCGGAAGCATCATATTTGATTATTGTTTAGCTTGGTGATTAGCTAAAGATTTTTAACATCAGGATGGGATTCTCCTGATTGTTCTTCAGCTTGTATAACTGCATTTTTTCCTTTCATAGCCCTGTAAAAAGTGTAGTAGGTATCTGCAGAAGGTAGCTTTCAAGAATGGAATTAGCAAAATTGTCAATAAATTATATAAGGATGGAGTCAGCATTAACTTTTGTGAAGGGAAGTCATGGCCCACAAACACTACAAGTGTATTGGAAGTGTAGATGTGTATGTGAACACACTGGCTGCAGGAGACATGGTTAATATAATCTGTCTTAATTTCCAAAAGGCATTCAGCGGAGCACTCGGTGAAACCAGACTGCTATGGTATATGTAGTCTCACATGTATAAATAAGTAGTTAAAGATAAATGCTCAGTTTCTGAAGTGGAGGAAGATCGCCAGTGGAGTCCCAAGTGAATCTCTTCTGTTCAGCCTATTCTTTGAATGATCTGGACAATGCAGAACTGTTGCAGTGGCAGAATTTGCTGACAATACAAAGTTATTCAGGGTAGAAAGTGGAGGTGTTAATTGCAAAGAGTGTCATCAAGATGTCATGATAGCGATGCAGGTAAATGTAAAGAAAATTTTAAATGAAAATATATGGGTGAAATACTAACATCACATACACAGTGGCTGACTGGGCTTCCCTGATTTTTTAACACTCAGTGATGAGATCATAGGCCCATGAAAATATTAGGTCAATACTTAGTTGTAGTCAAAGAATAAATAGAAGTTTAGAAATTACTATGAAGTTATTAGAAATTAGTCCAGAATAAATAATTGTTTCAGTTTATAAATCTGTAGTGCACCTATGTTTTGATGACTGGATGCCACTTCTGGTTTTTCCTCACCATCTCAGGCAGGCTGTAGTGTACCTGGAGAATCACACTGAGGGGATGAGGTTGGCAGGAACCTCTGGAGGCCACCTCGTCCAACCCCTGCCCCAGCAGGGCCACCCAGAGCAGGCTGCCCAGGACCATCTCCAGGCGGCCTTTGGAGATCTCCAGGAAGGTACAGAAGATGGTGGCAAAGATGATCAGAAGTATGAAATCAGGCTCCATCTAAGGGACTGTTAAAAAGATGAAGACTAACTTGTAAAAACAAGAACTGGGGAGGAGTGTGCTAGAGATGTGGAAAATTCTGAGTGCTTGACAAGCTGAATAGGAAATGTTCACTCTTTTTTTTTTTTTTTTTCTCTTCTGGTATAAAAGTTAGGAGCTGTCAGATAAAAAGAGCAGATAACAGGCTCAAAACAAGCCAAGGCAATTTTCTGTGTCAGTATTTAAAATTTGTGGCTCCTTGCCATGGTTTCAATGGGTTTGGAGGGTGTTGGACTAGTTTCGTGGGAAAGAATCCGCTGGGGGCTATCAAGTATCTAGAGACTGACTCTGGCATAGCTTCCTAAATCATAAATTGATGGATTCTAGGAGACTATTCCAGAGGAATGTCTGTATATTCTTGTTCTCTTGCACTTTATTTCCCAAGTCATCTGCTATTGGCCACAGCTTGAGACAGGATATTGCTTTTGAGGGACCTCTGATGTTGCTGGCATAGACATTCTTATGTATAGTTAGTTGCCTGTCACATTCAATCAGAATTTAGCCTTCCTTTTCTAAGAGAAAACATGTTATGTAGTGGGGTGGCCTCATAATTATTGCTTTCTAATCCTAGAGATGGTTGTATTTTCCTGTAAGGTAGATAGTTTCTTTTAACATGCTACAAACACATAAAGTGAATACACTTATAAGAGAAAAGTACAGTTGACAAAAGACACTGAATATGTAATAAAAATGTGTAATGCAAATGTTGATTTTCAATTGTGGAAATTTATATTGTAAAACACTAATTCAAAGTTTTCTTTCCTTTTCTGTAGGGAAACATTACAGCAAAAACGTTACTTTCCTGTAAGATCACAACAGCATTTCTGTCTTTAATTATTGCAGGTAGGTTCATTGGTGGCTATGGAATGCCTTGTTTAGAAACTTAACTTGTCACATAAGTAATAGTAATTTTCTGTGAAAATGGTTGAAAATGAAATTTAATGGTGAACGTTAAATTTATGTGCATGCCAGAGAGATTTTTTAAAAACATTTCTAAAAGCAGGAGCCTATAAAACATAAAGTGTGATACCTTATGTACTATCTTACACAGAATCACTTAGGTTGTAGGTGACTTCTTGAGATCATCTAGTCCAATCTTCCAGCTCAAAGAAGGGTCAGCTGGAGCAGGTTGCCCAGGACCATGTTCAGTTTTGTTTTAAACATCTCCACAGATGGAGGCTCCACAACCTCTCCGAGCAACCTGTTCCAGTGTTTGATCACTCGAACAGTAAGAAAGTGTTTTCTTGTGTTCAGATGGAATTTCATGTGTTTCAGTGTGTCTCATGCCTATTGTCCTGCCAGTGGGCACTGCTGGGAAGAAGCTGTCTCCCTCTTTTTCATTCTGTTCCATCACATGTATATGTTTACACATTGATAAGATCCACCCCACCACCGAGCTTTCTCTTCAAGTTGAACAGTCCCATCTCTCTTGGCCTCTATGATGCTCCAGTCCCTTACTCATCTTTGTGGCCCTTCACTAGACTTGCTTCAGTAAATCCATTTCTCTCTTGTACTAGCAAGTGCTACTCCAGATGCATCTCACCATTGCTGAGTGCAGGAAGGATCACTTCTCTCAGCCTGTGGGCAGCACTCTTTCTAATGCAGCCCAGGACACCTTTAGCTACCTTTGCCATGAGCAAGCATTTCTGGCCTATGGTCTGCCAGGACCTGAAGGTGGTCTGGAGTCTCCTGGATCCTGAGGGGATTTCCTCCCCATGTACAGGACTTTGCATTTGCCTTTGTTGGACTTCATGAGGTTCCTGTCAGCTCATTTCTCCAGCCTGTTGAGGTCCCTTTGAATGGCAGCACAGCTCTCTGGTGTATGAACTGATGAAAGGAATTGTAGTTCTAACTTTCCAAAGTGTGTTCATGTGACTTTTTTTCCATGTTGGAAAATACAGCCATTTGACAATTAATACAACATCTAGATTTTTGTAAAACTACGCGAGTATTCAGTTTAGTTTCTGCCCTTCAGCTGTCAACCAAGAATCCAGTGCATGTTTAAAACTTTTCAAGCGGATCAATTGAGTTGGTGTCATAATCTTGTCTTACTACCTAGAATCTTGCTGCTGTGCCAGATTGTTAGAAGAAAAATACTCTGAATTTCCATTCCTTGAGTTTCTATTGTCTGTGGATGGACAAGTTCCTACACTCATCAGTCGTTTGGATATTCTCTTTTTTAAGCTGAGTTAAAATAATGGCCAGCATTGGGGGAGAGGGATTTCACGGAATGTAAAGCAGGAAGTGCACAAAATATGATACTGTTTCAGAGCCTTAGGACTTAGTGGCAGAAAAATGTATCAATTCCTGTGGCCACAGCAAGTAATTATTGGTCTTCATTTCATAACCATCAAAGTTATTATGGAGCAATCTGTACAGATATCTGAGCTATTCAGTGTTTTGTTAAGCAATTTGGTGTGCATATAGGACATCTGCATGTACTGGATGGATGTGGTGAGAACATTTAGGTAGAAATGCTTGGGTAGAAATGCTACCTTGACATCTCTGGATGCTCTCTGGAACCCTTAGCTGTGTCTTCAGTGATGGTCAGAAAAGCAGAATTTTAGGAAAGAAATACATTAGAAAACAAGGCTTTGTTATGCCCTATATAACTTCATGGCAAATGTGTATCAGTTGAACTCTGCAATTCTGATTATTCCATCTGGGAAAGACTGGGTCAAAATAGGCAAAGAAGTAGGTGACAGTGTTGTCTGAGATGTGATGGCTTCCATATGAGAAGTCATTAAATGAATGAGGATTCTGAGGTGAAGAAAAGAGATGACGGAGGGAAGGTGTGGCAGAGGTCTGTAAAATCATGAGTACAACAGAGTAGGCAGATAAGGGAATGTTTATGTTGCCATTTCTCATAACAAGAAATAAATGATACCCAGAGAAATAATAAAAGGCAATAGTTTTTCATGAAGAGCATGAAAGGGAAGAGAGGGGCCAAAAACAAAGTATTAATTTACATGTTCTGTCCTACTTTACTTTCTTATACATACGGAACTGACTGTTATCAGAGACAGGCTTTTGGACTGGGCAGACGCTTGCAGGGCTGTGCATGGTTGTTCTTGCATTCTAATAAAACGAGTTATTTTAGATAAATAGTACTGACTCGGGAATGTAACCAACATATCCAGAGTTGGTGCCTTTTTTGTCGTACTGACAAAAAAATAAAAATACAAATCATGTGGTGTTGCTCTTTTCCCATCTGAATCTCCTTGGGTTCAGGGGTAAGAATATGAGCTCATCATAAGCGCTTGTAAAAGTTCCTCTCTAAATGCTCATAAAATGAGAGGTGAGTTGAAATTTCCATAGCAAATTACTTGTGCAACTGCAACTTTAACTTTCATTGTCCTCTTAGGACATTTGTGTACTGCAAGTAGAGTTTGCCTTGAAAACTTACTTTGCCTATACTTAAGTGAAAGTAGCAAATAAAGATGTTAAATTTGAAAAATGTGTGTGCACATGTGTCTTATGCATGTGAAACAGACTGGAGAAATACAAGGACTCTAATCATTTGCGTCTGAACTAAAACATACAAATGACAATCAGATGCAAACAAAGTGATTCTGTTAAGCGTAAAAGTTGCATTTGGAAAACAGCACTTCATTTCAATAGCATAACTATGTCTGTATATTATTGAATAATGCTCTCAGCTCCAAAGACAAGGGATTATAATTGTATTTTAGTAAATGACTAAAGAATGAAGGTGGACACCACAATGAACTTTGTAAACATGATCAAGATACGAGTTCAGTGTATTCTTTCACGATGTTTGAGGTTTTCTTTAATGTTTATCTCTTTCCTTTAGAGAAATGTGAAGCCTATGATGTGATGTTTAGGCACAGTCTTGTGCCTGATGGGCAGCCTCTTGCTATTACATGTTCTCTGGAAAAGAGCTTGAATTTTAAAAGTGGAGACTACAACTTAACATGGTATAAAGTTGGTAACCAGACAGCTGTGCCTAGAGACAAACTTTCTAGAATTCATCAGCAGAAGAATTTAATTTGGTTTCTCCCTGCAATGGTAGAAGATTCTGGAGATTACGAATGTGTCATAAGGTGAAGGTTAAAAAAAATTAAATTGCTGTAGAAATGAATTGCAAATGGAATAACTTTTAAAAAGCAAGTAGGATTTTTGGGGTAAGAGAAATACTAACTAAGAAGGGAGAAGAAGGGAGAATATGTTCACAAAAACTAACTCTATACTGGGGGATGTAAATCTGTTTTTTTTTTTTTCATAGTAGGCAAAAGTAAATCTATAAGAGAAATTATAAATTGTAGTCCTCTCTTTCTTCTCCAAAAAGAATACAATATATTTTTGAGTTGGAAAATATTTCAAGTAGCTTAATTTAATTATGTTATGTTAGTTGCAGGAATTTGACAAGCTATAGCAAAATGTCTACAAAAGTAACAGTTTTCAAGAGGATTGATGGTTCATGCTTAAATGAAAAATTTGCTGTAGAGGAGGTGGTATTCACTTTATCATCTGCAAAGGTTGTGTGTCCACACTTGAGTTACTTCAGGAATGAGAAGAATATTCTGCCTGTTCGCTGGTATAAGGTAACAATGCCCTCTTTTTTACTGACATAAATTATTTAATTATTATGTCAATTATTTAAAATATAAGTAACTGAGGTTTATGAATTGTAGGAGAAAAACTACATATTTATTATAAATGTGAGAAAAAATATTTTAGAACAACTGGAGGAGGGGGAATAAGGCTTTCATCTTCTAAAGTTATATACATTTTTTTTGAATAATGGGATAGAAATTCAGCTTAAATGTAGCTTTGACCCATGTATCCACTAGGTGGCATCTTTTAACCTGCTAGTGAAACACTGTCATTCATTTCTTTTGTGTGGAAACAGACTTGGTATGTACTTTGTGAGACAAAGCATATCCATTGTGTGTTCAGTATTGTTCCATCAAATAAATGTCATTTCGTATTGTTCACAATCATTTAACGGCTCTTTCTGTTAAGAACATATTGCCATCCCCAGCATTACTGCCTCATGCCTGTGCAGTCTATAAGATACTGAGAATATTTGAGTACCTGAAAAAAATAAGTCTAATTATTGAGTGATTCTTCCTTAACAAATACTTTTATAAAACCTGACCCCTCCATGTCACTTCCTTATTTCTCTCTTTAAGATATATATATATATATATATTTAATATAAGAACAATGGGTGTATCTGTGAATTAAAAACTCAGAGTCAAAATGAGGTGTGGTTTGCTTTTATTTTAGCCCCCTTCCCCTTCCTCAGGCCCCACAAGGAATCCATCCTTATGTTGTGGTCCACTGAAAGCTCAGATTGCATTAAAGAGTTACAAATCATGTGACAGTGATATGAGTTCTTTACACATGTTTAGGACTGTCAGCTATTGAAAGGGAGAAGGTTTGCCTTTTCAAACAGTGATCTTGTGATTTTCAATGTGACTGTGCAAGATCAAGGAAACTATACCTGCAAAACAACATATATCTACAATGGAAAGCGATATAACATTTCACGAGATGTTATTCTGACTGTAGCAGGTAAGTAGATAAATTCATGTTTTGTTTGTAAAAATGACTCTACAAAACCTTGTCCAGGTTTCTAATGACAGCTAAAAAGATTCAATTTGTGGTAGGCACGCATAGGACTATTAGTTTGCACCTAAAAAAGGGAAATAAATGCTAGATGAGAATTTATATATTTTAGTCTACTGTTGCCACTCTGTTGATTACTCTCCCTTTGTAACTTGTAGAGAGAAATAAACTTTCCAGAGTGTTGTATGCCTAGTACTAATGTAAACATCTAAACAGGAAGGTTGGTGTTGTACTTCCTTTAGATAGTGCTCTGGGCAGAACTGTAAGGCCTTTAACTGGAGTACAGAAATTTAATTTCACCTTTATAATAGTGAAAGACTAAAACAGATGAATTGCAGTCTAAAATTATTTCTCTCCAGTTTGTATCTGTGAGTTGCTGACTGATAAGCTAGCCAGACTGTAAAGTGGTAATATTGTAGATATTTACCCATATCCTTCTCATCACCTCTGCCTGCAATATTACATGATTTATATGTCATGGAACAGACAGTCTGTCATCGGCATGATGACATCAGATTAATAACACTACATTTTGGAAAGGGTGGAGTGAAGAATAGTTGATCTTCAAGTCATAAGTAATATGACTGTCTTAGATATGACACTCTGAGTATTGAGTGATGTCTGTTGTAAAATTGCTGTCAACCTTGTCCATAGGACAGGGTGTTTTTAGGTTGCTGTTTGGTTACAGAGCATAGAACAGGCTGCAGCTGTCCCTGGTTTTCTGAAAAGGACTTTCTATCTTTTGCTTAGTGAGCCCACCAAAAAAGCCTCCAGAAATATCTTATCCACGAAACAACTCAATTGAAGTGGAACTTGGTAAGTAATTTTCTCTATAAAAAAAATATGATTTTGTATCCTAGTGAAAATTCACGCCCAAGAAGAGTGTGTGCTTGTTTTCTTTAGAAAAACTAGTTCAGTGACCAGCTCAGTTTCTCCTTTACATTAGTCTCTTGCAGGAGAAGTGTTTGGGAGTGGGAAGGAAAGAGACAAGGGGTATTGCTTACAAAGTCATAGAAAAGCTGTAGGGAAATTTCTCAGATGCAAAGAAAGTTATAGGGAAACCAATTGATTTTCTGTCACATCAATTGCTTTCCATCACTCTGAAAGAAATTCTGAAAACAGATCTATCTTTGAGTCTGCAGGGAAAGTGATACCACAAAGGGAGACATCTTCCTGATTTGGCCTCTCCATCCTATCAGTCTCTTTTTGAAACAGCACATCACTGAATCTATAGACACTGTTAGAAGAGATTTTCTGAAAGGGTGTGGGGCCTTCCTTAGCTGGTCTATATGGGTGTCTGTGAACAGAACTGTAAAGCTTTTAATTAGAGTATGAAAATTAACTTTTCACTTTGTAACACAATTTTATAGGCTCACAGGTTACAGTGGATTGCAATACAACAGGTGCTGATGGGTATGAGGTGTTTTGGACAGGCAACGGTGTGTATATTGATGTATTTTATATGAGCAGAATTTTTGCAAGGCGTTATGAGTAAGTATATTTTCAGATTAGAAAATACTGGGTTGGCAACCAAAGTGGAACTTTCTCACTCTTACATGAAATGCTTGCCTCCTCCAATTCACTTTCTGTTTGAAGTAGAAACTTGAAATGTAGTAGGTGCATGGATTTTGAGTGAATTATGCTATTTCTGGTCATTATAAAAATCTATCTAAATTTCTGACCTTGGGAAAAAGTGTTCTACAGAGGCTTACAGTCTCAGAACTGTAATGCATTTTCTATTGAGCAAGTTCTGGCCCAGAGGACAGAGACCTCTTTCAGTGGGGCCAAGCATGTCCTGCCACATGATCTTCAGACTGTCCCTCCTGTGTTCTCCTTGTCCTTCCCATCTACCTCTCTGAAAGGTTACAAGAAGAATAACCTGTGCTTTACAGGAGAAATTGAAACTTCTAGTTTTAAGAGTCTTGAGTTAGAGAAGTGTAACTGAGATCAGGTGGAGAGCTAACGGAAGATTTTGTTGAGGATGTGCGCTGAAGCTTAGTGGAGTGAGAGGAGAAAAGGAAGGCAGATATCCAATGATGGGTTGGGGTCTGGGAGAAAGACTGGCATTTGGACTGAGTGAAGCAATTGTGAGATAAGGTGAGGATGAAAGGCAGGTTAAGTGGAGTTAGGAGGGAAAAAATTTGACCTGACTTGGAAAGGCAACTAAAAGTGGAGCAGAAAGAAATCTGAAAAAGTGTCATAGATACGATAGGTTGGGAACCAAGGAACTGAAAGCTAGTTTTTTTGTCAGCCCTCATCTCATGGTGGTGCTATGAAGAAAAAATGTGATTGCTTTTATACGTTCTCAAGCACCATCTGTGAGGGAGAAACTGATGAAGAAATGAGAATGATATGTTCAAGGTAAGAATATGGTTCTGAGAAATTAAGTCCTTATCGTAAAACAAAGGGGGAAATAAATGCTGAATTCTTTTAGTGCTCACCTAGAGAAAACCCTATACAGAAGTCATATCTTGTAATGTCATAAACAATTGTGATGCCATAAACAATTTGACCATAATACAGTCATTGAGCTGATATCATAAAAGTGATGTTATTTTTTATATTTCCTAACACTTAAATGGTTGTCTTGTTATATTTGCAAACATAATATTCTCTGGATCTAGTCATTTGTATTAATGATATTGATTCATTTACTCCTTACAGTGTTCAAATTGCTATAATCTATTGGTCATATACTGATTTGTGTGGTCCTATATGTGCTTTCTATGATTTATTTCAAGCCTTTATTATTATTATTATTATTTTGCATTTCAAATGGTAATTAGAGTATGTTTTAAAGGAAGAAAAGTTCTTGGCTAAATAGGCTGGTTAGTTAATTTTGCATTTGAGATCTACTGTTAATGAGGTAGTAATATCCCTCATTTTGCTGATGGTTAAAAAATTACTTAGTTTGAACATCAGTAACACATAACAGAACACGACTAATTGAATGTGCAGCTTTAGCGTTATTTTTTTTTGTGCCCTTATGCAATGGGAATAACCTGTATGTTGTAATGGTGCAGCCTGATGTTACAGTTGTTCAGAGTCTATTCTGATCCTTGGGATGAAGCAGCAGTGTAGATCCTATTTCCTGCAGGTGGAAACGCATCATCAGTTAGTGTTGTCCGCTTTGGTTGACAACTTCAGTGTCTTTCCTGGCCCAGAGTTGCTCACCAGAAGATGATGTCCTTGTACTGGGGCCTCTTGTTAAGTCATTTCACGTTGTTCCATTTTCTCTTCAGCCAAGCACCGAGGCTCTCCACCTACTTTCACAGGGGCTGAGAACCCCCTGTAACAAGGGGGTTTTTATGTTTGTAAGATATATGTTTGTACTGTAGTCTAGAGATATCATATTTCTTTGGGGAAACACAGCTCCTGATAGGATTGGCTCATGTTTTCTGATGTTTATGCTAAACCTCAGTAAGAGGCCCAACTGCTGTTTGGGTGTCCCTCACCTAATGCAGTTACTCATCTGTCCAGTTGCCATTTGCAGATGGAAGTGACCGTTGTCATATTCAAGCTATTAGTGATGAAGCCATTACAGAAAGGACTGTGGTTTTATGGCTCTATTTGTCACCTTTTGGATAGGGAGGAAACTTCTTATGATGGACGCCCTATGTGTTCTGTGAAGCTCATAATTTCAGAAGTGAATAGTGAAGATTATGAACAACCATTTGTCTGTCAAGCTTCAAATGCCTTTGGGCAGGTTGCATCCTATATTATACTAAAACACAGAGGTAAGGACTACTGCTATTTTTTGTGGCCTTTGTTTCACTTGACTTTCCCAGAAGGGGTTTTGATACCAAATGCTCATATATCGCATCAATAGAATGCACCGGAATTACACTTTGTGTATTTATGCATGTACCCATGCATAGGGGAGGAGTCACTGTAGTAATGTATTTATCATTATTCAAATAATAGGTGGAAGTGAAAAATATGATATCCAAATTTGTATTATATTCGTGTGAAAGATCAGATTTGGACAAATTCAACATTTTCTTTTTATTGTTTTTATATTTTGTGCAGTTCCTGATGCACGGCCATGGCTGATTGGAGGGCTTCTCTCTTTGTTGCTTTTAACATTTATTATTTTAATAATCTATAAGATTTTCAAGATTGACCTGGTGCTTTGGTACCGGGATTCTGGATGTGCCTTTGTAAGTAAGGAAGGTAAGTGAGTGTGACTAATTATGTTGTCACTAGCCTACTGATTTTTTTTTTTCATTTACCATTATTTCTAAGCAATAATATGATTATTTAATAGAATGTATTTGGAATTTCCTTGAGAATTTTTCAGATATGCTTCGAAAGATTTTTTCAGTCATATGGGTGAAATATGTAATCATAATTGAGGTGATAAACACTGCATAATATTTAAGGCAGTTATGATGAGTTATGGTCAGAAAGAACTCCATATTTTTTTTCCAAATTAGCGTGTTGCACTCACTTTTCTGTAAAGCAGTCTCTCTGCGTGTAGATTTGTGGTCACTGATGATGATCAATAGGTGTCAGCAGAGCTACATCCCGTAGACTAGCTGTTTAAAAATGCGCATTAAATATTTATATTGAAAATGAGACTCGCATTTTCTCAGAGAAAAGCGTTTGTTTATTTGTTTGTTTTTGTGCAACTTCTCTGTCTTACCCATCACTTTCCTTATAAATCCTGCAAGTTATGATGGTTACATACCAAAGAGAAGAAATTCTAGTGGTTGTCTCTTCTGTGATTCTATTGTGTTTCTATTAATTATTATGTTATCTATTAAATATGTGTTTCTGTTGATGTAGTGTAGATAAATACATTGAATGAGTGTGAAAAAGTGGGAGTAAGTGCAACATAGTAGATATTTTGCTTGGGCAGCCCTCAGAATTCGATTGTCTGAGGTTGCCCAGAGCTTGAAAGTAAATGGATTACGTGCAATAAGATAGTTAACATATACTCATAGCTATCTGAAATGTCTTCACAAAAAAAAAAAAAGTCAACTTTTGTTAAAAGCTGAGTTTTCCCAGTAAATTTTAATATTCTAATGAAAAAAATAAAATCAAAGAAACTATGTTTTGTAACTTGTTGAACGAAACTTATCTTGTTGAGTTAAATTTGATTTTGCTTTAGTTTCTTCACTTCACTCCTGTTTATTATGCAATACTGACTCTCAAAACTTCAGGCTTCTTCTGGTCTCTATCTGCCTTTTCCTCTCGTAATTATTATGAAAGAATTGCCATTTTTCCACCCCCCTTGCTGGTGGTTCATCATAAGTGGAGAGAACTGCTGTTGGGTTTGTTTCAAGAGAGGTGGCGAAGAAAGTCCTGCAAGACGACACTTTATTAATGTCCTGGCACCTGTGGGGCTGGGGGCTCCTTCCTGCAGGCCCCAGGGTCTTGCAACCAGCTCACTTGCTGGCAATGTTCCTCCCCATGACAGGAAAAAGAGATCGGGTTCTGTGGTTCATCATCTTCCTTTTGACCTGTAGAGCATTTTAATGTTTTGCTGTTATTCTGTCAGGCAGGTGTGAATAAGTCCCTCATTACTATTCTTTAAGCAGTTCAAAATGAAACCTTCTAATAACCTTGCTGTTTCTCCCTTTTTAACAGAAACATTCGTGTTTTTTTTAGATGGGAAAATCTATGATGCGTATGTCCTGTACACAAAAGGCAGCGGAGGCAGCAGCTTCTATCATCTGGAAACCTTTGTTCTTAGAATACTCCCCAGTGTTTTAGAACAACAATGTGGATATAATCTCTTTATATTAGGAAGGGATGATTTACCAGGAGAAGGTATGGTTTAATTAGCAGGGTTAATATATTGGGGTTAGAAGATTACATATACAACTGAAAAAAACAGCTATTATTGGAAAGCAAATTTAAAACCAAGGTTTTTTGTTTGTTTGTTTGTTTTTACATGGAGAATTTGACCTCTCGTCCATTGGATAATTTGTTAATTTCTAATTGTTTTGTTGTTGTTGTTGTTCCATACCCAAATTTCTGCTTTGATGTTATAAGGGTCTGCATTTTCTTTCTAATGATAAACAAGCTCCTGGGGACTGAAGAAAACAATTTTTGTCAGCAATTTTATGCAATGGATTTGAATCATGGATGATGGTTGGGAGATCTTAGACCTATCAGTTCTTTCTCTGAGCTAGTTGCTATTTCATATACATATATATATATATATACGCACACAAAATTTAAAAACTATGAAATATTTTGCATCAGTTATAAACTTTCTATGCAAACTTTGTTCTTTCAGCTGTGGTCAGTGTTGCTGATGAAACCCTTAAGCAAAGCAGAAGGCTGATGATTATTTTGGCATCAGAAGCACCTAGCTGCCTGTTAGAAGATGCTTGTGAACAACAATTAGCTATGTATAATGCTCTCATCCGTGATGGGACTCAAGTAATTCTTATAGAAATGGATGAAATACTGGACTACGCAAGCATGCCAGAATCAGTCAGGTACATTAAGCAAAAACATGGGGCTATCCAATGGAAAGGAGACTTCTCAGAAAAATCTTCTTCAGCAAATACAAAATTCTGGAAGAATGTACGCTATCAGATGCCATCTAAGAAAAAAATATCTCATTCTGAAATTTATTTATTGCGCCAAACTTTGAACAGTTCCACAGCGAAGGGAAATTAAGACCCACTTATTAAAATAATACTGCAAATGTAATTCTAAAATGCTTTCTACACAAATTCTGTGTGTTATGAACAGTGTTTTCTTCAAGGAGTATAAACTACTCATCCTGTCCCCAAATTATACCCTAAAAGGAAAACGTGCAACTTTGTTTCTGTTTGGGCTATAAATAGTGACACAATTTATTGTGTTGGCCTCAACCGGACATTTGAAGTAAGTGTGCAGATGTTGGTGGACTGTTAAATAGTGGTAATCTACAGAAATGTAATATCCACTGAAGAACCAACCTTGAAGTCCATTTGTTTTCTAATTGAAACTGCAGATGGTAAATTAAAAATGTTTGTGTAGTCTGCGTTTTCCTAGCCTTTCTCTTCTTCTTGTTGCCCCTCTGTGGTTGTCTGACTTCCTCATTACCACAAGAATCTGTACTGTGCAAGCTCCGGGGGCCCTTCCTGAGCAACAGTCCTCATCATTGCTTTTTTAAGGGGATGGGGAAATATATGACATAACAGGTATATTTTAAACTCCTCATGGTACTGCATGCATTTCAGCTGAACAGTTGATTACCAAATGCGTTAGAGAAACGGAATGAAATCCATGACTTCTTAAACATTTATTGAATAATCCTGCGAGACCTCGTACATGGGTTTTTTCTAAACTTATTTGCTTGAAATGGTCAGGAAACTGAAAATATTTCAGACTTCTTGCAAACTCGAAGCTTTCTAGACTGTGCTGCTACTCAGGGAAACATGTTCTCATTTTGTGTCTAACCTGTGTTACCTACAAGCCTAGACCTTTCACTGAAAATTTGTCAAAGGGGCTGTGCTTGGGCTGAGCATCCTGGATAGGGTGGAAAGTGGCCAGTTCTGAAACCTGACAACAAGAAATCATATCTTGTTTATTTGCGGCAGAAAAAATATAGAGGCATGTGGCTATATCTACTTGGAAGTAGCTTTGTACTTCTGGGCCCCAATCCATTGTTTTGTGTGTATCACCATGAAAAGGGGACTGCTACTTCCTTTCCAAGATGGTCTGAAATGACAACAGTTTTCACTCTCCATCCTTGAAGAGCATCATCTGAATGCAAATGTGAATTTTACTTGCTTTTTGTGTCCATGTCTAAAATTGAGCAGGTTCTTAAGTTATCTTTCTTGTCAGGATAACATCTCTCACTGAGTCCTTTCAGATAGTTTTCAGACATTCATGCTCTGGTATATACTCATAGTTGGGCTTTATTTGTATTGATGGGACAGACAGTAAGATCCAGGAGCGTAACATTTATAAAGTGAAAGATTTGCAATAGCATTTCATGGTAGCTATTTCTTTGTGAAGGTTGAATGATATTCCTTATGAGCAGTGTCCCGCTGTCCTGGCTGTTGGGTTCACAGCTTTGTAATTTTCCACGGCCTCCACTGGCTAGAGGCATCTTCTAAGATGTTGCCATGTAAATTGAGATCAGAATAGATCCATCAGATGAGGTAATGTTGTTCTAGCTGTTTTTGAATCAGTCTTCTTTAGAAATGCATTGTGTTTAGGCTGGAACCTTTAAAAAAATAATTTTGGGAAACTGAAGAGTTTAAATAATCACTAACGTCAATTTTTGTATTGTGTTTAGGCTTAGACTTGCACAGAAAAATGTTGAAAACTACAGTTTGCTTCCAAGATCTTTTTTCACTTGTGTTAAAAAACAGAATCTTCTTATTTCCATGGGATGTAGCAAGGGAAATAATAAAGAAAAGATGCTGAAAACATGGTTGATTTTTTCAACCTTATATTTTTATGTGCTCTGATATAAAATAAATAATAATAATAAAAAAAAGACTCTAGGATTTGTAGTAATACAGATAAGTACATTGACTTGCATGGAGCTGTGCTGGTATTTTTTTGTTTCATCTGTGGAAGTGCTGTGATGATTTCTGTTGACTTCTTTTTTGTAGTTCTTTTCAGATGTTTGCTACAATATTTGAGACAAACATTTTTCCACTAAGACTCTTAAGGACTGTAAGTGAAGACAGATGATTGTAAATGGGCATTTATCTACCTGATACTTTCTTTCAAGCAACCACATTTAGTATGAGTATTTAGACATTTTAGGTTTTGTGTGTGTGTGTGAAAAAGTGGGGGAGAAAGGTTTTGGTTATTGTGGTTAATTGTTAGTTAACTCCTGGAGTGCAGCCCAACACAAAGTGCCTTAACCTTCTATCGTGGGAGTTTATTTTGCAGTTGAATTCTGTATCTGTTTTCTCGGAAACTTTTTCTTGCAAGACACATAAGAAAGCAGACTTTTTTTTTTCAGTTCAATAAAATAACTCCCATAGAGACAGATGTGCTGATTGTGCTTGATTAAAAATAAAACAAACCAAACAATAACAACAGATTAGTTAGCAAGAGGTTTGCTTCTGGAAACTTCATAGGTCCAGAAGAAAAAAACAAATGATATAATCTGTGAAGAAGTATTTGTTCACCACAATGGAGTAGATGTACTTTAGTTTATAAAATCAATGTTTATAAAATCTATGTTTATAATTATAAAAATCTAGGCTAAGGAGAAACTTTTTTTGTCTGAAAATACTTAAGTGAAGGGATGCAAGACACAGACTCCTGATGGCTCTTGAACAGGAGACGTTTATTGCCATTTTTCACTACTACATATACTTTCCCCACAGCCCCACGTGCTGTCCACACGCCTGAATCTGTCATACAACTGGTTAGAGACCCTCAGACACGCACCTCAAGCCAGCCAGCAATTGGCCACTGCCCAAAGCTCATCTTTAACACTAGCCAATTTACTTTATCTCGACCTTGCTCGAGTTTTTGGTTCTACCACTTGTTTCCTCATTATCTCTAATTCAGGGACGTGTGAAACAGCACAAAGCCACTTGCGAATCGCTTTCCCACAATTAAGGATATGTTTATCTCCAAGAAGGCATGTAAGTAGAATTGGTCACTAGCAGCTTTATTCCAGAGTACCCAGGTCTCTGGTTCAGCAACGTATGCTATGGCACAGGAACAACAGGAACAGTAAAGTTTTCTCCTCTCTTCCCTATGCTCATTATTTCCCCTCCTGCCAATGTAGGCAGCAGCAGAGCTAAAGGTAAAGTATGCCAAGTAACATGCATGCTTGTTCTCTTTTAAGATGTGATAATAATAAACAGGGCTTGTTGAGACAAACTGAACATTGGTCACTAAAAGTGAGCTAGAAAGCAACAGTACAGTTCACTTGTGTCCTCAGCCCCCTCTGATTGCTTCCCATGTTGAAATTGATTGGAAAAGGAAGTCTGATGTCTGCCAGGCAGCAGGCAGGACGGATAACATCTTGTTCAACATCTTCATCGATGACCTTGGTGAGGGAATAGTGTCCACCCTCAGCAAGTAGGCTGATGATAAAAAGCTGGGAGGAGTGGCCGACACGCCAGAAAACTGTGATGCCATTCAGCAACACCTGGACAGGCTCGAGAGTTGGGCAGGAAGAAACCAAATAAGGTTTAACAAGAGCAAGTGTAGAGTCCTGCACCTGGGAAGGAACAACAGTATGTATCAGTACAGGCTGGGGGATGACCTGCTGGAGAGGAGCTCTGTGGAGAAGGCCCTGAGTTTCTGGTGGACGACAGGTTGACCATGAGACAGCAGTGTGCCCTAGTAGCTGAGAAGGCCAAAGGGATCCCAGAGCGCATTAAAAGGAGCATGGCCAGCAGGTCAAGGGAGGTGATCCTCCCCCTCTACTCTGCCCTGGTCAGGCCTCACCTGGAGTGCTGTGTCCAGTTCTGGGCTCCCCAGTACAAAAAAGACAGGGAACTCCTGGAAAGAGTCCAGCAGAGGGCCACAAAGATGATACAGGGCCTGGAGCATCTTCCCTGTGAGGAAAGGCTGAGAGACCTGGGTCTGTTCAGCCTGGAGAAAAGAAGACTGAGGGGGGATCTCATCAATGTGTATAAATACCTGAGGTGTGGGAGACAGAGGGATTTGGCCAACCTCTTTTCAGTGGTTTGTGGGGACAGGACAAGGGATAATGGCCACAAGACGGATCACAGGAAGTTCCACACCAACATGTGAAAGAACTTCTTCACTGTGAGGGTGATGGAGCACTGGGACAGGCTGCCCAGGGAGGTTGTGGAGTCCCCTTCTCTGGAGATATTCAAGGCCCATCTGGACACCTACCTGGGCAACGTGCTCTACGGAACCTCCTTTGGCAGGGGGGTTGGACCCAATGATCTCTTGAGGTCCCTACAGTTCTGTGATAACACTGTGTGACTCCTTTTGAGAGAGCACCCAGGTCACTGTGTCTTTACAGTTAGCGTTAGAGCTTTGCTTAGCAATCGCTGTGATGATCTAGAGTCAGAATTTAATTCTGAAGAATGGTAGAAAGCTTACCAAATCATTTAGGTGATTTTTCCATTCCATAAGTGTTGATTTCAAATTGCTGCTGCACATCGGGTGCCTAAAAAGCATAAATTATTCTGGTTTGTTTTGGCCTTAGCATGGCAGTTTTACCCAGCTGGGCAGCTGAGCTCCACCACAATCTCCTTCTCATTCCCCCTCCTCAAAGGGAAAAGGGCAGAAAATACGTAAACCCAGATCTGTGGTGTTGTGCACCAGAGAACTTCCTCCCAATAAGATGCCTTGTTTAGGAATGACATACTCTGTGGTGACCTGACTTTTGGTGCTGACCTGTGGTGGGGCCCAGGACTGGGGCCCACCCCCTCTCCCTGCCATACATACCTATCCTGCCTCAGGATACATCTCTGGGTGACATTCATAAGTATTTGTTTAACCTGAGACAAAACGTGAAGTGCATTCAGGACACATACCGATAAGAATAAGCTAGTCTGAACATCCCAAGGATAGTCAAAGTTTTGGAAAGCTACCATAACTCACCTGGAGGAGAAGAAAGGGAGAGTGACCAAGTGGGAAAACAGATCTTCCCCTGACCCTACCTCAGAAACTGTTAATGATTACATCTTTCATGCTTTTTCTTCAGGGAGCCAGTCCATGGACGTGTCAGGGGGAGATGGCTATCAGTGATGTCTTTCTTTAAAGTTATCTCCTTGAAACTATAACTTCTAGTAATTTAAAGGCATCTGACTTGCCTATTGTGAAAACAGCCTTTCTTTTATGAACAGCACATTCTCACGATTTCCACTTAGTGAAAGTAATGATAATGCCACCAGTATCTACCCAAATCTGTTTCTTCTTACCAGAAAGCAAAATTTGAGTTCACATTAAGGCACCTTTTTCACACAGCCTGTTGTTCAATCTTAATCAATACTTCAGAACATTCTTCAAAGTCAGCCTTACCTGTATGCACTTGAGCTTCTGAGTTTTTTTTTTTCTTTAAACTATTTTTTATGTTTTTAGGGCTGGGATGGAAGCTTTGAATCCATGTAAGTAACTTTATGGAAAACAGACAAGATGAAGGAAGTACTCAAACTCCTCGACATTAAACAACTGTAGAACCCAGGAACACTCACCTGCTAGCTTCTAACCTTGAGTCACTTCCAAAGTGTTTCACAGTGAAGTAGCACCACCAGGGTTTTACTGCACACTGAGTCCATTTCACCATGAGAGTAGGAAAGCACCCTAGATAACCTGAGCCTCAAACTCCCCTGGGAAGGCAATTCCCCACATCTTCTCATGCTTCCTATATAGCAAAGGTCAAATGATCCACACCTGGCAGATTTCACTTAACAAGGGTGGAGCCAAGAGACCTTGTGGAATAGGCTCATCTACCTGGCTTCAATGTTTTAAGGTCAATCGCTCCTTATCACTAATAGAAATAACCTGACAAGGGGTTTAGTGGTTAGAGTTGACCTAATGAATTAACTACAAAAGGTGCATAAGGGTCATATTTCTGTTAGTCATTCTGTGAGGAAAATTAGTACAGAGCCTGTTAAAATAAGATAAATAAATAAAAGAAATAAATACAGGAAAAAAGAAAATGACCTTAAAGGCAAAATTGCTATCACAGATTTTCATCTGTCTAGTCACGACAAAGAATAGAGCAATCAGAATTCCTTTTCTTGACATTCATGTTATTTAAATTTGCTTTTCTGATAGCTCTTCTTTATGCAAGACTTTTCAAAATCTAGCCCCATGACCTCTGACTTCTGTATTGACTTTGGCTGCATATAAACTATCACGTAGAAACGCCAGGATCCGGATCCTCACTCACTCTTCAGGTCAAGGACTGGGCTGAAAGTTTTGGCTTTTATTTGTTTACCCACCTACATTCCTGTTTTCTGGCATGTCATGGGAAGAAGACTGGCTGGCTTGGGGGAGCTTCTGTACACATGGTTTTAGGCTGCAGTCAAAGTGTTACTCTAGATCTGGAATTTTGAAGATGGTTGCAGTCTCCAAGCTCAGAGACAACTACATATTAGTCTCGTGCAACTGACTTCTGTGTTCCTCGCACTAGCTGTTCCTTCACCTTCTCTTCGGACACAAGGACACGTGCCTCTTTCATGCTCCTTCATTAGTAAACAAACCAGGATAGATTAAAGCCTTTTTGTTTTTTGGAAGTTGTCTTGCAACGAAGATCCTTTGGTGACTGAAGGGTCTAAGAACAGCCCCAGGTGTGCTTCATATCGCCTTCAAATGTATGGTACTGCCAAAGCTGAAGTTTTCTGCTCCAGCTCTTGGGAGGCTGAGAGCAGTCCCTGGCTTTTTGGGGGAGGCTGGCAGTTGTGGGAGAGAGGGACTCAGGGGTCTGGTGGGGCTTCAGAAACCAGGGAATCATGTCATGCGCTTGTTTCCCTCCTTCCCCAGTCTATTTCTTTCTGCTGGAATCCCTTGAAAGAGCCCACCTCTTGTTCATCTCTTGTTCATCCCTTTCTCTCTTATTCATCTCTCATACTCAGTGGCATTCAGCTGCTACTCACAAAAAAAAAAAAAAAACAAAAAAAAAAAAACCACAAACCAAAGCAACAACAATAACTATTAATTCCCCTGCATTGTGTGTTACAACAGATCCTAGCTGGGCTAGGGCCTTTGAGAAGGGACTATATATATTTCTCTCAGAGGTGTGAATGATATAGGATAGTGGCTATTTCTACTTAGGGAGTAGTATTGGACAGTATTAGATGTTGTTTTGAAGGAATTAAAAAGAGAATGCTTGGCAATACCATCATGGGGGGTGGATTTTCATTCAAAAAGGATATTTTGCAAAGAAAACATACAATTTCTGAAAATAACCTTAAGACAACCTTTGGCAGCTGAACAACATCTCAACTGGGTAACAGGCTAATGGAAAAAAAAAATATCTCGTAATGTTTTAAAAAGTGTTTATCCAATCTGACCTAGACCTGGCAGTATTATAAAGTTTTTGTGTCCTGGCCCATGCTGGGGGAGAATAAGGGAGGAAGAGAGGAGTAATAATGGCAGCAGTATCTTACTTAATTACCGATTAAGATCACAGGTAGCATTTGAGCTGTTTGTGGGACATGTGAAGCAACTAAGTGCAGTTTTATCCTTGTATGTACCTCTCTCTAAACACAGATGTATATAAATGGGCGTATTTCACTGATTGTTGTTTTTCTCATTGAATATAACTTCAATCAGCCTGATGATCATCTTCTGATTTCCTCATGGAGGCCACCTCCTGGATCACAATGTTCCTCTCACAAGACTCAGTGTTGTGGAAATTCCCTTTACTTAGATGCAGAGCAGATTCTTGCTTCCCCTAAATGCTTCTGGTTTGCCATCAACCAAGTCTTTTCAAGCATGAGTACAGAGTACTTCTGAGTAGGAGGGGAAGGGAAGCAGAGGTTTTACAGACTGTATAGACTCAGCTGTGAAAGTTGTTACTTTTCACCTACAATGAAAATCTTCACCTGTATTTCATAACAGAATGAGGGATGTATCCACCTGCAGATTATTATAAATGTCTTGGTGAGGAAAAAAAGGCTTTTGACATGTGATGAAGTTTGGTTACAGATGGTATGTGCCTGCATGCTCCTTGGGACAGGGGCTTGTAATGGACAAAGGGAGAAGAGCTTGCTGCAATAGCTCCAGCTGACATACTCCTTGGGCCAAGGGCTGTCTTGCAGCCAAAGGATCCAGTTGACTTATGCTGTTTGCTGGGAAAAAAAAAAAAAGAGAGAGAGAGAGCAAAAACAAGCGCTGGAGAATAACACATAACACAAGAAACACTTTGCAGAGTCAGGCCAGCAGCCAACTGACACAGGCATTTTGTCCTCAACAGTGGCAAGAGGAACTTCTGAATATCTGATGGACATCTCAACAGCAGCACTGACAGCTTCACTGGGCATCTGGGCTGGCTCTCTGCTTGCTGAGGCAGCTGGGTAGGTCCCTGCTATCTGCTCCCCTCACTGTTCCAGCTTTGGGCAGGTTGCTCTGTCATCATGGGGAAGGATGTTATTTCTGAGGGCTCAGGTGGATGTCCAAGCTGAAGCCACCTTTGCTTTGGTGCTGCACCAACAGCTTCTCAAAGGTGCTGGCTCCAGCTGTGCCTCTTGTTGCCATCAGCTCAATCTGTCTTGGCTCTTGCACCATAGCCAGACAACTTCTGTGCTGCCACCATCACATAGGCTCCTCATGCAGTGTCTCAGGTCTGATCCTGGACTTGTCATCCTTACAGCTTCCTCAGGTGCTTCCTAAAGGCTAAGAATTGGAGCCAAGTGCAGGCAGGGTGCTTTGCTTTTCCATCTCCCAAACAAATGTCAGCAGGGAGTATGCACATTTGCAGTTGTTGAGCTATGGCTAATTCAGATTACAAGTATTTTATGTCCAGCATTCAGGATGTGAAACCTGAGCTCCATTGAAACCCCAGAATCGAGAAAACATGCTCTTGTCTAAACCCTGAAGTTTGGTTATGCTTCCTCTTCCCGTCAGTAGCAACAAACAAAACGTGATACCTGCCAGGTTTTGTGCAGCCTGTTTGGCCTGTGTTACTCCAATATTTCATGGCATTTTGCCCCTGCCTGTAGTAATAGGTGTCAAAGGAAGTTGCGCACTTGCAGTGGGATGCCTTAATCATACTTAGTCAGCAAATGTTTAGACTCTGGCACCCTGCTGACTTTCTCTCTTGGAGTAAAAAAAAGAAGTTTTTTATTTCCTGCAAAATCTATTTCTATTGGTGGGAAATAAAGTCCATGGAGTGAAGTACCAGAACCCAAACACTGTCCTGTAAGCCTTGTAAGCTGCATGGAACAGAGCTTATTTCCATTTAGATATAACTATGCTGAGTTGGTCTGTTGTCATTACACAGTTAACCATTGCACAGTTAACCTCCCTCAGAAGGGAGATGGAGATGTCTTTCCTTATTAAGGTGACTTTGGATGCTGAGAGTTATTAAAAGATTCACCTTTGCTCTTGAAGGAAACATCTTTCTTCATAGGTTCTTGGTTAAAAAACACACAACATGAAATCACCAGGGAAATAAATGCCTGCAGACATCACGTTGACACAGCCATCCAGTGTAGCTGAGTACTAGGAGAGGTGTGACACTTTTTCCCTCTTCTTCTGGTATGGTCTGACAGGTGTTTATGCTCTGGCCTTGCTGGTTTGGACTGTCCTGCTGTGGTGGTTTTACTCGGCTGCGCGGCCGAGCTCCACCACAACTGCTCTCTCACTCCCCCTCCTCAAAGAGGAACGGGGAGAAAATACGATGAAAAGGGCTCAACGGTTGAGATAAGGACAAGGAGAATGTTCAGTCATTCTCGTGACAGGCAAAACAGACTCAGCATAGGGAGATAGTAAGATTTATTGCCTATTACTAACAAGCTAGAGAAGCGAGAAACAAAGGAAAGAAACCAAAAGCACCTTCCTCCCCATCCACCCTCTTCCACCTCCTCCCCTCCCGAGCGGCGCAGGGGAACGGGGGAACGGGGGTTACGGTCAGTCTATAGCGCTGCTTCTCTGCCGCTCCTTCTCGGTCACTCTCGTGCCCTGTGCTGTGGGGTCCCTCCCACGGGATGCAGTCCTTGCCGAACTGATCCGGCGTGGGCTGCCCACAGGCAGCAGCTCTTCAAGAACTGCTCCAGATATGGGTCCGTACCACGGGGTCCATCCCTCAGGAGCAAACTGCTCCAACCTGGATCCCCCACGGGCAGCAGCTGCTGCCAGGTCACCTGCTCCTGTGTGGGCTCCTCTCCACGGGCTACAGGTCTGGCCTGGAATCTGCTCCAGCAGGGGTCTTCCACAGGCTACAGCCTCCGTTGGTGCAGCTCCATCTGCTCCACCGTGGTCTCCTCCACAGGCTGCAGCGTGGAACCTTCTCTTGTACCAGCACAGCTGTGAAGCTAGCCCAAGAACCAAACCAGCTGAAAAATAACTAAGTTTTTCCTGTTCCTCTTGGGCAGTTATTTCTTAGGCAGATCTATTTTCTGAGTGGTCTGCCATCTAGGAAAATACAAAGTTTTTGTTTTGTTTTGTTTTCTAGTACTGAAAAGGCAGGGAAGTCAAAGTGGTTGGTTAGGATGGCATGAGAAGCACTGCTCCTAAAGTATGGCTTTGGGAGGGTTAAATGGCTGGGTGATGTTCTGTCCTACTGTGGCCACACAATTTCTAGCACTCAAGCTCTACACACTGAAGTGTCGTGCCAGGAACACACTGTCTGAGGTAACGTCTCCCTTATCTGGTCCCATGTTTGGGTTTGGGGGATTTTTTCCATGCATTGCATCTGATAGACTTTCAGTTGCCTTGGTTGAGGGATAGAATAAAAAAGGTCATAAGCCACAGTGAGCAGCATGTTCTAGGACACCAGTTTCAGATGAGGGGTATGTTTTGCAACCCACACAACTTTTCTTGTCTTGCTACCCGTCAAGCTTCAGCACAATTTCAGTGCTGGCCATCCAGTTCATTAAACTGAAATAAATGACAGATTTTATGAAGAGAATAGCAGTGCTGTAGCACTCCTTGCCAAAAGACGTTGCAGCAGCAGGAAGCCTACATGGGTTCCTGGGGAAGCCAGACTTGGAAGAGATATCCAATAGCAGGTGAATGAGCAGATAAATTTTAACAGACTCAGGGATTTCCTGGTATTGAGAGCAACTGGAAGCTAGGAGAGGTCTGTGGAGGAGTGACGGTGTACGCTGGGCCTGATCCTACTCTTCACTTTTCTTAATAGTCCTTCCTGCAGAAAAAGTACTGAGATAGGTGGTGTGAACCCACACAGCTGTTCTCATATTCCCATGACTGGAAGTATAAAAACATGACAATGATGGAGCTTGCTTGGTCATTCCTTCAGTTCACTAACACCACTGTAGACAACCATTCTTCCATATATTTTTTTTTTCATGTAATTTATTAATGGTTTCATTCCACAGATATCAAGTCTTAGAGGGAATCCTCTTGTGTGAATAGTAAACTCTTCAAAATTTGTCAACTGTTTCTTCTGTCTATCACTACCTGTTCCATTGTTTCAACAAAGTCTGCTGTCATTGTCCATTACATTGCATCAGCAGGCTTCACCGTTGCTTTTTATCCTTCTGACAATTTGTCATTCTGGCATTATTTCAGTCACCTAAGTAGCTATTTGTCGGCTCAAGATGTGAGTTTTCCAGTGTTTGTAGCAATATATTTTTTTTTCTTTGTCTTTTCAACCTTTAATGGGCCATCAGATGAAACACTGTTGGTGAAAATCACCTGGAATCATTTGTGTAGAGCAGGCTCTTTTGTCATCATTATTCTGTTGTATTAGCCTTTGGAATATAAATAGTTCTCTTTTTGCAGATGATACTGTTCCAGCTTCTCATTGGATATTATTTTTTGATTGAAACTTCTCACTTCTCATTAATTTACTGTGATTTCAGTCATAAAATGTTGACTCTTTCCAGACATATTACCCTACAATGAGATCACTTGGCTCTGACATATATAAAGAAAGAAAAAAGAAAAAAAATAGGACTTGGAACTTTCCAGACTTTTCTATTGGCATGTTGCAGGGAGATGCATGGACTAGATATAAATGTTCCATTGTGTTTGGAATGAAACACAAACAGGTGTGACAAATACTACTTATAACCTCCTTAAATTCCACATTTTAAGCTATAATGGTAGGCGAAATTGACCATAATAAAAATGTGCAGCTGTTATTTAATGGTGGGATTTCCACTATAGATTTTGTATTCTCCAAATCAAAAGATCTCCTCTCTCCTCCTCCCAAACTCCACCCTCTTCTCTCCCCCCACCTCCACGGGTGGAGACCTCCAGGGATGGGGTATCCACAGCTTATAGAGGCAAACTCTTCCAGGGCCTCACCACCTGCCAAGTGAATAATTTCTTCCTAATATCTAATCTAAATCTCCCCTCTTTTAGTTTAGAACCATTACCCCTTGTCCTATCACTACACTCCCTAACAAATAATCCCTCTCCAGTTTTTCTGTAGGAATGCTTTAAGTACTAGAAAGCTGCAATGAGATCTCCCCAGAGCCTTCTCTTCTCCAGGCTGAACAACCCCAACTCTCTCAGCCTGTTTTCATAGCAGAGGTGCTCCAGCCCTCTGAGCATTTTCATAGCCCTCCTCTGGGCCCACTGTAACAGGTCCATGCCTCTCTGGTGCTGAGGGTCCCAGAGCTGAATGCAGTACTCCAGGTAGAACAGAGGGGGACAATCACTTCCCTCATCCTGTTGGCAATGCTTCTTTTGATGCAGCCCAGGGTACGGTTGGCTTTTTGGGCTGCAAGTGCACATTGCTAGCTCATGTTGAATTTTTCATCCACCAACATCCCCAAGTCCTTCTCCTCAGGGCTGCTCCCAACCCCCTCATTGCCCAGCCTGCATTCATGTTTGAAATTGCCCTGACCCAGGTGCAGGACCTTGCACTTGGCCTTACTGAACTTCATGAGGTTCATATAGACCTTCACTGATCTATCAACCACAGAGCTGCTATTCTATTTATGACTACCTTTAAACTGTGTCTTTCCATCCTTTAGCATATGAATTCATAGAAAAAAAAAAAAACACTTCGCTAGTGATGTAGAGAGAGATTAAACTGATTTTCTGGTTTTATTTTGTATGATAAACTCCCTTTTCTGCTGAACTATTCAAACTCAAAGTCTGTGTCTATCCAAAGGTCAGATCTGACACCTAAGGTTTTTCTGGGGCACAAAAACAACCTGACAGAAACTTTATGCTGACTTTACTGTGTAGATAAGCTTTGTGATGGCAGTAGGCAGAAAGGCTGTGGAAAGAGCTACCCACACAAGCATCCCCATTCAGAAGACTTCTGGTTATTTAACTAACTAGGATAACTTAATTTTCATAAATGTAGGACTACTTCTGTGATATCCTGCAGAGTTAGAAACATGAGTGCCTTGGGCAATATGTTTGCTTGAATTTATACACACAGAAACGAAAGGGAAAGGGATGGTCTGATATGCCTATCTAGTCAGTGGCAGAAGGTGAGGACCTCTAAGACCTTCAGAAGGAGCTCTTCTCCCTAAACTGGCTACCGTTGACCCTTGCTGTTGACTGCATTGGGAAATAATACAAAATTCCTATTTCTACCCCCAGTCATGTTGTAAGCTGGCTATATATGTTTTCTGAGAATAGATGTTACCAGTGAACTCCCACTCAGTTCTTCATTCTCAGACTAGCTTTGTGGTCAAAGCAGTCAGTACAAAATACCAAAGCAAATCAAACTAAACCGAATGAAAAACAAGCAACAACAACAAAAAAACATCTCTTGCCCTGAAGACTGCGCTCTCTCACAACCTATTTGGACCCTTTCTGTTTCTTCTGAGATAGCTGGGCTCTTTTGTGCCTGGTAGTGAAGTTTTGCCTGTTGAAGGAAAACAGGAGGGACCCCAACCCACCTAAGAGAAGTCAGAGTCTCAGAATACACATTTCATTTTAATGTCCATCCCACATTAATTTGGCTAGAGTAAAATTCATTCTTGCCTGTTCTCTTTCTTCCACATGATTTATAATCTGCCAATACATAACATCTCAGTTTCAGTGGGTAGGGGGGAGTGTTCTTTCAGTGATGTAGAAAACTATACAGAACTGAGTCTTCTGGTTTCTAGATAAGTATTTGGACTGAAGGTCGTCTCTGGGCATTGTGGATTTTTCTCAGTCTGAGTTGTAAATGATTTTACATAGGAGAGCAATCTTTGTCTTGTCCAGAGGATAGGATTCTGAGTGTGTAGAGTACCTGTCTTTAGCACAGAAGAGACCCTGAATGAGTTAGGCAACTCTGGACATTATCAATGTACAGGATTTTTGCCTGAGGTGTGGGTCAGTCCTATTTTTAAGGCAATTGTCAACTAGAAATACATGACAGCTGGAGCCTGAATGATGGACAACTTGAGGCCATGTCTATATTGGAAGGGCTTGAAATGATCTTTGGGAATAGGAGACTGACTCTAACCTTCATAGTGGTGCACCAGAAAAAAAAAAAAAAAAGTCCTTTAGCATTTTCAAGGGTAATGGAAATGAATACCAGGAAAGAAAAGTCTCCTGTTAGTTTGAAAGAGAGAAAACAGCAAATCTGATTACTGTCTGGATGTGTAGGGTCTGACCCAGTTGTCTCCATGTATCCATCTGCCCTGTCACATCCACAGCGGTGTGGCACATCTGCACCATGGTTGCTGAGGCATAAGGAGCTGACCAGGGAACATCCTCAGCTCAGTGGCCTAGCCTGTGATCAGTGTGTTATGTACTGCACATAAATGCAATGCCACCTGAGGAAGTCAGACAATTCGTGGAAGACACAAGCCTCAAGATCATTACTAAGCTAATCAGAAATACAGAGACAGGCTGTAGCAATCCTCATGTACTTATCATAGAATCATAGAATATCCCGAGTTGGAAGGGACCCATAAGGATCATCAAGTCCAACTCCTGGCACCGCGCAGGTCTACCCGAAGTTTTAGACCATGTGACTAAGTGCACAGTCCAATCGCTTCTTAAATTCAGACAAGCTTGGTGCAGTGATTACCTCACTGGGGAGCCTGTTCCAGTGTGCAACCACCCTCTCAGTGAAGAACCTCTTCCTGATGTCCAGCCTAAACTTCCCCTGCCTCAGCTTAACACCGTTCCTGCGAGTCCTATCACTGGTGTTTACGGAGAATAGGTCACCTACCTCTCCACTCCCCCTTGCGAGGAAGCTGTAGACTGCGATGAGGTGCCCCCTCAGCCTCCCCTTCTCCAGGCTGAACAGGCCAAGTGACCTCAGCCACTCCTCATACATCTTCCCCTCTAGGCCCTTCACCATCTTCGTCGCCCTCCTCTGGACACTCTCCAACAGTTTAATGTCTTTTTTGTACTGTGGTGCCCAGAACTGCACACAGTACTCGAGGTGAGGCCGCACCAGCGCAGAGTAGAGCGGGACAATCACTTCCCTCGACCGACTACCGATGCCGTGCTTGATGCATCCCAGGGTACGGTTGGCCCTCCTGGCTGCCAGGGCACACTGCTGGCTCATATTCAACTTGCTGTCAACCACAACCCCCAGATCCCTCTCTGTGGGGCTGCTCCCCAGCGTCTCGTCACCCAGTCTGTACGTATAGCCAGCGTTGCCCCTTCCCAGGTGCAGGACCCGGCACTTGCTTTTGTTAAACCTCATGTGGTTGGTGATCGCCCAGCTCTCCAATCTGTCCAGATCTCTCTGCAAGGCCTTTCCACCCTCATCCGAGTCCATAACTCCTCCAGTTTTGGTGTCATCAGCAAATTTGCTCAGAACACCTTCTAGTCCTATATCCAAATCATTTATAAAAACATTGAAGAGGACTGGCCCAAAATGGAGCCTTGAGGGACCCCACTAGTGACCATCCGCCAGCCTGATGTGGCCCCATTTACCACAACCCTTTGAGCCCTGCCCGTCAGCCAATTGCTCACCCATCATATGATGTTTTTGTTAAGTTGTATGCTGGACATTTTGTCCAGTAGGATCCTATGGGAAACTGTGTCAAAAGCTTTGCTGAAGTCCAAAAAGATCACATCAGCTGGTTTCCCTTGATCAACTAGATGGGTGATCTTATCATAAAAGGAAATCAGATTTGTTAGGCAGGACCTTCCCCTCATGAACCCATGTTGGCTGGGACCGATGACTGCATTGTCCTCCCCCAGGTGCGCTTCAATAACTTCAAGGATCATCCTCTCCATAATTTTACCAGGCACTGACGTGAGACTGACAGGCCTGTAATTGCTAGGGTCTTCTTTCTTACCCTTCTTGAAAATTGGCAAAACATTTGCCAGCTTCCAGTCCAATGGGACCTCTCCAGATTCCCAAGATCGTTGAAAAATAATTGAGCGAGGTCCCGCGATGACATCAGCCAGCTCTTTAAGCACCCTGTAAATTACCTGAATGAACAATGCAGGGTGGCTGGCAGTTGCTACGGAGTCCAATAAATGGTACACACTGAGTCTGTGGAAGTGCAGAGGACATGAGGGCACACCTGCCATTATTTGTCATTCTTTGCAGGACAGATTTTTGCTGAACAATCCACATGCATTTTTAATAATGTTTTTATCATTTCTAGTACTTATGCTTCTGCATTAGGGATGTTCATAAACCCTAACAGATACTAACATATGCACAATAGGTAATTAAAAAAAAAAAAAAAACATCCTTTCTTGTTTCCTCTTTTAGGTTTGATTCCCTATTGCACTCACAAAGTGCTGAGGGACTGGTTCAAAAAAATATCTATATATATTAAAAAAAAAAAAAAGTGTAGTGATGCAATCCCTGTAATGGAAGAGCATGGCTCCAGAAGTGTAGCTTACCTGCCACTGAGAAGGACACCCACAGGCCCCAATACCTAGCACAGGTGAGTGAAATGGGTGAGGCTTCAACAGAGCTCAGTGTGGTACTACTAAACTGGCTAGTAGGAAACAAAAAAGATGACTGTGCTGGAAAATCTGTTTCCTTTGACACTTCAGTGAAACTGAGATTTGGAACAGAAAACCATCTGTTGGCATAAAATAATAGGTTTCTTTCCTTAGAAATGAAAAAACCTGCTACTAGTTTTTGCTACTCTCAGCGCTCAAAATCCACCAATTTAATTGGCTCCTCTGTGAAGGAGTATTTCTCCGTATTTCTGCATTTCTTTATATTTCTGAGCCATAAAGAATGCAAATTTGTTATTGTGGAATCTGTTACTGTCCTCAACCATTAAACTTGCCTCTTGCACTCAAGCTGTAGAAACGCAGGGCATTTATTCATGCTGCATTCCCTAGTGTTTTCAAGAAATGGCAGCAAATACATGTTTCTATGACATATATTTGAAATTACTGTGACTTTTGAGGTATGTTCACACAGGTTATTTCACTCGTGTAAAAAGATAAAAGATTGCTGTCATCTTTGACCCCGCTAATGTCAGGGCAGGAAGCATGAAGCAATATCATGCTGGGTAGATGTAAGCTTGCACTTGAAGGTTTTCTGCTTCAAGGCTAGAACAAACGGAGGAAGGAAATGAGCTTTTTCAAAAAGCCCAGCTAGAGACCTCACAAGATCAGACCTCCAGGCTCTGCAGGAATTCCAGGTCTCAGAGAAGGAAAAATGTTTTTCTAGCTCTTTGCAGAATTATTAATCACAACATTTATGAGATGAAATGAAATAAGAGACAAAAAAAAATAGGGGGGGAATTTAAACTCAAAGGAGTTACCTCATTTTTAGTTTGTTTTGTCTGTTTCCCTATTAATGTAAGAAAATAAGAATTATCGTACCAGCTAACACACATACATATGCAAAAACCTCACCTAGGTCTTTATCCTTTTGCTAACCAAAACCACAAGGAAAAAAAAGAAAGAAAAACAAAACAAAACAAAACACAGACCAAAACCAAAATACAGACAAAGGGGAGGATGATGAACCCTGGTAGTCCTTACCGGTTTCAATCAATCATGTGGGATGGACATCCTCAGTATAAAGTAACTTCTCCAACAGCATCTTAAATGGTGATCAATGTATCTTTTCTTCCTAAGTTCATGTCATAACTTCTGAACACATTTCTATACCTATTTTGGCAAATTCATGTGGCAACAAATTTCATCTTTATTTACGTGAAAGAGTAGCTTTCTCTGTTTTAACCATGTGGTGATAATTTCCCTATTTCTTTTATCATGAAAGGTACTGAAAAATCACTCCCTGTGTAATTTTTCCTCATGCTAAAAGTCCTCCCTTTTGTATGCGGAGAGTGACAGTTTATTTGTTTCATCCTTGCAGCAGAAGTCCTCTGGACCTCTGAGAGCCTTACCACTCCTTTAGGTAACATTTGTGCTGTTATATCCTTTTTGTCATTGGTGACCAGAATTGCATCCAGTGCACAAGATAAGAGTATGTTGCATCAGTATAATAACATTTCCTGTTTTGTTCTTTATTCTTTTTCTAATAATTCCTCACAATCCATTTGCCCTCTTGGCAGCTGCTGAACATCAAGCTGTTTTCAGGAGAAAAAAAAATACAAAATAACCCCAAGATGTTATTCCCAGGTTGTGGAAGCTGATAATTTTCTGTGTGTTGGTAAGACCATTTGTCTGAGAATAGTGTTTTGTGTATATCATTGGCCAACAACACCAAGCACAAGAAAGCTAGAGAACACCTAATTTCATGGGGCACCCTGTGAACATTTACACACTGTTCAAAAACTACCTGACTGATGCAGAGCTGACCAACGGACTGGCATCATGTTCCAGTTAGTTTCACCGGATCTATGAAACTTCCAGCGTCTGGGAACTAGGGTTATTTAGTACGGCTGTCAGGCTGCGGCATGGGATGAGGCTGTGATGTAGTGAGGGGAGGAGAGAGATGTACCTGCTCACATTGTAAAACACACAGCATGCTCTTCACTGCTGATGTGGGAGGTTTTGGGCAAATTTGCCTCTGCAGGCTGTTAGCTGTAGAGCAAAAAGCTTATGAATGCTTATTTATTGGCCAGTGGTCACAGACTCTGAGAGCAGTAAGATCTCTAGGAGCTGGGCAGGCTACCTGACAGGAGTGCTTGAGACCTGTAGCTTTTGAAGGCAGAGATACGCAGAAGCTGCAAGGAGACCATGCATGTTCTGCTGCTGGCTGTGGAAATGGGGTGAAGCAAAGATGTTTCTAATTGAACACTTTTAGATAAACAGAATTAACTGAAACTAACTGAACTCTATTCTGTTCAGAAATTAGGAGTTTGGCCTTGTGATGAATACAAAGATGAGCAATTGATACACCAAGACTGTGTTATGCAGGAGGAGTAGGCATGGTGAGCATGAATGAGCAAAAATAACTCCTTTTAGAGTGATAGGAAAAGAAATGTGGTTCCTGAAACAGCACATCTACCAAGAAGACTTGCAATAAGTCCCGTGGAGAGCTGCAAGAAGGTGCTTTCAGAGGAATTTTTGGTTAGTGGAGGGAGAGAAGGATTAATTTTATATTTTCATGGTGAAAGGAACAAGAAATTCCACAAACTTCCTGCAACTGACCAAGCCAGGTGCGTACATTTCTACAATAATCAGCTAAATCACTGACATATTCTATCCTAGTTTCCATATAACTAGATGTTGGAAGCCAGCGTCAAAGAAGGTTTTACTGCTCATAGTCCTCCCTATGTTGATAGGTGCTCTAATGTCTAAGGAGTAGAACAAATTTCTGAACACTAGCAGAGGATGTCCAGACACTTGAGTGAACATCTGGATACTTCAATTACAGAAAAAACTAATAAAGTGTTGTTGTTGTTGTTTTTATTCTGGAAAAAAAAAAGTTGGGTGACATTTCCTTTTCACAGGAAATGTTCTGGCTTTCATGGAAAACCTTGATTTCCTTTTCAAAATGCTTAGAACTTTTAGGGACTGAAAACTCCAACTGGCAGCCAGATCTGATGCTAAATACAGTGAGCTAGTTCTCATAAAAAATGTTTGTCTAAAAACTCAGTCCATAGCCTATAGGCAAAACAAAACATTTTCTCAAATAGTGATATTATCAAAAATATAAATAATTATTAAAACTAAAGCTCTGTTCCTACATGTTGTCGATATGTTATGACCCTGTTTTATCAGTAAGACATTCGCTTCCAGTAATTCATATACATTTAGGAACAAACAAGGCTATTTACTATGAAGTCACTATAAGCTATATCCTTTGTCAGCAAAGATATTAAATGACTTTTCAAAGAATCCCAATTTGGTTCAGTCTTGTAAATTAGGAAGAAGTGTGTCTTTCCCATTCAAGTCACAATTTCCAGTATATTATGTATTTATAGAAGTTTCTTCCTAAGAAATAGTGTGGAAGAACTCCTTATTCTCAGGGAAGAAGTCAGATATGAACAACAATATACTGAATAACTTTCAATTTCAACAATAATGGGAAATAGAGCAAGTGCTGCACAAGAGATTAGGCATTTGCTGTTACACTAAGCAGTGACCTCTTGGATCAAGTTGTCTTTAAATTAAAATTGGAAGATTTCATCTTGTCTTTGCTCTGGACCTGTTTCCTAAAATTATTTGGACACAGGATGGCTGATTTATTCAGCTTTCCTTTTGTGGATAAACTTTGGATAGGTTTCTTGCCCAAAGATATTTGCGGGCTCAGACTCACTTTTGTCTCTGTCCTGTAAAACAGTGTGGCATCCAAGGCAGCTTGACAGGACCACTGGTGGGAACAGAAGACCCTGGGGGCTCAGCGTAATATTTTTATTTCCATAAAAAGCAACAGATGTACTGCAACAATCCCCTCTCTGGCTGGCTTTGTGGTCTTTTTATGGGGATCCTGCTGGTGACCCGATCACATTCAGAACAGCTGCTGCTATTTTCATTCTGGCTATGCTGTTTCCAGCCTCCTTAGGATGGCAGTTCAGCTGCTTTCCATTTGGGAAAAGGCATGGAACAGAGAAATTGAGAACTTTGTTATAAAGGGAATCTGGTTTTAAGATGCAAAGGTAATGGTGTTAAGATTTTTGTCTGAACAATATCATCCCTAGCCTGACAACTATAACTACCATTGTCAAGATTTTATAAAAACTGCTGGTGATTAAAGGACTTCTCAAGTGACATATCAACATGCAAACCAAAGGCAAATACGTGCCAACCACATTAAGAAAAAAAGCACACAATTCTTGGACAATTCTCTCTTTCAAGATACTCTCACCTCCATTTTGTATCCTCTGAACACTAGCTAGCAATTACAGGAGAGCCGAAAGCCTGATAAGAAACTTAATAGCTGTGCCTTAGTGGGATGGAGGAGATCGATGAGTATGATGAAAATGCTATTGGCTCTGTAACACGTAAATTGCCATTAAGCCTTTTCTGTCCACATGCATGTCCTCATATACTGTTGTGTGGGACCCTGCTATGCAATAACCATGTGGCTTATCAGTCACACAAAGCAGCCCCCTGACTCAGACATCATAGGACTCCCATCTTGGTCCTGAAACCTTTCCACAAACACCAAGATGCAGGAAGGGGGGTGGTGTGCTCTGATGTCTCACTTCATTGGTTGGGCACGTGTCCCTGGTACAATATGTACCCCCAAGTGTCTTTTTAAGATAACGACAAAGTGCCTTGAACTTCTCAAAGAAAGGAACCAGCAGAGCCGTTTTGGGACCAGCTTATTCATCTTTATCACAATGGTAGTCATGATAGAACTGAATGATTAATGATAAAGACCAGGGACAACTCTTACCTTGGGGAAAAATGAGTCCAGCCCCATCAGATTATCTACAACCCTTGAAAATTTTTCTGAGTCTTACTTCCCTTTTTTGCAGAAAGAATGTGGTGAACTGCATTGGGCTTATGTGACAAGGCTTTGGTAGCGGTGGGGGTGCTGGAGTGTCCTCTGTGAGCAGAGCCCAGCAGCTGCCCCATGTCAGATCAGAGCCAGCTCCAGCCGGCTCCAAAAGGGACCTGCTGCTGGCCAGAGCTGAGCCAGGGAGCGATGCTGGGTGGGCCTCTGGGAGAGCAGATTGAAGGAAAACCTGATGTGCAACAGCAGCTGGGAGAGAGGAGTGAGAACCAGCCCTGCAGACCCCCAGGTGAGTGCAGCAGGAGGGCAGGAGGTGCTCCAGGCAGGCAGCAGCAGTTCCCCTGCGGCCTGTGGAGAGGCCCCTGGTGGAGCAGGCTGTCCCCCTGCAGCCCATGGGTCCCACACGGAGCAGATCTCCACGCTGCAGCCCGTGGAGGAGCCCCCGGTGGAGCAGGTGGATGTGGCCTGGAGGAGGCTGCGGCCCATGGAGAGCCCCCGCAGGAGCAGGCCCCGGGCCGGAGCTGCAGCCCGTGGAGAGGAGCCCACGCAGGAGCAGGGGGTCTGGGGGGAGCTGCCGCCCGTGGGGGACCCGTGCTGGAGCAGTTTGCTCCTGGGGGATGGACCCCGTGGTACGGAGCCATGTGGGAGCAGTTCTTGAAGAGCTGCTGCCTGTGGGCAGCCCCCGCAGGCTCAGTTTGGGCAGGACGGCATCCCGTGGGAGGGACCCCACGTGGAGCAGGGGCAGAGAGGGACCGTGAAGGAGTGGTGGAGACCAAGGGTAAGGGACTGACCGTAACCCCATTCCCCATTCCCCTGTGCCACTCAGGGGGAGGAGGTAGAAGAGGGCGGAAGCGGGGAAGGTGTTTTTTGTGTGTGTGTGTGTGTGTGTGCGCGTGCGTTGTTGTTGTTTTTTGTTTTGTTTTGTTTGCTTTAGTTTCTCACTGCCCTAGCTTGTGACCAATAGGTAGTAAATTTCATTAATCTGCCTACGCCAAGTTTGTTTTACCTGTGAAAGTAATTGTTGAGTGATCTCCCTGTGCTTATCTCAAACCCTGAACCCTTTTTTATCTTATTTTCTCCCCCTCATCTTTTGAGGAAGGGGAGTGAGAGAGCAAGCAATGTGGTGGAATTCAGATGCCCATCAATGTGAAACCATCACATGCACATGGTAGCCCCAGGCAAGGTGCCAAAATGCGCAGGAACAAGAAAGACGCACCCTCAGTAGGGTGGGTCTCCACCAACTAAAAAACATGAGACCTACTGTGGGTATGGGCGCACCTAACAGCAGCTTCCCCTGCCAGGCTGCCATTTGGTGACTCCACCAATGCTTTCTGACTCGTCCTCAAGAACTCTATGTAGTATAACCTTCCCTGCCAGGGCCACTTCTGTCCAGATGTCCTCTACAGTGGGCAATGACAGCCTGCAAGCAGGCTGTAAAAAAAGTACACACAAATTATTTCCTGGCTTATACAGACAGGTATTAGACTATCACATCTGTAAGCTAAGCACACTTTGTTGGAGCAGGGTGGATCTTGATGTTGCTGAGTTGCTGTTTACCTATCTTGGCTTTTTATCTCAGGATTTTATCTTTCTCATGTCATCTTTTTTTTTTTTTTTTTTTTGTCTCGAACTCTTGAGCTCCTAACTATTATAATCTCAATAACATCATTTGAACTATATTTTCACTTTTCTTATCTAGCATGGCTTTAACTTGTGTACTTCTCACAGCTCAGGAGTGATTTTGCTAGCACAACTGAGTTAAGTTCATACAGCCGTGCAGCATCAAAACAGCCACTGGATCATAGACAGCTGAGTCACAAGGCCATTGACTACTAAAGTTGGTAGAGACCGGTGGGGCCGTCTACTGCATCTTGTTATCAATCCCAGATTTTTCTTTAAGGAAACTCTGGTGGCAACTCCACAAGGTTCCCAGCAAGCTATTCCAGTGCTTCGCTATCTTCCTTGTTATTTTTTTTCCCCACTGTCTTGCCTAACTATTCCCTGTTTCAGTTTAAGCCCATTACTTCTTGATTTGTTTTCTTGGAGGACAGATGATTCTCTTGCTCATTGGACTGCTATGCATACAGTCTACCAAAGGGGTATGATGCATGCAACTCCTCAAAGAAATTTTTGCCTTTTTTTGTGTAAACACATTTTTCCACATTTATACTGAACAGAATTTTTTTCCAAGCTGGGGGTTGTGGTTTAACCTGGCAGGCAGCTAATTACCACACAGCCGTTCACTCACCACCCACTAGCCTCAGGGGAGAGAAATGAAAAAATGTGTAAACTTGTGGGTTGAGATAAAGGCAGTTCAATAAGAAGGAAGGGAAAAACAATACGAAACAGAAAACAGAAAACAAAACAAGTGATGCACAACACAATTGTTCACAATCAGCTGACTGATGTTCAGCCAGTCCCTGCGCAATGGCAGCCACCCCCCACCCAGCCAACTCCATGTAGTTTTATTGCTGAGCATGACACCATGTGGTATAGGATATCCCTTTGGTCAGCCTGGGCCAGCTGTCCTGGCCGTGTCCCCTCCCAGCTCCTGGTGCACCCCCAGCCTCCTCACTGGCAGGGTAGCATGAGAAGCTGAACAGTCCTGGGCCCTCTGTAAGCACTGCTCTGCAACAACTAAAATATAGTTGTGTTATCAGCAATATTGTCGTCACAAATCGAAAACACAGCACCATAGAAGCTACCGGGGAAAAAAATTGACTCTATCCCAGCCAAAAACAGGACAGTGGGCCAAAAATAACAAAGCATTCAACATTCATTGCAATTTCTTACAAAAGCTGCAGGATGGCTTTTGCTCAGCTGCTAACTTTAATCTATAGCCATGAGCTCAGTTCCACACCTGCATCATGATCTGGGAATGAACTGGGCTTGAAGAATGGTCTATGGGATAAAGGACTCTTCTGAGGTCTGGAGCAATATTGCGAACATCTCTGATCTCACTTTATGACAGATCTAATTCTACATTCAGGCAATGGAAGATATCTTCAACTGAAGGTATTTAACTTTATCCTAGAGTGACCTGACATGTCATGGTGAGAGGAGGCTGAATATACACTGAATGCAGATAATTCGCTCCGTATTTTCTGCCTGAGTCTCTAGGGAATGGCATGAGGAAACAGGGAAGGCCTTGTTGCTGATGAAACTCCACGAACCTTAGCAGGAAGTGTTTTTTCAGCTTTTCAAGCTATCAATCTTAATAGACGCTGACTGGTTGACCAAAGCACTGTGGGATTTCATTGTTGCAGAATGTCCGTATGACACTTTGCATTTTCTGTGTCATATGGAAAGTGCAACCCCTAGACCACTTCAGAGGAAGTGACATGCCAAGATCGGGGGAAAGCATGGGTGTGGGCAGCAGTGGCAAGATGCTTGCCTACTGGCATATAATTGCTACATTTCTGTATATTAATACGGAGTTGCTGACAATGCTAGTGACTGCAACTCACAGCAGATTCCCAGAAACACTGGAAGTTATAAAGAGTATCAGCGACTCTGTCAGGGGAAAAAAAAAAGTGTTTGAATGACTGTGGTATAAAATCCTCTTGTTTGGTTCAAGAAAGAATGAAACATTGATTCTCAAAACGTCTTTAGGAGTTTTCTGCCAAGATGTACAAAGCTGATTCTTCCCTTGGAATATGGCTGATTTGTTACTGAAATCACCCCTTTAGACTAGCAGATACACATGAAGGGGACAGCTTGGGACCTTTGGTCTGATGGGCCCAGGTTTAGTGCTGATGCTTGGAAGGCTGCTCAGCAGTCTTGCACAGTGCTCCTAAAATGTCTTTCCGACATTAGGTAGCCCATACTACCTCCTGAGTACCTGCTCATGGTTGTTACAGTGCGCTGGGCCACTTCCATCCCTGTGGGGACTTCTCCCGCTCCTGCTTGCTCTCCCAGATTTTCTCCTGGATTTCTAGTGAAACTGCCCTGCTCTTCCAGCCTTCTTTCCCTCACTGACTTAATTTAGTCGTTGTGGTGTAGACAACTGTTTTCTCAGGGGCTTTATTTTATCAGTTTACCTTCCGTGAAGCAGTTTCCTGTCTAAAAAATCATTCCCGGTGCTCCAGTGATGTGTACAGCTGTTCTGCAGAAACTGCTCCCTGACCAGCCCTATCAAAGATACCACTTATTTTCAAAGCAAATCGGTTTTAAAGCACCCTCTGCCGACTGAGTGCTCCTCCTTTGTTCCCCTCAACTATGTAAGAAAGCCCCTAATTAGGCAGCAGGCTTATTTTTAGTACAATCACACTAAAATGGCATAATTTGTGATTAATGGAAAACCTATGCTCTCCGTAGAAGAGATCTGATTAACTGTAACTAGAAGATGCCATCTCTGATAGGTACCTAGGGTTACTAGTGTCATTTGCATGTTCTGTTCTGTTCAGTGGGAGGCGACTAGATGAAGCTGTAAATCATGCTCCTCCAGATACGCGTTGCAAAAAACAGTTAAAAAGACGTCCCAGTAGTCTCTGGTACAAGCAAAGGATCCAGTCACAGGGTAAACTACTTCTCTGCTGTTTGAATTTTCCAAAAGGTAGGTCAAATCTTTATTTTATCATTTAGCCAAAAATAAGTGAAGCTGTTGGAAGTACTATCTAGTATTTTATAAGAAACTTTATTTCAGTTCACTTACGTGTCTCTCTATCTCAATAAAAAATATTAGATTAAAATTGGGGATACACTCGTGATATACAAATAATCTGGGGACCAACCTAAAATCTTATCTATAATGAAGTGTATGGAAATGGATTTGTCTTCAGTTTTCTGACAGATATTTTTGCCAATTATTCAACAACAGAAAATATTCATTATGCAGTTCAGTATATTTATGTAAGTTCTTGCTTCAAAATATTTTATAAAAATAATGTATATATTATTTCTAGCATTGTCATACTTTAATATTGAAATTCCTAAATTTTGCCTTCATACCTGTAAATATTGTAGGCGTTAACTATCATTACTCTTCTGGAATAATTTCATTGTTACTGTTTCTATTTTCATAGCTCATTTTCAGTCAGACTGGATTTTCTGGTTTGATAAGAGACTGAAAATAACTTTCAAATGGAGAATGAGCGAATTCTATGTCTATGTAAACCTATCTCACACACCTGCTATTTCATGGTATTTTTACATTGTGAAATCTGTTAAGCTTCTTAAAGTAGAAATTACAATAGCATTTTCAAATTTTGTTGGTATGCAAGATATGCTACTTTTATAATGTTTGTTCAGTTTTATGAACAGCACTACAGTTTGTTGCTAAATACACTTTTGGAAAAAAAAATGCTATTAATACAATTGCCTTTGGAGAAGCAAGGAGTTAAGTCTTAGAGACTACTATTTCTGTAACATAACAAGGTAGTTCCCAGTTCTTTCATCCTCCTTTGATATTGGATCTTTAGGGGTTAGATTTTGACTTACGTAATTATGGCAAACCCTTGTATTTGGATCTAGTGCTTTTTCAGCCTCAGACTGAAGTTTTCCTTAACAGTGAATTAAGCTTATTACATACAGCTACTGTGAACTATAAGGAAGGAAGAAATTTATGGAAAATACATCCTTTTCTTTTTATCCCTGAATATTAGCAATCTAAATTTACGGTACACTGAGAACCTGAAAATGCAGATTTTACTATAGACAAATGTAAATATATATATCTACCTATATCTCTCTCTATATAAGTTCTTAATAAATAAGCAAAAACAGAGAGGAGACATCCTCTCATAAGTATTTTCAGAAGTCATGGCCTTTGTCTCACAGTGCTTTGAGCTGCAGGAAGCACTTTTAGTTGTAGGATGTAAGGTGTCAGTGCTTTTGTCTCGTGCCTCCTAATAGCCTTTTTATTTGATCCTAATATCACAGATGCGTGGATGCTTTCATTTTGCTTTGCAAAGGGTAATGCCACAAGCTCTGAAGCACTAGTGAATAAGTCCCTGTCTTGCCATCTACTGAACTAGAACTGCAACTTCTGCCTCAGTTTTTGTTGAGGTAATTGGGTAGCTTGCAGCTGATCGAAGTGGGAAATGCAAACAGAATTGCATTGTTCTTTTAATTGCCTGAAGTTTTTATTTATTTATTTATTTTCAAGGAACATTTGTCTTTAAGTAGAGCCCCTTATATTGCCCAAATTTGTATAGACAAACTCTACTTAAACTGATGCCAAAACATAGCTGCTTAAAAATGGGAGAGAAAGTAGTAAAAACCATTAGTAAAATTATCATCAAAATTATGGGGGAAGAATGTGTTCTTTCAGCACAACTATTTTGCATTGTTTTGGTGCAGGTTGGTAGCCCAGTATGTGTAAGGTTTCTTGAAGTAATACTTTTTCCGGAAACAGAAGGCTAAAGACAACAACCAGCAAGTACAATAGGCAAATACAATTTCTTACCCTGTGTTGTTCCGGCACTTGTTCGAAGAGTTGGTGAGGGTAAATAATTGGCTTTCCTCATCCCTGTACAAAGTTGTCTCTCAAAACAAAGGAAGCACAGCTCCTTGCAACTTTTTTTAATCACCAACCTTCAGTTTCTGGGACTGGAAACAGCACTGGCAATAAATGGATCAAAAGGATCTCCAATAGTTTTATTAGTTTGGAGCAAATATGAAATAAAATATCAAATGAGAAAGAATGTGTCTTCAGACAGTCTCCAACTGAGAAACTGATTTTCCTTAAAAATCACTCACTTCACTTTTTTGTCATCTTGCTTAAATATATGCTTGCTTAAAATAACTCTAAAAAGTAGTCAGACAGTTAATACAATTGGTATACTTTGTCTGGGACAAACAAGTTAATGGAACAGAACAAAACGCTTGGAGGGAAAAAACTCCCAGCAGAGCAGCAGGGATATTCATGCCTATATCAGTACCTTTTCCCATGCCTATATTAGTACTAATACTCAAATAATATAATATTAAATTCTAGTTATTATTCAGCTCAGTTTTTCACTTAGCTGATTCTTAGGGTCCGTTTGCAAACTTCACTGTGGAGACTCAGTTGATATGGATGTATCCAATCTCAGCTGTATGAGTTAGCCCCGCTGCAACTAGGTTTTGCATATCAAGTTTGCGTATGCATATACACAATCATGTATTTGGCATGCTGCATGCATTCACAGAATCACGCAGACTCACAGAATAGTTGAGGTTGGAAGGGACCTCTGGAGATCATCTGGTCCAACCCCCTGCCAAGGAGGGTCACCTAGAGCATATTGCACAGGATGGCATCCAGGCAGGTTTTGAATAATTCCAGCGAAGGAGACTCCACAGCCTCCCTGGGCGGCCCGTGCCAGTGCTCTGTCACCCACACAGTAAAGAAATGTTTTCTCATATTCAGTGAGAACTTCCTGTGCTTCAGTATGTGTCTGTTGTCTCTTGTCCTGTTGCTGGGCACCACTGAAAAGAGTCAGGCCCCATCCTCTTGACACCCTCTCTTCAGATATTTATACACGTTGATGAGATCCCCTCTCAGTCTTCTCTTCTCCAAGCTAAACAGTCTCAGCTCTCTCAGCCTGTCCTCATACGACAGGTGCTCCAGTTCCCTACTCATCATTGTAGCCCTCCTCTGGACTTGCTCCAGTGGCTCCATGTCCCTTTTGTACTGGGGAGCCCAGAACTGGACACAATACTCCAAGTGAGGCCTCACCTGGGCTGAGTAGAGCAGGATCACCTCCCTCGGCCTACTGGCAACGCTCTTCCTAATGCACCCCAGGACACCATTGCCCTTCTTGGCCACAAGGGACCATTTCTGGCTCATGGTTCACCTGCTGTCCGCCAGGACCAGCAGGCCAGCCCCCAGCCTGTACTGGTGCACGGGGTTATTCCTCCCTAGGCGCTGCACCCTGCCCTTGCCTTTGTTGAACTTCATGAGGTTCCTCTCGGCCCAGCCCTCTGGCCTGTCCAGGCCCCTCTGAATGGCAGCACAGCCCTCCGGGGTATCAGGGAGTCCTCCCAGCTTTGTGCCACCAGCAAACTTGCTGAGGGTGCTCTGTCCCTTCATCCAGGTCACTGATGTGTAAGTTGAACAAGACTGGGCCCAGTACTGACCCATGGGGGACACCTCCAGCTACAGGCCTCCAGCTGGACTCCTGCGCTGTTATGTTAAAAAGTAACTTCTAAATATCTATTAGTCTGGCCTAAGATTTCCTTAAAGTTAAAGTCAATGAACTGCAGGTGCTTGTATGTGGTGCTTTTCTGCAGCTCTAATGACAATGAGCAGCTCCTCACACAAACTGTTTCTAGGAGATCCTGGATGGTCACTCACTTCCCATAACAGGCATGGCAACAACCTCGCTGGGATGCCGCATTTTTGGTCTAAACCTCATATTTCTGGTAATTTGTGAGTATCCCTACAAAACACCTACACTGAAACACTCATGCTTTTCTCTTCCAACACTACATTTTTTTTTAGAGTTTAAGAATAAATCCCTGGATGTAATTAAACTTTCAAACAGAAGAAGTTTCCCACATCAATATAAAAACAATGGCATTTCTGAAAGCTCAAAATTGAGTTTGTTCTGAATTTCAGACTTGGCACAAATGTAGGCCAATGTTTGTTTAGTCTGGAAATCTTTGGCACCAAAATAAAAATTCCTTGCAGTTAATGTGACGACAGTACTTACGCTGCCTGTATGTTTTTTGCCTACTTTTTCACTAGTGTTCCTGTGCTTACTATCCATGGGATAAATTATAACTTGCTGCTAACTTGCTTTCTCTTGAAAACTTATCTGCCATCTGTTGCACCCGCTCCTTCGTTATATGTGATAGCAATAGCCACCACTCTGTAATCTGCAGTTAAAGATAGCATTCAAGTGAAGTCTTTATTAATGGTAAGTAGAATTCTTATGACTGCTTAATAGATCTGGATTGCATGTCTGCTGTTTCCTGAGATATTCACAGATTAGGTCAAAAGTAATGTCCACAAACCAATAACCAATTTCTGTGATAAAGTGGTTTTCTGGAGGGTTCCTGAGCAACACTGCCAGCTGCTAACTGCATACACCTAATTACAGGAGGTGTATGTCAATTAAACACAAATAAAACATCGATGAGGCACAGGATCTGCCCTACTACTATTATGTGAGGATAATATATATTCCTTTACCTATCTTTCCAGTCCATTTCTTCACTTCCCCTTCAGGTTTGCATTGCTGATGGTGCTCGTCTGTTTTTGTTCTTGCCGCTAAGCACTTACCTATGAGAACCTGTCTCTGAAGATACCTCCACAGAAAACAAAGCAGGTGGTGTGCACCTACGCAGTAGATTGGATGTAAGCTTAACTCAAAATCAAGGTATGTATTTTCAAATCCAGGATCTGTCTTTTTCTAAATCAAGGTATAATTTTTCATACTTGACTATGAAGAAGGTGCCAAAGTACATATGCCTTCCTTAAAAATAAAAATAAGAAAATAAAAATCAACGACGAAGGAGGAATAGGCTTCTGTATGAGGCCTACCATGGCAGAGTGATTCCCCCACCCTCAAATCAAACTAAGTCATAACAGTAGTTTCGATGGAACATCAGTTGTTGCATTGACTGTAGTGCAAAGAGCATCACCTCAAAGCTGTAGAATTGCTGCTACAGACACACACACATGTTCTGTACAGAACAGCCCACATGACTCAGCTTATCTCTGCATGATGCTGTTATCTGCTAGTAGATGTACATCAGCAATGTGGCAATAGCATAACCAATGTAGTGAGAGCATATTCTGAGATATCTTTTTTTTTTTTTCCTTTGGTTTAGAAATATGATGGGGTATGTACGTTTGATATTCCTATCTACCTTCCTCTTGGTTTCCGTGACATCAGAATCATGTGAGTCGCATTTAAAATCTATTTTCTAATTAATTTTATTCTGCAGAAGTGTTTAAGCTGGTACTGAATTAATAGTTTTTAACCTAAAATTAGCTAGTTTATCTCAAACCATTGATCACAGCTTAAAAGTTAGCTCTACATGTCGTTTTCTCCCTATATTAAAATGCACTGAGTAGTGTCCATTTCTCTGACATTAAGTATAGGTTTTACTTTTGCTCTTTGGCATCTTTGCAAGCAGAAGGAAAAGGCTTCTTGGAGGGTTTGGAGTAGCTGATCTTCCTGGCCCCAGCTGGGCAAAGTCTCCAAGAGCATGCTTAAATCACACTGAGCAGGTTTAACACATGCACTTTGTTGCACAGCTCTAGTGGCCCTGCAATCATTTCCTACCAGTGAAACAACATTATATAGCACTCACATTGTACCTAGTCTCCAGCTGCACTGCATATTTGTCTGAAAAACAGTGTAAGATACAATCTTTAAATATTTCCCCGTATTCTCAATTTTACAACATGAATAATAATTTTTAGAACAAACTAGATCTTTTAAGAGATCAAATTCTGCTGAAGAATTAAGCAAGATAATTTTTACAGATGTCACTGCGTTTAGATAAGGCCTCCCATTTTATCTTTGTTCTCTCTCCTTTATTTTTTCCTGAAGAGTGCTGTACTTCCATTGTGTTCCTCCTTTGGTGGGGCAAGGCAGGACTCGTGGGTGGGAATGCTGTTAAAATGATGGACTTAGGGTTGCTTATACCTGATGTGGATAATTTAGGTGTCTGAGTAAATGAGTCTATATGTAATGTCAATGGAGAAAGACCACTTCAGAAAGAATGAGAAGGCAAGCACTCACTATGCAGAAGGACTCACCCACGACCTGATCTATGCACGCATCTAAAGCCAGGCAGTGCTCCCCCAAAGTGTCATTTTTGATAGAGATTCTCTGTTTTGATTAGCTATTTGGTTACATCATCTCATTTTCTTGCTCCCTCATTTACTGTAGCTCCTGTACTGATCTGCCCAGTTTCTATCCTTGCCAATTTTCTCATGTTTCTCTTCTCCAAAACTGCATTTGACTTTCAGACCACAGTTTCTATGTTCGGCAGTCAGTTTACTGTTCAGGTACCAGGGCACTTAAATAGCTGTCAAAATTGCCTGTTTCAAGTTTCTCTGGACCAGTTTCAGTATTCAAAAGTAGAAATACATGCAGTTTCTTTAATAAAAAATTAGTTCCTTACTCCCAACTTTTTTTTTTTTTCATTTTTCTTTCTTTATTCCCAAGCTGTTTACTCCTCTGTTTACTCCTCTCATTCCTCTCTGGTGTCTTCAACTTTTCATCTGATTCTTCCTTTCAGTCTGTTGCATTTTTTTTTTACATTTTCATGATTTTAAGAAAGAAGCTCTTCTGTTTGTTGTTGTTTTTATCCATTTTCTGCATTGAAAAGGTAAAGCAAAAACTCCCCTCTGTTATGTAAATAAATATTATTACCGAAGGATGGAAAGCTAAGTTTATAAAACACTATTAAAACCAATAGTTTTCTTTGTGAAAGATTCATATTTAGAACTCTGCTTTGAATAAATACAGGATTTCAAGCAAAGATTTGCATGAGTTCATTTCAACCAATCGTACTTTCCAATTTAAAACTTTTTTTTTTTTTAACTATATGTCTTGTTTGAACCTAGGTGTTTTTGTTTGTTTGTTTGTTTCTTTTCTGTCCCACACATTATTTTTGCATGTCTTCATAACTCAAGATGAACAACTTTTTTTTTTTTTTTTTCTTGAAAAAAATCTACTGGGAATTCATTTGCTTTACATTTTCTCTGAAAGCTTGAGGATGGTAGTTAGAGCCATTTGAATGGCCTACTGATCCAGAAATACCAAGGTCTCCTCAGTCTTCAATGCAAATAAGGTTTAATTCATCTGAGATTTTAATATTTTGTTCATTTGCAGATGATGCAATGGAAGGTGAGGCTTTAGTTATAAGATGTCCCCTAGGAAATTCAGCTGTGAATGTCACCTGGTATCACACAGACACTAAGAAAATAATTCCTGAAGAAGAAGAGGGATCACGAATATTTTCATTAGGAAGATTTCTTTGGTTTCTGCCAAATTCTGTAGAAGATTCTGGAAACTATACTTGTGTTACACATTAGTAAGTAGAATATTAAAAAGAGAAAAACTTAAGATTTGGGAAGAAAAAAACATACATGTTTTAAAAATACATTTTGATTATTATCTGTGCAAATTATGCTATTTTTATGGTGTACAGAAATTTATTTAACTTCCATTCTGCAGTTGTTATTTTTATAACAGGCCCATTAACAATCAATATGCAATCGAAATATTGTAACCATCCATGTACTTTTAAAACAAGACTCATATGTTACAAATATTCATTCTATTCCACATAATAATACTGTCATTAAAATATCTTCATTCATTTTTTAAAGCCCGAATAATAGCACAAAAGAGTTCAACATGAGCGTGAAGGTGCATCCATACAAGGAAGGAATATGTTTCCCAAGCCGGATACTTTATCCAAATGACACTAGAAGAGGAATTATTGTTTGTCCTACATTTGACAATTATAAGAATGCTACTATGATCCAGTGGTATAAGGTAAAGAAAACCCTGATGGTGCCAGCTGTAGATCAGATTACTGTGAGATGTTATTTGCAGCCAAATAAAGAAAGCTTTCTTTTCCAGGATTGCAGACCTCTTCAGGGAGAGAGATATTTGAAGAAAGATAAATATATTTATATTAGTGACCTGACAAAGGAGGATGATGGTTATTATACTTGTCATTTTACCTACACTCACAGAGGAAATGTGTTCAATGTATCAGCTACAAGGATCTTTATAAGTGAAGGTAAGACAGTCATTTTCTAGCTTGCTAAAGTAGAAAAGATTATCATCTTCTTAAAGGAAATGAAACTCCTTTGTACAATAATGCAAAAAAAGATTTTTGGTTGGTTAGTTGTATCTTCTTAATGAAACTTTAGCTCAACTTTTTTTTAGATGAATTTTGTGGAAGGGAATTCCAAAGGAGCAAGCTGGAGATACAGTCAGACCTGTCCACATTTGTTTTCTTGGTAACATTTTCTGAGGGCTCTGGTTGCCTGCTGCAGTTGGTAGGGCTCGTATTTTTGAGGCGAAGGGTCTCTTTTGTGGGTTACCACAAAACTCCACTTTATATTTGTTTGGCAGGAAGAAGGCCTTTAGCTAGCGACAATCATCTGGTGATCACTGGATCACTGATATGCTGATGGCTCAATACCTGCTGCCCCATCTTGATTATCTAACATTTATTTTATAGTCAGACTGGAAAAAAAACACTTTTAGATTTCTGTTGACTGAGACAAAATGAGGGATATACATAGATGGAAAATTAACGGAGCTCTGTGATTACTGTCTTTGTTAAATTGAAAGTGTCCGTCATAGCTGAGTTGTGTGGACCTAGGGGTGTTTCTAGGATTCAGTGTCCTCACGGAGGCCTTGAATTTTGATGGCAGTCAGGGAAGAGCATGCCAGCAATCAGCAGTGCCATATTGTATCAGTTTACAAGACTTCAAAATGTGTTTTCATTCTGCAATCAGATCAATAGATTTTTTTTTTCCTGGTGAAACTAAATATTGTTCATTTGCAGGCTGACATCACAACTTTTTGTTGTGGGAAGGTGCCCAGCTTTATGGGAAAGATATTGATCTGGAGTGTAGAAGCCTCGATTAGTTTTTGCTGCTGTACCCAAATCTCAGTAGCAGAGTTTGTTCCAATTATTCTGAGCTGGATAGAAGAGATTTGAGCCAAGAGCTAGTATGGTGGCTTAGGAGGCGCCATACCTTTTCTCCTTCTCTTCCATGTAATACTCTGTTGGTCTACATGACAATCTCTGCCTAACATTCCATTTTTGTTTGAATGTACTTTCATTAAAACTTTTCTAACCAGTCAAGAATTTTGTTCTGCCTGGGTTATAATGGAAATAGCTATTACTTATTTGCCACAAAGCCACCTAAAATTACAGAGACCTTTGTTGCATCCAGACAGATTACTTCATTTCAAAGCTAATTTGGCTTTTTAGATCATTCTGAAAGAAAAGATTGCAACATAACATGTGAAATCTCAGAGTAGTCTTTTGAGTCTGCTTTAGTTTTTACCATTCAAAATACTTAACAACAACATTGTTGAGTTCTTATTAGCCCTTAAAATTAGTATGCTGGATGAATAAAGCTGTTATGCGTTGTTAATATTGGCTTATGATGTAAATCCCTGTTGCCTTGCAGATCTGCACTGACCCAGGGGATATTCTGCCTCTGAATGCCAACAGCTAAATGCTTAGCATTGCCAGCAAGCTAGGAAATTGCTGCGTTTCTCCCAAGTTCAGATCCAGCTAATGAAACTTAGACACGGTTAGGATAAGTAAAGAGAATGGCTTTTCTGGCAGCTTGGGAAAATGGTGCTAAATATGTTCTTACAGATTTTTTAGGGAAATATTGTTATGGAATTTACAGAGATGCCTTGAGAAGGAAAAGCTTATAATGAGGGAAAGGATAGCAAGCGATGTGTTTGGAGTGGGACGTATGCAACAGTATGAATGGTAAAAAAAGAAGCAAAATGCAACAGGGGAAAAAGATGCCTAACTGAAGCATCTGGATGTAGTTTGGGACCTGTCCATATCAATTATTACTGGAGATGGAATGTAAGAATATCAGAGGAAAAGTAGCACTCCTAAAAGCTAGTGGCAAGGGATGTTCAGTGTGATGGAAGACAGATGTAACAGGGAGTGGTTGTGTGCAGCACCAGTGTGGAGGGAAGCCCAGGAGCCGGATGTGCTCCATGTAGGGAACAGAGGTCAACAGAGGCAGGCAGCAGGGGAAGTGGGACTGTGTGTCATATATTGCACGGAAGTGTACATTCTAGCTATTCCGTATCATGGATAGGAGTCATTTCTCAAATGTCTGAAGGAATTTCATTTAAAAACAAAATTAGCAACCGAGAAAACACACAACTCCCTAACTGTATTTGCTTTTTTTTTCCCCACTCAGCATCTAAAAACAGTACTTGAGAAACTGAAACTTTTCTTTGCTCTTTATGTACAAATGTAAAAATTAAACAGGCAGAAAATATTTAAACTATTGACATGTACTGTCTCTGCTGTCTCACCAAAAATATCTGGTCATAGGAATAAAATCAGGTAATACTGACAGGAATGTGAAACACTGTTGTAATGTTTGCAAATCTACTTCAAGATGTTAAAGCATTAGCAGTACAAATGATAGTCATTATTTTACAAAATGAAATTTCACAACTTTCTAATCTATACTTCCTTCTCTCTTTAATTTCTAAAGCAAAACACCTGTCTCTACCTGCTCAAATTTTGTTTCCAAAAGATAAAGATGTGATAGAAGTAGAGCTTGGTAAGTACGGACTTTAAATTGTTTTTAAAACAGCTTGTGATGGCCTAATGAACGTGAGGATCTTGAAGAATTAATGATGGAAATGTTCGTTACTTCTTTTTTGCACTGTAATTTTAACCAGATTTAATGCACCTCAGGCAGAGATGTGAAGTTAGGAATAACTGATAGGATAATACTTAGGCATTAACCAGCAATTTAAGGACTTAAATAGCTTATTCTACTTTCACTGGGATAAACTAGGATGACTCACATGGTCAATTACCACATCTCAGCTGAAAGTGTGACAGCTTCCATGCACTTCAAAGAGGGCCTTAACTAAACCCTTTGAAACTGATGGTATCCTTAAGAGAGGATAGATGCCTGATGGTATCCTTAAGAAAGAATGATGGTATCATTAAGAGAGAAGGATAGAGCAACTAGAGATACTCTACTTGTGATTCTGGTCTGGACATAGCAGCTACATCTCTCCTGATGAATGAAGGAGAGCAAGGGTCATTGGTCCTGCCATGGTGGCTGGCACTGAGCAGATTGCTCTGGTCGTGGGGTGAAAGGACCAGGGACTGAACAAGCAAATAGTAGGCTGAACAGCTCTTGGTGCAGAACATGTGCCCTGTCTCCCATTTGTTTAGGACTGGGGATGTTCTCCATGGTTCAGATTCATCACCCCTTGTAACTTGTGGTAGGAGCAAGGGCCATCTAGGCTCTTTCTTTGTATAGTCAACGGAGAAAGCTGGGCTTCTCCAGAAAGTGACTCTGCCCATCTGAAACATGAATAGGTCGCCTAAGAAGCCTGTCTCCCAGAGGAGGTAGTATGAATCTGGGCCACTGGGAGCTGGGATCACAATTACTGTTCCACTGTTTCTGCCCTCCAGCACTTGTCCTACAGCAATACTGCTCTCACAGCATGTACTGTGGGGGACCTGGGCTCAGACTCCTTTTCATTCAGGCATGTATTCCTGTTCTTTTTTTTTCTTCTTTCCTCCAGTTTCTTTGTCACTCAGAATTAGTGCACCAGGAGCCTCTCTCTTTAATAAGATGGCTAGTCTTTAATACTCTCTGTGCTCTGCCTATCCTTCTTGGACAGTAAGTAATCTTGCAATGCATGGAGTAAATTTGATTAACATCTAGAAAATACTTTCTGTACTGGGTCTATTATATCCTCTTTGCAGAACTGAAGGGATTTCTCCGTGCTCCTTATTACCAATTCTGGATGTAAATTATAAGATTTGTTAACCTTATCTAAGACCTGCTTTGATGCAGATTAACATGGAAATAATTTAAAGTGTTATAATTATATCTGCTTCCAGTGACTCTTGTTTCTGGAATAAATATTTCCTGATGGTAAATACGTAATAAGACATTTCCTGTTTTAGTTTTGCTTGGACTAGTTTGCTCTAGTCTTGTCCAGCTTGAATAAAATCCAAGATAAGAATCAGCAAACAAGACAAGTGAAATACTGTATGCTGAAATTAAATTATGCTATTTTCATACATGTCTGTATGTAAACTAGCATTTCCTTTCCATACTCTTCAATAGTTGATGAGGTGTGTTAAGCATCACAAGTAAAGTCTAATTTCCTTTCACAGTAACATATATAAATAATTCCTTTTGTAATCCTTGTTAATGTATTAGATATTTTGTTAATATCTCCATTTACTATTTCAAGTCCCTCCTATGCAACATTTTCTCTAGGTTAACTCAGAAATATGTCAAAATTGCTAAGGTAAAATCAAAAGTGATAATGGAGATTTGTAGAAAAAGATGTTATGAGGAAAATAATGTTATACATTATACATATTTTTCATTGAGGAAAGTTTACAACTCTCTTCATCTTGATTAGGTGCTCCTTTGTCTCTGAAATGTCAGGCCCGTCTGGGGATTAAGAAACAGCCTATAGATGTTGTCTCCTGGGATGTGGATAACAACCCAGTAATATACACAGATACTTCAAGATTTCATGAAGAAACTCATTTGTAAGTACATATAATGTGGAATAATCCTTTTCTTAATGCAAATTGTGCTTAATAGGAACCACTACCAGCTCTTTCTCTCTATTAGTTTTGAAGGACAAGCACGAGAATATTACAGAGAGTCAACTTTGCACATCACTGAAATAAAAGAGGAGGATCTGCAGTCAAATTTCACATGTGTAGTGATGAATGAAATGGGAAATACAAGGGCCACGGTGACATTACAACTCAAAGCACAATGTAAGGGTAGAATTTGTTCATTTTGTTTTCTTACATACTTAAGGCTCAATTTGAAATACATTGGTGATTTTATTTTTATTTTTAATTTATTTTGCATGTTTATTTTTAAATTTGATTTATTTTCTGCTGGTAAGAAAGTTTGTTGGTTACAATTAAAACCAGTCTTCGTCCTCCCTACATCTTCAAATCAGTGGCCAAGTTCTTGTGGCTTCTTTAGGCTATGGAAGGCCTTGGTGTAAATTCTGCTTTGGGGGAAGGGAAAATGGTATCAGCGAGAGATTAAATGTGCAGAGCAGGACAGTGCACCAGTTTTGTGACAAGAATAACCTTTTCTAGGATATTCCTGCCCTCTCCCTCTAAGTGCCACTGAGCTGACTCTGTGCCACGCACAGATGAAAGTAAAAATTTGAAGGCTTTCTCTTGGATTCATTTTGAAATGCATTGTTCTAGTCATTTCTCCTGGAGAAGGAGAATTAAGGTCAGTGAATGGTGGGATGGTCTTTATCAGTTATGGGAATTTTTTGTTAGGGATGGTCAGATCCCTGAAAAAACGTTGTTGCCAAATCACTGAGTTTGATTTTTATGGCAGGAGTGGTGGTCAATGGTTTCCTCTCTTATCCCTTCAGATGGGCCGAACCACCTTGAGAAGAAATCCCACAGCCTTTAAGAGGGTTTAGTTTTCTATGAGAGAATGGTGGAAAGAGTAAAATCAGGTTTATTGTGATCAAAGGGCTTGCACAATTACATGTCCTGCTGTCCTCTTGACTGTTCGTAACTGCCTACAGGATTATGGCTTCAAGCAGAGTCATATTTCTGTGCTGCAGCCTAGACTAGAAGGGATGTAGTTGATTTATAACAGAGAAGGGAGCATCATTGAGGAGGATAGCCCAGAATTCCCCAGGGGAAGGTGAGAGGGGATGTTCTGGCTGGATATTACCAGGTGAGTGAGAGCGTGGCTTCCCTCAGGAGGCTGGGCGCATGTCAGCCTTGTGCCAAGTTATGAGTGTGGGAATGTACTTACCGTGAAGGGGAAGGAAACTGAATAACTTCCTGTTCACTCTAGTTCAGGCAATGCAATCATTTATTGACCCTATACTGCAAACTAGAAGAAGGAAAGGCTGCATGAAGGAACAAGTATATTTGATATTCTATATTTGTGAAGTGATTCATGAAATCTTATTTCTGCTGCAGACAAATCTTATTTTATTTTTATCCATAGGTCATCAGTAAATGTTCAGGAAAGCTCTTGACTGTGACCCCCTTTGCCACTGCCCATTTTATGTGGATGTCTATGCCCTTCTTGTTGCTGCTATTGTCAAGATGCTTGCTTCTGCTACTCCTCATCACTGTTGGTGTGAGCAAGGCTAAATCCAGAAATGGCTGTGCGCTGCTTTAATTTTCTTTACTTGCTCCTCATACAGCTCAGCAATATTTATGCTAAAACAATGATAGCTTGCCCCTGAGTATAATAAAAATGCTGCATAGATGTCTTGTGCCTCACATCTTGTAAATATGTAATAAAGACATGTACTCTTCTTTTTTTGTTTCTTTTTGTTTTAAATGATTTTTTTAAATATCTATGGTCATCTCTTAGTTTTTCCTACAGCATAACTCATGTCTCCTGGCTACTGTCCTGTTAGTGTGCTTTTTACACAAGTTTCCGTTCTGTAGTGTGATTTTTTTTTTCCCCAGGGTATTTAGTATGGGTTACATTGTTATTATTTGTAACACAGATCTGTGATAGGAAGTAAGAGATCAATAGATGGTGCATTTACTACTGAAGTTACTTGCGGAGGCATTACATGGACTAGTTATATTGTGTTTAGCAGCACAGGTGACAGGTTAAAGAAGGAAGCAAAGATGCTGTAGGTAACTGCATTTAAGCTCCTCTGCTTGAATCTGTTCTGTCTTACAGTCTTCAAAAATGCTGAATGAATAACTCACCACACAGAAATTTTCCTGGGAAACCAGGAATTAAATCTAATCTTCTCAGTCGTAATCAAATACTTTAAGAACTAGCTCATTTTCAGCCGTACCTTTATAACAAATTTTAGCAATTTGATTTGTTAACAGCTGTCATCTACATAAGAATTAAAAGTTGCAAGAGAGGAGAGAAGAGAAAATATGGGGTTTCTGTCAGAGGCAGAGTCAGCTGTTTGGTTTTGTCTCCATGACGAACAAAAATACTAAATACTGCCAGGAAAGGGCAATATGAAACCCTTCCTTCAAACTTATTCCCTGTCTTTTCTCTCCCCACTTTGCCTGAGGCTGTTTGGTATCTTCTGACTCCTTTACTAACACTCGTTCATAAAAAATACCCTTTATGTCTCATAATACTTTTAATACCTTAAAGTAATTAGTATTAAAGTAATACTTTAAAGTATTAGCCCATGATATGGGCTGTCTCATTTCCTCCAGATATTTCAGTCCTGTGCCTCCATTTATAATCCCAGAAATGGTGATCATCCCATGTTTTACATTCTCCCCCTGCCACAGGACACAGTCTCTGATGTGCTCTGAGATCATCTCCATAACTTCTCTCTGGTCAGTGTGAAGAATTTGCAAAAGGTTTTCATTACATTTCTTCCTCCTTTCCTGGCCAAGATGTAGCTAGTCTTGCTGGACACCTGGCAAGAGGCAGCAACTCTGCCTGCAGCTAAACTAGGTTACCCTCCACAGCCGCTTGTTATCTCTAGTGCTGGAAGATACCACCTCCTTGCACCACTGTGCTGGTGTCCAAGCCAGCTCAGATCACTGATAGCTGCAGTGGGTAAATGCTTACGAAAGTAGTGCTGCTGTCAGGGGTGGGGTGGGAGGTGGCACGACACCATTAACCCCTGACAGGGAAGCCATGACAAGTGGAGAAACACTGGAAGTTTTGACTCTTTCTACCAGCAGATCTCAGTCAGGACAAGAACATTACCTCAGCATCACATCTATCTGTCTTCTCAGGAATTCAGAAGCTGTCAGAATATCTCCCAAGTGTTTACCTTTTTATTAACAAATAAATTGCCACTAGCTTCAAGTTCCTCATGAAATCACAGAATCACAGAATAGTTTGGGTTGGAAGGGACCTTAAAGATCATCTAATTCCAACCCCCCTGCCACGGGCAGAGACACCTCCCACCAGACCAGGCTGCCCAAAGCCCCATCCAACCCGGCCTTGAACAGGAATGGGGCATCCACGGCTTCTCTGGGCAACCTGTTTCAGCCTCTCTTCATAGGAGAGGTGCTCCAGCCCTCCAATCATCTTTGTGTCCCTTCTCTGGACTTATTCTATAGGTCCTTCTTGTGCTGGGGCCCCCAGAGCTGAATGCATGGCTCCAGGTGGGGTCTCACAAGAGCAGAGCAGAGGGGGACAATCACCTCCCTCAGCCTGCTGGCCACGCTGCTTTTGATGCGGCCCAGGATACGGTTGGCTTTCTGGGCTGCAAGTGCACATTGCTGGATCACGCTGAGATTCTTCTTCATTCAGGGCTGGTTAAATAATTGGTTGTTGTGTTTCATGGGTCTGACGCACAAGTACTGTCTTGTCTCCCCCTGGGCATTGCTCAATTCTCATCTGCAAAGAAGTGTAAAATGCCTGGGGTACCACAAAGCCTTCTGGTGTGAATGTTCTGCTCTGGAGAATGCCTGAAATTCCAGTCGTTCTGAGCAGAGATGGAGTTCAGACCAGCACATCAGGTCTGTTTTTCCTCAAAGTTATTTAATGCTGTACCTAACATTTTATCTCATCTTCAGCAAAAAGATGTGGCCAGGAATTCCAGATCCAGACCTATGTCTTTGCTATCTGGAAGTGTGTTTTCCTTAGAAACCAAATTTAGAAAAAGATGCAGTTCTTCCAGAATCTGTCAGGAGATGCCTTCAAATGTTCTTTTCTGACTTGTTTTCCCTGGCCTCTCGAATATTGTTTCCTGTGATCTGATAGTTCTGTGTTCCCATTGCTCTTGAATATCAATAAATAGTATTAAACTACAGTCAGCTCATGAACTTTCTGCTACTAAATAATGCAGTGAAGTCAAATCAAGCAGCAGGATTTGGTCAGTCTTGTTCAAGGCCTCCAAAAGTGGCTCTGGCCTTTGTCCGCATTGTACTGAATATAGTTGATTTATTCCAGAGCAATGAGAGGCTGAGTCAGCCTTACTGGGAACTGAAAATGCTCTTCCAGAGAGACCCCTGTGGGGATTCTTGTCTGAGGCTTTACAAGTTTTATAAGCACAGGAAATTTATCACTTTTTTTTTCAGACTTGGTCTAATCACTGAGAGGCCAAATGTAAACAGCTCGTTTTAGGTTCATAATTGCAGAAGTTGTTGTTGGAACCTGTTTCTTTTCTATTTGTTTTCTAAACAATTGCAGATCTCCTAGTCCTTGTGGGGGTATTTTTCATCAGGTGCCTGATGGCTGGATGTTTCTTTCTCCCTTTAAATGGCAAAGAAAGAAACAAGAAGAGTGAAAATCATGTCAGATTTGTCTCATTTCCTACTAGGGGAACTGGAAAATGTACTTGCAAAACCTTTGTTAATCTAGCTTTTCAGTGCCGTTTCTCAGGGGTTTATTAATTAATGCTTTAGTTTAAGGTTGTCTCCAGAAATACTACTCAATGTACTGTCTTATTCACCATCTCCTGGAGAAGCCAGGGAACCTGTAAATCTCAATATATGAGACTCTTCACTGCTATATATTTAATCCTATTTAATACACTTAGGACAAGTCCAAGAGAAGCTCTGGAATTGCTTTTTGGTGGTGGTAGTCTGTGCATTCACCTGGTAGCTTGCTGGCTGCATGAAATCTGCAACTCGTTCCACTGTGTCTTGCTGCCTCTTTTGTACAGGAAATTGAGACTGGACCAACAGACTGCTGTGACATGTAGCTCCTCAGGTGCTGGTGAACAGCCTGTTGCTGCAGCCACGTGTGTTTTGTGTATGTTTTGCAGGCAGAGGGAGGCAAAGCCCTGAAAATCTGATCCCTGCTCTGAATGCGTAAGGCTTGTCTGGGTAGAGTTGCTACCAGCATGTGAGCACCGTCCACCAGCTGACATGTGGTAAAGGGTGTCTACAGTGTGAGAGCCAGACCCACAAATTAGTACTGCCAGAATGCCTGTATTTCAATTTATGTGTGGCCAACACTCAATGGAGTATTTCTTTCCTGAGCCAAGCTAGTCTGAGATTGCAGCGTACCTCAAATTTCATTGTAAGACTGAAGGGATGGTTCTAGCCATACTCAGAACCAAGTTATTGCATCAGACAATTGTTATATTTGCTACATTGTACTAAAATATATATATATATTCATGTTGTCACTTTTATGCACTTTTAAAACCACTTTTATGTGATACACTATCTGGACTTTTTCATGTGCCTTTCTGTTGGGGTAAAAGTCTGTCACCCACTCTGACTCTTCTGGAAGTATATATTTTTAAATCCAAATCTTTTTAGTAGTCTGAATCACAGAAAAGTCCCCAAAGTGGTTGCATTATTACAGCTATAGGCCAATAAATCATCATGATGGACAGGAATAAGTAGATTAAGAAGGTGGACTGCAAATGGAACTCTCTTAACTGGTTTATCTATCAGAGAAAAATGTGTATGGAACTGCTATGAATCTATATGTTAAAACCATGTGGAATTAGTTTGGGTATCTTTTATTTGCTTTGAAGCATATTTCTATGAGGCAATTTTTGTTAATCTTCCATCCAAGAGAATAATGTTTCCTCTTTGTATAATCACTGTATAAATTGTTTGATATTTGAATTTCAAACTTGGCTATCTAGAATTCACAGTGTTTTCTATACCAAATACTGTGCAAATTTAATATGTCTGGCACATAGGTCAAAAATATCTCTTCAGCTTTGTGGCTGTAATAATCCAAGGATTAAGCTTCCAGGTTTCTAAACTGGGGAGAGCACACAATGACCTCACTTCTACCTCCCATCATCTTTTTCTGCATCAGAACCAGATGTCATCTAGAGGCTGCGCACATCTAGACTGACTTCTGCTATGTGAATCACAAAGAGAGAGGAGAAACAGGCAATTTCAGAAAAATATCTGACTGGATTGCTATAGAAATATAGCCGTTCCCTAGAAGAGCGATAATTACAATCTTATCCTAGACTGTGAGCTTATGATTGCACAGAGCTGATGACAGCCATTTTTGATAGTTTTCTTCTCCGAGGATGAGATGATTGGATTCAAGAGCTCTTCCTTGAGGGAAGCTGGAACTGCAGCGGGTGACTTCTTTCTTCTCAGTTTTCCTTACTCATCTTTGTTTTTTTTATGCTCTTTGACCCTCAAAGGAAAAGGAGGAGGAGAATCTCATCTGCCACTGCCATAATTTATCTTATTTTTACAGCCAGACTTGTTCTGTTTTCCTGCTTGTCTTGCGTACTTTGTTCTTATCTTGCAGATTTTATTATTTGCATGTTTCTCCATACCCTGTTTGTGCAACAATGCCCCAAGCCTCTGCTTGCCCCTGCGTGGACACTTACTAGTGTCAGGCTTGGGCTCAACTGCCTTGCAAAGTGATTGAACATTGTTGTTGAGCAAAATACTTATAAACATTGCTGCCAGCTGTGGTATTTAATGCACTTTGGTCTGGGTGCAACACTCGTAGATATTAATTGTATACTGCTCAGTACACTTCTACTTTAGGGGTTCAACAGGCCTCTGTGCTGGCTACATCAGCTGGGGAAGGTAAAGGTCTTGTCTTCTCAGATGTGAACTCCTTAAAACCATAGCAGATGCAAAGATATGAGAAGCTAAGGCTGCAGCTAACACTTCATTTCTCTTCTTTGCAGCAGATCATCCTAATGTCCTCATGATTGTTGGACTTCTAGTTCTGCTAGTGATAGTAGCAGTTTCTGTTGTACTTTATCAGTTCTTCCGAATTGATATTGTCCTATTTTATCGGGAGATATTTCAGCCGTACTCAGTCAAAGATGGTGAGTAAGCATTGCACAAGAAAGTTTAAAGGAAAGGAAAGGGCAAATCATGTGGAAATAGATAAATCTGATAGTTGTTTACTAACTCAAATGACACTTGAGCCTTATTCTTCACTTTCTCATGCCTCTTGAAATCATTTATATAAGGAGGAACAAGCATAGTTCTAGTAGTGCTTTGCATTTACTGCAGAACCATGTATTGGTTCTGTAATGATGTATTGCAGAAACAAAGAATTAAATCCTGGTTTCACTTTTTTTTTTTTTTTAAATAAAAATATTTGTCATGAAATATTGTGTGACAGTGAAAATCTGATTTAACAGCCTATTATTCCACTGAAATAACAAACAATGTTATATAACAAACAATAAAACATAATAACAAACAAAAAAATCTCATCTCTATTTCATGCTAATATGCATCGATTAATTGAACTCTTACTTTATACAACTTAAGATACAGCTTTCAGAATGCAACAGGCAAATTCTCCAAAGCAGCAAATGCATAAGACATAACAGTTCAGCATGGAAAACACAAAATGAGCACAGTCTCTGATTTCCAAACATATATCCAAAGATGCACATCATTATAATTATCAGGAAGACCTACTTAAATCTATTTCAAAGACTGTATAGTTGTTATTTTACTCAGCTTTACAATAGACAGCTCTAATTCATGTTAACAGAAGGTACTTTCCTCTTGCTCTACCTTGCAGATGGGAAGATATATGATGCATATGTGATCTACCCCAGAAGCTACAGCAATGAAGCTAATTTTGTGGAATATTTTGTACACCAAATTATGCCAGATATTCTAGAAAATAAATGTGGATATAAATTATGCATTTATGGAAGAGATACATATCCTGGAGAAGGTGAGTTTCAACTCAGATAATGCACTGCCTTACTTGTTAAGTTGGAGCAAGTTGTGTTCCTAGACCCTTTCAGGAGTACAGAATATCCCATTGCATTCCTGAGTGGGCTGGTCATCTCATCAGCAGCTGTGTGTCTAATGTGTCAGTCAGGCTGACACAATGGCACTTTGTGCTTGTTAGTGTTCTATGAAAAGCAAGCTGTAGGTTGGGGACAGAAATTGTTTATCAACTTCTTGGGTGATGCAGGAAATGTGACTCGAAGTGTGACTCTTTCAGACATACACCTGCTCTTTGAGTAGTGTAACTCTGCATTGCCACTATCTGGGCAAAGCCATGACAAACCATGCATGAGTAGGCCTACAAGATACCAAAGAGAAGAAAACCACAAAGTTGAATAGTTAACCTTGCTGCTACCACTCAGGGGTTTTCAACCTGTGGCAAAGGATGTCACAGTTACAGGAAGTTCAGATTCTGTTCACAGAGGTGACCTACTTTCATTTTGTACAATTCCCAGTGCTACTTCAAGAGACAATCTGTGGTCTCTATTCCCATTTCCTTGTCATCCAAAATGAATTTGTGTTAATTAATCTGTGTTAATTTTCACATGGACAACCCTACACTCTCTCTTATATTAGCTGTCATCTAGATATTATCTGCTTTCCTCCAGGGCTTAATTGTTTGTCTTGTGCTCTGGTGTTCTGTGGACCACATGTTCTCTTCTTATCAGAAAACAGGCATGAAACCAAAGATAGCCCATTCTGAGTTATACATTTCTAAAATTATCTGCATTGGACCAGATGTGACACATCTACCCAGAGCTGGGCCAAGATCCTTGATGTCCTCTTCTGACAAGTGGCAAAAGTTCTGCCTGGCCTTGAGAAAAACCACTGCAACAAGAATGAAAAAAAAAAAACAAAAAAAAAAAACACCAAGAATTGCTGATCCAGACTATAGCTAGCATGTCGGTTTCAGAATAAGGAACTGGCATTGGCCCACAAAGATGTTAATGGCAAAAATTTATGCCACCTGCTCAGGTGATATTTTGTTTTGGGATGGTACTCTTAAACTTTCCTGGAGAAAATCGAGCATAGCATGCAACTGAAATGCAGACTGGGACTAACAGGGACTCTCTTGGCTGAAAACAAAGACATTTTCATTGTGCAAAGGCATGAATGAATGCCTGTAACCCAGGCAGAATGAAGACTCACCAAGCCAGCCTCGGACAATGAATAACTCCTTTTTTGACTCATTCAGTCTGATTTTACTAAAACTCTAAAAATGTCCTGAGCATTGACTGTTGTTTTTTACTCTTCATGTTTATTTTCACAGCCTTCTGCTTTTGTCTTCCTTGTCCACTTTCAAGTCCCCAGATACTTCCACTTGGGTGGAAAAGCTGTTCAGAATCAGTCTGTCATGGGGAGCACTTAAAAGTTCCCTGCTTCCAGGCAGATGGACTTTACGCATACACTCCCCACTCTTGTTTACCTTGATCTTGATCTTGATTCTTTTGTTATCAGATTTCCAAATCCAAAACCTTACAGTTAAAATATGCTAAACACAGAGTAAATCAGGAGTATTATCAGCAAATACCACTGAGTTACTGTAAACTTTCCCGAATAAGTATCATATCATTTGATGAATCATATTTTTCATTGTTAAACTCCATGTATTTCCAGAAAAAGAAATGTAGCAAGGATATAAAATGGGATTATTATTTGAAGAAGAGTTCATGACACTTAGTTCCAGAGCAAAGCTTTGTAATTTGTAACTTGTGCTCTTCCAGTAATAAAAAAGATGAAGAGAATGATTCAAGCGACAAACAGCACTACACAGCTGTTGGACTCCCTTTGGTTTTCCTAAATTCACTTTTTGTTGTTGTTCTTGTTTCCTGTTCTTACTGATTAAAGGCATTTTCTGTGACTTATCTGTTGCCTGAAAGAGGTGTAAATGCAAGTATTACCCATCAAAGGAAGAGGTTTCTGCTCCATTCTTTTCATGGTCCCATTGGGTTGCCCCAACTACATTCCTTGACACAGAATCTAACTAAACACTGTCAGAGCTGCTGTACACACACACACACAAAGAGAGAAAATAACAAAAATGATCATAAGAATGATGATATTTCACTGCACCAATGTTCTGTGCAGCCAAGTGTCCTACCTTCAGCAGTAACCACGGGCAAATGACTGGAAAAAGCTCTAAGAACAGCCTCTTCCTGATCCAGGAATTGCAAATGCTGGGCCTCTCTGAGACTGAGAAGACCCTTGCAATGGGCTGGCAACCTCTAGCAAAGGAAAAGAGGTCGCATATGCAGATGGTAGATAATGTCTCTTAAAGAGTGCCTTTATTAAATAGCTGTTACATCAAAATTCCTTAGCTCAGCTCCAACTTGGGATTCTTTGGCCCAGCATCACATACTTCCAGTAAAACAACTCCAGTTTCCCTTCCGCAGACCACAGGAAACTCTTCGGACTGGGACAAGTATTTCACCAGATAGGTACTCATCTGCAGGGTTCTTCTCATGGACAGCAGGCCATTGAGAAAAGCAGATCCTAGATGTGGAGCTTTCTGAGCTGGCCCAGAGCTTGAGTTTCATAGGTACAACACAGCCGACATCACAGTCCCAGCTGTGGTTAATGAACTGTCCCTAACAGCTTTTCAGTGGGAAAGAAGAACACCTTTAGTCATGGTGGTGATCAGATGCCCTGCAAGTCTGGATCCAGTCCTGTTGGGTTAACGTATAAATTAGCACGCTATAGAAGTAATACAGAAGTATTAGCATTCCCTGTACGGGAAAATAAGCCTCTTAGAAGTAAGTCACCCAAATGGCTCCAAATGACTATTTTTCATGGGTAAGTACTGAAGGATTGTTTTTTAGAGCACTAAACTGAAAGAATATGATTCCTTACATGCAAATTATTGACCAAGCACAAATTTGATGTAATACAGATCTACTGAGCTTGACCTGTGGATTAGAAATTCCTAACAATTCCTAACAGCAGTGAAAATATTAAGATTTCAGCTAAAGAAAACATCTGAAAGGAAACTGATTACTGTGAGTTTTTTAAGCTCTTTTTCTAATGAATAAACTGTATCTGACTGAAGTTAGACAGGTTTCTTCTGGTTGAAAAGCAATGGAAGTGAAATGCCTATGCACAAAAGAGTCTATAAAAGAAATTTCAGTCTCACCATTTTCTTGTGCATTGCTAGATAAAGCCAGTGCAATTGAGAAGAGGATACAGAAGAGCAGACGGCTGATCATCCTTCTAACACACCAGCTGCTTAATTGTAAAGAATTCGCTTATGATCAACATGTTGCTTTATACAATGCCCTCATTCAAAACAATACAAAGGTGATCCTGCTGGAAATGGAGATGATGGAGACGTATGAGACTCTTCAAGAATCTCTTAAATATATCATCAAGAAACAAGGTACTGTCAAATGGAAAGAGCAACACACTGTGCACCCACAGTCATCCAATTCTAAGTTCTGGAAACGTGTGAGGTACCTTATGCCACTGAGACTCAGGTCGGCATGCTCAGTTAATGCTGGATGAACAGTCTGTCTAAGAAAGCTCTAGTATGCTGTCAGGTCAAACCATATACCTGCAGCTTCTTTTGCTTTCAGTAGGAACATTATTTTGCAGTTTGGATGTCTGGCTGCATTTTTTTTCACTTTTTTTTTTTTTTTTTTAAGTCCTTCAATTGAGTAGTGATAAAGTAAACTGATGGAGGAAGGTCTTTGGGGCTGAGGGAAGTCTGTGGAGCTTTGAGAATTCTGCAAATGAATTATTCCAGATGGTGTACAAAATTTTGCGTATCATTGGAAACAAACCTACCTCTACTCTTCCCATATGTACTTGGATATATAACTGAAAGTTTTGATTCCGAATAGTTGAATATTCTGCAGGTTTACTTTACCTTTCTAATGTGGTTGATCAAACATAAACACCTTCTACATTACTTGACTAGAAAGCATGATGTTGCAGTTTTCTTCATTTTATCCACCATGTGTTTGTTTGTGCTTCAATAGTCATATTTCTATCACAAAATTTTATTTTCCTTAGTAGGGATGCTTCAGTAAAAGCTCTTTTGAGACTAATATGAGTAGAGCATTTTTAAAAAATGCAGTGTTAAGGAACATGCATACATACTGATTGACTGACATATATATGCATTTATATATACATAAATACATTTATGTATACATAAATAAATCTCATAAAAGGGGAAATTATAGAGCTATTAGAAAGTGATTTTGAGATTAAAGATACACATATATAAATTCTTATAGCTAGTAGTATTTTAAATCTTTCAGGCATGATAGACCATACTGTTACTACTACTGCCTGATACAAATAACATTTTAAAATTTACGTTATATAAATATATATATATATATTGTACATGGCTAGCATTCCTTTAAGCTACTGAAAAAAATAGAGACTTACTGCAATTTTATAACTTCCAGTACCCATTTTTTTATTTATTCCTGCTTTGATATTATGCCTGGTTTTACTTTGTTCTGACAGAGAATAGCCTGAGATGCAAAGGTCAGAGTAAAATCCCCTCTGAGTGCAGGGGTGCATGATCAAAGCATGTTCTAGTGCATATATCCTTGGGAAATTTAATCTTTTTAGGTTCTAAAAACAGGAATTTTCTTACAGTCAGCAAAGGTTAGTTTTTGAACTTCAGATCAGCTACAGAGATGGACTTGAAAAGAGAAAATCAGATGCAGAATATCTAATGTTACCAAGTGCTTTTATTGTACATTGTAGATTTTTATTGAATATGAAACCTCAGACTTATGGATGGCTATTTGGAATAGGAAGAACATGTATGAAATACATGTATAGATTTTTCTTTCAATGTGAAATAAAGGTCTATGTCAAACTAAAGAGCTTTTCATTGATTTATTATATTTTCAAATGCTGGTGAAAGTGAAGTCATCACTCACTGCACCACAACTGTAAAACATATAATGCTGCATTTTATTACTGCCTTACTAAACCATCTGCAGTACTGGGACCCATTCCTAAAGGGCCCTCTAGTTCTCCTTCACCATTTTAGGAAGATCCACAAAACGTATTTGTGTCAACATAAGAGATTTGTTTTATTACAGACCCAACTGGGTTTTTGATAGTTCTTATGGTAAGAACTTTCACAAAAAGAACACTAATACTAAGTCATGTATAAAAGCAGGAAAGCCTGTTGGTTTTCACTATGAAGATTTTTCATAGGAATTTCTGATCAAGACAAAATATACACTTTCAATACTATTACAAGATGATTTTTTAATAGAGATTTTGTAGTAGGCACTTATGAGAAAGACAGGATAATAACCAGGTATCTATCTTGGAAACAAATTCTGGGGTGAATTTTGAACTTGGAAAAGAGTTGTGGAGGAGAAGGTATGATGAGGAAATGCAGGGGGACTACAAATAACTGGATTATTCTGAAATCTGGGGATATCTCATTGACTTGTCTTCAGTTGTTGACTTCAGGCCTGTGGTTTGGATGGTGAAAAACAGACCCACTAAATAGATCTTGTAGGGGCAATCTTTTTGCACCAAGCCTCATGGCCAACAAAGGACAAAAAAATAAAAAGAAAAAAAATACCAAAAATGCCTGAGAACTCTTAATGTGGTTTGTCAATAGTGAACAGTATAGCCTTGACAGAAAGAAAAGGGGTAAATTCTGAGAGTGGCAAAGACCTTTTACCAAGCCTAGGGGTGAATATGTGACTGCAGTAATGACAGAGAAATGCAGAAGTTGTCGATTACCTTTATATTCTTTGGTGATTAGTACAGAAATTGGAGATACACACTCAAATTAACATCTATTTATAACTATTTTCACATTTGTAATGTCAAAGAAGCAGTACAAAAAGACTGGTGGTCTATTTTTACAACATAAGCAGCTTAAAAAATAGCTAAATTTTCAAAAACATGAAATGAAAATTGGCATTTTTTATTTCATACTGTGTTGGATACACAAAAATTACACCAGGCTACCTGCTTTAATGGAATAACAAAAGAGAATTCTGCCCTGTGTCAAAATCTCTTATTTCACTGTAAAAAGCTTATAAAATACTCAGTTTGGATGGTTAAAACTTAAACTACACAGAACAAAAATAGTTTTGTGGCATAATTAGAACTTCACCTAGATGTTTAATACTTTTTGACTTCTGTTCTGTGCTCCCCAATTTTTTGTACCATTGAAAAAATGAATCAGGGTGTTTGCTTTCATGTAGTAGAGAAGAGTCAGCGTGCCATCTAGTGGATGAACACCTATCAAATGATTGTGGCCAACTAGAAATAAATTAATTTAAGAATGCCATTAGAAATAACCACAGTGAAAATTTCAGAACCTGCATACTGCTATAATTTCCTGACACCCATATCTGTGAAGAGCATCTCAGAATCTGACACTGAGAATCCAGTGTTGAATTTCTTATAATATACTGTGAAGAAACAAAAGTGTCTTTGTGGCATATAACCGCTTTCTGGATACTTCATATTTGACAAGTGTATTGTGTATTGCTGGCAACAAGGAAATACTGAAGAGTCAGGAATGAGCACTGACTTTGTAAACCTCTTGATGTCAGTGGTGAAGCTCCTGGTTTGACTTCCATGGTATGAAAACTAGTTCCTGCTAATATGAAGTACAATAATTTTGTGGTTACTGAGCACTGACACAGGTTACCCGGAGAGGTTGTGGTGTCTCCCTTCTTTGAGATACTCTGTCCTGGGCAACCTGCTCTAGATGGCCATGCCTGAGAAATGCAGTTGGACCAGATTGTAATCCCAAGGTTCGTCAAGTCCAACTCCTGGCTCCACACAAGACCACCATCACCACCATCCCCTTGCCCCCCAAAAAATTAATAATAATAATCAGGTGTCTGAGAGCATTGTCCAGACCTGGTGACCTCCAGAGGTCCCTTACAACCTGAATTACTCTGTGATGGTATGATATGGAGGAAAGTTTGCAAAACGTGCAACCTGAATATTCCAGTGCTTCTGAAAATCTTATGAGGGTCCTACAGACATGATATCAGTTGGGAACCTGCTTTTTTGACATCAGGGATAGATAATGCTGAAAAATGATGGAATATAACTTAATGTCAGCTAAGAATTAATGTGGCTGGTATGCAGATATATCAGAGGTAGATTTAGAAAGACCAGATAGACTCAGAGAACACAGACTGTGATGACAAGAGCTGGATGTGTTGCTATTTATGACGGAAACAGTTTCACAGTTCAGGTTGTCATTTAGCACCTCTGTGTTATGTATGGTGGATGGAAAAGTAAGATATGAAAAACTGTGAGAAGTAACTGGTCTTCCACAGCTGATTGGTCAGGTAGTCCAAGCTTCACAGAAAAAAAAACAACTGTTTTCAATATTAGTGTGTGTTTCCATTGTCATCATGGCACTTTCATCATGAGCAGGGTGACACGCTGAGCAGCAGTTGTTTTCATTATTGAGTTACATCCCTATTACAAGGCTATTACTTCTCCATTAAAACTTGTATTATTCTGAGCTAAAAATTGTAAACTTGATTCCATCTGTGTACATTCATACATCTCAGAGCGAGCTATGACATTAGTTGAAAGGGATAATTGAACACGGTGCTTTCTGCAATGCAGCTGAAAGTTCAGAAGCTTAAGAGCATTTTAAAAGGATATAAAAGCAAATGAATATGAGAACAACTAATGGAAAATATTGTTGTGAAAGAGCGAATGAAACAGAATAGCTGTTTCCAAACTGTCATTATCAAGGCTTAGCTCGTCAAAGTAAGTAACTGATGATATTTGACTATACAGTTTATTTGTTGTCTGCTAAATTGCTTTCAGACTCATGTAAAATCATTGTCATCTTTAGAATATATGCATTATATATATGTTTTAGAATCAACCACATAAGAACAATAAACGCTGTGAAGCACCTTGTGCACATTTTAAAAGTAGTTACACTAGTTCAGATTCTCAGCTGACTTTCCTAAAGTTGCACTGATTTACATTAGCAAACAGTCTGATAGTGTTTATATGCATATTGTTTAAATCTGTGATGAGGGAAACAAATGAGGAGAGGCAGTGAAACTCTCCGGGGTTTCTTTGCTTCACCTCAGCAGCAAAATATGAAAACTGCCGGCTCTGTGGAATCCCATCCTTTTTTAGTGCAGTTTGCTCATTTCACCTCCAAAGTGACATCTCCTGTTGTTACTGGGAAATTCTGTCCTGGGTGAAAAAGAAAAAACTAAAAAGGAAAAAAAAGAAGGAAAAAAAAAGGGGAAAAAGAAAAAAAGGGTGGCTGTCACCACACAAGTTTCTGAAGCCGAACCATAGAACTACAGAATGGTTTCAGTTGGAAGGGGCCTTAAAAACCATCCAGTTCCGACACCCCTGGAAATAAAAGAAATTCTGAGGGGATGAAAACTTTTCTGCTGCTATCAAAATAACTTCATTTACAAGTGTAATGAGTCATTGCACAGTAAGTATCGAATAAATCTGTGTGAAGAAAGCAGTGTCAAACGTTCATTTACGCTGGAACAGCACTTAAACAGGAAACGCTGCTGTCAGAAATCCTTGATGGAACCGCAGTTCCAATAGACCAAAATCTGGTTTAAAACCGGCCAGCTGGTGGCACAAGGGTTTCTTTAGAGGTAACTACCCACACCCCTTTCACAACAATGGAATTATAAAATGTTCTGTGTCTTGAAACCTTGCATCACTCTACCCCCAAAAGCGGATGCTAGCACAGAAAAGACAGCAGTGAAATCCAAAGAATCAGATCCATGTGTCAGTAGATCTTTTATAGGATTGCGTGTTTTGCCTTTTCTCTTTTGTTGCAGGTCATAATTTGTGAGGTTTGCTTTTTTTTTTTTTTTTTTTAAAAATAAATCTTTGCAGCGTATCAGCTTTTCAGCATCCATCCTCAATACGGCCAGCGAGGGGGGATGGAATTTGTAGCAGAAATAAAAAGATGCCTTTTTTAGCGTAATATGTATTTAGCTTACGTCCTTAAAGCTCCATCCTACTTCCATCACGCTTCTTGGAAAGGCGTCCCGCCGCCAGCGTTCAGCAGAAGAGCAGAGGAAGCGGCGTTTCGATTACGAATACCAAAGCCATCACTTTCTTGTGCCCTTTCCTCCCACGAACGTTGTGAGAGGGAAGAACCCCCCGCTGCTGCCCGCCCCTTCCAACCCGTCCGGCGCGGCGCTGAGCGGTGCTGAGCGGCTCCGGCAGAGCCAGGTAGGGTCTGGGGGTGGCGAGAGGAGGGCAGGGGAAGGGCGGCGGGGTTTGGGGGGCGAGGGCCAGGAGGGGCAGCCCCTGTTCCCCCCACCCCACGCACCTCGGGGGAGCCTCTGGCCGCATCTCTGCGTGGGGATGTGCGCACTGGGGGGCTCCAGCATCGCCCCGCCGTCGTCCCCAGCACTGCTTGTCACCCCTACGGCCCCCCCGGCCCGCCCCCCCCCTCCCCCCGGGACCTTGACGTGCTTCTTCCTTATAATAATTTAGTATAATTTAGCCCTTGAAAGGGCTTATTACGTTAAGCAGCCCCTTACTGGCACTACAGGGTCTCCCCCCTCCCCAGGCTGCCCTGGCCCTTTCCTTCTCCCCTAGGTAGCTTTGGGGCATGAAGAGAAAAAAATATATATATAAATAAATAAATAATAAAAAGATTCCTAAACCATTTATATGTCAGCCCTCAAATGCCTCATTTAGAAAAGTTAATATTCATCGTTTGCTATACTTTTCCAATCAGTACTTGTAAAAGTACATTTCTCACTTCTACCTTTTCCATTTTCCTCCCTGCAGTCAACAGTTCAAAGTGACAAATTCTGCTCTTGCTTTTTCAGGAGGTTTTTCAGACTGAGCTGTCTTTGCATTGACTCGCTTACTGAGAGTGATCGCTCTCTGTTTCTGTGATGAATGAAGGTTCAGAAGATTCTTGAGTACAAGTTGTGACTGTCTGCAGTTTGAAAGATTACCTCTGCATCTACTTTCAACCTGACAAAACCTGCATGGTAAGTAAACACTTATGTTGTTTGAAACGTAGGCAAATTTTCATTTTAACCAATAACTAGAAATCCTGGCTGAAAAGTGCTTAGACCTACTAAGGTTAAGACAACTGTTTGCTAGATCTTTTTTGCTTTTCTGCATGAATCTTATTTGACTTGTGGCATATTTAAAGTCATACTTGAAAAAGACTTAAGTTGACAAGAAGCCATCCTTAAAGATGTAAGATCAGTGGTTTCCTCACTTGACCCCAAAACATTTGTTCAAACAATCTGAGGTTCAGAAGAACCTGATTTTTTTATTCTTTTTTTTTTTTTTTCTTTATAAAAAAAGAAGTCACAACCCTTTGGGTAGAAATTCGGGTTTCCAAAAGAGTTGATCAAAATGAGTGATTTGACCAAACTGAAGATCACTTAAGAGTATCAGCACCCTTTCATTCAGAAGTCCCCTGGTCATTCCAGGAAAATGAGGAATTTCCTAACAAAGTTAATGATCATTAAACGCACTCAGTTGTCTACTTTGTGAGATATCATTAATGCAGTTTGTAGAATTTAAAATATTCAGTTTGTTTTAAGATTTTGTTGGATTCACAATGGCATAATGACTTTTAGGAAACAATAATTAAAAATTCAACTGTAGCTTTAAGCATGTATGAAATGTGAAAAACATGCTTAAAGCTATTGACACTTTAGACGACTAATAGACAACTTTTATTTTACTTTTGTCTTTGAAACTGTCATTCGCTGCTATTGCCTTAGCATTTTGTCCATTGAATATTTTTGTATTCCTTCAGAGACAGAGAATCTTTGCCTTTCAAATTATCTCCCCATTTCTTTTTGATAACAAAAGATCTTATTCCAATCCTTGAAGAATATCTTTATAGTAGTTGAATTTCACCAAAAACTATACGTTTTCCCTCCTGGTATTTCATTGAAGAATACTGCAAACCATATTGCTCAAGTGTAAATACTGCTAGCCTGGAGTAGAACAATTTCAAACAAATTGATCAGGTTCAATAGCAGTGTGAGAGTAAGACTAAGGCTGTGTGTTTTGCTTGTTTATTTGTACACACCAATCTCAAACCTGGCTATCACTAAGTAGCTTGCGTAAGACTTTGTTCTTTAATCCCTATTCAAAGAATCAAGGGCTTTGCTCTGCATTCACTGAAATATCCATTTTGTGCTGATGTGATGTGCCAACAAGGAATGGGATTTAGAATTAACATCTGATGCTATGTAATTTTATCCTTATGTAGCGGATCGTAGTTTCATGGTCTGTAGCAGTTGTACTTCTTCTGGATGTGCTAGTAAAGTAAATTCAAGAAATGAAAACAGAGACATAGGGCCTTCTTTCCCTGTAAAGTGTAGCAGTTTGAATCTCCATGTGTAGAAGTGAACCGAAACCAGGTCTGAGGAGTTTACTAATGGTCCCTTAAAGTTGCTTCTTTAGCTGCTTTCAAAACTGAGGTCTGTCTACCAGTCAGTCTGAAAAAGGGGATGTGAAACAGTTCTTTCATCTTCTTACAGTCATTTATGGGGTGGTGGCACACTTGTAATGAATTGGAGAGAATAAGAGAGGGAGAGGAGCTACACACCTTGCTGTCATTCTGGAATATTGCTTGAAATGCAATAGCCTACTTCAGCCTGCTGCTGTTTTGTATCGCAGGAAGTTTCTAATCATAAATCTCAGGCAGGTGTCTTACAACAGTAAGTATGTCTTCTCAAATTGCAAGTTTTATGTAGTAAAACCAAAGAAAGGGAATGCTAAAAGAGATTACTTTGGACAGCTCTCCGTGAAATATCTCTTTTAAGTATGTGTCCTATTTGTATATTCACGTTCAGGTAAGTGTCTGAGTAAGGACATCTGTCTTGGCTGAGCTCAGGTTATCATGCATCTAAGCTGTCTGTCTTGTTAGCAAAACTGAGGCACGGTTTTAGGATTGGCTCTGCACTTGGTTGTTAACCTGCTGTTCAGACGAATCTCAGAAGAGATACTCCACACTGGTTTTATTTAGTAAAGTTTCGCGTTTGTCTTTGAAAGAACAATTGAAAATGAGTTTCTTTATCTTCTCCCCCTAGATGGGAACAAGAACACTGTCAACTGGTACTTATCTGTTCCGTAGGTGAAAACGTGAGGCAAAATTGTAGACCTCATTGTTTTCCAACAGGATAAAATTAGACACCAAGATGTCTGATCCATCCACATTCTGCTGTTCTCCTGAAGTGCAACGGAAGATTCTGTTAGCTGTGTTTCTTTAAGGTCCAGTCCTGCAAAGATCATACTGTTTGTGGAGAAGAAAAAGCACTGTCCTGCTCACTGGTAGGTGTTCACTGGCTTGGGATCTAAGTCTAGATGCTTCTATATGATTGTCAGTTTACTCAGGAGTACAAAGGGCCTCTAGTGAACATGAAAATGGAGGGAGAAGACCGTACAAAATCCACTGGAGTGAAACAAAAAAATAGCCCACCCAATCAGAGCTGTTTTCTTATTTAAGAAAAGCAGAAAAAAACACCTGCTAGTACTATTATTGGTGTGTGTGTGTGTGTGCATTGCTTTCTGAATTTGGAATAAAACTTGCCAAAGAAAATATAGATATGTTGCCTGGCACATAAAAATACCTGGTAAAATAAAAACGAGTAACTTCCCAGTTGGAAAGCCTTCTTCAGTAACAGGCATTAGTAATACTGCTCTCAGTGCTCAGAGTGGTCTATTTCACTGCACTTGTGATGATCTGTGAATCTGTTTTTCTTAGGCTTTCAGAACCAAGAAAAAATCACTTTTTTTTTTTTTTTTTTTCTGGAGAAGTGAGAATTAACTCAAGGAAATGACTCTGATGATATTTTTAGTAATGTTTATCACTGAATCTGCCACGGGTAAGTATAAATCCTCATTTCAGCCATAGAACCTTTAAAATATTTGCCAAATATATGACACCTTCTTGACAGTTGCTCAGAGTGGTGAAACTTTAGACCAGTTCCAGACTTGGAAAATTTGGTCCAAAGTAAAAAAATTATTAAATAAATAGAACCGAGTTGCTATGTGGAAACACCTGATTATGTTGTATGGGAGCATGGCTATATGGAGAGCCACAGCAAGAAAAATAGTGATCACGATTCTTTTTGAGACATTAAGAAGCGTAGTCAGAATGGTTGCTAAAGAGAGATAATCTCTAGGACAAAGAGACTGAAGGCATATTTTGTTCTTGAATATTTGCACTAGACCATGTTTCCTTTTCTGTATTTTATATGACTTCCACGCGTAATGGTACATTTAGAAAATTTGATTAAAAAAGCAGACTTTGAGGCTAAATTTTTCACATAGAACCTTGTTCCAAGGGAAATTTTCTAAAAATATATGAAGTTTTTAAGAAATCTTACCATGTAACGATTTAGTTTTAATTAAGAAGAAAATGTACATGTTAATTCATAGGATCTCTGCTTTTATGGCAGTTGATCAGTTCTGAGGATTAGCCACCTTTGTCAAGTCAATACATTTTCCTTCCCCCCTTCCATTTGTGACAGCTGCTTTTTTATAAAGTTCTACCGACTGTGCTCATTGGATTTGTACACTTATGGACCCACATGAAAGAATCTTAGGGAAATGTCCATTTTTTATCTTTCTATACCTTCTAGTTTTGCTTGGGTAAGGTAGAATGAAAACTTGGACAACTGAGGTCTCAGACTGAAATAAATTTTGCTGGAACAAATAAATACTGCCAAACTACTTTGCTAAAAGAAAGTAACTTTATAAAAGACCTACTCCACAGCAAGTCACTTTAAAGTCAGGCTAATGGCATTTTATGAAAGAGTATCGAGCCTTTTTTTCCTTTTTTTTTTTTTTTTCTGAAGAGAAGTTGTGTCCCCTTCGTGCCTCCATTGATGTACTAGAAGGGGAATATTTTTTCCTTTGTTTTCCTGAGTCGATGCTACATTTTGAGACAGAAGGATACACAATAAACTGGTACAAAGAAAATGCTGGAAGGCAGAAGCTGATAAAGGAAACACAGAGAATTATTTCCCAAATGAATTTTCTGGAGTTTTGGCCAGCTGAACTCAGCGACTCTGGGAATTACTCTGTCACTCACAGGTGGGTACATAGGAAGTGGATGAACAACATCCTGCCCTTTAAGTTGTCTATAAAGATGGTCTTGGTCTTTGTCTTATTCGTGGCGTTTATACAAAGGAAGTTCAGGGAACTACATCAATTATGGTGTCACTTTCCACGTCATTTCACAATAACCACCCAGACAGACCCATAATACATACATATTTCTACAGGCTGATACAGCCTTTTAAAGGTTCTGTAAACTTTTGATAAAGCAGGTGGCATTTCTGCTGTTTCATGGCTGATTCTCTAAGCACAATGACAGATAGGCAACCCTTCTGTCAATGGCCAAGTAGAAGGAAACATTTGCTTGTCCTCTCAACCAGACCTGTTCTTCCTTACTCCATTGAGTGGAACTCACTTAGTGAGGCCTGCCAAGTAAATCAAATGTAGTAAGGTAATGGTGACATAGCTGAACTCTGGTTTCTTTGCGCAGCCTGGCATGCTTGGAGCTGTTCAAAGAACAAATGAAATCATTGTATTTGATTCCTTACCACCACAGAACGTCACGAGGCAAAAGCGGAAATAAGGATGGGCTTCAACTGATGGTGGTATTCCCCATTTGATCATGAGGAATGACAGAAAGACTATATCAAAGTTTTGTTGTACGAAGTTTTTATGATGAACTTGCACCACAACTGTAATTCAGGATTTACATTTGAAGTAACAATTCATTTTAAACAAATTATTTCTCATGTAATGATTTGTCCTGTTCTTGAGGTAATATTTTTAAGGTTCTTGCCTGGTTCATAAAGGTTATTGGCTGTTATGGGACTTCATATACTGTAAAATGCTATCCACACTTCTCCAGCAACATAGCATACACAATTTTGATAGTATATAGTTTTAAGTTAGACTTCAATTGTTAATCTGTTACCTAGTTAATGTTCAAGTTAGAAACTGAAAACCTCATGGTATATTTTTCCATGTATCATTATTGTTGTATTGATTTTATTTTTAAAAGTAATGAGTCACCGTATCTGAAATGCTGAATGCTATAAAAGAAAAGCCTACTGGTAGAGCAAAGACACACATGAATATTTCTTTTAGTTGTATGTGATTTCTTATTAATGGCAGGTCAGTCTTTCTCCAATTAGTAAATAAAGCTTGAGAAAAAATTTCCTAATGTATGTTGAACATGATATTAACAGAATTGGCCTTGGGGGTGATGACTGTGGTAGTCTGGCCACTTTGTTCTGCAATGTAGTACAGATTTAGCATATTATTGGGTACAGATCCGTCTAAATTAGCAGAGGTGAAGTCAGCTGCCTAACTGTGGTACTTTGGGGTTAGATAATAGGCTTGTGGGTTATCATGGACCTATACATTTCATATCAAGTCTGAACTTGGCATTAAAGCTTTATTACGTTATTGATGGCCTTGAGCAGTCATCCATATAGTGACTTCACTAAATAAGGTGATAAAAAGTTATTAAATCTGAAAACTCACTCTACTGCCAGCACCTAAATAACAGGATAAAATGCACGCTCTGACATGGAGCAAGGAGCATATCTGAATCACCAGGCTACAAAAGGAGGTTATCATAACAAGTCTAAAAAAAAGGCACAGCAGAGGAAAGCTGTGATAACCCTAACCTTAATTCACAATACTTGTGGTTTTGTGATTTTTTTTGAGAATTTGGAATAATGGTAGTAAATATACAGTAAATTACAAGAACTATATAAAACTAATATGATAAAAATATAAACTCAATATTGAGGGAAAAAGTCTTATATTTAGAAGAAGGAGATGAGGGAAAAAGACCCCAAGTAAAAATATTAGGATAAAGTTTCTTAAAATGATTAGTTGTTAGAAAACACAAAAATGTCTGATCCTTTGTGAAATGCTTTGATTTCCTGATTCGTCTAAGCAAGAAACAGAAAAAAAAGAAAGTTTTTGATTTTATCAAAGTATTCATATGCAATTAAGAGTTTTGATTTTCAGTTATGAAACTCTATTTTCATTTTCTAAGACACTATATTATGATACTATCTTATAAAAATGTGTTTTGAAAAAAGGGACTTTTATTAAGATAAAAGTTTCTGAAATAAAGTATTTTGACCAGCCCGAAACAATATTTATTTATTTATTTATTTAGAATATCTTTCTGTTAGACCTATAAGGATATCTTTTTTTTTTTTTTTTTTTTTTTTAAGGATCAGAATGCAGAATGAAGGCCATTGGAATAATATGTATAAGTGTTTTTTTTTTTTTTTTTGGGGGGGGGATTTTCATGGGATTTGGGGATTATTTTATCTGTTGGTTCCCACTGTTGGCAAACATATTAAAGCTGTTACATTTCAGCAAATATAGAAGATTATTTTCAGAATCAGTTTCCTGCAGTGAAGGAGGAATTTTATTAGACTCTATGGAGAGGAAAATATTGTGGACTAATGAATTGGTTTAAGACTTAGTAAGACTGACAGAATGGAGATTGTTTTGTTTCAGAGCATTTATAATAGGCTTTTGTTTTAAAGTAGACATTCTAAGATAGTTTTGTTTATATATTTTATTTTCAAGTATTTAATTTATATATGATAATTTGTAAACAATATAGGAATTATTATTTTTTTAGCTGCTTAAGCAGTTTTAGTGAACAAAGTGTCAATCCAATTTACTGCAGATTTTCAGGAAGTGTATGACAACACAGCACTGACAGATTTTGCAAACTATTTTTTCCTGCTATGTTGCAACTGACAATGTGCAACAAGAAAGAGGTGAAAATGATGTAATGATGTATAATGTATTATCCACTTATTTATATTTTTGACTTAAAGAAGAATAAGAATTTTTACAGTTAAAGTAGAAGTATTTTGCTGAGACATAGCATGTATAGCCAAAGATGCATATTTTGATGTGTTTTCACATTGCTTAGTAGAGTAGACTTCAGCCGTTATTTCAGGAATTAATAGACTTCACCTGAAAGCCTGAGTGTGTGCATGTTCAGCAAAAAATCTTTAAAATGAAGGATTTCGTATGTATTTGGTGTGGGGGTGGTAAGAAGAAAAACTGTCACACATATTTGGCAGGATTTCTAATTTATATGGGTTTTCATAACCCATATCCTGTGGTTGTCCAAAAAAAAAAAAAAAAAAAAAACCATAAACCAAAACAATCAACCAACCAAAAAAAAGCAGGTCATCTTGCTGCTCTGTATTTGTGAACTTGAAAATCTTGCTGCTCCGTGTTTGTGAACTTGAAATAGAGAGAACCATAATATTGTGCACTGGAAGGCTGATTGTCACTTTCTTGATGTAGATAGAAATACAGCACTGAGTTTGTGCAGTGAAGTAACTAAGGGATGGCAGAATTGGATATGTATGCAGTCTTTATGGTAAACTCAGATTATATGCTCTAAGGGCTTTCACTTCCTTGTAATCTCTCCTGAGTCAAGCTATTTTTTGTTGTTCCTTCTTGCTGGGTTTTATGAGTGAAGCTGAAAGGCTGTTAAGCCAGCAGCCAGTTTTGTAGCCCCAAAAGTATCCCTAAAGAATTGCAGCAAGTGAAGACTGAGACAGGAATATAACAGCTCAGACACTAGCAGTTTAAGCAATACAATGTAATGTATTTTTTGTTGGTGGTGTAGAAAATCATGTATATTGCAGACAAGTAGAAATTATATAAGCCAAATTCATCTCAGTTTTGCATAGGTATGTTTTTGTCACCTTCCAGAGAGTCGGTCCTTGCCAGAGTTTGTCTCGTCAGCTAGAATATCGTGATCCACTTTGGCTGAAATCCTCATATTTGTTGAAGTGATTTCACTAAAATAATGACAGAAAAAAGCCTCTATGGAGTGATGGTGCTGAGGAGAGCATGTGGCTTTATTGATCATTTTCTTCCATTTACTGAATCTAGGTGCTAAACTTATATTTATTTTATGGCCAGATCCATAATTGCATCTCCAGCATTATTCAGATACAAGTGTGATGTCTAAAAGAGCACACAGACTTGGTGAAATTCATTGGAACTAATATTTATGACTTCACCTTAGCTATTTACCTTAGGTACCTTTATTGTCATGTGGAGAGAGAAGTCTCTCTGGGGCACAGATTATCTTGTCCTAAAACAAACTTGTAAAATAGGTCGTGTAAACTGCACTCTGAGAGGTTACCGAGTGTTATCCCACTGCTGACTGTGGTGTGTAGGTCAATTTAAATGTGTAAATGCGTTGCTGAAGAACAGATGAGAAGGACTCCACCCACTGTGAATACATCTCTGATGGAAATGTTCTGATAAGGTTTTTCCTGTTTATGACACCGCAGTTAACTGATTAAGAAACCAAACCACCATGTTTAGATTTAGATAGTCAATTGCAACTATGAATAATGAATACTTCCAGTGAGTAAGGAGAAGAAGAATCTGCAGGCTGAAAAAGGACTGCAATGTGAAGAGGGTGAGCAAAGCAATTCTGTTTTGGGGAGTTCATAAAGGAAAAAAAAAAAAGAAATCTCAAGCTAAATTCATCATATAAGTGATGTTGTAATGGTTCTTCTGACTCTTTTAACAGTAAAAGGTATATCACATGAGAATGGTGTGAAAGCTGATACACTTGTCAGACTTGTTCCTCCATTTCAACCTCTTTGTCCCTTAGCCATTTTCAGTGAAATAGTTCTTTGCTTGTTTCAGTTCTCCTAGGAGCAATTCCTTTTTCTTTTCTTGGAGGCAGGAAGATTCAAATGTATTTATGAAGACATGTCTGACACCAGAAGGAAGTGTTCTGTGATTACTACTTTTGCTTTGTCAGACCCTGTTTGTTCAGTAAAAATGAGAGCTGAGTTTTAGGCATTAATTGTAAAACCTCGCCCATTAATTTACAGGTAGAAAAATTACTTTCTCTTAAGCCCTAACTTTGCCAAAGTGAGACTAACTTTGCCAAATTTAAGCCCAAACACCTTCAGGTTCTTTTCCCTTTGTAGCCATGTATTTGGACATATCTGGCAATGAAATATCTCACAGCTATAATCTGAGTCATTAGGGAAATATGTGAATAGAATATATTAGATACCTGAATGATCACATTCAGCTTCTAGATAGTCAGAAGAGGCATTTTTAGAGCATATTCACCTGACTTTTTATAGATATGGGATGTGATGAACATGCTCTAGAAGAAAGAGTTCATGGCTTTTCCATCAACCTGGGGTGGCCATTAAACTGTAGACCTCTGATCAGTAGAGAATGAGAGAAAAAGAGATTAATCCCTTCCAACATGACTTCTTGGGCAGACATAGAATCATAGAACACCTTGGGTTGGAAGGGTTCTTGAAGATCATCTAGTTCCCATACCCTGCCATAAGGATGCCACCCACTAGACCAGGTTGCTCAGGGCCTCATCCAACCTGGCCTTGAACACCTCCAGGGATGGGGCATCCACAGCTTCTCTGGGCAACCTGTGACAGTGCCTCACCACCCTCTGAATGAAGAATTTCCTACTAACATCTAACCTAAATCTCCTCTCTTTTAGTTTAAAGCCATTCCCCCTTATCCTGTCATTGTCTGCCCAAGAAGGAAGTTGCTCTCCGTCTTTTTTTATAACCCCCCTTTAAGCATTGAAAAGCCACAATGAGGTCACTCCTGAACCTTCTCTTCTTCAGGCTGAACATCCCCAGCTCTCTCAGCCTTTCTTCACAGGAGAGGTGCTCCAGCCCTCTAATCAATCTTGTGGCCCTCCTCTGGACCTGTTCTAACAGGTCCACATCCTTCTTGTGCTGAGGGCCCCATACCTGGACGCGGTACTCTAAGTGGGGCCTCACAAGGGCAGAGCAGAGGGGCAGAATCCCCTCCCTCACCCTGCTGGCCACTCCTCTGGTGATGCAGCCCAGGACACAATTGGCCTTCTGGGCTGCAAGAGCGCACTGCCAACTCATGTCGAGCTTTTTGTCCATCAGAACCTCCAAGTCTTTCTCTGCAGGGCTGCTCTCAATGTGTTCTTCTCCCAGTCTGTACTCATGTCTGAGATTGCCCCAAACCAGGTGCAGCACCTTGCACTTTCACTTGTTGAACCTCATTAGGTTCATGTGGGCCCAGTTCTCAGGCTTGTCCAGGTCCCTTTGGATGGCATCCCTTCCTTCTGTTGTATTGACTGCACCACTCATCTTAGTGTCAACTTTGAATCCAGAAGTATCATGTTTGAATCCAGAAGTGATTAACTAATTCATGAGAATTGCATAGTTTGGAAATATTTCCAAAATATTGGTGATTATCTACACAGCATCAAACAATGAAAAATGTGACTTTTTGAACAATAGCACAGTAGCCTGTTTTATTTTTTATGTTTAAAATATATATGCATATTTCTTAGTTACTGCTTTAAACCTTAGCATAAGAGATTAAACCTGCCAGATCACATGTTGATTTAAGCTACTAAAACTCTTTTGTTCTCACTTGTAAATATATCTGATGCCACAGATAGTTAAATTTTTGTTCTGGTAAATATGGAATATACTGTTATATTTCATAGATATAATTTTATTGTCAAGTGTTTTGTGATAGATGATTTAGTTTGGATAACCTATTTCATTGTGAGAAATAATGCATTTGGAATTGGAAAAGCAGTGAAGGGGAATGTAAATAATCAGTTCATTAATGATGTATTTTTTACATAACAGATGTATTAAAGAACTTGTTTTTGTTTTGCTCTATAGCTCACTGAGCTACAATCCTTTAAAAAGCTCCTAACACTGATTTTACAAATGTTTTTTCATAGCAATGGAAGACAAAATTTCACAATTCAGAAGTGGACCTTGAATGTGCTTGAAAGGAATAAAAGCAGCTGTTTCAACAAAAATCATTTGACAACCGAAATTCAAAATGCTGGAACGGGTCATTCACTGAAATGCAGTGATTTGTCTGTCAATGAAAATGACAGTGTAACATGGTACAAGGTAATTGCTCAAATCATTGTCTGTAGATCAAAAACATCTGCAGGAAAAATGAATTATAAAGATTTCTAGAAGCACCTACAAATCTTATAATACTTTAATTTCTCATGTTTTTGGTGAAAAAAGCCTTTAGACAGATACAGAGAAGAAAGTTTCTACCTGCTTTCAGATTTGTTAGAAAAATGAACCTGCAATCAGAAATTACTGTTAGTTTGGAATGGTAATAGATCCGATGTGCACATCTGTTGGCTGATTTAGCTACTTTGTTAATGTAAGTATTATTCTGACATTAAATTAAGTGCCAAGATATTTCTTTTACAGTTGGCATGTGCTTGTAAAGTAATTGAAAAACTTTTAAATTTTGCCGTTCCTGAACATTTTTTCCAAAATGTAGCAGATATAGTTCTGTTCAGTTTAGGCAAATCATTGGTCTTCTTTGGACCAGTTTTTGCCAGGGCATAGACAATAGCTGTATAAGCTTTTGTAACTGTTGAGCGTTGGTGTGCTCAGCCATTGGATTAAGCACCCTGACTAGGTTTCTTCCGCCCTGTCCCTACTCACCACCTTGAGCAGTGCTCCTTATTCCTCTCCGTGGGTTGCAGGTGTCCTGCTTGGAGTAACCGACACCATTCCTTCATGTACATGTTGAATCATCTTCAGGAAAGGATTTTGGTGTCTTAAGTGTTGGCATCTGTATTCTGCCTGACACAGCCCTCCTTCCTTGTCCTTGAGAGGGCAGGACCATGGATGGATATGTTTTCCTCAGTAAAGGGGCGTGCCTTAGACTGACCTCTCTCATGACTGACTGTATCGATGCCTAATATTTTTATGACTAATATTGTATGAGACAGGTGAAGCAGCCATCCTTAGACTTAAATATCCTTGGGTTTTTGATTGGGTGAAATTTTTGAAAGCTTTCATATTACACTTGAAGCTGAGATAAAAGAAGGATGGTAACATATGCCTTTTGTACAAGAGCTTGTTAACAAATGTATGCATCCAGGAAATGTTCATTCCCTGATCCCACCAGTGACCATTTTCCCTTCTTAATCTAAGGTAATTTAGACAAGAACCGTATTACAGTGCTCTCAACTTTTAGTGGGTTGAATATTCAGAGGTTGTGTTTAAATGACCATGACTGAACACTGGGCCCCCCCTCCTTTGGGTCAGGTAGATGTCATTGAGAAAATAAAAGAGTGATGGTGAAGATTCATTTCAAAAATAATGTTTGTCTTTTTTAAGGTTTTGAATATATCTTTGCTACAGAATAATATTTTCTGGATTTATTGTTGTAGGACTGTAAGAACTATGAAAATGAAACAGAACGGGAACTGGATTTTAAAACCTTAACAGTTCAGCACTCTGGTATATATACCTGTAAAATTTTGATCAGTCATAATGGAAGGATATACCACAGCACAAGTACAATTAAGCTGGTAGTAGAAGAAGGTAAGAAAACTTTCTGAAAACTTTGAAAGGTGCTTTTGGTTCTCCTTACTATGGAAAAAATTCCCTGCTAAACTTATTTGTTTACGGATATGGTTCATTATCTCCTAATTATACTTATTTGATAAATAAATAAATATATAAAGGTGATCAGATATGGAAATCTGATCTATTTTGCAATAATTTAAAAATAAAAAGCAGAAGTTTACATTACACATTACCAATTTGGAAACATTTATTTAGTATGTCTTCCCTGAAGTTGGTTGTAATTTTTTCAAAATTGGTTGCTGTAAGTCATACAAACTTACTAAGAGTTTTGTGAGAGAGCCTTTCCAACCATTGTAAACTGTGTATGTATACGTATGCACATGCAAAAAATTCAACAGGATATACTGCTTTTTAAGCTGCTTGGTAACGACAGGTCCAGATATTCCTCCTTGAATCAAATGGAATCTATGTGGTTTGTTTTAGAAGTAAAGAAAATGCATCATTTTTACTGTGGTAGAATCTAAGAAAGCTGTTGCTTCAATATCAGTAATTCTTTTTTTTTTTAGATGCACCAGAGGCTGTCACTTTGGAGATAGTTGGACGCAATGAAGAAATTGAAACAGAAATAGGTACCAAATTAGTTCAAGGATCTTTATTTTAGCTGCATCATATATATGACTTTGTTCAGATCTCTTTATAGTTGATTGTCTAGTTAAGTCTGATTGAACGAATTGTCTGTGTACCCTTCTGGATCTGATCCATCTTCACATCTGATTATGTTTTGTTTAGTGGATTCTATGATTGATATACATTAAGTTCACCCTTACAGAGGCCGAAGATCAGGTTGTTGTTATGACCAGCAAGAGAAAGTGACAGTGATGATAAACCACAACTTCCCTTTTTAGACAGCAAACCCCACAGAATGATGTGTGAAAGATATCTGGTTTGTCCAGTGAGCAACAATAATAAGTAATCTCTTTAATATTTGATGCAGTCAAGGACATCATGCTGCAGAGAAATGAGAAACGTGAGGGATGACAGTCCTGGCAATGCAAGCATGCAGATCTATTACTGCTTCAAAGAATTTGTCTTATTGTCAAAAGCCAAAAATTTGACTAGCTGGGAAAAGGTTAGATAACTTGGTCTGCAGGCTTCACACAGTGTTGGAAACTATCCAAGATTTTGACCACAAAGCATCCAAGAGGCTGTATATAGTTCTTAAGAATATAACTTCACCTGTATTTTTGCTCTCCTGTGTTTGAGGGATTCTCCAATTTGATTACCTGCACAATTCTGCAAACACATATTCACCGCCTCTGTGGCTCATATGTGTATCTCATTTGCTCAGCTAAGACACCAGATGTTGGCTTACTTTCCACCTCACAAAGGCCAGTTAGTAGGTCCTTTTTCTAATGCCAACACCCCAATCCTACATCGCCTTATGTCTCCCAGTCTGCCAGGGCACTGTTCCTACACAGTTCTTATCACTTACTCTGCTCGTCCCAACCCTTACACGGAAACATGGTTCAGCATCAAATGATTATGAACCATAAGTCTTCTATGTCTTATATACTTTGATCAGATCATTTGGTAAGATCATTGAACTACCTGATGGCTGATCAGACTGATGGCATGGTGGAGAGAGAAGGGAATTTTGGAATTTCAAACCCTTCATGGTTTGGATGGTGCTCTATAGGGTTTCCTTGAAAAAAACAAAAAGCTGTTGTGCGCAGTGAAAAAGCTAGAGTTGCAAGGTAGATGATAATATTCTTCTAGGTCTATGTTTCAATCTGTACAATTGTGATTTGGATTTGGATTTGTAAGTTCTAAATCTAAGGGTGCCACATTTTCAGCTCGACCTCGCTTTAAAGATTCTTAAGCAGTTTCACTGGAAGCATCCACCCTGTTAAACCTTGAGAAGTCTGTTTATAATGTATGTTCTCAGAGTATTCCTGGACAGGGTTACTTACTGGAAAGCATCTGTGCATAGTGTCCTGAACAAGAACTAGTGTGTGGCTTTTGTGGTTTACTGAAATGTGTTCTGGATGTGTTCCCTGGAAACGGTGCTGGCATAACCTAGAAATGGTGATGTAATGTTTTAGCTAACCTCAGGATAAGCTTTCCATGACAGTGTTTAAATTCAAATGCCTTGCAGATCATCAGATTTCACACTCCACAGCTCCAGACCTTTGCCTTTATTTTCCCATGTGCACTGTTGTCTTTTTACTTTTGCTCTTTCTTATAATTAACCAGAATTTAAGGCGTGGTTCCTTTACACTTCCAAATAGTGTTTTGGAGTGGTATGGAGTAGCTGACTGGCTAAGTTAATTATTCATGCATTCAGGATTATGCTGATTTCCAGGTGTGGTGCTGGGATGAGAATTTCTCTGGGAGAGGTCAGCATGGGTGCTAACAGGTTTTGTTACTTCTTACGTTGTAGTATACGGTTTAGCTGTCATCATCAATTGGTTATAATTCCCCTTACCAGTTACTTACTTTTACATCCCTGGGGCACTGGTGATGGGTTGTCCTCTGCTGTTTTCTGTCTGCAGCACACAGTTTTGTTCCCTGAAGTCTGAAATGCTTTGGCCTATTTAAACTTTTCTGGCTGTTACAGCTAATCTGAGATAAAAGTGTGGATGACTCTCCCTCTGTAGTGGAGTACAACAGAGCTCTGTGCGTGGTTGCCAAAGCCACTGCCACCATGGCACACATATGAAAGGGGCTATTAAGCCCATAAGGGAACACAGCTGCTTGGATATGAGGTCTGGAAAGCTGACATTTTATTGCACTGTGAACATGAATGTCACTTTTGACTACATCTTCTTATGTTATGCTTTATGTAGGTAAAGAAGAGATACTCAATTGCACAGGTTTCTTGGGTTACGATATGCAAGAAGATGCCAGCCTCTACTGGTTGATTAATGAAACATTTCCAGAAAAATGCTCAGATATCCCCAAGAATGACCCTTTGATATGCGAAGAAGAGTTCAAAAAACTACAGTAGGTTTCCAGTAAATACTGAACTTCTGTTGTGTGTGATAAATTTCTGCATTTTATGGACTGCAAACTCATTAAAATGTCTGAGGTTCTTCTACAAACTTTTCCTCAAAATCTGCCTCTCAACTTATTGTAGATTTCTATGCAGATAGTTTTGCTAACACCATTCCTTGTTGCAGTTTGGGAAACAAGTTTTACGTCACAAGGCTACTATGGATTAAAAAAGTAAGAGATGAGGACTTGCATCACAATTTCACCTGTAAGCTGCAAGCTGATGAAGCAGTGCAAATAAAAATAGTGAAATTGAAGAAAGGTACGGTATAATCTATGAACAACATTTCTTATTTTTAATTACTAATCATGCCAGCCTCTCAACAGAGGAAGCAGGGTACTGATCCAGATATGTGTGTGTGCTGGTAAAGACCTTGGTTCCTCTGGGGTTTGATTTAACAAGCTCTTTGGGTGATTCCTTGTGCTCTGAGATGGGGCAGTAGGGATTGCTGCTCCTTCTGCTACATCAGCTGTGTGAGGGCTCCACAGTTAAACTGATGGTGGTGTGGATACAGCTGGGGGAGGCTGAGCTAAGCTCTAGCTGATAGATCCCTTTGCAGCAGTTTGTTAGATTCCATGATAAAATATCCTCTGTGCTCTCCAGTGCATCACATTGGTGGGATTATCGGGGTTGACTACCTAAACCTCAGTGCAGCCCAGTGTCTGTTATTTGGGCCACTTTGTTTATTAAGCAGCTCTTTTTCTTTTTTTCTTTTTCTTTTTTTCTTTTTCTCCCTTCTTTCATGGAAAGTGTAATCTTTGATATTCCTGCTAATGCCTCACACATTTTGGTTGATAATTTCTTAGAAAGGTAGAGTCAGGGACTCTATATTTCTAGCTTTGGAAAGCTGAACTCTACTTTGAAGTAACACTTCACATCTATAGTCCACACAGCTTGGAGATTCTTGGCAAATGGGCATTCTCTGCTTGTTTTCCATCTCTCTTAGACCTTTCCAAGGTTTACTGAGAGGAAATATTTAATTCTGTAAGTGTGAAAATAGACTAGTCAATCTTAAAAGATGTAGTACATACTAAAACAAATGAAATACAGACTACAGTGAGCATGACATGATGTCTTCACAGAGGACTTCACAAAGATTTAATACTTAAAAATTGTATTTGGAATTGAAAAGGGGAGGATAATAGAACAAATCAATTTAAAAAAGTAAAATAAATCTTTAAAAAAGTAAAATAAATCTTTAAAAAAGCCTGAAAGAGAGTAGAGACAGAAGCAAAAGAAGATCTTGGGCAAAGAGATTAAATGGGTCATGAATGGCTGTTATGGATGGGCTGAGAGAAGGGTAGGGAATAACACAAAATGATAGAGATCCTGAAGAGAACTCATCATAAAAGTGGTTGACCCAGTATAGTCCTCCAGTCTGGGATGCTGTACATCTTTGAGGACTTGTAGTCTCGGTATTGATCCCACATACATCTCATTTATGTGTGTGCAGAATGTGCGCAGACATGCAAGATTAATTCTCCATTTTTTAGAGTAATCTATGTTCTGTAGTTTTTCTCCATCTCAGGATGAATGGGATGCGTGTGCACTTGAAATACTGGCAGGAAAGTATTCACACAAACTTTTCAGTTTGGGTAATTTTAAGGTGCCATTAAATTGCCATGCAATTTACTAAATTAATCTTGTCCTATAATACTCTTTGTTAAGGCCTTAATTTCCTGGGCTTCTCTTTTACAGGAAACACCCGAGATCTGCCAGTGCACCTTTTTACAACTGGAATGATTCTTGCTGTACTACTTCCATGTATTGTAATAGCCATGACAGTTGTCTGTGTGATGTTCAGAGTAGACTTAGTTCTATTTTACAGGAACATATGCAGAAGAGATGACACTGCTGGAGGTATGACTTGGCTAATGCTGACATTGAAAGTGAGTGCTGATTAAAAAATAGCTTCTGGTAGGCTCTAAAAAACAATCGTTATAGAGGAAGGGGCAAAATAAGTCCAGGAGTTTTGTAAGTAGAAACAGCAAGGAATATGTGAAAGAGAACTTGATTGTCAAGTTAGTGTGTTATCCACCTTGTGGTAATAAAGCAGACAAACACAGTCAGGAAGTTGCCTCTGGAACAGACAGTGGAAGGGACATAGCTGGCTGCTGTTCCAGCATGCTTTATTGTACAATGTTCTTCATCACAGAAGCTGGAGAATTGTTGGCAAATGTGTGGAAGTATACAGGTAATCTATCTGCAGGGAGGATGAGCACCCTGGAGTTGACAGACCATTTGTTGTTTCTGTTTTCAAATTTATTTTCACCTAACTGATACCTTTCTGCTTCAGGTTAAAGTGCTTCCTTGTCTGTAGAGGTCATTGCAGTGTTTATAGGTTTGTCACTAAATGCACTTGAAGAGAGTACACTGCCAGTGTTTTACCAAGCAACTTTGCTGGGACCTTGACTTAAGGAGCAAGCCTGACAATTACCTAACTCTGGGTATAATTTTCACTCTCTGACTGTGTTTCTGAGAATTGTAGTGAAAAAAACCTTGCTGTGTATGTGTACCTGATTTCCTTAGACATCCTCAGTCTCTAAATCTGCTTGAATATACCTTGAATGAGCTGCAGTGGTTGGAGTTCTCTCAGTAATGGGTGAATGTCATTTATGCCTGCCAGGATTATTTATTTTTCCATTCATGCTAGGGAAGAAGCATAGTTTATGATTCAAAACTATGTGTGTTATTGTATCAATCCAGACAGTTTTGTTGCAAGTTTCAATTAGAGATTGCTTAATGTGGTAAGCCTGGACTGCTTAATGTGGTAAGCCTGGTTTCTAAATTGGTCTTACTTGTATTTTATGTTTATAAATTACTGGCCAATATATGACCAGACATGGTATATTCTTATAACTCTAAGTCATTAAAATAATACACTAGCTTATTTTTTCAGTACCTGTTCTACAGGACTACTTGGTAGCATTAGATGAAAGGTAAAATAATTGTGAAAATGGGCAATAGAACTTATATAACTTTCTTATCAAGTTGCAGACATGTTGAGCATACTAGTCTGTAATAAGGAAGATGTTTCTGGATGCTTTGATACTGAGACAATAATTTTGTAAGCCAGAATGGTGGATCAGATACTGTATTTCTAACGGTTGCCAACAAGAAAAAAATTGGTGATTTCTTTCCAGATGGAAAAGAATATGATGCTTTTGTGTCTTATCTGAAAGACTGTGCTTCTACTAGTGAAGAAGAGAGAGAATTTGCTTTGAAGATATTACCAATGATACTAGAAGAAAATTTTGGGTACAAGTTATGTATATTTGAGAGAGATGTCTCTCCTGGAGGAGGTAAGTGTATTGATTATTCTTGTCATTAAATAGACACATCCTTTTCATGAATATATGAACATCTGCAGTGAGAAGAAAATCTGACAGAAGTTCTTTGCATTGAAATGCTACATGTTCATTTTATCTAGGCTGTGTTTGCATGCAAAGGCAGCATAAACACATTTTATACATTTTATATATTTTTATGAATTCTTATATACATGCACACATACCTTTAATTACACATTCAAGATAAGGTGAAAAAGCTATCATGGAGAAAATCAGGGTGAGAACACAGAGAACGTAATGTGCTTCATGGTAATAGCACTCTTGCTCTGCTTTACTGAGGGCAGGCATCTATGTCTGAACTCATGCTTACTGCACTGAGCAGTTGATGGTTCTTTTACTCAGATCCTCAGGTAACTCACATGTTTGTCTGTCTTCAGTCTGGCAGTTGATAGCATGTTTTGAATGCAGTGGGAGCCATAGGGTTAAGAAAATATACATGAGAACATGGCATTTTGTTTCCCTATATTACTAATGGCCTTTTACAGATGCTTAAAAAGAAAGAAAGAAAAAAAAAAAAGATACTGGGGGATTCTATTTAGTTTGAAGGCCTATTTGGAGAATTGGATTTCCTTGTTAAAAACACAGAGCAATAAGCTTAATCGCCCTCCTTCCTAAGGCAGGATCTTCCCTTCATGTGTCCTTTCCTGACATGTTCTTCTAACCTGAGAGAGATACCATAACTTTCCCAATCCATTTTGAGTGTTAAAAAAGGCTTTTCTAAGTGTTCAGTCTGATTCTTCCTTGCAGTAGTTCTAGCTTATTTCCTTTTCTCTGGTTTGATCCACTGTGAATATGGAAAACAGATTGTTTCCCTCTATTTACAGGAGCCATTGGTATATTGCACTACCCTTGCCAGCCTCCTTCTCCTCTCTGTTTTCTCTTCATTGTGTTACTACTACAGTTTGCTTTCTCTGTCCCTACGAGGCACGTTTTCTAGACCTGTTGTCTCTGTAGATCTCATTGTCGCATGGTTGTGGAGACAGAGTTAGAACTCATTCTGTCATCACATGATGGTCTTCTCAGCCTTGGATTACTGGCAATAGATTTAGGGATTCAGTGAAATAAAGGAAGGAGTAAACTGAGATTTACTGAATATTCAGGTGGCTGCTGGTGACTTTGTGTGGAATCTCTCTAATGGTGTCCATTATGAAAGAACGAAGAGACATCTGGCTGGAGGAAGAATAAATTTTGCTGTCACCTTCAGTCCATGTGACTACTGACAGACAGCTGTCTCAGGTAGCTGGAGACTGTATTTTTTTATCTGTCCCAGAGAACAGGCTTTGGCCCTGTGAGAATTCATTTTCACAGACTCATGATCTGTAATGCACATTAATCTCTTCTTAAGGGCAGGATGTTTCCTTGCAGTCACTTCATAAGGGGAATATTTTTGGTACATGTGCAATTGTCAAAGGAAATCAGTTCAATGCCTGTCCTTTCAATTTAGTTTAATAACACATTTATCTTTAATTTGCAGCTGTTGTTGATGATATCCATTCATTCATTGATAAAAGTCGAAGATTAATCATTGTACTGAGCCAAAACTACATTTCTGACACAGCCATATATGAACTTGAGAGTGGACTACATAAAGCACTAGTTGAAAGGAAAACTAAGATCATATTAATTGAATATATGCCTATAAGTGACTACAATTTCTTGCCAGAATCACTGTCTCTTTTACCATCAAAGAGGGTTGTGAAGTGGAAAAAGGATAAATCCCTTCCTGTGAATTCCAGGTTTTGGAAGAACCTTCGGTACCTGATGCCAGCGAAACCTACCAAGTCAAACACCAAAGGGCACTGTAACAATCTAGATCTAGGCTCAGAAGGGACTCAACCATGGACTGGGGGCTGTGACTGTAATGCAGTCATATAGCAATTATGGAGACGGAAGATGCTGCAGAAAATTGCCAGTTTTGCTAAATTCAAATAGAAAACACAAACTGTGCTTATTTTATTTTAATATGGGAGATAGTGCTCATTAGAGGCCAAGTCTGAGATAAAAGAAGAATATATGAAACGTCACAGTGGCTAAGATGATGTTAATTCCAGTGCTAAATGCTATTCCAGAGACAGTTTCCTCAGTAGTCTACAGAAGGAGCTGAACTCTGATTCTGTATAGGTCTTAACACCTGGCACCAAGAACAACCCATAACCTTTTGGTTTCACATTTTCCTTCTTGTAAAATGACGTTAGTTATACTTGCATACTTCTTGAGACCCCTCAATGAATTTATCAGTATTTACAAAGTATTATGATTTAGATGCTCTCAGTTTTGTGTTTTGGTATTTCCTAAGAATCCTGCTTGGGTTCTGACCAAATGGCTCCTGCCCTAGGGAGCTTGGCATATAGGGTTTAGGCAACATTGAGCAGAAAAGTCAAGTGAAAATGGAGACAAGGAAGGATAGAAGGAATCAGACGTTTAGTCAGGCTAACTGCATTCACTCCTGAGTTGTGTGTGGTCTAGACAAGCTAAGTGGCAGTGATTTGGAGGAATGGTAAAGTCTTCTTTCATCCTCTAATTTAGCTGAGAATACTGTAAATTGTCATTTTGGCAGAGAGAAGAGAGGAATGCGATAGAGCTAATAGTACTTTGTCCACGGACACCAATATCTACGTCATATCCTGAGCTACCTTCAGCTGAGAGCTGCAGAGGATTTATGCAAAAATGAGCTCTTCAGTATACAAACATCTATTCCTAACCCTTTAGAACATTAGTACCAGTACCTAGCATTATTTTCCATAATAAACCTAGCAATGCCATTCAAAATCATGATCATACTCTGTCACTATTAGCTGCCTGGCAGAAGATGACAATCGGACATATAAGTTCCTGGAAACAATGGAACTCTATTTCCTCCTAATACCAATGGGGAACAAGTATTGGAAAATTATTTTGGAAGAACTTCAGTCACTTTGCTAGGAGACCATCAAGGCTCGTCCCACTCTCATCACTGTCTTGAATTCAACTAAGGCTAGTTCTGAGGAGATATATCTTTGATACTGACACTTAATTCATGCAGCTCTGTTATCTTCTTGGTGCTCTTGAGAATACAGTTGTAGTGATGGATGTTACAACTGTCTCAGGATTTATGAGAATGAAATACCTTGTTGTTTTTCAAATATCCCCTAATCACACAAATGAGAAGGAATAGAGGAATAAGACAAGCATTTTTGGTGTCCTTCATATCAGCTCCAAGAGGTCTCCCTATTTCTGTCATGCAACTGAAGAGCTGTCTAACTGTGGTACTTAGGCAAAAGCCTTCCTCCACCTTAAGCTTTTACCAAAGAGGGTTTCTACTGTGTAGATAAGTGTGCCTTTATATTTCTAAATCTTTCTCAAAGTTCAGTTCTTTTCCACCAGTGTTTCCTGTTTTAACATTTAATATGTTTCCTTTTTAACATTTTTCAGCAGGACTAATGATTGCCCGTACTTCAGAAGTGCCAGTGGTTGTACTGTGCATTTCCATTCCTTGGCCATAAAACTAACAGAAATGGTGGTAACCTTCCTGGTACTTAACCAATATGTTACATTTACTCCTCAGCCACATTGTTTTTCATATGTTGTCATCAACACATTGCCTAACAACATAAATTGTCAAATGTGAATATGAAGAGTGCACAGAGTTTATTTAAAGCTCTGGACTGAGCCTGCCCTCTGTGAGAATCAGCTATTATAAAGCAAGATTGGATTTTCTGTGAACTCCCCCACCTCAGCTTGGAGAGGTAATATAGCTAATCCTCACTGCCCATGCCTTGGTAAAAGGAGACAAAGGAAATTAAGTCTACGTTAATGCCAGATGTTGTTTTTAGTGCTCTTATATCCAGAATTACTGACTTTAACCAGGGCTTGGAAATACCTGCTTTCTGTTTGCCAATCTCTAGAGAAAAGAAGTTGCTAATGTGACTTTTATAGACTGTAGTTGTGCTGATTTGCCTAATCACGTATATGTCAATTTACAAGTGACTTCACATGATAGTTGGTTTGAAGTAATGGGTCATTTCAGTGATTTCTGTAGCATTTCTGTTACATGTTTTTGCTCTGAATAAAACTTTATTTCCCCCTCCACGCAACAGTGGCTTCAGTTTTTGCTGCCGTTAGACAGCAGTAAGTGTCAAAAATTGTACTTCTAGTAAGAAACATAATGCAAGAAGCAAAAATATGGTTAGACCTGCTCTCCATGAGCAAAAAATATCTCTTTTGTACTGTAAAAAAAAAAATAAAAAAACCCAAACCTAATCCAACCAAGTTTTTGGAATAATTAATTTCCTAAAGAAGGATGCAGATGGGATCAGCAATGGGAGATCTGTTGTAAGACAGCAGTCTTGAAGATTCTTGTCTTTCTTGTGCATACTACAACATGATACTGACTGTGAGAACATAATCTGCCTGTATTTTTTGTTTGACTATCATTCCTGTTTGACTATCGTCTATCAAACACAATACAGGCAAGAAAAAAAAAGGGGGGGGGGAGGGGGTTTCAAGGTTTTCTTGTCCATTGATAGTTTTAACTTATATGTAGGGAAAAGTTGAGGCTATCATATATAGTACCAGTATTATAGTGTAGCACTGTGTAAGGGCCTAGAAATATAGAAGGTTTATAAATGTTAAGTTGTCCATGAGCCCTACCCTGTGTGGCTACCGTCAGTGTCTGCACCAAGTCTGGAGAGACTCGAGTCTGCAGAGAAGGGAGGTCCCTCCAAATGGACACTACATACAATTCCATATCCATAAGTATTTTTTTTCCTATAAACACTTCTGTTCCTCTGTTGTCATCTGCATTCTTTACATACATATGATGAGAGGTAGAATATGTCATTCTGTATCCAAGCTTCAGGACAAATCCTCTCTCTTCCACCTGTCTTCAGATTGTAAAGAAAGCAGGAGGTTTGCAGAAGCGCTAGAGAACATAGGGAACTGCAAGAGACCTGGTAGAAGATTTGCTAGTTATGTTGCAGAACAAGTGAAGATGTGTGCAGAAGTAATTTGTCAGTAGCACGTTTACCAAGCTAGAAACTAAACAGAAATTTTGCAGTCAGCTCAAAAATGAGTTGTCCAACATGGCGACACACTGTGGGCACATGCCTATTGCATGTGCAGGGCAAGGTTACTGTATGCTGGATATGTCAGGGCCTAGAGGAAATACGCAATTGATTTGTGCAGGAAGGTCCAGAATTTTAAGTGTCACGCCCAGAAGTTGATAGATTGATTCCTGGGTTCATTAAAGGCCATAAAAAGTGGCAAGAAAGTAAAGATTGGCAGACATTAGTCTAGCCAGGAAGAGTACTCTAAAACTGTGCTTATATATTAAAGTCATCCTTTTCAATCATGCTTTCTTGGTGAAAGTAATAATAATAATAATAATAATAATAATAATAAATAAATAAATCTTAGAAAATAATTAGAAATGAGCTTGCATGGAAGAGGCAACTTTTAACTCATTAAATCTTATGTTTATTTAATACACTTTTTGAAACATTGCCTTTCTAGTGTTATGCTTGTGACGTAGTTATAAAGTGTTCAGTGTTTTGAAACAGAAAATGTGATTGCATTTTTGGGAAATACTTTTCTGGTTTAGTAGCTATAATTAAATATGGTGCCTGAGTGAAACGGTATTTACTAAGCTTTCTGCAACAGCCACAAGTTACATAAGATACAAAATTGAAAAAAGGCCCCACTAGAATCTGTTCCAGTTTTGATCAACTCATGACAGCTTCCTGCGGTTCAATAATGCAAATTCCTGAACTGCAGTGACAGCAGCTGCAGATAGACCACAATAGTCTCGTTTTTGAGTTTCGCTAAATATATAATCATCTCATTACAGGGCTTTGTCTCTTAGATTGCATTGTTTGATCTTCCATCTGGCCTCTGTTACTGGGATATAGCATATACATCAGTGAGATACACAACAGTCCAGTGTAATATATTTATTATTACCTATCAAACACAAAAGCAATAAAGTTCAGTACTTTGATGGCTTAAAATATTTATGGAAGACAATCAAATTAACAGTTTATTGTTCTAATTTTTTTGACAACTTCCATAGTTAAATCAGTTTCAGTCATTTGCTGGAGACATTATTTCAATATGTGGTTACAAAACTGTTGACTATATATTGCAAGAAAATTGTAGCTGGTCGAGTTTTTTTGACTATGGTGAAGGAATGCTGTTCCGTAAGAGGATCCAAAACTGCTTGTAAATCTGTATGAATCTGACTTTTAGTTAAACAACAACAAAAAACTACTGTGCAAATTTAAAAGTGACAGTGAGTTTAGAAAAGGAAAACTCATAATACGGTGGTGGTCATCTGTCTTGGGTTTATGTTTCTTGGCTTCCAGTAAGTGGACTAGACTACCAAGAAATTCAAGAAGGGATTGCTATTGAATTTGAAGTACTAGGCAATCTTTCCAAATGAACAGTGATAAAGATTGTAAGAATGAAAAGGTTTTGAAGGTCTGAGTCACAAGCATTTTTTTTGCTCTTTTCTCTGTTTGCAAGAGGTATTATTACTGGTATTATTACACCCTAATGCCCAAGACAGACTGTACTGTAGTGCAGAAGATTTGTGCTAAGTAACAAGACCTTCCCTTATTTCCCAGGGGAATAATAGGTGAATTACCTTACTGCTCCATAAGCCACACTTGACAACATGCCATTCCACTGACTGTATAAACTAGTACAAACCGGACAGAAGTTCATGTTTAGATATTGTTCAACACCTCCTGTGATAGCAGAACCAACACCACCGACTCAGTGTAGAAAATAATTGGAGTGGAAATTTTCTTACCTACTCAGTGTTAACCATAGCTGGGGAGGGGAGGACGTATGTGTGAATGTGTTAAGCCAGAATAGTACCAGAAAACTAAAGAGACTTAATTCCTCCCACTAGTACAAGACTACATACTGAGATGGTACATTTCCCCTCCTGCTTCTCGGCTGACAAAATGCTTGAGCAAAAGTGAGATGGACAAGGTAGGAGATGGACCCCCACCTTGACTTTCCACAGGGCTGGGAAGACATTCCTGAGAATGGGGCCTGCAATTTCCTGTAGCTGTAGCATAAAGTATGCTGAATGAGTGAGCAAGTGAGTGAGTGAGGGGAGAGGAAGCAGAGAGGAAGTTCTGGATTGGTCTTTTACCTTCTCTTTTGTAAACGTGCAAGGGGAAAATAGGAGCCTGGGAAGTACATTGAGTGAGACTGCTTTTTTAGCATATATATTAGTTTTACAAAAGAGGACGGGTGAATTGGGGCAGAGACTCAGTCAAATATTTGATTCTACTTGACAACATTTTCGTGTGGTGTGGTTCTGGCAGCATGACTTTCAAAATTGTATGTGACTCGTGCTTCTGTTGTATCCTGCTCTAGTAATTGGACTGACCTATTAATTGTTTTAGAATTTATTTAATAAACATATTAATTAGAGAGTACTAAAATGAGCACTTGAAAAGAATGAAGCGTATTTATCTTTGTAAGGTGTGTCTTTGGGAAAAATCCATCTTCTCTTTCCAACAGTCTGAAGTCTTGACTTTGTTTATGTTGCACTCCATAAATCCTTGAAGGGAAAAGATAAGTAAACTTATTATTATTATTATTATTATTTTTCCATAGTCAGAAAAGACACCTTCAAAAGGCTTAACTCTTTATACTGAAACTTACAAAGATACATTGGAGTGTTCTGTAACTTGTAAACCAAAGATATACTTTGTATTGGGACAAAATACTGAAGGTATTTGAGGAGACAGTCAGCAAGCGTAATCGCCAGTGGGCTCCATTTGGGAAGGAGCAAAGGGATAAACACATGGTTGAATCTGAGAATACACATCCTATATCTCCAAATGCTCAGAACCCAACATAGCCAAATATTAATACTGGACATTGCCTAAAGGAATATGTACATGAACATAGGCAATGCTGAGTTCACTTGCTATACAGCAAAAAGCCTTTCCTAGCTTCTTCCTATGGACCCTGAATGAAATGGAGTAATTGTCTCAGTCCGCAGTAAAGAGTGATCTCACCAGGGAAGGAGAAACAAGTCCTCCTGGGCTTGAAATGTCTGGTGCAATCTGAGGGACCAGTGTATCCACATGACCTCTATTGAAATGGGGAGAACTGTAATGAATTAACAAGAAAGTGCTGTCAGACGTCTTTTTGTATTTAGAGTCACTGTGCAACCTGTCATTTAAGGGTTTCATGTCCATACAGGAAGCCTGGAAGAGGGGCTGGACTCTCTGGGAGTGTATATGCTGAAAGGCTCTGCCTGCCTTGCCAGTCCAATGGGGAAGTCACAGGCAGCTGTGACTATTCATTTTTTTCTCCTACCAAAGCCCCACTAAGGTAGCCAACAAGGCTAAACTGTGAGGGCACAGAAAGAAAGTAATAGCCCTCATATAACGCCTGCTTGCAGTGCATGTGGAAAGAGACTACAGGCAGGGAGAACTTGCCGGTTATAGTGAATATTGATCTGTGTTGTACATTGTGCATTGGGTAGCTTGCAGATTATTGACGTTACACACTTTTATGAACCATCCAGTAGCAGCATTTGCGGGGAAAAAAAAAAAAAAAAGTTCTTTTACCCTTTCTGCTCTTAAATGAAGCAAACTAAAAAGTCCAATGCATTTTTGACAAAAAGCAAGTAAAAGATTTTAAAACTCAGAATGCTTAGATCTCTTACTAGAGGCAATTTTTTTTCCCCTGATCTTTTTACAAGAAAATTACCCGGAAACTTTGAACCTAGTGCACCTAAACTGAAAAAGGAAGGGATGATGACACTGAGGTAGAGGAAATTCTTGTAAAGGAAACAACTCAACAGTGTTCAGCTAAAGCTAACCACAATTTGTATCGTGTAGTGTAGGATGTGCAGGTAAGATTTTCAGATAATTTCTTTTTTTAATTAGGTTTTAGCTTCAAATTTAAGTCCTCCCCCTACCTGCTTGACAAATGAGTTGTTTTTATTGTCTTTGAATATGCATTTTAAAGTAAATTGGTTTTAATTACTTTGGCAAAGCAGTGGTTCCTTAGTAAGTAGTTTCATCAGAGTATTTTTTGTTTCATAGGCATGGTGAACCTATTTTTCTTCTCCTGTGTGACTATTTGTAATCTTGCTCTTATAATTAGATTATCTTTGCCTTTTTTTTTGGATGTAAATCCAAAACAACTCATAGAAATTGGTAGCTCTGAGTCCGAAGTAACTTTCATCAGAATATTAGACGTAAGATAATTGTTTGATGATTTTTAATAAATTTCAGAGATACTGTGAAATTTTGTGCTGCCCTCAGGATTTTGATTTCTTACATTTTATGTAAATGCACATCAAATGCTGTCAAATGGAGATTTATCATTTCCTTGTGAGAGTCCTGAAGGAGTTTAAACATAGGAAAAATAAGACAGTTCTTTTTCTTCGCTCTTACATTGTTTTACCATGCTAAGACCACATTAGACTCATTTGCACATAAGTTACTTTTCAGTGAAATGACATACTAAATTGCTGGACTAAGGATATGATAATAGGGGCGCACACATGGCAGAAGGCAGAGAGACTCTTTTTAATAAGTTGCCCAGGGAAAGGCTGCTTTCTTTTTCTGGCAGATACTGACCCAGATAAAAGCAAGTCACTGAATATTTTGAGTCACTGAATCACATTGAGTCCACCTGCAGTGCAAATTCACATGGATGGTCATTTACTATTTCATGTAACCCTTTCCTTTGGTAATTGTTGTTTGCTTCAGCTGTGAATTTCCTTCTTCTCGTCAAACACTTTTGCAAGACCACACTTCTTAATTTCACGTCTTGTAATGATTTTGCAAGCACTATAAAAATGTGAAGGCTCTGCAGCTCTCTAACAAAAGTGTTGTAAATTAGCCCAAAATTTTTGCAGTGGTGTGTCTTCCCATGGCTAGCAAAATACAACAGAGAATTATACAGATTGTTAACCGAAGCTATTAAATTAATTAGCAATCCCTCCCTTTCCCACTTCTTCCTCCTTCATGATGACCCTTTGAACTTGAAGAGCAGGTTGTTAGCAGTAAACTGGAGACATTATATGTCAGTGGCATTATTAAATATTTTGTGAATGGCCACTTAATATAATTTTGCTACTTATAGGCTGCTAGTCCCTGAACACAGACAAACGGTCACAGTCAACAGTCAACAGTCAACAGAGTCAACAGTCCCACAGCTTATCTTGTATCAGGTCAGGCACTCCTCAAATACTTTCTGGTGGCTCAGAAAGTTGAACTGAGTCACCAAAGAGAACCCGAACTGTCACTGGACAGGGGCTGGACCATTTGTTTGGGGTCAAGGGAGATGGAAGTGGGAGGACAGAACAGCAGATGAGACCTTCCCTGTTTGGTAACAGTGACACACTGCATCAGCTCACCTGCTCTAGGGAATCAGGTTTGAATCGCACACAAAGCCTTTGGGTTCTGATTGCTACTGGCACCAGTATGCCTTTGCCATGTGGGCTGGGGGGTGACATAACTGAAAGCATTATCTTTTGTTTTATGCAGTGTGAATATGTCCAGATGCAGCACTAATGGGTACCTTGAGAGACATCTTTGTGATTGTCTTAAATCCAGATTCAAAAGAGCCAGGATCCATTAATCCTTTTGCAGTGGATAAGACAGTCTTTCTAAAGTTTAGAAGGTTTTTCACCCAGTGAAATTCTCTCTCTTTATTCAGACTTACATATTGGCTTGAAGTTTCAGGATGATTATAAAATGTGTATGGGGTGATGACAGTTGGCAGCAGCCAATGTGTAAGAAAATACCAGTATGGGGCAAGACAAGCAAATTAACCTACCCTATATGACCTCTGAGTGTAAAAATATATCATTCCATTCACTTGTAGGGAATAGAGACATGCTGAACAGAACAGTGACTAAAGTGCTCCTCTCTACAAAGAACAGCTGCCTGAGAAAACGTAGAGTGGGAGTTTTCCTCTCCTAGGTTGCCCGCTCAGTGTGCATTGGATAATTTCTTGCTGCCTGCCTGAGCCATGTCTGATTTGCATGAGGTGCCAACAGAGTAGGGACTGGCCCTTGCCTGACCTTTTTCTTTTTGCCCTTGGGCTGACTCAGTGCCTCTCTGGCAGCTGTGCAAATGCAGAGTCACTCTATAGACCAATAAACAAAGAAAAAGTACTTGAGGTCTCATTTGCACAATGTGAACATCAGCAAAGGGCATAGCCTTTACTCACTGAGATCCTGAGTCAGGCAGTCCAGACATGTCAGTCACAGACACTGGATATGTCCTTACTAAATACCTAATTTAAGGTTATTGAAGATGAATGCTGGACAGACTACCCCATGCCATTTGCCATTTGCAGCTATAAGCATGCCTTCTGATTTGGTTTAATCCCAGAGGAAACCACTTTACACACTCTGGGGCTGTTGGCCTTAAGTTGCAACAGAAATCCATGGATCTTGGTGCCACTTACACCTTTCTCGTTGATAGTTATCACTAACTAAAGGCTGATCTCATTATCTGGTATGTTATCACCCACTTTAGGGGACAGGTTCCTCTTGTAACAGCAACAGCTGCTGAAAAAACTGCATTTCCACTCCAGGCGGGCAATTCTGCATTACTGTCGGTACAACCCAGAAATACAGCTGTAAGCAACTGTAGGCATGGTGTATTTAAAGAGGTTGTTGTGTATTCTTGAATACCATCTATCCTAAACTTGCATGTAATAGCTTGAGCAGGAAGAGTGCTGCAAATCCCATTTTTAAAACACACAATATTTTGGAAATATTGTCTGCTAATGTTTGTAGAGCTACATGAGATACATATTTACCTATCTTATTGGTTTATTATTTGCAACAAATGTCTGTTTTCCTCTTTTACAGAAAGCAAGATGATTCTTAAAGAAAATGTCTCAGAATATCAACCAAAATTGATAAAGAAAATAATGCTCACTTTTTGTTGGATTCTAGCATTGTTTGTCACTGGAGCAGAAGTTAGAGAGATTAATTTGCCAGGTAAGAGTCTGCTTTGGTGGGGTGTTTGTTTTTGGTGTTCGTGGTGCTTGCTGACAACTTAGAAAAGTGGGTGTACATTTTGCCATGCCTTCATGAGTTTTTCCTGCACCTGTTAATGCTGTTTCAGGCAAATATCTGCTTTTTAGCCTTTCTGAAGCCTTTTTAAGTGTTGGTAGTACAGTTCAGTTGACCCTACATAGAGTGCAAAATTCAGTTCCCCAATGAAAATGAAAGGGCAAATATAAAGGAGAATTTCTTAACCGAATGGAGCAAATGAATTGCTTTCATGACTCCTTGAAGTCTCCAGCAGCTGTACCAAGCAAGTGGGAGGTGATAGAGAAATGAAGAGTGAGACTGATATTTCAAAGTCTCCCACCCACACAATCTGTCTGGAAGAGCTCGATCAAATTCGGTTTGCAGAGAGAAACCAAAACTGCAAAGAAACTCTCAGACGGGCGGGCGAGGAATTGAAGAATTCACGTGCTCCCTTCTGCTGAAGTGAAATCGTGCCGTTCTCCTGCTTTCAAGGGTTACCACATCCTGACTAGCAGGAGGAGTTATGCAGCAAGGCTGGTGAGCCTTTAGAGAATTGAGAATTGGGGGTTAGGATGTGTGACCACAGCTTTCAGAATCCAAAATATCATTTAGCTTTAGAGACGGTAACTGTAATGTACAAGGAGAAAAATTTGAAAGCAATGATAGGATAATGAAATGTTTGTCAGTCTCATCCTCATTAGGAAGTGAAGCAGGCAGGCTCTAATTTTTCAGGTTTACATCAGTCTCTCCTACATTAATATGAGGGAAACCAGGAGAGCTTTGGCTTTCCTACAGAGTTGAGGTTTAACAGGTTAGCACCCATGTGAAAATCTTTGGTTTGCTAAAAATCTTAAACTATTTTCATATTAGATGTCTGAAAAAGGCATAATAAACATTTGACAGCCTTTGATTAAGTGTTTGAAATCTTTGACCAATTCTGTGTTTAAGAAAATCAAAGTTGGTCATTAGCTGAGCATAAGGTCACATAAAAAATATTTAGCATGAAGAAAAGCAAAACTGTATTTTTTCAGTATTTCAGTATTCCTCCCTCTCTCGCTCTCTTTTTTTTTTTTTTTTTTTAACATGAGTGCTGTGTGTTCTTTTCAGGTGGTACTTATATTTTATTTTCCTGCTTTTCAGGGTGTTTCCGTGCAAAGCCTCAATTATGGTATCGCACTATTAGTGATAAGGAGTTTGTTTTACAATGCGCTTTACCAGGTGAAGATGCCACCAACATTTATAAAAATTCACCTGTAAAACAACATGAGGTGAAATGGTTCTGGCATCAGAAAGACAAAGAGCATCTGGAAGCTATCAGGGAAAGCACTAACCTTGCTCTGCAAGGGGATGCACTTTGGTTTAAACCAGTAAGGGACAGCGCTTCTGGAATCTACATCTGTATGATACGGTATGTAATGGGGCAAAAGGCTCATCTTTCTGTGTAAGAATTAATATATTTTGTTTGGTTGGGGTTTTCTTGTTTGTTTTTTTTTTTATGTATTAGAAGATTAATTTTTTTATACATCACTCAGGGAAAAAATTCCATGTCTCAAAATTGTTCTGGAAGTTCAAACAAAAAAGGAGGCAAAATGTTTGGGTTACGACACAAATACGCTGTATCTTCTTGCTGGCAATGGGAATTCCATAGCTTGTCCTGGGACAAAATGCTACAGCCATATAAGAAAGCCAGATGTAAAATGGTACAAGGTAAGAGTCACTCTCTTAAGCATTTGAAAAAGCTCAGTGGAGGTACAGGGTTAGGCCTGGTTGATACTCATGTGCTGTAGGCTCTTGAACGTCTTCTGTGACAGACAACGCAGACTGAGGTGTTCAACCCAAAAGAAAAATCTTGAATTAATGTCTATCAAGTCTGTAAGGAAGAGTTTTGATGGAATTGGTGACACCTGCAACATTATTCCATGAAACAGAAGTCTAGAAATGCTTTCTTTTCAACTAATTGAAGCAATTGAGAATCAAAATAAGTTATTTACAAAATTGACATGATTGAAATTTAAACTTTGAAAGTTTTGTTTTGACATCATAAATTATGAAAATGTCAAATATATGAAAGAAAAAGTGGCTTTGTTACAAACAAAAGAATTTCAAGATTAATGTTTCAGATTGTTCTTTCCAGGACTGTTGTTTTTAATGAAACAGTAGTCTACTGGAAAATCATTGACTTAATCTTTTTCAACTAACTTAAAATACTTGCAAGCTAAAATTTATTCCTACTTTGTTTATAAGAACTGTAATATATTATCTAAACTTGTACTATATATGCAAATGAATATGACTGAAAATTCAGTTGTGTATTTTACTATCTTGATTTATTTACAGTATTTATTCTATCAAGTAGAATGATCACCTAGTCAAAGTTACTCTTCACTTATATTTAAGTTTTAAATGAGGTATGTCTTTACCTCATTTTACATTAGTGGATTTTATTTCAGGAATTTGATTTAAGGAAAAATCTTAATAGACCTAGAGATTTTGCCTAAACTAAACTGTGAAAAATAGAGATGCTTTTAAAAAAAAAAAAAAAAAGCATTCTTTCTTTTGAACATAGTGACAGTATTATCAACCTCAAACAATACCAAACCATAATCTTCTTATCATAAAAGAATGTGAAGCTAGTTTCAAAATCATTTATTTACAAAATAAAAATAGTCTGTCAATAAATAAAATATTGATCATTTTCTTGTCTCTTTGGTAACATGAATTTCATTTATATTAGGTTCATGATTTCATATTTCTCTAATGTGCTACAACTGTTAAAGATTTTTCTTTTTTTTTTAAATTTTTTTCTTTTACAAGCAATGATATGCACATACTATAAGCCATATGTTTTTTTAATGTAACTTGCAAAAGTACTCAGACTCCTAATAAATTTTTTTTGAGGTTTCAATGGAAACATTTTGGCTTAGCCGTGCTGTCATGGCAATCCCATCCAAGTGCCTTAAAATAAAATTTATTTAACAGCAGCAACAACAACAAAAGGACATATAATCCCTTATATTCTTTTCTTCTCGTTAGGATGGTCATCGAGTAAAACACAGGGAAAACAGAAAAAGCCTAAAGCTAAAGCATAATGAAATCTATTTGAATCCAACCTATGACGAAGATGCTGGCATATATGTATGTGATTACACTCTATTTGATAATACTACAAAATGGACAATGAGAACAGCAGTTACAGTAGAAGTCATTGGTGAGTAATATAATAACTAAGAATAAAATGCCTCAAATAAAATGTTTCCTCTATTTTCTACTACCCAACTTATGTCTTTTGTTCAGGCTCTTGTTCTGAAAAAAACAAGGTTTTAAATCTCTCATTTTGTGAGTAGAATTCATGAAACCACAACTGGTGCCAATGTTCTCCATGTACTTAGTGTATGTGCAATGTCAGAGAGGTATTTGAACACCGGGAAGGTAGAATGCTAATCCTGTATGGCAAATCTGGCAAAAAGCAGTGTATCTCAATGTGGTGGTTTTACTCGGGTGGGTGGCCGAGCTCCACCACAACTGCTCTCTCACTCCCCCTCCTCAAAGAGGAACGGGGAGAAAATACGATGAAAAGGGCTCAAGAGTTGAGATAAGGACGAGGAGATCGTGCAATCATTATTGTGACAGGCAAAACAGACTCAGCATAGGGAGATAGTAAGATTTATTGCCTATTGCTAACAAGCTAGAGAAGCGAGAAACAAAGGAAAGAAACCAAAAGCACCTTCCTCCCCATCCACCCTCTTCCACCTCCTCCCCCCGAGCGGCGCAGGGGAACGGGGGAATGGGGGTTACGGTCAGTCTATAGCGCTGCTTCTCCGCCGCTCCTTCTCAGTCACTCTTCACACTTTGTGTGAAAGTAGGAGTTAGAGAATTCTCTTCTGCAGTTAGGTGACAGAATTGTTCTTGTGACATGAATGAGAACTTCATTTTTTTTCTCTTGACAATGATGAGGAAGGTGATGTTGGTGGGATCACTGTCATCTTCCTTGTGATATTTTAATGTCAGAGGAAACAGGGGACTTGTGAGCAATCGAACAATGAAGCTGTTTGTTGTTGAATGCTGTTTGGGGAAAAGCATCATGCATGCCTGCATGACCTGTTCTTTTAGGCCTTGATTGGATTACAAAACAAAACTGGACAGAGTTTTATGGTCCAGTGATATGGCATGGCCCTGTGTTCTCCTCCAAATCACGGTGACCTTTTCCATAATTTTTACTGTCCTCTGCTGTCCTTCAGGTGCAGTCTGTACATTGCCTGGCAGAGTGCAATTGAGCAACATCAGCACTGTGCAGGGGGGCACGTTAGTGACTCAGTATCAGGAAAGAGGGCGCCTTTGTTTAGTTTGATAACAGAGATAGCTACATAAGTTGTGCAGTCAAAAAGCCATGCTTTTCTACAGATGTATGTGATTGAGTGCTGCAAGACACGCTTATTAGACACTTTGTCACTCCAGTCAATCACAGGTCCCAGGCATGGACTATATCTGCTTTTATTCTGATCTGGCTGAACATGAACTAATGAACTATGTTTCTCAGTTCTTGTTCCTCAGTTTACAGCAGTCAGAAAAACACTTGAAAACTACCGTGTACATATATACGCCACCTGAACTTTGCATACATTTCTCTGCTGCAGCTTAGTTAAAAAAAAAAAAAAGAAAAATGTGTCTCTGTGGCACAATTTCCTGCAGTATGGAACTTTCCTAGATTATCAGAGGTGTCGATTTTAGCCCCTTCAGGCTGTTTTCCCACAGCCTGGGTAATTGCCTAGCATACTGCACAAACTGTGGGTGTCATTGCCCTTTGACAACCTCTGTTTTGAAAATAAACTCATGGTATGAGAAGAAACTCATGGAAGTAACCTTGCTGTGCATTTACAGTGTGAATGAGGGGTTAGTATGCTGCATGTATGCTTACTAGGTGTGGAATGGGGCTTGGCAGGGGACTGGTGTGGGGGTAAGTTCCCTCAGGGGTCTTGCAAAGGGGCCACAAATATATGAATGCTAAATAACCCTAAGTGCAGGACAGATGCTGAGCTCCCCAGCTCAGGTAAGATGGCAGTGTATCAGAGCAACTGAGATAGCAAGTCTTTAAGTAGCTACATAAATTTTGTAGTCAAATCTTTTGTATCTGTGAACTCTCAGACACTTCATCAACCATAGATCGTCCTCTTAGACTGAGGTGTCTAAAGTAGATCTAGTATTTGAAATAGAAAAATCCATAAAATATTTTCTGTGGTCATTGGCATTGACAATAATTTTATTAAGAAGAATACTAATAATTAATATTAAGATGAATATTAATAATATTCCTGTTAATTGCAGCAAGAAACACTATCCATCCACCAAATATTTTGTATCCCAGTGGAGTGGTTTTCCTTGAAGCAGAGCTAGGTAAGTTTTGATTTCTTCTCTGAAAGTGAAAGAAAATGTTTAAATGAGGTATTTAGAGATGATGATAGATCTTGATAAAACAAAAGAGCTCTCTTTGAGCTCTTTCCTTTATCTCTTTGAGCGTGAGAATTTTCTGTACGTTTTTTGTCTTCATACATATCTTTGTGAATATTAAAGGCAGGACTATATATTATTACAGATCCCAGGCTATTTGAGGGAAGAATATTCCAGTGACCTCCATACATGGTTTTCCTATGTTAATTTCTTCCAGGAAAGCCCCTTAAACTGGAATGCCCAGTACAGTTTGGATTTGAAAGAGGTTCTATAAGGCATGTAACATGGCAAAGAAACAACAAAGAAAATATAAATGAGAAACTGAACCAGAAAACAAGGTAAGTGGAAAAACAACAACAACAACAACAACAAAACACAGTAGTGTGATTACACTATCAACAACTGTAAAAATTTTACCACAGCAGCTTTAATACATAGTTTTATTGAAGGAAACTCATAAGGCTCTGTCCTTCAATATGTAATTGTGTCTACCCATGAGCACATTTACATCCAGAAATACATCTTCAAAGTCCAATATGTTCAAATGTCAAGAACTCAAATTTTCTGCATAATCTTAACTCTTCTTCTTAAAATTTTATCTCATGGGCAGTTTCAGCATCTGTGCTCTTTCTGTTTAGCAGAATTGTTCAACAATTCACACTCTCTCTCTTTGAAAGCTGTCTCCAAGTGAGGAATAAACCAGATCCAATGACATAGTGCTTTAGACCAGTTCTCTGTGATATGGAAAAGATTTTTTGTGCTTCAGAAGTTGGGGTGTGTTTATTGAGCTATGTGCATTTATCAAGTCAGCCCAAGGGTGTGCAGAACTGAATTTCTAGACTCTGCAAGGAGTCTTCCCTGACAAGGCTAGACCCCAAAGGGAATTGACACATGGGGGAAAGGTTTCCTGTGAAATTAGAGTAGAGTAGAGTAGAGTGAAGCAGAGCAGAGCAGAGCAGAGCAGAGCAGAGCAGAATAGAATAGAATAGAATAGAATAGAATAGAATAGAATAGAATAGAATAGAATAGAATAGTTCAGTTGGAAGTGACGTGCAAAGATCATCAAGTCCAAATGCCTGACTACACCAGGGCTAACCAAAAGTTAGAGCATATTAAAAAGAGCATTCATTGTCTAACTGCCTCTTGAACACTGACAGGCATGGGGCATCAACCACCTCTCCAGGAAGCCTTTTCCAGTGTTAGACCACCCTCACAGGAAAGAAATCTTTCCTAATGCCCAGCCTGACCCACCCCTGGCACGGCTCTGTGCCATTCCCGTGTGTCCTGTCACTGGTGCCCAGGGAGCAGAGACCGGCACCTCCCTCTGCGCTTCCGCTCCTCAGGACGCTTCAGAGAACGCTGAGGTCACCTCTCGGCCTCCTTTCTCCAGGCTGGGCAGCCCAGGTGTCCTCAGCCTCCTCACATCACATGCCTTCCAGCCCTTCTACCCGCTTTGCTGCCCTCCACTTCCAAGTACCTTAGTGTCCTTTTTATATTGTGGAGCCCAGAACTGCACACAATGCTCAAGGTGAGGCTGCACCAACACTAAATCCAGTAGGAGAACCACCTCTTCTGACCAGCTGGCTGTGCTGTGTTTAATGCACCCCAAAATGGGGTTTGTCCTTTTGGGTGCCAGGGCACGCTGCTAGCTCCTGTTGAGCTTGCTGTCAGTTGGGACAACCCAACCTCCCTTTCTTTCCTGTGCTTCTTTGTCTCGTTCACTTATGTGGTGTCCAACTTGGGGAAGGAACGTAGTAGAGGCAATAAGGCAAGCATGTCTTTTACTACACAGCCCTGAGTCATCTTTCCATGCACTGGGGGAAGCAAAAGCCCTGCTGTCACTGCTAAAATCATGTTCTTAATAGGAGTCACATGGGAAAAACATAGTAAATGGTAGTATCACACACATGCACACAGAGCCATTCATGAGATAGTTGCAGTCTCAGAATTCAGGAGATAACTTCTGGATTTTCCGAACCTTTGAATGCCTCACATTGCAATATATCTCACCAAGTTTTTAGTTTTGTGCATACAATTTCTGTTTATTTTTTTTTTCCAAACCACAAATAAATAAAACAATCTCAACAGATCTTCAGCACAGGTTGAATCCTCAGGTTCATATCTGTACTCATGCCTGTGCCTCTTGGGCGCAGTAGGGCCACGGTAGATTGCCATTTTGGCATACTGGTCAGCAGTGGCATGACATGTGGCACCTGCCAGATGACCCAGAGACACCTGTACTGTGGCTTCCAAAGAGAAACACTGAGATTCAGAAACCCTAAATATTCTCAAGAGGTTGCAAACACAGATCTGTTCCCTGCCACCCTCAAAGGGATTCCTTTGTTCCCTTTTCATTTTCTATACCTCAGTCCCTTATTTTTGTCTTATTCAGTTTGCCTGTCCTGTCCTTGGGCTTTTTATACCTGTGCAAAAGATTGCGCTTCTCTCTCTCTCTCTTTTATTTATTTATTTATTTTTATTTATTTTCCCAGCTAGTTGTCTTTTTTTTTTTTGAGCTTCATTTCCCTGCATTTCCCCTGGGGGAATATTTAAAATGTTAGAGAAATTCGAATAATCTTCTAGAAGTCAAAAACATCTACATATTTAACGTTAAACAAGTGCTTAAATATTTTGCTGAGTTGATGAAGTAAGAATAAACCTTTCAGTCTGCAGACCTTTGATTTTAGTGTGATCTTATGATGAAAAAACAAATGGAAGTTCTAAATCAGAATATTGCATCTCTGTTAAAACTTAAAGCTGAATGTGAAGAAGTTGCTAAGCTCCTCTTTCAATGTCTTTAAGGCATTTGGGGATTTTGTGAATAAATAGCAAAGGTGTCATGCAAATATATGTTTTTTCTCTTTAGTGTTTATCCAAAAGGTTTAAAGGGACACATACTTCTTCATGTTGCTAAGCTGGAGGAAGTTTCTGAGATGGACTTCAGAAGCAACTTCACGTGCTTTGCTCAAAATTCTGTGGGGAATGCTACTGCTGTGATCCAGCTGAAAAGAAAACGGAGAGGTAAAACCAGATGGAGGACTATTTGCCCGTATAGATATATTTTGATTTACTCACTGTTACAGATTTCTTCTCCATTGACATGGTCAATGGCTTTTTAGCTAGCTACAGCAGTTTCTTGAAGCTGGATAGAAAAAGATCGATTTGTCAGAAACACACAGTATTCTGATGATTGCTCAAAAGGATGGGGATATATGGGGACTTCCTGCACCCAGGTGGAAGCTGAAGAGTAAGTGGGAGGGGGAAGAGGAGAGCAGCATCTCTGAGTAGTAATAAGCAATCTACTAAACTGAGGCAGAGTGGCTGCTGAAAGCAATAGTATTCTTTGATTTTCATAGGACGTTTCTGTTTGTTCCCTCAGTCTTTAGCATGTGTGTTTCTGAGAAGTTACCATAACTGATATGAATGTGTCAGCCTTTCAAGCAAAGGCCAAAACCAGAATGACTATGGAAATTAAACTGCTCTCTGATTTGAACCATAGTTCACAGTGGAGATTCATTACTGGGGTGGCACAGGAAGTCTCCAGTGGGGCATTGTGTGCAGCTATTTGCGTCTTTTCCATCTCAAGAAATGACTACTTTCGTCTCTGTTGAGTGTACCACAGACTATTTTCTCTGTACCTTTCATCACAGATGGGCATTTCACACCATCAAGGAGGTGCAATTTAAGCATGGTCCCCGGTGGTAGACTGAAGCACTATGCTGAGATTTGCAGCTCAGTGAATTCCTGACTTTGCTAAGGGTTGACAGAGGGGCAAGAGTGATGATTGTGAGCAGGGTTATCCCCATTTGTGAACTGATGTTTTCATCTAAGTGTCAACATTATTTTGAAAAGAATGAATTATGATAGACCATTTTCTTTCTACAGTGTTTCTCTTATACATACTATGCAGTGCCATTTCTATTCTCTTTGCATTCCTTTCGTGCACTGCTTTTATTTACCAGCACTGGATTGAAATAGTGCTGATGTACCGAAGCTATCTGGTCCACAACGAAACTACAGGAGGTAAGAAACATGGTGTAATATTACTTTTCTCTGGTTTTACTATTGTCTTTTTCTATGTGGGTTAATCCAGTGTGAATTAATCGATTCAATTCTCTTAATAACCCTGTTCTCTTTGAGCTGATACAAGTGTTGTTAAAGCTAGAAAGATGCTCAGCGGATTCAGATTTAAAAAATAAAAAATAAAAAAGCCAAGCAATATGAAGGAAATATCTAAATAGCAACTGAAATACCGCAGTTAGATTTTTACAAGATCCCTAATTTATCCATAGATGATCAGAGTAAGAAGTTGCATTTTACCAGTTCCTCTTCAGGGAATAACAGAGCGTAACCAGACTTCTAATGTGCAACTGAACCTGTGGACAAGAATCAAATGTCCTCGCAGAACTAAGTGAAGGACTCCAAGGTCTAATGTATTTTTCAGTTTAAGCCAAATAATTTATCAGAAGAGAAAACAGAGAAGAAAAATACTGTGACTCAGTACTGGGTCCAGTCCCGTTTAATATCTTAATTTATGTTCTGGATGATGGAGTAGAGTGCATCCTCAGTAAATTTGCAGATAACACATAACTGAGGGGAGTGGCAGGTTCATCAGAGGGCCGTGCTGGCATCCAGAGGGACTTTGGCAGGCTCGAGTCCTGCACCAGGGGAGGAACAGCCTCAGGCACCAGTGAAGGCTGGGGGCCACCCAGCTGGAAAGCAGCTCTGCAGAAAAGATCCTGGAGGTCCTGGTGGACACACACTTGAACATTAGTCAGCAGTATGCTTTAGATGCTAGGAAGTATTGCTAGCAGGTGAAGAGAGGTGATCCTTCTGCTCCACTCAGCATTGGTGAGGCTGCACCTGGAGCTTTGGGTCCAGTTCTGGACCCCCCCGTACAAGAGAGCCATGGACATGCTGGAAAAAGTCCAACATAGGGCCACTAAGATGATCAAAGGAGTGGAATATCCTATGAGAAGACTCATAGGTGGGACTGTTCAGCCTGGAGAAGAGGAGTCTCTTATCAACGTATATAAATATCTGAGGAGAGGATGCAGAGAATACAGAGCCAGGCCCTTGTCAGAGGTGCCCAGTGCCAGGACCAGAGGCCCTGGGCACAAACTGGTCCACAGGAGGCTCCCTCTGAGCCCCAGGAGCACTTCTGTGCTGTGCGGGTGAGGAGCCCTGGCACAGGCTGCCCAGAGAGGCTGTGGGGTCTCCTCCTTGGAGGCCTTCCAAAGCCGCCTGGAGATGGGCCTGGGCAGCCTGCGCTGGGTGGCCCTGCTGGGGCAGGGCTTGGGCCTGGTGGCCTCCAGAGGGCCCTGACAGCCTCAGCCCCTCTGTGGTGCTGTGATTCTGTGAAATAAGATGATGGCAGGACACTGAGAAGTGCACTTTGGGGCAGTATTTCCTTTCCAAAAGTTATGTTGACCATCCTAATATTTACATCAGTGATCAACTTTTTCACATTTCAAATCTCTGTAGCAGCGTTGCCACATCATCTCATCTAAAATGGGGTTCCAACACAGTAGGCAGTATAAAAATATATCTGAAATCACAGTGCCTACTTCAAAAAATTTAACGTTTGGTTTTCTTGCATGGGTTTAAATAAATCTGATAGTATGTGCCCAAGGAAATTTTTCTAAAAATCCTTGGGTCTTGATGCAACTTGAGATATGTAATGTGTCTGAGTCTGCTTTTACATTTCCATATGTGTATGTCAATTAGGTGTGAGGTTGAAATAGCTATATCTATTTATCTATAAATACATATACAATGAAACAATTGGAAAGTATTTTTGTAAGCCCTATGACATCTAGCAAAAACTATTTGGGAAATCACTCAAAATTTCCCCTCTGTTTGGTAGAAAATTGATTTAAAAGCCTCTGGAAAGTCCCCTTAGACTTTGCAACATATATCAGTAGGACAGAGACAGACCAGATGAGATTTGTGCATTGAGATTTAAGACACCTTTGCGTCTCTTGTACCCTGTGTCCTGCTCCCTGACTCTCATATACCACATGGTGCACAGTGCCATTTGCAGCACGGGGGCATGAAATGTGTAGACTAGCTGTGCCTATCCAGATAGTTTTATGCTTGAAGATGACTCACCACAAAAGGTGTTCCCAGCTGCAAGAATATGTACTTCTCACTTCACATGAGTACATATCAAGCCACTTGAGATCTGAAATGGCTTGCTCAAAGAGCAAGCAGAACTTATGACTTTATTTTGCTGTTTTTTTCCTTTCCATTGTTCCTTGTCTCCTATTCCTCTTAGCACAGAACCAGAGAATTGCAGAATCACACAGGTTGGAAGGGACCCTGGAAGTCATCTCATCCAAGACTCTGCTCAAAGCAGAGCAAGCCTAGGCTGGGTTGCTCAGGACCTTGTTCAGACGAGTTTTGTGTACCTCCAAGGACAGAGAATCCACAAAATGGACAACATTCTCCAATATTTGACCACTCTCACAGTGAAAACTTTTTTCACTACCATCTATTGAGAATTTCCCTTGTTGCAGCTTGTGGATGTTGCCTTTTCTCTTACCACCATGTACCTCAGAGATGTCTATCACCATCTCCTCTGTACCCTCGCACTAGGTGACTGAAGAGAGTAGTGAGGTCATACTTTATCTCATGCCTCTCTAACCGTTGGGCCTTCTCCTTAGCTAATCAAGATATACTTCTTTAAAATCTTGCCTTCTCCCACAAGGACAAAGAAAGCTGTGGTGTTAACATGGGTAGACAAAGGATGCAGTTGCTTTGCTTAACTGAGGTGTTTTTCATTTTCAGCTTTTTGGGCATCTTAAATGTTTGTCTCAAAAGTTTCTCAAGGTGTAATGGTTCTTCTGTACAATTCTGGAAAAAAAAAAATCAGTGGTGTTTACTATGGATGTGTTTTTAATTTGCTGTTGTAATAGTGATGTTAAAAAGGAAAAAAAAAAAAGTGATGCATCTAATCAATGGTCATTGTCTACTAAGACTGCAGTGACCTCTGTGGGTGAAATAAGGAATACCTGGCTTGTGGTGCAAAGGATTTTATGTCATTTAAAAAAACATTTTCAAAGCAGCTTCAAATCAGGATGTAGCTGGACATTTTGGCTACACCAGCCTAATGACCCACTGTTCTGCCACCAACCCCCACCCCAGTCCATGTATGCCTGCTGTTGGTGATTTGTTCTTGTGGGCCTACGTTGGCTCAGCTTGGCAGTAAAACAGCCCAGCACAAGATAATTAGCTAGCGAGCTACTTTTGTGGTAATAGCTTCCTCTGATACCGCAAGGGTTTCAACACTCATACAAGGAAGTGGCAGAAGTGCATGGCAAGGAGCAGGGGGGAGGAGTGGAGATATAACATTTATTGTCTAATCTTATCCTCGGCCTCCAAAACGGATTTGTACACCTACGCTTTCTTTTGATGACATGCTTTCTGCTACCTGCTGGTTATGAATGTAACCTGCTGGTTATGAATTGTTTGACTCCAACTCATGCAGGTCATTAGTTTTCCATTTATATTGAGACCCTTTTCCATTTGTGTTTGAGCCCCTTTTCTTCCCTGGGAGAGGGTCTCTTCTGATCCTGTGGGAACCTGATGGGGATAGCTCAGATTTGTGATCCTAATCTAACATCTAGGGACAGAAATCAGGATGTCAGCACTGAGGCATGGGGTGATATTCAGTACCATTTCTTAGGTGTATGTGCTAGAGTTAGGTGTCTCAGTTCCCATTCAGTGTAGATGTAGTTAGTGCAGTGAAATCTAGAGAGCTTTTCAGCTCACCCTGCAGAAAGACCCTCGAGTAGGACCCTCTGCTAAACAGCTGAATTGCTGTCTGGCTTCTGTTGTCTGTATTGACACATGATATGACTCAGGTGTTTAAACACAGGTGTCCAACGTTGTTTGGATTGCCTGAGGTTATCCTGCTGTTATCCTGACCCAAAAAATATTTGGGTCTCCAATAGTTCCTGTGTAAAATTTGGCAGTCTCAAAAGGGCATCTTAGGGCATCTCAAATGGCATTAGGAACATACATATGGGGAACTATAATGAGACCAGTGTGCCTTTTGCTTTCATAAGCAATTTCTTACATTTTCTTTCCTGTTCCCTAAAGTGCAGTTTAAATTTTGTTTAGCAAATAGATAAGGTTTCTTTTATCTTGTGGTTAGGAATGGGTGTAATTCGGGACACTGGTACCAGGGTATTTCGGAGCTGAGAGAAGTTCTTTATATATTTGTAATCTCTACCCTGAAAAACAAATTATTTTAATGAAACTGTAACGAAGTTCAGGAACTGGTCAGTATTCAACATCTGACATTTGGATCAGATTTAAGCACTGCTACTTGTACCCGTCCCTCTGACTAGAAACATAAGTGTATGAAAACTGTGTATCTTTCACAAACAGTTGATATTCAAGAATATCAACTCCTTCCCCCTTTTTAAAACAAAATTCACCATATTTAAAGTAGGTTGTACATTGATGACTGTCTTTGGAATTAGCATTTGGGTGAATGAGAGAAAAGACTGGGAATCATTCCCTACAACAACGAATTTGCCTGGAAGTGGACAGATCTTCCACTGGTGAGAGCTGGCACTTACTATTGAAAATACAAGAATGTGCCTGATTTAAACTTCTTTCCAATAGTCATCTGTAGTATCCTCATTCACTTTGGTACTGTATGTCTGCAGAGAAGAGATTGGGGAGGAAGGGTTGGCTCTGTGTGACTGAATTTCTGTACTTCATGAACAGCTGATAATTTTCAGATTGTGTTGGGTCTGCTTAAATAGAAGGTAAATGTATAAAATATAAATCAAAACTTTGTATTAAGAAACTGAATGCTTTAGACACTTATTAATGTATATATTGTTACTTGTTTATTTATTTTAGATGGCAAAGAATTTGATGCATTTGTGTCCTATGCAAAATCAGACTCTCCTGAAAGTGACTCTGCTTTTATTAGTGAGGAAAAATTTGCCCTGGAGCTTCTTCCAGATGTGCTTGAAAACAAATATGGGTACAAGTTATGTATTCTTGAGAGAGATATTCTTCCAGGAGGAGGTAAGTTTCCAGTGGATGATAGAAAATCTTCTGCTTCTTATAAAATTGTTTTTCACTTTCCAAAAAAACCTTATGTGTTAGTTCAACAAATGATATATTTTGGCTCTGGAGTTTCTGATTAAATCATATCACATTTGATTTTTGTATCTGGTCCCTGCACCTGAGAAATATGTATATTTGAGTGTGGTTGCTGGGGTGATACTAAGACGAGACAAAGCTTCTTCTCCAATAATTTCTTTGCAGGCAGACTCCATTCCATGAAAATAAGGCCCTGAATTTTTCAGTAGTTACTTTCTGACCAACCTTAGACAGTGCTCCACCAGCAGTAATTAGAAAGCCCTCAGTACCTGTCCCTGGGAGAGATGAAGACAAATCTAAGCATCCTTTGAGACCTTGCTTGAATGTGTTGTGGTCTCAGCTATGCCTTTCACCTTTTGAGCATGAACTTGTGTTCTCCACACTGAGTAAAAATGGCAGTGGTACCCTTTGATGGCAAACACAGTTATAAGTGTTATGTGATTGCTCAACATCCCTATTTCTGTTTTTCTGTATTTATGGTGATTAGCTGTTGTTAAAGAAACTGATTTTCATAAGAAGTCCAATATACAATGCAGTAACTATTGTAATTTCTTCTCCAGCATACACAGATGAAGTTGTTACAGCCATTAGACAAAGCAGAAGAATAATTATTGTTTTGAGCCCAGCCTATGTCAGCGGACCAAGCATCTTTGAACTGCAGGCAGCAGTGAACTGTGCGTTGGAAGACAAAAAGATCAAACTGGTTTTAATAAAGTTCCAGGCTTTCCAAGAGCCAGAGACTTTGCCTCCAGTAGTTAAGAAGGCCCTTAGGATTTTACCAGCCATTACCTGGAAGCCCTCTGCATCTGCTGTTCCAAACAAGAAGTTCTGGAAATATATGTGTTACCACATGCCTGTGAATACTACTAAGGTGCTGGGAGAATGCAGCCTAAAGGGCTTTTTTCAAAGGTTATTCAGCCTGGTACATCGATAACAGAAATTTCACAGAGGGATGACTGCAGTCTCAGGAGTGATGACATGATTGTTAAAGACCTTTTTACACATCAGCTGACTATTGTGGACCGTCACTTCAACCAGTAATAGCTCACTCCAAAACAGTGAGAAGGACTACAGAGTGAATGTGCTACAGCACACAGTAAGACTACATGGCACTGCACACAACCATAAATGTGAACTATTTTTAGTAATTTATTATTATTATTATATTTATTATATTATTTTACTATGATGCTGAGACATGAGAATGTTTTGCTCTTTGCACTGTATTTCTGCTGAAACATTTTAATATATATTTTTTTTTCTAGAAAAAAAAAAGATTAAAAAAGGGAACTCCAGAGAAATCTTGCAGTTTGCTTTTCTTGTGCAGTCCTGTGGAACAAATCCAAACTCTATAAAGGAGTTACCTCCTCCTGTAAGAGTACCAAGGATGAAAGCTCTGGCAGGTTGCCACAACTGGGTATGCTGAAGCAGTCGAGAGAAGAAGGAATGTTGTGTAAGGAATGATCCCAGGCACCTTCACCCTTCCTGCAATGGGAGAAAGTGTTTATACAAGCCGTGAAATATTTCACTCTCAGAAATGTCTGCACGGTGTGGCAGTGTTCACTCACGGGTCCCACTGAACCTGTTGGTACTATGGGTGCATCACGGTTGTAAATCGCATGGTTGTCACAGCTAGTAGGCTTCCAGGGACTCTGAAGTAGTTACCTCTCCCTTACAGTTGTCTGGCTGCTAGCTCACCAGGGTTCATATCACTTACCTGCAAAACAGCTTGCAGTCTGTGTGTATGGCTCTAAGTAAGTGAAATGTAGTTAAGAAAATCTGAGCAGGATCAGGATTTAAAACAAAACAAAACAAAAACAAACAAACAAACAAAAACAAACAAACAAACAAAAAAAAGACTGCTTTGCAAGCAGGCCTGATTCTCCTACCTAATTTTGTGTTGGGTTGAAAGCTTTCAGTGGGAGGACAGGAGGACTGTTGGTGGTACTTTGGGGCAGAAGAAGAAGATAGTGCCACTCATAGAGATAAAACATCAACCAGTATCACTGGCTGCACTGGAGAAAATTTTGACATTGCAGTTGCATCTGCGTTGGGGTTTTAGTTCAGATCATGATAAGCTTTTGAAGCAAATTTCCCAGTTGCCACCACTTGTTGCCTTTCACTATTTGCTTTGCACTTGAGAGCATTGCAGAGTGCACAAACTGGATCCCTTTCCACAAAAAAAATCAAGTGGAGTTGTCCACCCATGAGGGAACCTTCGGTCTGTGGAACCAGCTGAGATCTAGTTTAAAGAAATCCCCTTTCAAACATGAGGTAAGGATGCAGAGTCCTCAGCACTGGTTGCTTTAGAGTTCATCTCTGCTCTCACTAGGTTGCAGTGCATGCTAATGTAGAGGTAACCCGACAGCCTGGGAGATTCATCACTGTTTTCCAACACAATCAGATCAGTGGGTGTAAAAGGAGTAATTGGCAGTACATGAAATTTTCTCACTTCTAATGTAAGCAATGCAGGCTTTAGCAGCTTTTACTCGGCACTACTGTGCTTGAATGCTTTGTTAGCCTAACACTAAACATGATAGCTCTTCTGGGGGAGGTACTGACCTTTTAAAAATGTTCCATAATGATGAGTGTCTTGCTGGAGGAGGATAATGTGGTTGTCCAGTATATGCCTTGCTAGCATGGTTAAAACAAACGTTAAACACAAGAGTACTCAGCATCCAGTTTTAGGCATGTGATCTGACTCACATCTTCCACTTTTTTTTTTTTTTTAGAACAAAATTTGTTATGTGTTAACTTAAATAAGTGCATTTAAGAGAGAGAAAAAATTTCTAAATGAGAACGTAATTTGCTTAGTCCTCCACCAGATGTCCCTACTGTAAACCGTGCGGAGTACATTTATTTGCACACCAAATGGTTTTGTTACAAGGTGAGACAGGAGCAGTGAGCAGTGCCAAGTGTGGTACCTGAGGTGCCAGCTGCTCTGGGGAGGCAGACGGGGAGTGAAGGCAGGAGAGGAAGGTATGGAGCCTCTCCTACCTATCTGATACTATTTACTTGTGCTGTGCTTACTGCCTGAAAGATGCACACTGATGCACTTTTTTTTTTTTTTTTTTTTAATTGGGGAAAAAAAAGTCAGAATAGCTGGAAAAATGATGTAGCTGGGAAGGACTTTATACTTTAACACAGTGATGCTGTATCTAGGGTTTATCTGGGTCTCAGGAACCTGCAGAACTGGTATCTTCATATAAACTCCACGTCCATCTGTAACACAAGGAACAGCGCAGGCACATCAGGGTTTTTTAAATGACCTCTAACAGGAAAATGAAGCAGTCCTGAGGAAGAAGTGGCTGTGTCTATTAGAAGTGTGAATCGACAGGCGTGAGTACTGCATTCCTTCACGCACCCACCATACGCTACAACTGTAATAAAAGAGGGTCACAGCCCTAGACATGGGCTGTCCTGCACTCACACATGCGAAGCTTTTGAATTGGCTGCTGTTGCTGCTGTTGACTTTGCTATGCCCTCCTGCTGCTGCTTCTTTGGATGAGCCCAAGCCGAGCAGTAGGTTGTTGCCTCACTATGAACCTGACCATGAGGATGCTGTTGGTTCTTTACAAGAGAAGAGGTTACAAGTTTTCACACTGGACTATAGCTATGTGCAAATTCCCTATGAAGTTACTCTTTGGATACTTCTTGCTTCTTTTGCAAAAATAGGTAAGTAAAAATGGTATCTTGGGTTCTTTGTTGGCAAAAGTTTAAAAACACACCATGTAACCAAGTACCCTGCATGCATTTTTGTGCCTGGGATTGTTTTTATCCATCCTGGAAAGAAAAGACTGTGATAGAACAATGACAAAATTTCACTTTCTGAATGCTTCCAACTTATTTAAGTAAATATATGACCTCTCACCTTCATATCTCTTGGGTTGTCTACGTTAACTAGTAGCAATAGATGTCCTCTACACCGTGCTGTCTATTCTTTGTTCCGTTCATTAAATATCATAAGATATCAGACTATACAATCCGACACAGCTGTAGAAATAAAAAAACAGATGACTGAAACTTCAGACGTACTTACTTTGGGGGAGAGGAAAGTGGGAAGAACTCTTCTGTCATGTGAATAATATGAAACATTTCCCTATGAGTTTTTGCTTTAAATTGTTGTTGTTTAAAGTTGATCAGAAAGTAATATCAGAGGAAAGAGTCAGTCTGAGAGGTGTAGGTCATTGGAGAAGTAGCATAAAAGCCTTTTGAAGATATACCAATACATCTAGCTTCTATGGGGGCTCTGTGTAGGTATTTGAATGAAGAGAGACAACTCATGGAGACGCAGAGATTGCAATTAATACAGCAAAAATGGCTCACCATGTGTCTCATGCATCTATATGGCCAGGCTTAACTTGGATTTGGCCTTTCAACTAATGCAGCAGTATGAAATAAATGAAGAAGTTGTCAATAATGTGAAGAGCTGCATACAGGTGATTTCCCTGCCCCTTTGAAGTTCAATGGGATTTTCAAACATTGCTGTAGAATAGGCTGGTAAGTGGTACTAATGATTTTCTGGAAGTGGCCTGAAGATGTACAGTTTTCATGTCATAGTCACACAATTGTTAAATATCATTGCCACTGACCATGATTCACAAGTTTCACAGTAGATGATGGTCTGAGTCCAAATCCTACAGATATCTTGACTGCTAAAGTAATAATATTTTTTTTTTTTTTTTTACAAATCAGGTTTGTTGTTATTGCATGAGCAGACTGTGTTAGCGGTGAGCATGACTAATTTCTTTATTCATCACCTGCAAAAGCACAGGAATTGCTATAAGACACATCTACTCTATATTCTTGTTCCGAGCAAGAAATAAGGTAACTTTAGAATTTTGTGACACCTCCCAGACAGACCTGTTCCTTTGCTGGGAATTTTCCAACTAGCATTTTTGTTGTTGTTGTTGAAAATTGTGGAGCTGTTGACTTCAAATTTACTTGGGAGAAAGAATTAGTTTGAATAATCTGGCTGCCAACGGAAGAAGATTTTCAAATTGTTATTTTTTTTCCAATGTCACCTTCAAGTTTAATCTCCTTTTTGCATTTCAGAATTTCAAGGTAGGAAACATTTCTGACATAATGAAAGGAGAAATAATCCCCTTATTCTGTAAAACTGACAGAAGACTTGAACATGATTTTTTATTTATTTTCTTTAAATTAAAATAGAAGATGAGTAGTGTTATGATTATAGTATACTTTTTGGTAAAAAACACAGTCTCCCAAATAAATAATTTTAAAATTCAAAAGAGTGTTTTTCTTTTCCTTTACTTTTGAGCATAAGTCTAACATCACTGAAATGCAGTCATGTCATTAGCTGCAGAGTTATGGGATGAAAGTTGACCTCGCTTCAGCTGTGGAAACAGAGGCGTTGGATTTCACACAGAATCGTGGAATGGTTGAAGTTGGAAGGTACCTCTGGAGGTCATCTGGTCTAACCTCCCAGCTTGGCAGGGCCATCTAAAGCTGGCTGCCTGTTTATGGGTGTATTTGTCTCGTTCTCATTCTTGTAAACTCTGAGCAACTCCCTACATTTCTAGATGAGGCACCTCTCATTCACAATATGATTGTACAGTTCCTGATCTAGCAACTAGATGAGCTATTGTTAGATGTTATCTCAGTATTGGTATCAATATTCATGTCAACTGTGAAGGATTATATGAACACACAGCAGTAGGACATCAAGGTAGCTAAGAGGAGATTCACATCCATAACTTTTATATGCTAAGTGTCACCCTTTCTCTGTAAAACAGCCTGGCTATATCTATATTTTCAAGTGGAGGCACACTGTGGCAATGAGCTGCGTGTAACTCTCTGTACCATGTTACTGTTGACGAGCTCCTTCTCATGTTGACTAACTTTCACCGAGGCACTGTCCAGGCAGCCAGTTGGCCAGGCGTTGTTCCCACAAGCAGTTTAAATATTTTTTTTTTTTTTCCCCCTGGAGTAGAAAGATGAATTTGGCTGTAAACATGCAAGATAAACTTTTCTGAGTGGAAAAAACTTTAGCCCACTTCATTTGTAGTGTGGTCTGAAGCTTTATTTTTTATGAGGAAAAAAAAAATAATAGGGATCCTTTATTTTCTGTTATTTGATGGCTGTCAGTAGTTCTTTCAGCTCTGCAGAAACCCTTGGTTTTGTTTCACTAAACTCATCAGGTTCTTTACAGAGTGCTGTTTACTTTATGTAGAAAAACCAATTCCCAGAAAAGCTAGGTTAATCAGCTTGTAGAAAGTGTTATGCAGCTGTGGCTTGGTTCCTGTTGATAACTGAGCTGCTTTGTATATTGTGGTATTCATGAGTATTCACTTCCTCAGTCTGTGGGTCATCTGGAGTCTGTGAAATGCTTCGGGGGACTTCTGGAATTGAAAAGGGCTGAACAGACCTTGGCATCCGAGCTGCTCCCTTGGGCTTCTCCAGGTTCCTGGTCAGCCCAAATCCAGCAGTAGCTCTGCAGCCAGGAATCCTCCTCAGCACTGGTGGGAGCAGCCTTCGAACACATGGCCAGGGATGGAGAGGCTCTTTGGGATGGCAGGACATACTGCGCCCCAGAGGCTTGGTGGTAGCAGCTGTTGTTCAGCAAGGATATTTGAAGAAATTTTAAGAATATACTATTTCCAAATTGCACAGTGTTTTTTTGAAGATGTTTTTGCGTTTCTAGTAATGAAGCTTAGACTGAAGCACACTTGTTCAGAAATTGACAGCTAGGAAGGGGGATGAGAAGAGATTTGTGGCCAAACTCTTCCTTTCTTGTAATGATACAAGTCATGTTTCATTTTGAAGGGAATGGTACTGTCTCTACAGTTACAACTGCAATCCTAAGAGCAGAACCTGGTCATCCGCAGACAAAATGTTCAAAAGCAGGCAAAACATGTCTGACACCAGGTTAATTTAAACTTGAGTAATACCCCAGTGTTTTGTTTAAGGTTTCCATCTCTACCACCGATTACCAAGACTCATGCCTGAAAGCTGCATCCTGATTGCCATCGGAGCACTGGTTGGCGCGATCATCTTTGGTACCGATCACAAATCCCCACCAGTGATGAACACAAGTATTTATTTCTTGTATCTCCTTCCACCTATTGTCCTGGAAGAGGGCTATTTCATGCCAACTCGTCCATTTTTTGAAAACTTTGGGTCCATCCTGTGGTGGTCTGTGCTGGGATCTCTGCTGAACTCATTTGGGATTGGCCTCTCCCTCTATGGTGTGTGCCAGATTGAATCCTTTGGCCTGACCGACCTGAACCTGCTGCAGAACCTGCTCTTTGGCAGCATGATTTCGGCTGTGGATCCTGTGGCAGCTCTGGAAGTTTTTGAAGAAGCCTCTGTTAATGAGCAGCTTTATATGATGATTTTTGGAGAGTCATTGCTAAATGATGGCATAACTGTGGTGAGTTTCTTTCCATTCCTTGTCTTCCTCTCTTTGGGCCCTTATAGCTTGTAGGTTTATTGGACATAGGGCAAGAGCAGCTCTGCAGAAATCTTAGACACATTATTTATCATATATTCCACTGTCAACCCACAACTAATTTTAATATATGTAAACACTACATTTTAAATTAACCCTTACAAAAACATCCTGTTTTAGAGCTTCTGGAAGAGATACTGCTTCTGATATTATTATTATTACTGCTTCTAGATATTGGAAACACACCCTATTCTTGCATTCACTGAAGTGAATGGATAAGCAAAAGCTTATTTTGCTGATAGGACCTGTGTAAGACCTAGGAACATACTCAATATTGTGCAAGTAAATAAATAGAAAATTGTACTCCTTAAGGACTGAGGACAGCAGGGCTAGCAGTACAAGAGACCTTCCCATGTTCCATGTCTTAGAGAGCATTTATTTAAAAAAAAAAAAAGCCAGATGTGTGCAGTCTCTGGTGGCCTCAATCCCTCCTCTCCTTCTAAGATTTTTTTCCAGAGACCTTAGACAGGAATTCCAAAACCCATGAATTACTTCACATAAGTCTATTTCAATCAGTAAAAAAAATGTCATCTGACAAGCATTCATCTTTCTTGGGTATCTTATCTCAAGTGTCCAGAAACAAAGAGATTTTTTCTATTTTTAATAGGAAAATAGTTTTGTTGTTGTTGTTTCATTTATTTATTTATTAAATAGAGCTCATTTTGCTAATACATTCATCACTTTCTCTATAGTTATACTAAAACTTGGAGCAACATGAAATTCTAGCTGTGGGCCACATTTGACCAAAACACTTAGAACTTGCATGTTTTTCAAGCAAGAAATTTCGAACAGGAAATTCATTGCACAGAAACCAAGAGGACTGTTCATGCACTGAAAATTAACTGCAGGTTAAGGAGTTTTGCTAGATATGATCTTTACAGAATTTAAATCACAGGAATCTAAAACACAAACTATTCAGATACTATTAAACATGAGGTACAGCACAACCTGGACTTGTTAAATCTGTACAGAGTTCACTGCTGAAAGGCTTCATGGGAGAAGTGAAGCTCATGAGTAATGTGAAAAGGAAAAGGAATGAAGTAATTTCTTGCAGCCACAGCCTATCGATCATAAATCCTTATATTGGTAAATCAGAGATGTAGGGCTGATGATTAAGGGACAAATGTTACTTAACTTTGCATGCATACTGTTAATGTGTTACAGCGGTAACAACAAACAAGCAAACAAAATAATGCACAATTTATCTATCTACTTCAGAACTTAATGCCTGTTCCTCACTCTGGAAGAACTTGTTTGGTCCATTTTCTGACTGGTTCTCTACCCTGTCTTCCTTTTGTTCCCATGTGTTTACAATGTGGGTCCTAGTCACGATGGCATTTACGTGAGCTTTCAGTCAGGATCCTGTTACAGCACAAATCTGCAGTACCAGGAAGTCCTTAAAACCAGTGGTATTTAGGCATTCCTCCACAGTACAAGGTGGTGTTAGCAAAAGAAATAAAAGGGCTTGCTACATCGGTGTGAGTGAGTTCCCATTGCCCGATGCACCTCATCACTGGTCTCTTCTCACAGCAGCTACGTTGCAATCAGTTTGTCAGCTCCTGCTGGCACATCTCTGCATCAGCCACCTCCCAGACTTTTTCTGGGTGTGAAGGTTTCCAAAGTCTCTACCTGACTTTATGTCAGAGAAGATCAAACTTCTCATTTGGACGGATCCCAATAGGTTTCTTTTCCTCCCTGATACTCCACTTGCTATTTTAAAGTCTTTAAAACTGTTTACCTTGGCTGTCTTATCTTACCATTTCCTCACTATTTCTCTCTTAACAGTTTCTTTCGAGTTAACTCAATGTGTTTAAAAGCTAATATCACCAAGATATATTGAATACATATATTTTTTTCTATTGTTTAAATACAAATATCCCCTGGTTCTCTCCAGCCTGCTTATCAGCTTGAACATTTTCTCCCCAGCAGGACAAACAGGTGTGATTTTTGCTGAACTTGTACGTTATAACTGAGGCAACAATAGCTCCCCCTCTCCCATATTTAGTTTAATATCTTGGTATTAAAAATTCCTAAACTAATTGACTGTTGAATTATAAGTTATTTATTCATTTGACTGAAGGTACTGGAACAGAAGATGATAACTGTATCCTTTGTACCCATTTGTACCTTGTCTCATTCTACGCAGATGGGCTATATCTGTCGATGGAACAAGAAGGTTCCAGGGCCTGTTGTTTCTTTTCCCAATAGCTTCTCCTGAGCAGACTTTTATCATTAGAATGTCTACATCAGTACCATTGTGTAGACAGCAACAGGACTGGTTCCAGTGTGTATCATACATTAGTGGAATTTCAAAACCCCATCCAAAACAGTGTTGTCGGTAAATTCAGTGCAGATTTCATTCAAATGTTGAACACAAATGGAGAACCCTGATCTTGCTGCAAAGTCTTTCAAGCTTCTGAAGCTGTGCCCTTGCTTATGACCAGACCATTTCTATCTTGAAAGGAGCTGAGCACCTGTATGCATCAGAAAACTGAACATTTCCGCTGACTACTTCGTCTCTGGGGCTTGATTTTAGAAACTCTGAGAACACCTATATACCACACCATAATCAAAATGAAGCTGCAGTGACCATTTCTCCAATGGTATCAGCTCCTCCTTGTATGCAGCCACAGAACAGTTAAAGAAATCTCCTGCATAATGGAGACCAAAGTAAAAATAATTTCTCTGTTTGAAGGGGCTTGAATTTATGTCCCTGATGTTTCTGGGGAAGGCTTTGACCACTGGGTGTGTGGGTGTTAGCGAGAAGGATGGAGATACTCTCTGCCCCTGCCACTGAAGTTGAGAATAAAATAAAATTCATGTGGTCAGAGAGAGGAAAAAAGAGTTTTCAAGGCTGTCTATGTTGGTGGTTAAGACAGCCACTTGAAAATCTTTGCTTCCAATGTTTCCGATGTGAATACTGTATGCAATGTGTCACGTAGGCTGACAAAGCAGCAGCAGGAGCGGGGAACCCAGTCCCAGAGGAGGCACCCTGTGGGCAACAGTGTCACGCTCTCTCTTTCTCTCCCTGGCTCTATCAGTCACCCAGTGGCACGTCACTACATGATAATGCCCCCTCCAAAAAAACCAAAACCCACCGAAATATGACATTCACAAATTTGTTAAATTAGGCCAACTATCAATCTATACCTTCTTTGTGAGCGAACCAAGACATCCTAAGCTGATTCAGGCTTTCCTTCCATATAAATAATACAGGCTGTCCAGAGAAGAGATTGAAAGAAGCACTGAGGAGAAGAACTTGGAGGTGTTGGTTAATGAAAAACTCAACATGAGCCAGCAATGTGCGCCTGCAGCCCAGAAAACCAACAATTTCCTAGGGTGCATCAAAAGAAGTGTGGCCAGCAGGTTGAGGGAGGTGATTGTCCTTCTCTACTCTGCTCTCATGAGACTCCACATGGAGCATTGCGTTCAGCTCTGGGGCCCCCAGCACAAGAAGGACATGGAAGTATTAGAGTGAGTTCAGAGGAAGGCCACAAGGATGATTAGTTGGCTGGAGCACCTCTCCTGTGAAGACAAGCTGAGAGAGTTGGGGTTGTTCAGCCTGGAGAAGAGAAGGCTCTGGGGAGACCTTACAGCAGCCTTCCAGTACCTAAAGGAGGCCTGCAGGAAAGCTGGGGAGGGACTTTTTGTCAGGGAGTGTAGTGATAGGACAAGGGGTAATGGCTTTAAACTAAAACGTGGGAGATTTATGTTAGATATAGGGAAGAAATTCTTTACTATGAGAGTGGTGAGGCCCTGGAACAGGTTGCCCAGAGAAGCTGTGGACGCCCCATCCCTGGAGGTGTTCAAGGCCAGGCTGGATGGGGCTTTGGGCAACCTGGTTTTGTGGGAGGTGTCCCTGCCAAGGGCAGAAGATTTGGAACTAGACAGGCTTTAATTTCCCTTCCAACACAAATCATTCTATTATTCTATGATTCTATAAAGAATTATAGTACCTCATTTGCTAGAAACACTGCAAGGTAACTTAGCTAAGCAACATTTACATGGGGCCTTACTTGTGTGATGTCCAATGCAGGTTGTTGCAAAGAACAGTTTGCTTCCACAAAGCACATTACAAAAAAATGGAAATTATGTCATATTTCAATAAGTACCATTTTTGTGCAAATTCACTTATATTGTATAGCTACTTTAGGAGGCAGAAAAGGAGAGACAAACTTACTAAATCATTTGCTGATGATAAATTGCCTTCTTCAAAAGTGAGCATGGATCACTACCTTGATATCATTTATAAGGAATCACATGTCTTAGAAAGAGGTTGAAGTCAGCAAGAAAGAGGGAACAGAGAACAGGAGAACAGGCTTTGTAATTAAACACTGCATAGTAAATGTGGGAAATTTTGCTTGCTTTGAACCCTCTTTTCCTTACATGTCACTGAAGAACCTAATTTCATACACATTCATCAGGAAAAACAGCTATGACTATTTACTTTGGGATGCTTTCACATGAAATATTTTGTTGTGCTGTGTCTGTCCCCCAGAAATATTATCAGTGAGCCTCCCGGAGAACAGACTTTGTGACAGCTCAGGGTTGTATGTTCCCAGCAGCAATTTAAGATTGCACAGTAGCTGGGGAATAATTATTATCTTAATAAGCTTGAATCCTCTACCTGCAAATATCTGCTTTAATCTTCTTAATGCTCTTCTGAAATTAACTATATGAAGAAGAAAGACCAAAGAAAAACAGATAAATTATTTTGCTCTGTTTTGTGTTATGGAACTTATACTTTGGTGCAATAGCTATGGAGAAGTGGTGTCTTTAGATGTTCCTAAAATTCTCTTGAAAACTGAAAGGTGACTTTCACATGTTAGACATTTCCTGTAAATAGATCTGACAGGACTTAATGACAACCAACTGTCAGCAGTTTCTAAGAAATTTTTATCACTACCCCATTCATTCCCGTGGAGACTTTGGATTAGTTTTTAAATAATGGATGAAAGAGGAACATACTGAAGATTTTTCATCATGAATTTCTGAATGAGAGAAATTATTAATAATATAAGTATGGTAAACTTATCTGATCTAAAATAAATGAAATTATCTTTACAGACCAATTTATAAAGTATAGTGAATTCAATCTGTCATGTAATCCAACATTATTTTCTTTTTATTTTTGATGTTTCAAGCTTTCTAGTCAGAATATAAGTATGAAGGGTCTTTAAGCCCTTTATGTGCCATAGCATTTTAGATCCTACTTTGAAGTTGAGAGTACTGGCACAGAATTCCTGGGAAGGAGTTTACGTGGCATGAAACCCAAAACATATGAGGTTAGAGAGACTATGAACTTCCCCTTCACACAATGATGCTACATTAACATAGGATTTATAGGGAGCAGGGTGGGCAAGGAAATGGAAGGAAACTCCAAAAGAGAATGTTAAAAGTAAAGAGGTTTAGAGCCAGATTGGGACCTTTCTCGGCCAGGTTGGAAAAGCTTCCTTTGAATATTTGTGTAAATGCAGTTGTGACAGCCATTTACTCTGGATTTTTCAGTGTCAATCATGATAGGCTATAATTATTGTATCAATAAGTCAACTCACTAAAACTTAGATTACATAAGACTTCTAATTGAACTCCAATAACAGAACTCTAATAATTGTATTTATCTAGCTAGAGGCAACCTGAAACTGCTAGTTTGCTGATCTGTCTAAAGCAATATCTAGCACACATATATCCATATATATGTATGTATAAAATGTGTAAGTTTGCAAGTTTCAGGAGGAAATCTAACTGCTATATCCTTATTTTTGCACATAGGTATTATATAACATCTTCATCGCCTTCACCCAGATGCACAGGTATGAAGAGATCGAATCCATCGACATCCTTGCTGGCTTTGCTCGCTTCTTCGTGGTGGGGCTGGGTGGTATGCTGTTTGGCATCGTCTTTGGATTTGTTTCGGCGCTCATGACTCGATTCACCCACAACGTTTCTGCTATTGAACCTTTGCTGGTCTTCATGTTCAGCTACCTGTCATACTTGTCCGCTGAAACCCTTTACATCTCAGGAATTCTGGCGTGAGTATTCCTTATGGCTTTTTGGATGCACTCTTGAGGGAATGGGCAACCTTTCATGTAGGTTGTTTGCTTGAGGCTAGTGTAACACCATCATTTTCAGGATCTGGCCTAGAGACCTGCAGTGAATGGCTTCTAAGGGGTCTGTAAGTGCATCGATAATTAGGAAAAGCAAACCTATACTCAGTGTAGGCATAGATGTAGTACTGAGAAGTGGATATCTGTGTTGGCATTTTGGGGAGATTTTTGCCTGAAAAAAAAAAAAAAAAAAGTTGCACTTGTGTAATGTGACCAGTGCTGCCACCAGCTGGCTGTTTTCTGTTCCTCGGGACCTGAACGAGCAGTAGTCAGCTACCTCTGGTAAGACCCGTTCAGTGAGAGAATGATCTGATACTAGCCCAGTGTGTCTGCATTTATTGCTAAGCATCATCACTATCAAATTACAATAGGAATAAAAAGTAAGGAGTGTGGAAATTGTAAAAAAAAAAAAATTTTTTTTAAAGTCAGAGTTATTGCTTTTGTATATAGTTGTGAATGTAAGTTCTAATGTGGTTTACTGGAATTACACTATGCTAGAACAGCATCACTGGAAGAAGAGAAAGGAAGGAATAGGAGGCAAAAGTGAGAAACATTAGGAGAAGACTGCTGGTAGAGGAAAAGATCCTGCACCTAACAACCGCTCAGAAGGGTAAAGTGTAAAGAAAAGAGTACCCCGTGAGGTGGCAAACGCTCCAGCTAGTGCTGTGGACTGCCCAGCTGGTGGGTGGCAGGAGCTGGTGTGGCTTGCATTGGCTCTGAGCTCACAAGCCAGTGGGATCTCATAGGCCTTGGTGTTCCCAGAGGAGAGGGATCTCCAGAAAACTCTTACCTATATCGAGAACAAACTAGTTAAAACTTAATAAATAAAAGTGTGTAGCTGTTGCTTTCCAGACAGGTACATTTGCTCATGTCCACTTGTCAAACCCTGGTTTGGTTAGCTTCAGAGCACAACTGGCTTTGTAAAACCAACTTTTGGAGGGTTGCCCTTGGAAGGCAGATCAGAATATTTAACCATATTAAATATGTATTTAGGTAGGAAATTTGTTTCTCTGGGCAATTAGACAACAGAATTGAATCTTAGGCTTTGTTTTGCATCTCCAGCACACTTGCTCTAAGGTGACTGGTGACTTTAGATGAGCAGGGTTAGACCACCTTTATAGTGAGCATTAATGCTACATGGACCCTTTCCTACCTGCACTGCACAGAATAGTGCTTCCCTGCCTATTTGTTACACACGACTATGTAGCTCTTTATTCCTCTTACTTTTTATTTTCATTAGAGCATTGAAAATATTAGTAACAAAAAATGTTAATATAATTAGGATTCATTATTCTTACTGCTTCATTGAGGAAATTATTGCTTGTTTTAGGAATGGGAACTTATTGTCACCCTTTTGAATTATTGAGGAATTCATTCATTTGTCACATGGATCATGAAAGTCTATTATGCATGTGTCTTTGAAAGTCAACAGTATTAAACTTTAATGCTTAACGACATTGTCTTAAAGTGTTCTTGGACCTGCTAAATGTCTCATTTCTACCAGAATACTCTTGAGATTTCTTCAATGGAAATTAAATGAGCAGAAACTAGATGAAGGTTTATTTAACGAGCAGTCAAAATTCTCTGAATTCACAAGTTCAGAAAAATATCATCCCAAGAAACCCCCAAAGACTAAAAGAATATCAAGAGAAACTAGATAGATGATGGAATATATTACTACCATAGCACTGAATCTATCTACATACTACTGTGGAAAATGAAGGGGATAAGAGAAACCATCTTCAGCAGTCCTGTTTGAAGACTACTGCTCAGTATGAACGTGACCAGCATCTGTGCTGGATTGTGGCTGATACCTCTGAAGCAGGCTCTAGTCTTGATTAACAGCAAAAATGTGGAAAAAGATTCTTTTCCTTCCTTAGGAGCATCCCCCACACTCTGAGCAACTAAAAGGGGTGAAGGACACATCTGTAGGATAATTAATTTTCCCTGCAGTGGGTTTCTGTGGCATGAGAATTTCTGAAGCTTAATATGGTCCTACCGATCTGCCACCCAGCTGGAAGGGAGCCAGCGGGGGCTTTGGCCCATGCAGAGAACTAAAACCACATTCTCCCACCACCATCTTGAAGGAGAAGATCACTGAGAGGCAGGTTATGTCTCTCTAATTGATCTATCCTCAGGCTGGTACGAAATTGACCGCCCTTTGTTTGAGACTCAAATATTTGTTGTGTGGTGGTTGTGTGTTAGACATTCAAAATAAAGTGGACTTTGAACGGGAATGTGATACCCTCACTTCCTCCCCAGGGAGGCTGACTGATTTGCTTCCTTTTTCCTACAAACAAAATTGGTTCACAGTTCTGCATTAAGATGCTCTCACCGAAATAGCTAGCGTTACTGAAGAAGTAAAATGCTACATGATATTAGGAAGGTTAAAAGTCAGCGATGGAGAGTGCAGGTAATGAAGGCAAAAGTTGTTCTTAAATAAAATAAAATTAAAAATAATAATTTAAAAAACAGTTTGTAGCTGATCTATGATGTTTTGCCTGGTACAGCATGACAGCATGTGCAGTGACTATGAAGAAATACGTGGAGGAGAATGTTTCCCAGAATTCCTATACGACAATAAAATACTTCATGAAGATGCTGAGCAGCGTCAGTGAGACCCTGATTTTTGTGTTCATGGGAGTGTCTACAGTGGGGAAAAACCACGAGTGGAACTGGGCCTTCATTTGCTTCACTCTGCTTTTCTGCCTCATTTGGCGAGCACTGAGTAAGTCAGCTTTTGTGGGCAAGCTACATCTCTGAGGGAAAACTTTTTGTGCAAATGTATGTTAGTAAAGCCTGTGCAGACTGGTATAACCGGTTTCATAACAAATTTACTAGGCATGCATTGCAGTCAACTTAATTTCATAAATCCCCACATGCAGAAAAAGGGGAAAAAGCAAACTCAAACAAATCTTAAGGCCAGTCTCCAAGTGCAGGTTTTATGATTAAGCAAGAATGGAAAACTTTACACAAAATTAAAATATTACCATGATTATGCCTATATAGAAGCCGATATTTTAGTTAACTATATGCCCTTGGGTAAGTGGACTTAATAATTTAATTGCATTCTGTAATTAACTTACTAATTGGATAATAAATGTACATAAGCATGCTTCTGGTCCTGGCTGTATAACACTAAAGGTCCTGGGCCAGGAGTGCCTAGAGGATGTCAAACTATATGTGGGACATATGTGGGCAAATGTGAGGAATCAGCAGAGAGTTTGTGCTTAAGGATCAGAGGACAGACCAATGCAGCTGATGTTTTGACAGGTGTTTACTGCAGATCTCTTGATCAACAGAAGGAGGCAGATGAACCATTCTTTATGGCTCTGTAGAAAGTGTCACAGTCACAGGCCCCAGTACTCATGAGAGACTTTGACTACCCCGATATCTGTTGGAAGGGCAGTATGGCTATATACGAGACATCCAGGAGATTTCTGAAAAATGTAGAAGACAATTTCTTGATGCAGGTGGTTGATGAACCAACTGTGGAATATGCTTTGTCACAAGTCAAAAATGTGCCTTTGTGACAAAAAAGGCCAACTGCATCCTCGGCTACGCTAGCAAGTGTGTAGGCAGCAGGCCCAAGGAAGTGCTTCTTCCCATGTATTCAGCACTGGTGAGAGTATCGGGTGTGTCCAGTTCTTGTCTCCCTGGTAAAGGAAAGATATGGGGGTTCTGGAGCAAGTGCAGTAGAGGTCACCAAACTGGTCAGGAACTAGAGCACTGGATATACAAGGAAAGCCTGAGAGAGCTCAGCCTGAAAAAAAAAGAGCTCACAGGAGACCTTATTGCTGTCTACAAGTACCTGATCAGAGGGTAGAGAGAAGATGAAGCCTGATCAGAGAACAGAGAGAAGATGAATCCAGACTCTTCTCAGAGGTGCCCATCAGTAAGACAAGAGGTAACAGACACAAGGTAGAACATGGGAAATTCTAATTAGATAGTAGGAACCCATTTAACATGAGAGTGATCCAATAGTATAACAGCAGCACAACTTTACAACCTTGAAGGTACTCAAGACTTGATTAGTGCTCCGAGCAACCTGATTTGATTAGATCTGCTTTGAGTAGGAGTTTGTTCTAGATGACCTCCAAAGGTCATTTCCAACATACAATACTCTGAGTTTGGGACCAACTAAGCATTGGCATCAAAGAGCTGAGGTTAAGGTGCTATTTCTTAAATCTCTCAGGTGGCTCTGGTGCATTGGAACAGTTCTGTTATATAGCGATGACACAATTACTCAACTGTAAAGGTGATGTGATTGTTGTGGGTTCGACAGCAAGAAGGCAATGATTAAATATTTCCTTGCTAATCCTGTGCCTTGCTAACCAACTGTGCCCTGTATGTTTTTAAAGGCTTCCTTTTGGAGTCCATATAGGAATAACCTTCCAACAAAGAGATAAAAAATGTTTACGGGAAAAAAAAAACACTTTGCTGTCACATGCCCCTTTGTCTCTCAAACACCAAAGGGAGTGCTAGAGCTTTCCAGAGGATGGTCAAAATATTTCCCCTGAACTTGTTTGCTAAAATGATTGCATCATTTTCTCTGAAGCTTGAATAAGGTAAAAAGAATTGGTTTGAGGGTGACACATAACACAGTTTCGGTCTGAGTAGTTGATTATCTAGCATAATGTACTGGGTTTATGCAGCCAGGGTTTAGTACTGGGAGGTGCTACAGGGGTGGCCTCTGTGAGCAGAGCCCAGCAGATGCCCCATGTCAGATCAGAGCCAGATGGCTCCAAAAGGGACCCGCCGCTGGCCAGAGCCGAGCCAGTATGCGATTCTGGTTGTGACTCTTCGGAATCATATTTATGAAAGAGAAAAACCTGCTGTGCAACAGCAGCTGGGAGAGAGGAGTGAGAAAATGTGAGAGAAGCAGTCCTGCAGGCACCAAAGTCAGTTCAGAAGGAGCGCAGGAGGTACTCCAGGCACACAGCAGAAGTTCCCCTGCAGCCTGCGGAGAGGCCCCTGGTGGAGCAGGCTGTCCCCCTGCAGCCCATGGGTCCCACACGGAGCAGATCTCCACGCTGCAGCCCGTGGAGGAGCCCCCGGTGGAGCAGGTGGATGTGGCCTGGAGGAGGCTGCGGCCCATGGAGAGCCCCCGCAGGAGCAGGCCCCGGGCCGGAGCTGCAGCCCGTGGAGAGGAGCCCACGCAGGAGCAGGGGGTCTGGGGGGAGCTGCCGCCCGTGGGGGACCCGTGCTGGAGCAGTTTGCTCCTGGGGGATGGATGGACCCCGTGGTACGGAGCCGTGTGGGAGCAGTGCTTGAAGAGCTGCTGCCTGTGGGCAGCCCCCGCAGGCTCAGTTCGGGCAGGACGGCATCCCGTGGGAGGGACCCCACGGGGAGCAGGGGCAGGGAGTGACCGTGAAGGAGTGGTGGAGACGAAGCTTTAGGGACTGACCACAGCCCCCATTCCCCGTTCCCCTTTGCTGCTTGGGGGGGAGGAGGTAGAAGAGGGTGGGCGGGGGAAGGTGTTTGTAGTTTCCTTTTAACTTTGCACTGCTCAAGTCTGATAGCAATAAGCAATAAATTACATTAATCTCCCTGTGCTGAGTCAGTTTTGCCCATAACAGTAACTGTGAGTGATCTTCCTGTCCTTATCTCAACCCACAAGTTTGCTTTTGTTTTCATTATATTTTCTTCCCTGGTCCTTCTGAGGAGAGGCAATGAGAGATTTGGTGTTGTGGTGCTTAGCTGCCCATCAATGTTAAACTACCATACATAAATAATCAAAAAAGGTCCTATATAAAGTGGTATTCAGCAACCTAAATAATGGTATAGAGCTACTAGCCTTACCCAAAATAATTCACTGAATTTATCAGTGAATACAGAGTAAAATAACACCAGTAATTATCATGAATTTTCAATGTTTACTTTAGCAATGTAACAGTTTACACACAAATCATAGGATATTTGTGTCTTATGATCAAGTAGATTAAGAGAAAATCAAGCAAATAACTAAATGTACTCCATAAAAAAAAAAAGTAAAACAGTCCTTACATAGCCACAGGCTGTCTGATTAATTTTAACTTTTACTGAAAGCAAAATGAAATTTGAGAAATAAACAGAGAATTACAGAGACAGTAAGCCAGAGGATTAAAAATTAAAATGTTATTACTCTGCCTTTCAGTGAACCTGTCCACAGGATTTGTTGGTAAAGAATTGTTCAAACACTTTGGGCAGACACTGTGTGAAAGCAGGAAACATTGCAAGGGAAGGCACAGGAAAAACTCTCATCTAGTGGTTTATTTTGTGTCCAGAACACTTCAGAGAAGTGCAACATAAAGACAGGAAGTAAATCTTGTCCCCTAATCTCACTTCTAAACCCACATGAGAATTTAAAACTTGAAGCAGTTAATAAACACACACTTTTCTAGGACTTTTTCACACAAAGATTAAATATTTGGTCAAAGAGAAACGACAAGAACCAAAAATTGAAAAGGAAGGTCTGTCAACTGCTGCCTGAGACAAAATGTGTTTTGTTTTGCTTTGAATATTTTCTTTTTCTGCTTTCTTAATAATAATTGGGGTTTGTTTGTTTGTTTTGCCTTCTTAGGTGTATTTTCTCTCTTCTATATCAGTAACAAGTTCCGAACGTATCCCTTCACTGTGAAAGACCAACTCATTATTTCCTACAGTGGTCTTCGAGGAGCCAGCAGCTTCTCTCTTGCGTTCTTGCTCCCAGTGAACCTCTTTCCAAGGAAAAATTTGTTCATTACTGCTACACTTGTAGTTATATACTTTACTGTGTTCATCCAGGTAAGTGTGTTTCTTAATGTATTGCTTTCACAAAACCAAGGTGACCAGGTTATTCCACTTGGTTTACACCGCTGCACAAGGAGGAACTGGATCTTCTGGATGTCCCGTGCTCTTTATTTTCCCCTGCAAATGACTCAGATACTCTAGGGCATCCATAGAGCACTATGCACTTAGGCATAATAGTGGTTAGGCATTTAGATCCCATCGGAATGTTTTCATAAAACCAGTTTTGTTTCTATTTCCCTTTTTTTAAATGCTAGATTCTCTAGTAGTGCAATAGAGAATTGGGAACAGCTGAAAATGGTTTCTACATGAAAAACAAAACAAAACAAAAAAAGAACCAAGCCAAATCAAACCAAACCAAAATGCTTAATTCTGAAAATATAGAAGTAAGAGTTTTCAAGACCATAAGGACCTCACAAAGACAATGCTTTCTTCCAGCTGAGTGCTGTTTTGGTGAAACTTGGCAATGAGTCAGTTACTTTATGTGGTTAAAACATGTTGATAAACACAGTCTTGATTAAAAAATAGGTACACATTTTTTAATTTTTGTTTTTGAGTTTTAATCCTCTCCTGTTGTAATCGATCATTATCCCGTCTAAGACAGCTTTTCTGACTGATTAAAATGAAATCCATTTTCTTGCTTTCTGCTTTATTTTTTGAGATATTATTAACATTTCGACTTAATGTTCCAAATGCAGGGAATCACAATTGGACCATTGGTCAGATATCTAGATGTTAAAAAGACCAACAAAAAGGAGTCCATCAATGAAGAAATTCACATGAGAGTAAGTTTTTGGTATCAGGAAATAGTACCCTAAAAAGAAAATGTAGGGTGTTCAGAAAGAGATGGATTAAAGGAGGCATTTGGTAGCCCTGACATTTAGTGAATTTGGGCAATTAATGCTTTTTAGAACATTTGGAGGGAAACCTAGGCATAATATTCTAAAATGTGATAGTTCATTTGTATTCATAGTGACTTTCATATTATAATACCGTACTGTAACTGACATGGCATAGCAGGGCTCTTACATCTGGATACTTGTTACCATGGTGGGACAGGTACATAAAATCAGCATTTACAAAATGCACTTATCATCCTTTTCAGACAGATTTGTTAGACACCGTTGTTGCCATCTTTTGATTGATTATAAACACACTGACACCTTAAAAGTCTTAATCATGTTTTGGTGAACTGAAGTGAGTTGAAACATTGGTCTGCAAATTTAATTCTAAGTAACAATTTTTTTCCCTTTCAAACATTTGCTTTAGCTCTCAAATTACCTATATATAAAATAACAGGAAACTGCTCAAACTAATTTAGGAACACTAGACAAAATATACATACACTCTTTCATTTTTACTCTAGGGAATATATCTGAAATTAACAAAATGATTGTGCCTCAAAATTAAACACATTCAAAAAGCATTAGCAAAACCAGAGCATCTCAACTGATTTGAATTTGAAGTGAATTTAATTTTTGCTATTCCAACTTTTGCACTTAGCTTTGAATGGTAATCATGTTCAAAAGCACCACTTACAACTATACATATGCAAGAATTGACCATTTTCTCTGTTTCTGTAATGCTAGAAATGGACAGAAGATGACTGAAAATTCTGATACTTAGCAGTGATAAACTTGCCATTCTCATGACAATATGCAAAATCCTCAGGGGATTTGCAGATCATGGCAAGGGCTAAAGTGTGGAGTACCTGGCCCCACACACGCAGAGGGATGCCACACATGCAGAAAGAAGACTTGGGTGGCAAATCCAATAATTTTAGTTTTGGTCTCAGTAGAGAAAGAGGACCATGAAATTTGGATGCTCAGTATTGTTTTCCACTGGGGACAGTCCTTTACTTAGGTTTGTATTTTTCTAGGTGACGGTGAGATGATAGCAGACTGACCGAATTGCCACCTCAATCAAAATATTGCCACTGCAGACAAGCACAGTGGGATATTTGCCTTGATTTTTAGAAAAATGTAGATACTTTCAGAATTAACTCACCCTTCCCATTTAAAAAGAAAAAAGGGGAAAAAAGGAAAGAAAATCCTGTCAACTGTTGCATATTTGTAGTGACATTATTTTCTCATAATGGCCACTTACATTTCTTCCGTGTTTGTTTCTCCAGTTGATGGATCACTTCAAGGCTGGTATTGAAGACATATGTGGACATTGGAGTCATTATCAGCTGAGAGATAAGTAAGCATCTCTTACTGCAGACTATTATAATAAAATAACCTATCATCTGTGATGTAAAATACAAAAGGTAAATAGAATAAGAAATCCATCTTGTGCCCCATGAGGCTAAAATAGCATGAAAATATTGGGGACGTGTGCAATATCTCTTTTTAAAAAGTGAACTCCTGAGTAATCGCTATCTCTTGGGAGTGCAGTGCCCATATATTGTGTGCTAAATTGCTTCTGCACAAACAGGGAGAAAATGAACCTTCTGAAAGAAAAAAAAATATAGCAGATAAACTCATGCTGCAGGCATCAGACTATGCATATAGCTTTGGTATAAATCTTTGATATATGGCAGTGTTCCTTTAGGTTGGGATTTGAAACGGAATATGTGTATGGTATCAGTGCTTCACTGTCTTTCTCTATAAGCCTCCAAGGCAAATACAATCCCTTGTAGGTGAGTGCAGATTAAATAATAATTACTCATTTGTCCTTACAAATCTTTGTAATTAGTCATATTTAAAATAAAAAAAAATACTGGAGGAAATGTTGGCATTTAAATATCTAGTAGCACAGGCAGATACTTTCAATCTGGTCTTCACTCAGAAAAATCACACAATCCACAAACGGCTGAGGTATGAAGGGACCTCTAAGTCCAACCCCCCTGATGAGCAGGATCACCTAGAGCACATTGCACAGGATGGCATCCAGGAGGGGTTTGAATATCTCCAGAGAAGAAGAATCCACAACCTCTCTGGGTAAGCTGTGCCAGTGCTCTGTCACCCTCACAGTAAAGAAGTGCCCTCTCCTGTTGAGCCAGAACCTCCTGTGCTTCAGTTTGTGCCCGTTGCCTCTCGTCCTGTTGCTGGGCACAACTGAAATGAGACTGGCTCCATCCTCTTGACACCCTCCCCTCAGATATTTGTACACATTGATGAGGTCTCTCCTCAGTCTTCTCTTTTCCAGGCTAAACAGGCCCAGTTCTCTCAGCCTGTCCTCGTATGATAGGTGCTCCAGTCCTCTAATCATCTTAGTATCCCTAAAATACAGGACCTGTGCTATGTCTTTTATAAGCAGGATGAGGTGATATTGTGAAGTTTTGGGGATCTTTCAGGCATTGCTCAGAAGAAATCAGAACTGGGATTCTAAGCTACCTTCTTCCCCAAGGGCACTCTGCAATCATGTTGGCCTCCACCTCAACACGTTAATGTTGTGGGGATGGACTAATCTTTTCCACAGACATCATATTCTGATGCTGTGGGCTAAGTGTTATCCCTCAGGTCGTGCCTAGACTTCTGTGTCTGAGACCTCCAGCTTACCACTCAGCACTGGACCCCAGTAATCCAGACTGGGTGTTTACTGGGACATGTGGAAGTTCCCTTCATGACTAGGTTTCTCCTTATAAAAATCAAGAATTACGAGTGGGTAGAAGGTTGGTCTGTATCCAGTTCTCATTCCCACAGGGTATACTGATGTATCGAGGGCGCATACCTGGACCTGGAAGCTAAATGTCTTCTAATGTCTTCTTGGCTCTCACAGTACATAGATAGATGGCTTTAGAGCAGCCACTGGGGCAACACCACTGCCTGTGTAGTCAATAAGCTAAACAAATCACTCTTGGAGCAGTAATTTAATTGAAATAGCAGCATTTCCACATTTCAATAAAATAAAATATTATTTCCACTTATCTCCCATCTAGCAAAATGCTTTGATAAGATAAATTTGTCCAATTTTTTCATAAATGTAATGTTTCTGTTCACGGGCAGATTCAAATGGCACATTGTATATACATAAAAAATAATGTAAGAAGATTGTATTAAAAAGTATTCCCTAGACTTTCCTGTGTAACTTTAAAGATGCTTAGCATATGTGTATCAGAATTAATTACCTTAGTGATGACACTTCAGGTTGCTTTCTGAAAAAAAAAAGAAAAAGAAAAAAAAATATATAAAGAGCTTCAATCCCAAGTGAAACATTTGTGTACCTCTCTCTGTTATTTGAGTAAGTATGAAGACCAGTCATGTTAAAAGAAAAATGTACAAAATTCTATTGCTTTTTCTTAGCATTGTGGAAAGCATTACCTTGCTGTGGTAAACTGTTCCTTTGAAAGAAACTTGTAAGAAGATCTGCTGTTCTGCTAAACATCTGCCTGAAAGTACATACCTGTTCCAAAGCACACATATACATTCACATTCAAATTATGTCATACATCAGAGATATTTTACAATCTGCAGCATGCGTGCACATAGTATTTTGTGGTCCATTCAATTTCTCTGTCATTCAGAATACAAAGAAGTATATTTTCTCCAGCCTAATTGTTGGGATTTAAAATTATCAGCAACATAATGCGCCCAAACTACTGTAACTACTGGGCCATTTGAAGCATTATTGGTGGCTGGCTGAATAGGCCAGGATTACTGTAAGAGCAGCTGCTGCTATTAGAATACATTTGTATGAAAGCATGGAGACTGGCCATACTCTTTTCTTACAAATGTGGCAGTGTTATATAAACACATACCCAGTCCTCTTCTTTGCTTTGATTGCAGATTGTTTCTTTCTTTTGTCCAGTGGGCTTTACAATCTCTGTGGACCACCAGACCATGCCAAATGTCCCCCTAAAGGTCTCTGTTCACTCGTTCTTCAGGAGTCCACAGGTGCCTTCAATTTGGATACAGTTTCCACTGTTGAATTATAGATGTGCACATTTGAATGAAGATCAGTTTGACCCACAGAAATAAAAACACATTTCATTTTTTTACACTTTGATTTTAACATCTCTTTTGCAGATTTAAGAAGTTTGACAATAAGTATTTGAAGAAAATTTTAATTCGGGAGCATCAACCCAAATCCAGCCTTGTGTCATTATACAAAAAGATGGAGATAAAACTGGCCATTGAGATGGCTGAGAATGCCATGGAAATTTCAAAATCATCCACAGCTTCTTTACAGTGAGTACTGGCCTCTTCACCCTTTGTGGAGCAGAGTGGGACAGGAGGGAAGGCAATAAAAATCAGGCAACACCCAAGGGATTTTGTGATTTTAACAGAAAAATGTGGGGAAAAAAAAAAAAAGACAGTCGTGGGAATGTGTTGTTTTGGGCTGGCACTTTGGCACTCATATTTGCACATCGGTCCTTTGCTGACAGATTGAAAATTACTTTTTTTTTTTTTTTTTTTAAATGATGGGCAATTCAGAAGAAGAAACACAAGTCAGGTGTAAAGGCCACTCTCAGTGCTTCGAATCACAGCAGTGGTTCGAGGGGGCGGTGACCTTCAGTGTGCTGGCCAATGGGTTTTACTCATCACTGCCAGCTGGTGAGAGAACTGAAGGAGAGGCTAGAGAAAAGGTCTTGACTCCAATATCCCAATGAGAAGAGAACAGTTTTCCTTCTAGCATTTGCAGTTTTTGCTATTTCAGGTTGCAGTCCCTCAAATCATTCTGCTATATTTTGGTACTTCCATAACCACTTTGGCCAGAACATGGTTTCAGAGAAGAAAATAGAAAAAGACAGAAAGGATTATGGAGAACACTTTCTAAACCTTACCTTGGATTTTCAGTATGGGAAATGAGGAATTTACACCAATGCATTTGCCTAGTTTCTCAATAGTGCGCTAAATGAATGCTAGTTCTCCCAAGGCTTATGTCTTTTCTATTTTGCAGCAGCCTCTGGCAAGGCCCAGCATATTTTTTTTATTCACTGTTTCTCTCACCCCACACCAGAAATTTCAAATAACAACAGGAATTTAAACTAAATTTCTCTCTTGAAACTGTTTGGCATAATCACATCAAAATTCATGTGTTTTCTTGAAACTGATGTCAGCTTGCAGCGTAAGACCTAGCCCTTTTCTTTCTAAGTCATTCTTAGCTGAATGGATGATACTAAAAGAGATTGCATGTCTGTCAGGCTCCTTTCTGTCTGCTGTATTCCCTTAACTGCTCTGAGCCAAGAGTAAATGTGCAAGGCTGGTAGACAGTCTATGGCAGACAAACCACTTTCCTCTTCTTTTCTTGAGAGAAAAAGAAAATAAGACAAATTGCTTTAGAGTAGTTCAGAAATTCTCTCCCGAGATAAGCGTTTAGACTGAAAAATATTCTATAATAAATACAATATGACAGACTAGATTTTGCCATCTTTACTTTAAACTGTAATAAAATTCCACTGTGCATCAGCCTCTGATTTACAGATTTTCCTCCTGAGACAGACTTTTAAAAAATAAAATGTCACCTTTAAAAAAAAAATGTGACTCAGAACCTTTCTGATCCTTGGAGGCTGTGAGAGTGTTAGGAAAATACAAGTTTTCACAGCTCTGTTCTTCAGTAGGTGTCCACTGAGGAACCCTGGAGGAGACAGGATAGTGAGATAGTTGTGTCTTTGGTCTGAGACAATGCAGCAGTTCTTATTACTCCATTCTCCTGAGTGATTAAGTAAATCTGCTAAAGAATAAAATGTTTCTTAATGGAAGCATGCATAAATGATTTGATTTTTCTCATTGAGCTGGCTTATAACTAGGCTATCCTCAGTCAGCATACAAAAATCCGGCCATGAGCAATGGAGATTTGAAATCATATTCCAACCTATATCATGTATAGCAATATTTGTGGTTCCCTAGTAGTAAAAAAACTCTTCAGCATTTCCGATCACTTCTGCAGCATTTAGGGACATGAGGGAAAATACTCTGTAACAATCAAGGCAGATGTCCATCAGTGTAGATAAACTCTGTGCTCAGAAATTGCATTCATGCTGGTGGGAGTCCTGCAGGTGGTGTGGGTGTTCAATATGCACTTAGCATTTCCACTGCAGATTGGAGAAATTTGTCCACAGGCCATGCGACAAAAAATCCACATGTAAATGAAAATCGAGCATTATGTTATGATGGCTTGGAGAATATTAACCTTAGAAATAAGAATTTTGAAGACAAAAGCACAGCCAAGCAAATATTATCAAAACTGTGTTTTTATGGTTGTATTTTGGAATTATACCCTAGCAATGCCCATTAGAGAGACAGAGATGAATCAGCTCTGAGTTTAATTAATGCTGGATTCATATTACTGCAATACTGACTTGTGTAAAAGTAAATCTTACAGAGTATCGATACAGTAGAGATCAGAATAAAATGACATTTTGTCATTTTTGATGGTGCAGCTGTGCAAGAGCTGTGCCTGGTGAATGCTACTTCCTTCATAGGACTAAGTGAAGATTGGTGGAGAGTTCACAATGTTCAAAATTTTGGATATAATACATAAAAAATAATTTTACAAGCATTGTGGAAGGAATTTTATTTCCTCCCTGTATCAACTATCTCCAAGTCTTAAGAAGAGATACTGTCATGGTCCTCATTATGCAGAGAGAGTCAGTTTCCATGGCATATTATCAATTCAGTATTTTCTTTGCAACTATATTGCCTGTGCCATTCTTTGTCATTAACATTCTAAGGGTTTCAAGAAGAACAAAGAAATAGTTTCAATAAGGGTTGCTTTATGGGTTTGGTAATATACCAATTTAAAAAAAAAAAAAAAAGTTTTTTTAAATGTATTATATATTGCAAAATTTCAAAGCAACCCGTCTTTATTACCATATGTATGTCTTGTTATCAGTTTTGTAGGTTAATATCTAATCCCATGAAAAGAATGCATACTTTTTATTTCTGCTTCAGAACAAGGCACATTATCTTCCTGCTGTTTGTTCTTTTGCTATTCCAGCTCAGAAAAACTTGGGGAATTATATTGATTTTATATAAGTCACTTTAAAAGATACACAATAAGCCTTTAAATGACTTAGGAATGGCCTCCTCTTCTGTACTGGCATGTGGACATGTCAGGTATGCAACTGGAAAGGTAAAGAGATGATCTGATGTCTTGCTGAAGTGCTGCTCACCACTTTTCCTAGTTATTCCCAACAGCAAGGTGTAAAGACCCTATGGAGACATTTGGTGAAGTGAGGATGTGAGAGGGAGTTACTCCCTGTGACATTTACACCACTTGCACTATGGATGTTCAGTTTGCATTACACAAATGCTGCATTTTATATACCAGAACTGGTTGACCGGCTGATTGCAATTAGATTGCCGTTAGTCCCCAGGGGCTGTGCTTGTGTTTGCTTTCGCAAGTGTGCCTTAGCACCTCAGTCCCTCCCTTGTCCAAAGAGAGAGAAGCTAGGGGCTGCTGACAGCAGAGAGGCTGGTTTCCTTTCTTGGAAAGTAGCATACGTGGGCTGTCCTACAGCCTAGGACATGCCAGACCCAGTATGGAATAAAGGTGCATTGAAAGTGCTCACCTGGGAACGTGGAGGCATCCCTGGATCCTCTCAGTGGTAACCCTGAGAGATGAAAACAAGCAAAAAGCTAACTAACCAACCAACCAAAAACACGAGCTGGACTGGAATTATGTGGTTGTGGTGGTAGTGGTCTTTCTTCCCTGCTGGTAAATGTCTAGGTTTGTTGTTGTTGCTGGTGCTGAGAACTGATCTGTGTCAATCATACATTTGTTGGGAAGGATTTCTCAAAGCCAGGATAAGATTTCTAGTCAAAGCCAGAAAAACAGTCCATTTCTCTCCCTGTGTCTTGTTAGATTATAGCACAAAATCGTGGTAACATTGTTCAATTAGCTGCAATTGCAAAATTCAAACCTTTTCCTTATGATTACACTATAATCTTAGTTTTGCTGGAATCTAACTTCCTTTGCCGTTAAAAGTAATTTTATTTTAAAAGGAGTAAAAAATAAATATACACAAAACTCTGGCAATACTGTATGTTGATAATAATCCCTTCCTTAATTGCACAATTTACAGACAGAACTTAAAGGACATCACTGAGCTGAAAATAAAGATTTACGATAAAATTTTAAACAAGAGAAAAGAAAAAAATGGAGAAAGGGAAAAACCAGAAACAACAAGATGAACTCAGACTGATTCATCCTGGATGATGACTATCTATTTCCCTTTCTTTTCTTGGGAATTGAGCCGAACACTAACTCTCACACAGATTGACTGATTTAGCAGGTCCAGTTAACATTTCACAGCAGCCTTCATCCATTATTTTGCTAGTGAAAAGGCCAGGCAGTTACAAATGAGTGTCAGCTTCTTGTCCCAGTTTGCTAAAAATGCAAAGATTACTATCTTTTAGGTAGTTCTTTCATTTTAAATGGAGAAACAGGCTTAGTACCAAGGAAATCCTATACGTTCCCTTAGCCACAGAGAGATCTTTTGGACTCTAGTCAGGGTGTGCTTTATTTCTTAAGGATGTGCTCAGTTTCTCAGAGGAGTTAAAACCAGCAGGATAGCAAGGCCCAGACTGTTACACCATGATGAAGAACAGATTCAAACAGAGGAGGAAATTGCAATACCTTCCTGTTGGTTGCCTAATCCTTAATTATGAACTTCCTTCTGAAGCTCTTTGAAATACAAGGAGACTTTCTGCTGTCAGCTCCATGAAGGCTGTGGGTCTGCTCTGTCTGCCCAGTGTTTTGATAAAACCTGGGAAGAAGCCAAGCCTGACATTGTTCATTCAGCTTTGGATGATTTTGTGCCGTCACTGGTTACTGAAAGGCTCTTTGCAGTCTTCTGTCCTAATACGAAAAGCAGCTCATGCATCATTTTGTAGCATTAGCATTTACCCAACCTAATGTCATAATTAAACTTCTTTATTTACAGGAGCTGTAGAAATCAACGTGTGCACAGGCTCTCCCCTGCTGAGGTGGAGTCCATGAGAAATGTCCTGACACATAACCTATACCAAGTGCGACAAAGGGTGCGTGAGTCGCCTTCTATTGCGCAGTGTTTGCAGACCAAAAGCTCTTGTTTGCCCTCCCCATCTCATGGCAAGGGCGGTGTTAGCAGTGGGACCAGCCCATGGCTGCACAAGGAGGCCAGCCTCACAGATTGCTACTCAGTGGAAGACAAAAAAAAAAGCAGGCTTTTCCATCAGCTTTTCACACTGAGAGCAGCAGGAAAATCCAGGAAAATCCAGGAGTGAGCTGTAGAGGTCAGGCTTCCCTCACTGTACGGCTACCTGTGTCTCATAAACGGCCTTTCTGAGCCCGCTGGATGTCCCTGGACAAGGCTGGCCTCCCAGGTCCTCTCCCTGCATCACCTGTGGCCTGCTTCTGCTGGGGTGCTCCCACAGCCACATGGGCCACCCGCCTCACACCATAGCTCAGATGGTGTATTCTCAGCAACAGGCACAGCACATTTTCCAAGCAACCCACCCATAGTGGAGCCTTAAGACCAAAAAGGCCCCTCGGGGACCCCCTGCTTTGCCGATGCCTGGGAGGCTGGGTTAGTGACAGATGCCCCACGTGGCATGGCAGCGGGATGGGGGAGAGCGGGGCCGGCAGCTTCCAAGCACCCCCAGTCTGGCAGGGCTTCAATCACCCCCAGGCTGGCAGGGCTTCGTGGGAGGCAGCAGGATGGCGGGTCGCCAGCAGCCGCCAAACTCCGCTGCGGAGGTGGTAAACACCGCGTGGCCCGAAGTCAGCTGAGAGGCAGGCTGGTGTGCCCTCCCCCTGCGTGGGAGTTACAGTTTCCCCTCGCCAAAAGAGGAGGAAAAAAAAAAAAAAAGAAAAGTTCCATCTCCTCCGGAGTTTCGTTTTACAAGCTCCCCCCCCAAAAAAAAAAAAAAAAAGCTTAGCAGAGATTTGTTTTGCAGAAATTTGTACTGGTTTTGGTGCGGACCAAGTTATCCTATCTGCTTAATGCAGTCTTGGGCCCTGAATATGTAACTGAGTGCTCTCATGCAGCAAAGAGTGGGAGAGGATACATTAGTGTAACCTTGAAATTATGCAGATAAACCAAGCTAACTCGTGTAACACATATTTGCTAGGAAATTCTGGGCCCTGCTCATTTAAAAGTGTCACTATTAATATGATATTCATTCCCAATATTGTTTGATTTGCCACGGCCAATTATCCTTATGATATTAATTTCTTATCTTGCCAGCAACAATTTGCATATATGGCTGCCTCTTAGCTGAAATGACCTCTCTCTCTTCAAAATCAATTACAGTAATGACCATTAGTGCCAGTCACTTCCTATGTGGCAGTGAGGTCTGTGTGCTTTGGAAATAAAAGATTGGAAGTAAAATAATACTACTTCTAATACTTCACTTTAAACTTTGAAGGCCTGATCGTGCTTTGCCTTATCCGATCAACTTTACAAGGACCTCTTCTAGTCAGGTTAAGATCAGATTCTGCATTTGAAGAGATTTTTATAAACTTAAGTGATTCTTTCTCTTTTAGGCAGAGAATTAATCTCTTTCCCTTCATTTAACAAGAAGTAAACAATAAATTAAAAATCTTGTCCTAAAAAATGTTGAGCTTTAGGGTAACGTTAAGGTGTAATTTGTCCAAATACGTAAAGGAAACTGAGCTGTGCATCTCCTTCTGGAGATGTACTCTTAGCATCGTGTTTACCTCCCAGTCGTGTCTGCAACTTGCTCTGGCTCAGTAGTATGAGTACCAAGGCTCAGAGGTGGTCTAACCAGCTATTTGTCTCTTGGGACCCGCCTCCAATCTGTAGCTCCCAACTGCATGATCAGGGGAGGGCTGAGGGGGAGGTAAAGCCCAGAGGTGTTAACAGGCTAGTGCAGGTGGATATGTTTTATGGTGCAGTTCAAGAAGGCATGAGTCTATCAAAAAGTGCATCAAAATGCAGCCCTAGAGGCAGTACAGTCAGCTGGGAATGGGGGCATATTGTCCAGGGCTTACAGCTGTGCTCATACGTCCTCATGCCTTGCTGTGCAGAGTGAGGTTAGCGTGAGGCTATGTTTTTCCACGCGGTGCCAAAAGGACCTGCAGCAAGTTGGTGGTGTGCCCTTGGCCCTGTGACCGACAGGGCTGTGCTTTATCTAATTAACATTGTGAGTGCAAAGGAAACTATCAGGGTGCATTTTCTGTTACAGGCACCGTCATACAACCGCCACAACCTGCCCACCAACACCAGTGAGAAGCAAGCCCAGGAAATCCTCATCCGTCGGCAGCACAGCCTGAGGCAGAGTTGCAGGAAGGGAAACAGCTTACCTTGGGGTAGACCGGTACCTGTTATGCAAACTGCTGTTCATGTAATCAAAACACAGAAAAAAATCCTCTGCTTTTCTGTAAATAGGGAAAGAAACACACATTTCTGTATGCTTTTTACAACAGTTAAAATGGATACTCTCCCCGGTGCAGCACCTAAGAAGAAATGGTTCCACTTAGCATGTGGACAGCCACATTTTTTATGTCCTACCTCTATATGTTGGTTAAAAATTACATACTATGTCTATAAGTAGTAAAATTATGTAGCTTTCATTGTTTTGGCATGAGCAAAGCAAGGTATAATCACACCTATGTGAGCTTGTAGTCTCACAAAAAGCCTGATCCAAAGCCCTTGACACCCTGACACCACAGTTTGAGCTTTGGATCAGTAAGGTAAGATTTGTTTGACCATATGTAGGCGTTGGATAGCATAGTTGAGATAATCACTAAAAGAAATAAATTCTTGCTGGATACAATTCCATTTTATTCATACTTGTCACCTGAAATAGGAAAGGTGAATCTTAGAAGAGCATATTTCTCTCTACTGACTGTAAAACACCCTTAGGCCTATTAAAACAGACACAGAGATTTTCACTGGAGCTGAAGCTGAGTTCAACCTATGTCTGTCTGTACGCAGGCTAGCACCACCGGCCCACGCTACCTCTCCTTGCCGCAGGGCCATGGCCGGCCCATTTGGCGAAAAGCAAGGCACGTTACTTTTACAGGTAATGGAAATGCTTTATGCTCTATCCTGCTCCAGCAGCGAAAGATACTTGGGCAGCTGTTTGGTGGATTTAACAGTACTTGATGAATACTGCCATGGAAATCCCTGGTCTCTTTAAATGAGTTACACCCTTCTCTCCTATCTTTTTATCTGTGCCATTTATATGGTCATGACTGCTGCAGTTTCTGTCTTGTTCCAGCACCACCTACTTTTCTCTTTTTTTCTTCTTGCACAAATTCTCCTCTGATCCCTGCAGTTTGACCTGGTCATGAGGGCATGTGCATAAGCCCAAGAAAGCAAATTGTCTGTTTCCTTGCAGCCCCACAGACACAGCTGCATGCAGAACTGTAAGGAGATGCTGATGCTGATAGCCTGACAGAGGTGAGGCTGACACAGAGACATGCCCCCAGGGCTGGTGGGCAGTGAAGCTGGGCAGAAGTTCCCAACAGCATGCCCACACACCGTAGTTCAGTGTATGCACACACACACACAACCAACCACCCTAAGCAGCACATTAAGTACAGCACACAAACATACACACAACACCAACAGCATCATCCTGTTCCCTTCTCTGGCTGATCAGGATGAAAAGCTGGTAGTGGAGAATTGTATGCATGCACATGCACATGCACATACACTGTAGATCCCTCCATAACTGGCCTTGGCCACCCAATCTTCCCCCTCGCTGGTTCCTGGGTCTCCCCTTGCCTCGCACACAGAGGTGCATATGTACAAACCAGTCTCTCTGGTACCTGGTCTAGACTGTGGCCCTACCAGTAGTCACTCACAGACCCTGTGTTCTCTCCAGTCTGGATCTCCTGGTCCATGCAACAGCTAACTCACAGCCCTGCCCTCTTCAGTGTCTGTCCCATAGTCATGGTTGCTCTGACACTTGCTTCCCAAGCCTCGTGTCCTACTCAGTGGCTCCGCTGGCTTCATGATTGCTAGCAGTTTTGCACTGATATATACCCACACAATATGAGTGGTCCACAGTCCCTCTGGTTGCTGGCATTCAGATCTTCATGCGCATGTGCGCACAGTACAGGGAGCTGCTCACCCAGGAAAACAGACAAATGTGGAGTTTAATGAGAAGACAGAAAAAAACTGTCCTGATCTGGTACAAGGCATGGCCAGACACATGTCCTGACCAGCCTCTGTTTAAATGCATCCATCCCCTTTCGATCCCCTTTTCCCCCTGTTTTACTGCACTTGTCCCATACTCCCCAAACCACCCTAGTTCCTTCCTTTACCCACCTTTGGTTCCTTTCCTAAAGATCTCATCATAAGTCTTGTATGACCCCCAAATACTTTCCCCTGGCAATTACCTGGTCTCTTCTTCCCTTTTCCAGCTTGTTCTCTATGATCTTTCCATAGTAATTTTATTTATATTGTGTTGTGGACATAGAATAACTCAAACGGTACTGAGACTAGCTGGTAAGTTTGTCCAGAAATACCAGTATTACTACAGAATACCACCCATCCGTAAACCCTAAATAAGGAGACAGAGATAAAGGATTGAGCAACACTGAATTGCCCAAGGAGACATAGCAGGACAGTGTCAGAGAAAGCATGGAATTTAGGACACTCGAATGTCCATCATTATCTCCCCATATAATTTTCCTGTCTCCTTTATGAGTTTTTTATGTAACCCTGAAATGCATTTGGGTACCTCTGAAAATTACTTTTCATTTCTGCAAAAATAGCTACAGTGATTGAAAGCATATTTCTAATCATCATCTTTGTATCAAAACCTGAACAACAAAGTTTCTTTCCTGCAGGTGCAAAACTATTTTCTTTCTTCTCTTTCTGTTTTGCTCTGAAAGGGATGAAAGCAAAAGAGATCTGTGTAGGCAAACCATCCCCTTGGTGCTGTGCACCCACATGTGGTGGAGGCAGAACAGAAACCCATAGGATCTATTCAGAGGGGAAGATCAAAGTTACGCAAGGGGACTTTTTTTTATTTTTTATTTTTATTTTTTAAAGAGCTGGTTATTTTCTGTTCTGTTTGTCAGGATGTGGGGGATATGTGTCTTTGTGTCTTTCTGAAAGACTCAAATTGTTCTACACAGCAGCCTCAGACCTGAAAGCATTTCAGGCACTTTCAAAGGACCAAGTCCTGGTATCACAAACAGGCATGTTATTTCAGTGGGGTGAGGAATAAATCCTGAAGCACTGAACGTAGGTACATTTTTAGTAATTCTCAGCCCTACATTTGACACCTGCCTTGTGATCTGTTTGAATAATTGGACTTCTTGGCTTGGCTTCTGGCATCCTGAAACTCCATAAAATATTCTTGTGAAAATCAAATATATATCAAATTCAAACCTGAACATATTCTCTTATAATCTCTGTACAGCATATACTTCAAAATTAACTCATTTAAATCTTGTCTTACTGCTTCTTTTTTGTTTCTACCTGAGTAAAAGGTTTTCCTACTATTAAAGGGGACTTGCTGAGCTTTACCAGATGAAAGGGAAAACAGGGTGGGGAGTAATAAAAATATGTAAATCAAATAAGTCAAATAGTTTAGAGTTGTATTCACTTTGAAATGAACACTCAGTTAACATTCTATGATTCTATGATCATCTTTGGTCCCTAGAGTAGCATTGACATCACTTGAAAAGTCTGCACTGGGAGAAAGCCACCATAAACTCCTCTCATATAATCAATATTAGGATGAGATGAATTGCAGTTGGGAACTGAGAAAGGAAATACTTAGTATGCAGGAAGTAGAATGACAACTTCATGTAAATACATATACCTTTAGAGAGAGAAATGCCACTTCTCTATGCCTGGAAGTCCTCCTGGAACAAGCACTCTCCAGTGAGCTTCTTTTAACTCACACATAGCAGGTGCAGAAATTTTAGTAACCAAGAGGACAGATGTGACTACAAATAGATCCTTAAACTGACTAACAGCTCTTTCTGACTTTCATAAAAGTGAATGATTTCTTTGGCAGTATACATCAATCAAAGCTTGTAGCACTGATATCCTTCTTGTAGACACTGATGTCCTTCTTGAGTGTCTTGTAGTACTAAGTAGAAGTCCTTCAAATCTGAAAATATCTATCCTGTCTTATTGCTCATGGGGCACCTATGGTATGCCTACATGGTCTAACAGAAGCAGGTTCTGCTGCTAAAGAAATCTGTGCTCGTGGTCTGTGGAGGTAAGTGCCGGTGCATGTGTTCTTATGTTGTGCCAACCGTGCAATAAACACTAGCTTAAAATAACTTAATAGTTATTAATCTGCAATAACCTGATAAGTTTTGACTGTGTGACTGTATCCAATACACGTGAGCTTTACCTTCAGCAGGGTATGGTCTGAATTTTATTATTTATGGTCCTTTGTCTTTATCTCAGCAAACTTCCCAGCTTGTTAGGAGTTGTTTCTTAAATTAACTGACTAATATATTAGTGTGTAGTCAGACTAGAAGTGGCCCAAAGAAAAGTAACAAAGTCTGTTTTGTAAACTCAACAGAATAAAAGAGTTAGGGCCTATCACAGTCACATTTTAATTGTGTACTTGGAGCACTGCAAGCTGGTAGGAGTGGGTCTGACACACCCAATGTAATCAAAGCGCCCTAGAGTCAAACTCCTGGTTTCGGGTGAAACTGTTTTCTTCCCAGTTGTTAACCACAGGTGACTGGTTATCTTGATTTTCAGTGGTGCTAGAGTCATCTTCTTAGTGGGTTTTACAATGATTTTCAACTATGGCACTAGATATACTTGTGATATTGGTTGAAAGGTACATAAAGGAGCGATCTTGCCCTGTGAAGGCAGGAGCTGCTTTGCGAGGTGTGGAAAGATATCTGAATGTTCTCTTTCACTGGGGTTTCAGAGTAGAGGCAAAATCTATAACATCTCTTAAACATCAGCTTTGGTATGAAAATAAAGATCTAGGGTTATTTTTAGTTCTTGACTGCTCTCTTATTCTATAGTAATTATTTAAAATGATTCCATTTTAGGCTTTAAAACCGTAATGCTGTATAGTGTTGAATACCTTTCAATTGTCCTTGCCAATATCATGGTGTTTGTCTTTTCTCTGCGTCATTGCGTGAATTCTTTGTCTTTTTCCTTCAGATCACCCCAGAAGCAACTCTGAGGCTGGCATCCCAATAAGGTTCAGACCCCAGCCCCGACTACGGCCGCTCGAAGCAAAGCACCGCCAGGAGGAGCTGATTCCAATGGCACGCTTAGACAGACGTGTCTGCCCATCCAATTTCTCAGGTCAAAGAGGAAATTCAATCAGTCAGCATCGTTTCACCAGAGCAGACAATCTAGCTCTAATGCCAAAGACTCGATTCACTGGGGGAGAAGTTGAGGGGTATGAGTCAGAAGAAGAGACAGAAACGATGGCACCAGCCAGGCCATTAGACATATGAGGAGCAGAGAAGAGTGATGTTCACATCTCTAGGGTCCTCTGCACGCTGCTCCAGAGAAAATAACAGAGCTCTTATATGAACCAAACCACAAATTTCCTTTTGGGACCAGTGCACTCATTCTCGTATCACTTTCAAACACTGTATCAAGGTACTTAGTGGCTCAGAGAAGACTCAAATTCTTATATGTTTATATCAAGTTTACTTTTCAACAAAACACTGTAGAAAAGAGGGGAACATGATCTTTGTAGGGGTTTGGACATGGATTTAAATGACAATAGTTGGGCACAGGCGGTAGTATAGCTGGGAGCTGATATTGTCTTCCCATGTGCTGTATTATGACTTAAATCTGGGTGAAAGAAATACTGAAGGACATGGTTAAGACATGGGTGCCCAAATTGGTAACTTCAATTTGCCTAGAGCTTTGGATCTCAGATTAGCTGAGATATTTCAGGTAAGAGTGAAAAACAGGCATGTTTAGGGCACCTAAATGTCATTGAAGATGCCTAAAAGGGTACTTAAATCAAAAGGATGCTTTAGTGGACATTTGCAGCACTTGAATGGCATCTCAGGTTTTGGCTTTGCAAAAGTGCTTCAAGTCAATTTCTGTGAAGGTTCATGGCTCCTGTGACTTCAACCAACTTCAGCATGGAGACACTTGTCACCCATCTACAGTTGTTTTGGATGAAGAAAGGAGGCATCCTGGTACTTACAAATCCAGAGAGGACTCTTCAGCCAGGGGTGCTATTGGAAGGCTAACACAAAGCTCAACAGTTTCATTTGCAAACATGGGGCTGCAAGAATGTGCACAGTAGTCCTGCGATTATAGCTGTATAGCTGAAGCAGGAGGCTTCAGTCATGGAGCAAATAACTTCCATCCCTCACTCCCATCTCACTATAGGGTGCACAAATTGCTAGACCACTCTTCACACTGAAGCTGGACCAGCACTACAGACGGGAAGCAAGAGACTGGAACAAAAGGTGAAAGAGAGCCTGACTTTGTATCCTGCTGGATAGCAGGAAAGAAGGGCTCTGTGTTGTGCTACCAGGTTTTTAGGGTGTTTTTCTATATGTTGCACAGAGCAGCATTTACTAAAAAAGCAAAAATAACCAGAGGCACATGCACTGGATCCCCTGACTGCCCAGCCCTCCTACTGAGCTCCCTTCCAACTGGCTCTGTGTACCCATGCTCTAGTCTCAGCAGTGGAAATCCGTAGTGGTAAGAACATGGGAGGCAAGAAGCTATGGAAGCTTGGGTCATTTTGGATAAAGTCTAAAATGCCAGCCAAAAATGCCATTCACCTAGTGTCTGTGACAGAGCTTCTTTCTGCAAAATGGAAGAAGCATCATTACCGTCATCTGTGTCTGAAAACTTTAGGTGAGTAGATTTTATCCAGAGGAATGATTTGAGTCCAGAAGTCCATAAACCCACCCTTGCAGCTGTACTAAAATCAACTCTGCAGCTGAGAAATGCACAAAGTTCAGTCATGCTTTCTTCATATTTCACTTTCTCTCCTCCACTCAAAGCTCACTTAACTGCCCAATTTGAGGTCTGTAAATGGCACTGCAAGAATCAAAGAGGTAAGAATCAGTGATAAAAATGCCACCCTTCTGGTTTTGGGGGAGGATGTTACAGTTATGAGCACTTGTATGTCTTAGTCCAGAAGACCTCTGAGGTGTAAATTATGATTTCATCACATTTCTTGCAATGGATTTCTTATTCAGGACAGGTAGCATCTAAACTAACAGATTAGGAATGTACCACCAAAGGAAAAAAAATAAAATCACTTTCCTCCCTTTTTCTCAGGTTTGAAGTTTTATATTTAGCAGGTCATAACAAATCATCTGTATTGAAATTGTACAAAGATTTCTGAATCTGTTCTGTTTGCTTTTCCTCATTGTGCCAGAGAAATTATTCAACTTCCTTTTATGAAAGGATAGGTTTTGGCTTTTGTACTGACAGTGAGCAAGCAATCAAATACAGTTCTGTACCTGAAAATCAACAAATAAATTCAGCTCCACCAAAAGAAGTGCTCCACATAGTTTTTAAACAAAAACCCTGTGCCAGCTCTCAATCCTGTAGCAAGTTATATCACATACAATAAATCTCAATGAAAATATTATTTTAAGAAAAAAGAGTGATCATATAAAATCGGGTCTTAAATTGCACTATGAGCTACCCAGTTGCCATATGAAATTTAACCGAGGGCAAAATCAGTTCTTGTGTGAGGGGTCCTTAGGCCACACAGACACTGTAGATGCATGGAAGGGGTGAACAGAGGGTTGGGACCTGCTTCTGCATTGCAGGGTCAGGAGCCAGTGGGATCACCAAAACTAGCTGGTGGGAAATGTGGACTGGAGGCAATCTTTGGAGACAGCGATGAACAGAAAGTAGTACCCTGAGAGGAGGGTGAAGATGGGATAGTGTTTTGTCTTCAAAGGGAGGCTTAGGAGAGAGATTAAACAGAGGGATTACTGTGAGCTGCAAATTCAGCGTTTCGTTATTAAGAAGATTTAATGAATAGGTTGTCCGGGGGAACCGGACAGATACAAACTCTGTGTGAGATGAGGAAGACTAATGGAATGATTGGAGTGACATGGAAAGGGACTAGACACGCATTATGAAATTGCAGTTTTGTCAGGGTATTTTTGAAAGGAATGCTTAAAACTGCCTACCATATTCTCTATTAAATGCCATAAAAGCTGTTGAGTATTTATATAGCTACACATAGTAAGTAGGGAGCAAAGGATTCAGCTTGCAGTGGCCATTTATATTAGAACTGGAGAAAAATTATTAAGTCTTTCTAAAATACAAATAAAGCTAGTGCACAAGTGGAGTCACAACTCCCACTTTTGGTTCATTCCTAATCTTTCCTCTTAAGAAACCAGTGAGCCAGAACTTCAGAAAGTGTGAAGCCACAGAGCATCCAGCAGTTAATAGAGCTGTCCCTACTTCTGTAGTCTGTCCCCCAAACTTGTTAAGTCTATTTTTGGTTTGCTTTCCTAGCAATTAGAAAGTAGGACTGGAAGAAAATTTCTTTCTGTGCCATTAGTCACTGTTAATGGGCATGCTGGCCATTAGCCAAGAAACCATGCTGCAGATGCATGTATAAAATATGCTCTAGTATATAAAGTTGCACTGCTTATTTCTTTTCACAGGCATTTCATACTTGTGAAAAAAAAGAATTGTCTTCAAAGAAGCAGATTACTTATGTTTTAAATGACAATAACTACAGTAATATTTCATTACAGGCAACTTATTCTGTGCCTATAGACTCACAGACCTGGTCCATAAAGAAAACCAAACTTGTTTAGGGCATGAGTTGAAACCCACTACTGCCTTGTAAGTGCTTGTGTGTGGGCATTCCTAAGCTCCAACCTGGGTCGCATCCAGGAGATTTGTGCTGGTAAATTTACAAAGGTAAGTCAATTCAATCCAAGATCTCCCTTTTCAGACTGGTACAGCTCTATTTACTCAGGAATTTAAATTGTGCTTTGATTTAAGGTGAGCTGACACAAGAAACTCATGCCCAGAAGGTGAAATATCAGTATTCAAAATCCAGAGAACAGAGACTTAAGGAGTTAAAACTTTTTTCCTTGGGGCAGGAGGATAGTACAGAACAGCTGAGTTTGACAAAGGGATAATAGTAATGAGAAAAATGTACCTTGCACAGAAGAGATAAAGTAAAAAGACACACTTGAACAGAACTTGCTAGTCAATAAGAAAAAGAAGAAAATAATAAGAACAGTGATAATGGGGAAATAACAGCAAAAGCAACAACAGTTGAACAAAATATTAGAGAAAGAAGGAGAGAGTTTCCAAGGTCAATAGTACATTATAAGCAGTTGACAATACTTTCATATTTATTACATGGCACAATTAGCTGTTGGATCCTGTTATTCTTGCTGCAGCTGTTACTCCTCAACTAATATCCTAGGCAAGTAGGAACTTGTAATAAAAGGAGAATCTGTTCCGTATAGAGCTTACAATTAAAGAAACAACAGCAAGGGGTGCATGGACGATCAAGGCATGACAGCAGAGGGCAAGGAGTGCCCAAGCTGTGACCTCTCTCAATTTTCAGAAATATTTCTGAACAGAGTGCACTGGAAGAAGACACCACTGTGCTCCTTCTCGCATGGGAAATGGTGCCTGCTGGAAATTTCTGCAATTGTGTAATCCCGGCTACCGTTTTTTGTAGAGCATCTGTGGAAGCAAAGTGCTGGCTGCATAATGACACCAGCAAACAGGACTGACAAAGATGCTGTGAAAGGATTTACAAGTGGTTCAGGTGTCATGCTAGGGGAGGACATCACTGAAGAAATGCTGAAACAGGTGGAATAATTTGCTTCATAGCAAAGTTGGGAACTAAAGGAGCGGGACTGCTTTCATCAAGGACGGAGAAGAAAAGCTGTAATAGGTGGAAAATAAAGAGTGCCCTGATGGGATCTTTGGATGCAGTGATTTACGGTATGGACAGAAAAGTGCTATGCATGTGGATCTAGTGAGCAGGCCAGCTTAAAAGACAAAAGTAAGTTAGGGTGTGTCTAGAGCAATTAGGGAAGGTTAGATGAGATTCAGAAAAGTAGGCTAAGGTTTCAGGCTGGAGAGACTAGCAGAGAAGTAACTGATCATTTTCAGCACAAAAATGATATCTTTATTTATATTATGAGTAAGATAGTCAGAAACAGAGTTTAAAGAGCATGAGAGGTATTTGCAAGTGAAATAAACAAATTGCTATTGCTAAAATAGTTGGCTTTTAACTAACAGAAGATGAAAATAATTGTGAAGGGATTCTTATTTTCTTGCTGTTACATGGGTTTTGAGGCTTGACATTTTCAGGGTTTTTCCTCTAGCATCAGACCCTGAAGCTCACTTCTTATTGTCACATATGAATGGAAACTACTGTTTAAAAACCTGTGTGAGACTCTAGAAAATATATAAAATATTTCTAATCTTCTTTTCTTCAGAGCTACCTTTTCTAATTTTCTATCTACGTGTATGGATAGAACTCAAACATTAAGAGTGGAAAAACAGATTACCTTATCTTTATATTTTGTTTGCTTTTTAGGTAGGACAATTACGTTATTGTTTTGTCAAACTCACCTTAAAATGAAAGGTGTAAGGTAACATGAGTAATATTCTGAACCAGTTTAGAGGACTGGAAATCTACTGAGCTAAGTTTTATTTATTTCCTTTTGAGAATTTGTCTTCATGTTAACCACAAGTGAAACCCCTTTTTCTTTTCTGCTCTGGTTTCACAGGTGTGAATTTTCACAAGTTATTAATAGTTCTTGTTTATTCCTAGTCCATCCTTCCCCCAGAACAATTACATTTTCTACTACTTTTTGATCACAAGAAATGAGACAATCAAACTGAACATTATCCCTGACTTCTTTCCCACCATCCTTCTTGCAGGAGGAAGCTAGGCAAAAAGAAATGCCTGTCAAGAACAGCCACAGTGAACTGGGGCACAGATAGCACTCACTCACAACATCACTTTTCACTTGCAAACACAGGTGGGGTTTAGACCCATTTAGTGTTCGATGCTTCCCCATCAGACACTTATTCTGCTAAATGCAAAATTGTCATAACAGAAGTTTGAAGTCAAAAGTTTTTTGGTTTTTTTTTGCTGGCATGTATGTCAGGTACTAAATTAGATTCATTAGTAGGTACTGGACCTAACGCCATTTGCTCCTTGCTTTGCTGTTTTATTGGCAGTGATAAGGAGCGAAAACAGTGAGTTAGGCACAGATGTCAAAATAACATTTATTTTATTTTTTATTTTTTTTAAGATATCTTGAAATAAAACCTTTAGCCTTCTAGCTAGCTTTATTCATACCTTTCATTAAGGGTAAACTTCCTATCACAGAAGCTTGCACTGTGTGAGTAAAAAAAACAAAACCAAAACACTATAAACACAAGTCAGCTGCCCAAACATATTCAGCTTCAATTTTACACAATGATGAATACTGAGAACACTTGCACTGGAGCAGTGTCTTCCAGATGCTGCGTGCACACAAGCCACAGATAGCCCAGAGGCAGGGCATCCTGAGAATTATGCTGATGTTAAAAGCCCTTGTGAAAGGTGGAGAAATCTGCACAAAGCCAATCAGCCGTGTGTGCATGTCATACAGGAACAGTGCCAGGAACCAAGCATGAGACCCTGATGCTATGTCTACCTTTACTTCCCTTAGGTTCCATGTTACTGAAACATACAGAAAAGAACAAAAGAACAGGGTGAAGCTGTCCCTGCAGCTTTTCCTACTGAAATAAAAAAAAAAAGAAAGAAAAAAAAAGAAAAAAAGAGGATCAATCTGAAATGGCATAATTTGTGCACTGCCTGAAGATATGACCTACTGTTTACAAACACTCAGCATCCTAAAAAACATCATACAATTGTGTCATATTCAAGATCTATGTATAAAATATATGTAACATAAAGAAGATGCAATTCTTCACTAATTTTCCCCAGTATATTTGCAGTTGTTCCTTTCCAAAAACTACATATATTCTGCATGTTTTCCATAGTGAGAAAAAATTGGTAAACTGAAGGGGCTTGTAAGGAGTGAATATATGGTGGGAAATATACTTTTTCCTTTGAAGCTGGAACAGAAACTCTTGAAAGTTGTTTCTCCTTCACTAGTTTGGACCAGTGAGGAAGGGAGGCTGTGGGTGTTTGGCACAGATGTTAGACCAAGGACACGTCTCTTCAGCTTTCTATGCCTCAGTTGTCTCACATGTAAAATAGTGATGAAGACACTCAGGAATAAGTCACACACCGGTACCTCAAGTCATTGGAGCTGCTAGGTTTGGCACAGAAGACACAGGAGCCCTCTGCTCTCTGGATCAGCATCTGGAGGCCAGAGAGGCCCCTTGGGGCACTTTTATGGCAGCTGGACTGCACCCCTGGGGATGGAGTCTGTAGGCAGCCAACAGCTCAGATCAGTTGAATAAATGTGAACGACTGCCTTGCAGTGATCTGACAAGTAATTTAGACTCCACCAGCTCCAGTGGGAGCTCAGACACCTACCCTACATGTAGACATTTTAACGGTGAACATCTAAACACAGCTGTCTGCATCTGAAGTGGAAATCCAATGTCCCAATCCTTTAAGCAATTTTGACATGAATGAATTTAAACGAAAAGCACCTTTTCAAAGCCAGGCATTATGACTGCTTTAGCTTTGAGGTGAATCTTCTTTTCCTGATCAAAAAACTAAGGTATTTCTGCTTGTACACAAAAAAGGTAATATATTTTTATCAGTGTCTCACTGTGAACAACTCCTCTATTTTGTTCATTTCTAAAGGAGTCTGTCTGCAGATGTATTTGGCTCAATCTGCTGTAATGGGTTTAGCAATAGGAAACTGCAAGGCTCACGTTACGGCTGGCTCAAAGGGACCCTTTGGCTTGAATTCCTCTTAATGATAAATATCCCCAAATCTTTCCTCATCATTTCCATAATTATGCAAACATAGATCCAAGTGAAGGTGTTACTGCTGACAAATTTGTTAATCAAGCCACAGCAATTTGAATTTCAGGAATTTTTCTCTTATATTCTTCCCTGGTGCAAAAATGCGTGATACTGATCTAACAAGAGCTGCAGAGCAGATATAACAGCCAGTGCCAAGACCAGATTTGCAGGTCTTGTTCGTAGGTAATGAAGAGAAAGATAGATGTAGTGACAAAGCTCAAAATATCACTGAAATCAAGTTTGCATTAATTATGTTAAGTTCCAAAGCTCAAAAGAAACTTTTTTTTAACTCTTTTCATCATTTTCCTCTTTATTATTATTTTTGATTTGGTTTTTTTTTCAACCTCACACTGTGTATAAATTTTCCCATACCTGTCTCTAAAGGGTAAGCTAAAACTCTGCCAGATGAGAGCGTTAATTGTCCTGCTTTATCTGCTGGAAAAGGCATGCTTTCACCAAAGAGGAAAAGAGCGGCAGTGACCTCTGTTGATGGAATTAAGCAATGTATTTAAAGAGAAAAAAAGAAAAGAAAAAAAAAAAAGGAAAGGAAAGGAAAGGTGACACATTTAAAACTTGTGCTAGGATTAAATAATGCCAAAAGTAAAGGGTGTAAAGGGGTATGGTGGCCAAGTTGCACATGAAAAAGAATATTTCCCAACACACCCTGAAGTCATATTCCTTCTCAGGATGGTTACCTTTTAAAAACAATTTTTAGACAATTAGTTTCTTTTCAGTTTGGAATTAAAAACTCTCCTCGCTATTGGCATAAAAGAGAGGACTTAACACACTAGGAGGGGTGTTTTTTTTTTCAAGGGTTATATTACATTCCAGTAGTTTGCATCACCAAAAGGAAAACACCATGACTGTATGTGTTACGTGACCTGAATTTAGTGACCGGCTCACTGTGCCAGCCCAGCTCACCGGATTCTTGAAGTTTTGAGGCAAAGAAGCTTTCCAGTTGGCCGGCAGCCTGTTTCAGAGAGAATTGTCTAGGAACTGTCATGCCCTTATGGCCAAGAATTTGGAACATGTCTTTATCTGCTAGTTCTGATCCAGGAAAATAATTAAACACAAAAATACCCACAAGAATCTGAACCTTAATGCTTAACTTCAAGGTTGGGAGTAGTCTCAGTAAACCAAAGCATACAAGAATTGATCCTGTAAAACTAAAGTTGTTGAAATTAGTAAGAAAACTTCCATTAAGAGCTAATTAGCTTGTGGAAATCGGGGTATTGCGTGCTTATTTTTTTAGTCATGGGCTCTGCTGAGAACTACTCAGTGTTAAACAGAGACATAAATGAGGAGGATTAAGTCTTTGTATTGCAAAAGTTATTTCGTGCTTCCATGCTGACTAGTACAAAATTGGAAACCATGCTGTTTGGCTTTTCCAGGGGCTACAGTAATACAGATTTTGTATTTTCCCCCTATATCCAGTGTTCTGGCAGTTCTGACAATGATCAAAAATCTGGGAGTTTTCTCAGTTCAGGTATTTTAATTTCTTAGTGCCTCTACTGCAGCCTGAGAAGTTTTATTTTTAGTGTACTTTTCAGAACCAGTGCTCTCCCTCTGATCCTAAAATGTCCTTCTCACAAGAGACAAATTCATATTGATAATGACACTTTAATAGTAAGATGATCCATTATGGTATCTTCATTCAGGCCTTGTAAAGAATAATTTCTGCAAATGTAGGGAGGACTTTGTGCTGTCAGGAACCGAGGAAGTATTGATGCATCTTCCATATATAATTAACCATCGTGGCAAAGACCTTTACAGACTCCTGGGGAATTATGTCATTATCTTTTGCTCTGCATAAGTCTGACAATATTTATTTTTTTTTTTGTGGTGAGCAATCAGGATGGGAAACACAACCAGATGGTGGCTTGGATCAATGATTTCTTTGACTCAATATTTTTAGCATCCTGCAAAGACCTCTACATGTAAGAGTTCTCCAGTTACCCACTCACTCCTATAAATATACCCCAAGACTCTATTCCTGGAAGAGTTTATACATTAAGTAAACTAATTCTATATTGGAATAGCATATTAGAACCATTCTATATAAAGAATAGTTATTTTCTGCTAAATTTACCTTGAGATAGGATACTTTTTAATTTTTTTTAGGCTGCTTGACATGATTCCAAAATTAACATTTATGATATTTTATATAGCTGTAACTTACACTGAAGGCTGAAACCACTCATACTCTGATTTCTGTGCTAAGGCTGAGCCCCAGTACCACATCTTTTAACGTAGCTACCTCAAGTATGTTTTAGGTAGGTTTAGGTAGACTAAAAAGGAATTTAAATATTGTCATTTTTCTACTGTTCATTCTTATTACCCAGCATTTAGGCTTTATAATTTAGGGTTTTTTTCTTTGGTTGTGGGTTGTTTGGTTGGTTATTTTTCCCCCAGTTTACTCTTTCAGTATGTTTATGTACAAGTTCCTGAGTGGTTGCTTATATACCATTCTTCAGAGGCCAGCTCTTCTGGCTTATCTTGTAGAAAAGAAAGGAAAAAGTCAACAGTCATCTTTTTTTACTTCTGGAAAAGTATCTTTTTTCATACAATTATAACTCAAACTGTTTGACAGGAATTTGCTCAAAGTTAAAGAATATCTTTGGATGAAGATTAAAAATGGAAAATTACATCTTCAGAGATGTACTTTTCTTTAAATTACTAGTATGTGAAAACTGTTTTGGAACTTTAATTGCTGCTACATACTTCCTACAAAATAAACTTTGCAATAAACCTTGGCTGGTCCTTATCTATAACCAAAAATCTCCACACTGGCAATAGTGTAATGTAGGGCGAAATCATGTTTGGATTTGGTATATTTGCCACTGGATTCAACAAGGCAAGGTTTCCAGTTTCCAACAGCCCCAAACTTCTTCTCCTTTTTGAACATAGAGATTATCTCTATCCTGCAATAATTGCTAGTTGGGTAAATTGCTTGATTTTTTACAGTGAGGAGACTTACATACTTTCTGGTTTTGGCTTCACACAGAAACATTTGGGCATGATTTCTCAGAGTAAACTGGACAGTCCAAAACCAGAGTTTGAGTGACCTCCTGAGTTAGAAGCCAGCTTCTCTGCTTAATGCCAGCTCTAAACCCTAACAATTATGCCTCTTTCCAAAAACTGCATCTGAACCTGCCATTTTTTACCATTGTGATTTTGGCAATTTGCTTCTCTCTGCTCATGCTGTTTCGAAAAGTTCCAGGTGGGACGAACCTGAGGTTTAAATCCATGAGAGAAGGCTTCCTTAAAAGCTACAGTAGCAACCACGGCAAAGCTGATACATAAAATATCTTCTAATCACTAAGTCACAGATGGTTGAGGTTGGAAGGGACCTCTGGAGGTCATCTGTTCCAACCCCTTAACTGTGGCTCTTTTCCCCTCTTGTGAGTAGTCTCTTGGAGAGGACTTGGGCAAAGTACACAGCTACATCTCCTCTTAGCAATGACCAAAACTCATATTTCTTCCCAATGCTGTAGGAAAAAAGCTATAAAAAGTGGTACTTGCAGTGAAGAATGAGGGAAGAGGCACCTTATTTAGCTTGGCCTTTGATTGTAATACCTGCAGCAGGAAAGATAATGATTTGAAGTCCACCACATATGGCTTCAGACATGTCAACCCTGGTCTCCTTTCAATCTCAGATGTAAGAGTTAGCATCTAGGGGCAGTGTTTTATGGGCCTGTACTGGGATGCAATAAGCAGACCCTTTTGAAGAGCCTGCTGCTCTCCAGGAGCTCTAAATAGAGCCCAGGATGACAAGCTGGGACATAGATGCCATTGCTAAAAGACAGGTGAGCCACATGGAAAATAAAATTATGACTATGTTTTCCCAATGAGTTGAAGAGGTTTTAATGGATTTTTGTCTTTCCATAATCAGCATCTGTACACATTTTCTGTGATGCTAGGTCCGGACTTGTAAGTAGTTGTTAAAAGCATGTTAATACTTGCTGTTGTGTCTTGTACCCAGATACTTGAATTACCTCTAAAAATGCAAGTTCCAGAGCAGCTGTATCAACGTCTGTATTATGGACCCTGTGCTCATGTCCATCTAAGAAGCCCAGCTATTTTGCCCTAGGAACTTATCTGTCAACATGTGAATTGTCCTGAGCTAGTCTGGGAATCCCTCTGCCAGGGCTGCAACACATGTAGGATCAAAAATTGTAGTCCCTTGCTGCTGGACTTCATGTGGGCTCAAATTTTAAGTTTTAACTTCTGCAATAGAAAACACAGGTCAGACTGATTTTACTTTCCTCCCTGAGGTTTTTCAGATCACTAGCTGCTCTGGTTTATTTCAAACACTGTGGGATGTTTTTTGCTACCATTACGGGACTGGCACCACTGTGCTTGTCTAGATGAGAAGCAAACTGCTTATGTGACAAATTTCCTTCCCCACAAGGCAAGCCAAGGTTGATTGCACAGAAGAGATATGCAGCCTCTGTTCCTCCCTTTGGAACTGGTATTATCATTTTTATGGGATTTTCCAAGCTACCTGAAAATGGAGAACTAGTGGAGAATTAGGTTTATTTATCTTTGTGTATTAACAGTTAATAACCCTTTTGCCAAACTTACCATTAGAAATTTCACTAATTCCGTTTTTTTTGTTTGTTTGTTTGTTTGCTTTTTTTTTTTTTTTTTTTTTTGGCATTACATTCCTTCCTCAGGAGCTGTAAATGGAATGTCAGTTAGGAGAAGTTAAAAAAAAAAAGGCAATAATTAGTGACCATGAACATGATTGCTCCACCTTTTTTTCCATGAGGTAATGTTCCAAGAAAGACTGTTGCACAACAAAGCAGTCAGAACCAGGGTCAAATACAAGGAAATGGACATAACCTTCTCAATAAAGTAACACTGTCTTGACATGGCTCCTCTGAGCACATTTATTTGTTGTAAGCATTGTAAGGCACCATTCTTTTGCACACTCCTGTTTTACTTATTAAAACAATGACTATGACTGAGATTTCCTTAAAAACACAAGGGATTTCATCACGCACATGCCGTTACCTTTAGGACAGCCAGGAAACTCGAGATCCACAAGAAATCAGTATTTCGCTTTACACAATTATATATATAAGCATAGTTTAAAAGCTATGTATAAAAACCCCTAATTCCTCCAAAATACATTTGTTCATACTGAAGTCTAATATTATCCTGTCTTAGCTGACAAAGTACTTGTCCTGTTCTCTAGATGCTCATACTTTTGAGACTACGCTCTGGGAAAGATCATGCTACTGTATTTTAGGTTTTGTTCTAAGTTCACTCTCCAACTGACTTTTACTAGAAGCGGGCCAGGTCTATACTCCAGCCCATGGTTAGATTTTTTTTAATTTTTTTTTCCTGCGCAGCCTTTTCTCTGATTAAAAGGTATGCTCACATTTTGATCCTCATATGTAATTGTGGGATCGAATCCTACTGCTTTTTTTTTTTTTTTTTTTTACCTTGCAAATGCTTGGGATTAAGTCAGGAACTTTGACATTTAAGTGTCTATACACAACTAAATATTTTAAAAATACAACGCGAGATTCCAGTTGCAGTATCATCGTTCATGAAGAAAGGAAGGAATCATTTAAAATGTAGGAGTGCCAATTAGAGCTAATTATATGGAGGATGTATATGATAAAATTTTACACACATACTGTAAAGATATATATATTTATGTAAAATATCTATATGTAAAATGAAAAAAGTCTGGCTGCTAGATCACACAGAAGCAGTGAACTTGTTCTATACCTGACTATAATTAGCATGCCTGTAAGATCACACCCAGAGTATAGGTAGATACAGAGGGTGTGAGAGCCCAGGTGATACTGATGATGACCAAAAGATCTCGACCACTGAGGACATGACAAAAACTTATTCTGAAAAAAAGTTTCATCATATCTTTCCAGTGTTATGTTACATGTTTTGCATTTCACTGGTTCATTAAATGTCACTGAAGTTAACTGAAGTTATTTCTCTGATACAAAAGAAGTTTGACATCTTCCTCATGGTTCCAGTATGCCCAGCTCATTCCTACAACAACCAGCAAATACTAGTTAACTACATTTCCAACTCATATGAAAGCTTTCTTATGATGTGCCTGCATTTTCTATTCCTGAAAGTTCCTGCATACCTTTCCCCCCCCAAATGTCATTAAAATTCTTTGAAAAGTTTCATAATATTACTAACTTGTCCTATTAATATTTTATTTTATTTTGTTTTATTTTATTTTATTTTATTTTATTTTATTTTATTTTATTTTATTTTATTTTATTTTATTTTATTTATTTTAATTTAATTTAATTTTTATTAATATTTTAATTTTTTATTTGGAAAACTCTGATCATGATAATATTTTACATTTTTCTTTACATTTTTTTTGAAAGCATGGGTTTCAACCATGTCATCTCAGAGTTCAAGAAAAAGCTCTTTATATATTAAAAAAAGGAAAGAAAATTTTGATGCTTGGCTGCTGCTGGCTCTATCTCTAATCACTGAAACCATGAGTATTTTCGTCTGAGGACCTGTTATGCCCAAGTATTGATGCAGTTACACCTGGCACAGACAAAAGCACTAAAGTCGGGTCTGCAGGTTGGGGATGGTTTTCTTTGCAGAAACTGGTGGAACAGCTTGCTGCTCCTGAACTTCCTCCTGCCTCTCCCCACTGTGTCTGCAGGACCCTGCCTTCCCCCTAGCTGCTTAGTCCCTTCCCTGAGCTTGCCAGCTTTTTGATTGTTCGGTGTTTCTACCATTTAGTGATGTGAAACCAAAGGCTTTATTTTAACTCTCACAGTCCCAGCATCTATGTTCTCGCCCAAACACTTCATCCTTATGCAGCAATGTGCAGGGTGGACTTTTCCATGATATTTCTTCTTCATTGTGTTAATGGTATTATCCCTCTACCTCTTCAACATATTCAGTCTGTTAAGGTGTCCTCCTGTTCCTGGGTGATCATCAACACAAAGCTAATATTCTAATGCAATTTCCACTTGACCTTGGAACAGTGCTAAACTGGACTAATTTTTATTTTTTATTTTTTGAAAGCAAGGCACATATAACAATCTGTGTAAAATTTAAAGCCAAACTTCCACCAAGTCATGTGGAAAACCTATGCTCACACCAGCTGTCTGCTGGTCATAAAACCAATCAGCTGAGATCAACAGTTAAAGGTTCTGCAAGAGTTTATTAACCCTCTGCAATGAAAACACAGTGAGATGAGAGTTGCAAGAAATGGCTAATTAACTTCAATGAGTAGAATGGGTAAAAAGAAATAAGAAGTGAAGAAAATTGGAGAGAGATAAACAGGGCATAAACTTAAGCCACTGAAAAAAGAAGTAAGAATTCGTTAACTCTTGAAATGTGCGTATTTCTGAACCCCAAAAGAAAATTATGCATATTGTAAAAGAAATATCATCTACTATAGGTTTCTGCTTTTCCTGAGAAAGAGGCTGAGGTATAAAGTGACCTTGGAAAGCTGATTACAGTATGATGTTCTGTAAGGCACTCTGGTAGATGTTTCTCAACTCTTCCTGAAGATCTCAGGCTTCTAATAAAAATACTTATCAAGGGCCTAAATTTAACCTATACACAACAGCTCATGTCAGTGGAGGTGGAAACAGACTTTAGGCTGTGCTTATGAGCTGGGTGGCAGCACACAGAAGAAAGCTTCTGGGCCAGAGGAAATGGTCGTTATGGGTGAGTCTGGGAGTAAGGAGACAGTTGATTTGATTCAGGACAGACCACACCTTGGACATAGTTTTGCTTGCTACAGAACTGCTTAATAAACATGGTAATTTTTTTTTTCCCCTAATATTTTTTCTTCAGGTGAAAAACAAAACAAAACAAAAAAAAACAAAACAACAACTCTGCATTTTTGAAAGAAGCATTAATTCACACGCTTGGGCCATCAACCTGGTGGCAAAAAGCAAGTAGGAAATGCAGCTTAGCAGATGTCTTCCTCAGACTCTAGGATAGAGTCAACCTTCACCTTGCCCTGTGCAAACAGAGATTGGCCTCTATGCTTTAAAGGTTGCCAGAGTTATAAATGTAAGCTATAAGTACTCAAGGAAGAATCTCCTCAGTCACCAAATCCAACACTCGAACTCACAGGAAAACATTAAAAATACATATTTAAAGCTGTATCAAATTCTACTTTCCAAGAAAAACTCTCGCTGTTGGTTATGATGCCATCGTATGACTGAAACTGGAGGCACTTTCATTGTCATTTTTTTTTTCTCCAAGAAGTTTAACATTTAAACCAGTACTTCTGTACTCATGGCAGTGACAGGTACTAGGCTCGAGAAAGGTGCCTATTTTTGACACCCAGCGTGGGGACACAGCCTCAGAAATCATTCAACGACCAAGTGTCCTGTTGCAGAATGAGCTAAAGAGGGAATTTACAGTTTAAACATTAAACCTGTTGTTTAGCTATTAAACAATGAAATTGTTCTAATCCCTTAGGGATGGAGACCAGCCTGTCATCTCTGGTTTTGGGTTTCCAGCAAGTGTGCCCAACAACGTAATTTTCCAGTGATACCAAGGTCACCTAGAACACAAGTAATGAAAGAAATGAAAAACCGTACAAATCTCTGCACAGGTCATCTCAATTTTGCCTGTGTTATCATGAACAGAATGAGTACACTTTTCTTTCAAAGAACTGGAAAAAAATTACTTCACAGGTTATTATCCCTCTTGGGTTTTAAGAGTCCCTCTGGAGCTAGAAACATCACTATTACTTAGCCCTCCTGCAATAGCTGATGGTGGGTCCCCTGTTTGGAATGACATTTAATTCTGATGCCCTGCAGCACTGCAAAACTCTCTCCATTTGGCATGAGGCATGAAGTGCTCTCTCAGAGCTTCCTGGCTGAACCTGCTAGAGGTGCTTACTCATGGCAGCCAGAAACCATGAGTACCTAAAAGCCAGCTGGGGAAGGCCTTAGGAGAAGTCTTTAGGAGGGTGTTCAGAGGGGTGTAAATGCCCTGACACCAGATTTGCTCTGCCCCTGGGGAGGTGGTTGCCCATAACCCACAAAGGATGCAGCATGATGCTCGATCAGGGCTTCATGCTAGGAGCCCTGGTACTGCGGCTTGCAGTGCAGCCCCAGGAGACCCTGGAGACTCAGCTTGGCTGCGGGCTGCTTTTGAAGATTAAAAAAGATAGCTCTGCTCCTTCCTGCATGCTCCCCGCCTGAAACCACATAGGCTGCTAGTGCTTTCACTCCCCAGCCTCTGGCAAATTAGGCAGCTGCTGGCACCCGTGCCCTTTCTCAATCTTTTCCTCTTTAAATTTGAGGTTGTACAGACACAATTGTTAATGCCGTAAGGGCATTAAAGCGGCTTACCAAAGTTCAGACCCACACATCCAACCTGCTGTCATTAAAGTGACTATCTGGGGAAAGCACAGCACCTTGGTGGACCTGGTTTATGGGGATGGTTGCCAAGCAGCCCTGGAAAAGTCTGTGGAAAAACACACCCTCAATGGGCTATTGATTTCATAAAATAAATCACTTGATAGCCGAGATATGCTTTTGCTAATTAATGGATTTAGAGACAGAGTTACATGGTCAAGGCCGCGATGGGGCAGCCATAATAAAAAGTGTCTCACCTCTAGAAGAAGAGAGATTTCAAGAAATGTTTGCTATAATAACTGTGCAGATGTGTTGCCAATGCCTCTCCTCAAAGCAAACAACTCTCGGTCAAGCACGTTTGTGTTTTATAATCCTCAGATTTCCATTGAAACTATTTCTAAATAAGTAAAAAAGTCTCCCTCACCTCTTTGGTGTTTGTTTTCCCATAACTCTCTGAACATCTCAGTTACATGTATCACAGGCACATCTTTTCTGTACATACTGTGGTTCCCATGCAGCTGCAGGTGTCAAAAAAAATCTCCCTTTATACCTGAAGTAACCCAAAAACCTCTTTTTTTGTTCTCATGCTAATACTGTCAATTTTTACAAATCTATTTTAGTAACACACTAATGCATTTTAGAAAAATGTTTAAACCTCTTGTACTATATTTTGGGGAAAATTGGAGAAAATCTTTCTATCTCTTTTAGAGAAATGGCTAAGAAGAATGAAATGTATACCTTTCTTCTGAACCAGGAACATGGATTTATAATATGGTTATGTGTACTGTCAGAGAAATCTTAGTAGGAAGCAACCTCAAAGTTCCTTTTTACATAGTTCATTTTAATATTTTTGTCCAAATAATGTCAACAGCAGAATGTCTTTTTTTTTTCTTTTAATATTTTCAATCAGCTGAAAATGTCTGTCAAATTAAAACAGCAATGAAAATTAAGGACAAATATTTATTAATATATTTATGATTTCCCCACAGTCATTTTAACTTTTTGAACACACTTGGAGAGCACCTATAATGTAGTTCCTAGGAGAAACACTTGTTGAAATAGTCACAGTAGTATTTTCCAGAAATGTTTCCTTGATACCAAAGAAAGATCAGAAAATAAGTATGGAGATATGATTACAGACAGTGTGATTTTAGGAAGTCCCTAAAAATGGAGTCAAGTTTATGATAAGGTGAAAAATCTCAATTTATCAAATAGTCTTTATTTTCTTTTCATTGTGAAAGCAGTTTTGACAGTGGCAATAAAGATAGGCCTTTTCCTACCATATAGATAAAGCCGGATTAATATTAACAGATGACGTACAACCCTATAACTCAAAGCCGTATCTACAATGAAAAAGTCCCAACACCAACTGCATGCAGCAAAAGTAAAACCAAACTCTCATAATCCAGACCGGTTCGAAGCACCCATATGAGCTACCTGAACTGTTGCAAACCTGTGGGGTGTGACCCCCAAGACCTCTTTCCCAAACAGCACATTGAGTAAGGAGCCCGAGCAGCTCCTTGCTCTGGTGGTAATTTATAGTAGTAATCAATATATGGACCGCAAGGTAAACAGAGTGAATTATCTGAGTTACTGTCTCGATGTATAAAATAGCTTGCTCTTTGTCACGTGAAATGCTGTTAGCACCGTATCTGCTGAAACACACAATGCCCGTGAGTAGAATTAGAGATGAAAGTACACACGGGCACAGATGGCACAGCCCGACGTGGGCAATGAAGCATTGGTGGGTGTACTGTGGGATACAGCGTGGCTCAGCTGCAGGCAGGCGAGGGCAGCGTTACGTGTTTTCTCTTTGTGCTATCCCTGAAATGGTGCGGAGCGACCCGACACAAAATTGTTCTGGAGCAGGAGCGGATGCATTGAGCTGTCAGGGGCAGAGCCATGACGAGACACCGCGGCGCCGGGGACACACCTTCACATCTCCTCTGCCGCTCTCCCTGGCCAAGGGGGCCTGCTCCTGCCCTCCCCGGGCTGCTTTGAGCCTCGGGGACATTGTTCCCCATGCAGTGATGTCCCCAGTCATTGCTCCCAGGAGGAGCTGCCTGGCTGGGCACAGCACAAGTGGTGGTGGAGGGGTGTGAAGCCGCACGCCCCACACTGATGCTGCTGTCTCATATGACCAGGGTGAAGCAGAGATAAAAGGAACACTATACCCCACCCTGCTCTCTCAGGCAGACCTGTGCCCTGATTTAAAGATCGTTCATTGGTGGTAAAGCCCTTCAGCATCTGACAGGGAACCGAGCTTCAGGCTGGTGGCAATGAAAAAAGCATGTGCTGCAAATGCTGAAACTCCGCAAGATCCTCAGCACCTCAACATCTATACTGGGCTCCACTGCATCCATTTCGACAAGCTCCAAGTCAAATATTCCCTGCTGTACCATGTTATGCAGTAGAGGCAATCCCCATCCCAGTGTCAGATATCCTCATCTGCACAATTTATCTGCAAAATAGGTCATTTATTTTGGTGTAACAGTAAACAGTAGCAACTCTAGTAATCGCTCTCCACCCCAGTTTTCTTCACTGTCCCTGTCTTTTGAGGTCTGTGTCAATGTATTTACAATTTCCCTTCTTACTACTGCAATGTAAGTCACCAGTGTCAGGATTAATGATGTCTTTCCCTTGCTTGATTTTTCTTCCCATTTACCAGCTTCTCATTTTCATGATATTTTTATTATTAATAGTAATAATATAATAATAATAAAATGGTCTGGTACCCACACCAGTGTCAGAGCTAGAAAGATTCCTGTGTTGTGTGCCCTTTTGATTTTGGAGAGGGGACAAGTGGTGGCAAACGTGGTCGGTGCCCTGGGAAAGTGCCCATATTCCTGAGTCTGGGATAAACTGTGACTAAAGGAACCAAAACAGTGCCCTGCCTCTGCTGGCACACAGCAGCCAGTCTCTGTCATCCCTCACTGCCTGTGACAGCAGCAATGAAGAACATTTTCCAGGAGAAGGGCTCTTCCATCAGCTCTGTGTACTTCAGCACTTTCCCACCCAATGGCTCCTTCTTTCCCCTCTTGTGGCAAATTGAAAATGCTCAGCCTAGTGTTCAGAGGGGAAATATGAAGTGATTTTAGACAAAAGGGTGGATGGGAGAATATTTGAATGATTACACTTACAATTACACTGTCAGCTTGCTCTTGCCAATGCTTTCTCATTGACATTATTGTCCAGCGTAATATCCTGAAGGCACAGGTCAGATAACTAGAGAGCTCTGTAATGTTCTTAGGACAGCAGCTATTTTAAAGTTATGATTTACAGTCTGATCTGCATGTGAGAGAGAATGTCATCTCCTTCACCCAGAGGCTTGACTTCTTATGGGTGGTCTTCTGCCAGGGTCCAGGAGATTCAAGAACTAGATATATTTTTTCTTTCTTTTTTTTCCTTCTTCCTTTTTTCTTTTTTCTTTTTCTATATAAAGGAAATGTCCTCAGAATTGGCAATATCCATTTCCCTCATTTCAAGGAATATAATATAACAAAGAAAACCGCTTGTGAAGATACCCCATGCAGCTAGAGGGCTAGATGGTGTGTACCCTGGTTAGAACTTCAGATGTGTTCTCCTCGCTGCCTTGCACATAAACCAAAGAAAAAATTTTAATTGGCATCATGTTTAAGAATTTGTCATTAAAGTCATAGGTGTAGTGACCTGTTTTCAGGTTATGGGGTAAATGACAGCTACAGATACTCAGCTAATTGATTCAGAGCTTTAGCTTTAACTCCCTATAGAAACAACAGCCACTGGCTACTTTTAGCCATTTGGGGAACAAAAAGAAATGTCTCACTGCTGGCTTTTGGTTTATTTGAGGTCAAGAAAGATATGCTTTTCCATAAAGGTGTGCAGAGTGGCATGCCATAAAGATTTTATTAGTTTGAGCTTTGGAATACCATATTACTCATAAGTGCTGAAGTTGTGAGTAAACCACGACCGTGATTCTATTGTTGCAGGAAAAATGGAAAGCCGGTGCTCAGCATTAGGCGAAGGAATACCAGCCTTGCTGAAACCTGTGACACATTTCCAGTGCCTTCTGCAGGAACAGCATTTTGCCAGTGACATGTTCAGTATCGACAACACACACGTATATATATATATATGTACGTATGTATTTATACACATATGTATATATATATATGTGTAAACACATTTATACTGTGTGTTATCAAATGTCTAATGGGGGCAACATGAAGATAACATATACATTCATATATATTATATGTTATATACTATATAGAATGTATATACGTACCTCATGTATTGTATTGCTATATACTATATAAAATGTATATAGGTATATATATACCTACACATCTACATATTTGTACAGAGTATGTTCTTCAAACTCTAAATTAACAGAATTTAACTCTTAATTTGCAGGAACTGAATGTCTTCTCTTATGCATTTAGCAGAAGCCCCTTTCCTGCATTTGATAATGGCAATAAATACACACATGTATATATATATATGTATGTATTTATGCACATACATATATGCGTATATGCATAAACATAGTTATACTGCATGTTGCCATATGTCTGATGGGGCAACATGCAGATAACTTGTATGTGCATATATATAATATGTTATACATTATATGTTATATATGTTATATATTATATAGAATGTATATATGTATACACGTAGGTGCATGTGTATATATGTATACATTTATACAGGTATATTTATACAGAGAACGTTCTTTTAACTCCAAATTAACGGAATTTAACTCTTAATTTGCCGGAACAGAATGTCTCCCCTGATGTGTTTGGCAGAAGCCCTTTTCCTGTAGTTGATAACGGCGATCTATAGGCATACGGGCTCACACGTGCGTGTATTTATAGAGATGCACATTGACACAGAGCGACTTCTACGCACGTACGGCTAAAATACACTCACTGGTGTGCGTGGAGGTGCACGCACACCGACCTAGGCGCGCACCCACAGGTGCCTACAGCGCGTCGCCCCCCTACCCCCGGCTCCCCGCCTGTCGTTCCCCCCGTGCGGGGCCCGCCGGCGCGCAGGGGGCGGCGCGGGGGGGAGCGGAGCCGGGTGCCGGGGCTCGCCCAGTGCCCGGCAGGAGGCGGAGCCGGCGGGGCGGCGGCGGCGGCAGGTGCCGGCGGCGGGATGGTGGCGGCGGCGGGGCCGTAGGGCAGCGGCGGCGGGGCCGGGAGCGGGGCGGCGGGGGGCGCCATGGGAGGGGGCGGCGGGGCCGGACACCCCCCGAGCCGCTGCGGGCCACGGCTGCTGCTGCGGCTGGTGCCGGTGCTGGCGGTGCTGGCGGCGGCGGGGGCGGCGGAGGCGAGCGCGGTCGCGGGGAGCCCGGCGCCCGACGGCACGGTGATGGGCGCCGGCACCCCGCCGAGCCCCGGCGGCACCGCCTCCGAGGAGACGCGGCTGCACGTCTTCACCCTGGACTACCCCCACGTGCAGATCCCCTTCGAGATCACCCTCTGGATCCTGCTGGCGTCCCTCGCCAAGATCGGTGAGCCCCCCCCCCCCCCCCCCCAACCCCCCTCACCACTACCCCATCCCTTTTCCCCTTCCCTCTTTCCCCGGGGGTCCCGGGGCTGGCGATGCTCCCGCGGCATGGACATCCCGGCGTGACTCGGTGGTGACAGCCGGAGGGACCGGGCTTGGAAAAAGGGTCGCGGAGAAGGGCGATGCCCCCCCGGCCCCGAAAGCAGCGGGGCCGGGAGTTCACTCAGCCCCTTCCTGCCTCGGTCGTCCCCGCTGTCATTTGAGCGCTTTCTCTTAAAATAACGCCGGCTATAATGACAGCTTCCTAACAGAACAACAGATCGATGGAAAGCAAATATTTATGAGGAAGCCTTCTCGTTGCGCTTTCCCACCGTTCACTCATGTCCCGTGAAAGATGAAAAATGCGGCGCCGAATGAGTGAGAAAGGCCACTTATTCCCTCATGTGGAAATTATTTGTATTGCATAGTTTTACTGTTTTGTGAGGTTTATATAGCATGTTTTTAATGAACTTTCTATGGCCCGGGCAGAAGAATAAGTGCAATATACTAATGTGAAGAATGTCAGGTAGAGGCGTCCTACAGAGCTATGTAAAAATCAGTAAAACTATAAATGATAAACTCTGTGTCTTCTTAACAAGAAGATAGCCTTAACGTCAGGGATAAAGCTGGGGGAGCCAAATAAAAAGGTGTACTCATACTCTGGTTATTTAAATCAGAAGCCAGACCTGGCAGCACAGATTTCAGTAAAAGCTCCAATCATAGTTTGACGAAACAGTTTGATACAACTTAAAACTTTGACTTCTGCCTGTGGCATTTAAATGGACCGTGTCATGTTATTTACGTATTGCAAGACAGGTAATTGAAATTCTGAAAAACCAAAAATTTGTGCTTACCTCCAGGACCCAGTTAGTGTTGAAATTGGAGGCCCGATCCCCTACCCCAGTAACTTGCTGTAGCTTCATTACTTTCCGCAGATTTATTATATGCTGCATCCGTTAAGGTTGCATGTATCTTAATTCATCAAATATGCTTTTTTAGCCTTGAGTATGTAATTAGGCATTTGCAGAATCAGGTTGTAGTTCAAATATGATCCTATCAAACATATCATGAACTGTTATAGCCAGAAAATACAGAGTTCGGTACAGAACTAATCTCAGCCGATTAAGTACTGCAAAATTGCTCTGGCTTCTGAGTCTAGATACAGCAAGAACTCTTGAATAATCTAAGACTAATGACAAAAGTTTATGTTTTATTAAAGATTACAGGCAATCCATTTGAAACATGTAAACACATACACACAATAATATATAGATTCTGCAGGACTGTGTACATTATAATTGTCATGATATTTTGCTAGTGTATAGGCATCTAAAAAGTAAAAAAAAGGGAGACTTGGCTACTTTTATTTCCCAAGCTGACTGCAGTGAAATAAATAGGCAGAGAGCATAAGTGAGGAGAAATGCCTATAATTTAAAAATGTTTTCATTTATACCAAATGAAAACCAATGTGGCTAATTGAGGGTGTTATCCTTGCTGTTACGAGTGTGCACTAAGCAATGAGGGCTGGATCCAAGGGAGGCCCTAGGTGTGGCAGCACTTGGCTCCACCACACCTACCTGCAGGGGCCCTGACTCCGGGACAGGAATTAGGAACATCCAGTTCTTGCTGCCGGAGCTCCTTTTGCACTCCCTTATCCAGCCACTGCATCGGGTCACTACACCTGCCCAGCGCAGACTCTCATCACTCCTAAGCCACATTCCCACAATGTTAATTTTGCATTCGCTTGTGTCCTCTTTGATAGGTAGCCCAGACAGCAGAGTTCTCTAACCACTGAGACACAGCAATGTTGGCTCTGCCACATCCTACTGTGTTTCTAGGATTGGGCCATTTCAGTTCAATGGGATGGAGAGGAGTTTCTCAGCCCATCTCTCTGAGCCTGTGAGAGAGGCTGCTCTCCCGTAGATTCCTTTCTCCAGCATTTCCTGCTGGGCAGCACAGGCATCTCACCCGTGTCATGCCACCTTGAGACTCACGCACTGCCCAGGAAACTTAGGTACTTAATCTGGCATCGCAAATTCCTTTCTGGGGCTAGGCACTGAGCGCTTACGCATGGCACTGCTGAACAGCAAACCTTTATGAGCAGAGCCCTAAGTTCTTCTCAGCTACAAGGAGCTCAGAAGATATGGCCAAATTTAATAACAGCTCTCACGGTGTGTGTAGGATCCCAAAGACAACTGTATCGCAGCACCTGCTTGGTGCCTAGTTGGAGCCTTTTTGAACAAATGTGATTTTGCAGAAGAGCAGTTTCATCGAAGCAGAAAGTTTCCAAGATGTGCTTATTGTTACAGATCTGAAAGGTTTTTCAGATCCTGTCACTGCAGACTAGGTTTAGAGAGAGCACAAAACATAGCATGAGAAAGGAAAACTTGAAGTTGTCAGGCAGAACTTAAGTTTTGATGAAGTACATTTTCACAAAGAAGTTAGGAACAGTCTGTGTATATTCCAAGATAAAACAAGAGCACATTTTGAAATGTAAGAACTTGCCTTGAACAGAATTGCTAATTTCTGGCTACTTCTAGTTATTTATTATCTTGCGTGGTGATACCACAAATGAGGTATGTTACTAACATGCCGATGGACTCCACCGGTGCTTTAGGTGGTATCCAGTGCACCCCAAGCATGCTGTGGTGCCTAAGCAGTGAGTCTCGTCTGCTTACTTCCCAGTTTTGCTGAATTCCTATGCCTCTAAACTTACAGAATGTTCTCTAACTCATCCAGATTCCCATTACTACGTTTAATCACAAATACATGATTAGAAGTGCTGCTTCTGGGAACCGAGCTGATATCCTTCCAACACTTCTTTCCTGAAAAAAGGTTTAAACTGTTCAGCACCTGAACTCAGAGTGCCCTTGGAAAACTCACACATAATCATAAGTACATGTCTCAATAGCATTTTCAGCATCAGAAAGCATTGGATTTCACCCAAGAAGTGGGAAACCAGGGCTCTAAGGACTTCCATTTTGAAGAATATTGAACTTGCACTTTAGGCAATGCCCAATGGCCTGAGGGCAAACATCTTCCATGCTTCCACTGCATAGTCAGGAGTCCAAAAACAAGCAGGGTCAGAGGAGGAGAAAGTAGCTATGGTCCTGGGTTCAGCATAAAGGGCCAAATAGTCATGTGCTGCTGGGGATCTGCTCCCAGGACACTGCGGGCAACATGGCTGTGGATCTGTCAGAGCAGGGAAGATGTCCCTCATCCTGCAGGACAGCTGTGCCTGAGCTGGTGTGCACTGGATGCCATCTCCTGGCTATCTGCCCGTAAGTGGGGAACCACAGCTTGTTCCTGAGATCACCTGTGAATGCCTTTCACGGAGGCAGGTAGTCTTTTAGGAGTTTTGATGTGGCTTACATGGATAAAAAGCACATTTAACATAGTTAAATATAGTAAACATAAGGAGCCCTTATGTTATCTTCAAGGATGAGGTAAAGTCCCAAAAGCTCTGAGAAGACATGAGCTTTCCAAACAGTGACTTGTAAAGGAAAAAAAAAAAAAAAGTTATATTCATAATAGACATTTCATTGCCTTTGTGTTAGAAGTGGCTGGGAGTTTTTTGTTTGTTTGTTTTTCACTGAAAGCAGTATTTATACAAATTCTCTTCTTTTCAATTTTTATTTAGAAAATTATTGAAGATACTTTTAGAAGACTTTTAAAAACTTTTCTTCTAGCAAAACCTACTTAGCCAGGAGAAACTTCAATCACTGCAATAGAAATTTTGGCATCCTGCCACTGCAGAAACTAAGGCAAACCATAAAATGTTTAAGTGGAAGTAGCTGAAAGGTGAAGAGTCAAGTGTCCAGAAGGCAATTCTTGTGTCTCCAGGGTCATTACCTATTCTGCCCATGCAATAGATTGGATATTGGTGATTCCTGTTTCGAGGAACAATGTGAATTTGGCAGTCCTTCTGACACATCACATAGGCTGTGTTTCTAATTTTTAAAAACTGTATTCATCCAGGGAGGAAAAAAAAAAAAAAAAAAAGAAGTTTGAGTTGCTCATTTTTAAAAGTAGCTTTAACAGTTATTGAATATGTAAGTAAAATTCTGTAGATTAAAACAGCTCCCCCCTTAGTCCTCTTAGTCCTTCTTAACCATTTGTTTTTCCTAACTATAAACTCAGGCTTTTTTTTTTTTTTTTTTTTTTTTTAACCTGGAAAAAATCTATGATGAGAGGGGAATTAACAAAATCAGTGTCACAAGATACAGAAACCTGGAACTGGTAAACTAGATGTGAACTATTCCAAGTTTGCACTAGTTTAACTGTTTCGACTACAGGTGTGATTTTTACTGAAATAGTTTTACTGAAATAGATGCCCGTTATTACCACACCCAGTGTTTCCGTGCAGCTCTCATTTAAAATAATTTAAATGCTTTTTAGTTAGGCAAGAATTGTAGGATCTTGTGGGTGTGGATAGTTTTCTATATAATTATGTGGGCCAAATATAGATAAGGAGGAGCCTGGAAAAGATTGGTATCGCCAGGACCTGGAATGTGACCTTGGTGCATACAGTTGGCCATTCCATTAGATTGGCCAAAGTAAGTTCCTTTGGAACATCTCCCATTCATCACACACACACACACACACACACACACACACAAATAAATAAAAAAATCACCTCTACAGTAATCAACTTCTAAAAGTAATCAGAATCTTTAAATCAAAACTATTTGGCTTTGAGAATTTTAGTGAGCTATGGAACAGTCAGTCTTTAAGTCGTCATTCAGAATTTTTTAATTCTTTTTGTTTTTTTTTTTTGTTTGTTTCAGTACTCTGCACAGTCTGCTTATGAGAGACTCTTGACACTACCATAATTCATATAACAGAGAAGAATGAGTATAATAGTACAGGTTGCAATTTATTGTTACTTCATGAAAAACACATGGTTTTTTTTTGTGTGTGTGAAATTAATTTGAAGGCTCCACTAAAATTAGAAGAATGTGTCTTGGAGTGCTCCTCATGGTCTCTAATGAAGTGACCGTGGGTGAGTGAATGCAGGTCAAATGTGCTAGTTCCCCTAGCTTTGAGACCCTAAAACACACCTAAAAATAAAATGAGTGTGTTTCTTAAGCTACTTTGTGAAGCTGTGCATGGAGGAAGGTGTGGTTACTTTGATTTTTTTTTTTTCTCTCAGGTGTAATTTGCCCTGTAAAAGTCTTTGGATCATATTTCTGGGGTATTCCACTTTATGTAAAAAACAAACAAACAAACAAAAAAAAACCAGTTTCACAAACAGGGCAATAGTTGTTCTGTTAGCTTGAAAATCTAGCTATTAAATTGATTCTCCACCAAATTAACTGAATTAACTGCTGTAGCTCACAAATTTACATTCACCTGTTGTAGTGGTCCATTTCAGTCTTTGCAATGAAAATGTACTTGCCCTGCAATTGCTGTTTGTTTACTATAGAGACTAAGATAACAGAATCCAGAATAGTCTTGGATTCTGTGCAAACAATTATTTCACTTTCTTGTGTTTGAATTTCCTTTGAAGGCTTTCATCTTTACCACAAGTTGCCCTCAATAGTACCTGAAAGCTGCCTCCTTATTCTGGTTGGATTGCTTCTTGGTGGCATTATTTTTGGAGCGGAGGAGAAGTCCCCACCTGTAATGAGCAGTGATGTTTTCTTCTTATATCTTTTACCACCGATTGTACTCGACGCTGGATATTTTATGCCAACTCGTCTTTTCTTTGAGAACTTCGGTACTATATTCTGGTATGCCGTGGTAGGCACACTCTGGAATGCCATTGGCATTGGGATTTCACTTTATGGAATTTGCCAAATCAGTGCATTTGGTTTGACTGATATCACATTGCTGCAGAATTTGCTCTTTGGCAGCCTCATTTCAGCTGTGGATCCTGTGGCAGTGCTAGCTGTTTTTGAAAATATTCATGTCAATGAGCAGCTTTACATCCTGGTGTTTGGAGAGTCATTGCTGAACGATGCTATAACTGTGGTAAGTTACTTGATAAATGATGAGTTGATAAAAATGATAAATGATTGTTTGCATGTCACTGTGTTATATCTCCTTGTATGTGTGTGGTTATTGCAGTTTGCTAAAACAGGGAAGTCAGTAAGTGCTAATGCATTTATGTAATTCTCTAAACTTTATGTTTAGAAACTATAATAGCCTAACTACAGCAGAGCAACACGTAATGGTAGCATATTTGCTCAAGTGATTTTACTACCTGACCTCTTTAGTTTCTGTATCTTTTAATTCTGTTACTTCCGTAATCCTAAACTGGAGGATTTCCTCAACTGCAGAAATGTCGTTGGGTGGGAGAGGGAAAAGGGCCAATGTGGAGTGTCCCTGCAAGTTCGCAGGGAGAACGGGCCAGTCACTGAGCTACCACAGGCACAGGATCCACTTGATGCTAGGCATTTGCATGTGCCTGTCCAGTTGGAACTGCACTGAGACCACCTATACATTTCTCCCAGGCTACAGATGAGATAGGACAGCCACCCGGAGGTAGCCGTTTCTAATCATTAACTAGCTGAACTGGCTTTGTGGTGCTGACCTGAAGACAGCAATCTGCAAATTCCGCTAACACCCCCAATGCCCCTCGTTTGTACCTGATGACACCATGTCTGGAACATTACTTCCATTTAGTCATGCCTAACTTGAAACCCTGCCCATGTTAACTATGTCCTGGCATACTTTCTGTTTTCTAAGCAATGGAAATCCATATTTTTTTTTTATATTCCAGAAGGATCATGAATGTACATGAATTGGGTCTGCACCATCCCTGTCTCTGTCACTGGCATCTTATCTGCTGTCCCACTCCATGCAGAACTGTCCTTTGGTTTTCTTCCTCTCTAGGACTTTGCCTCATCTGCTTAACACATGCATTTCTCAAATATTTAATCTGAGCCTTGATACCAATTGTTTCTTGTGTGCCCATACTGTTTTGTTCTCCTAGGCTTCATGTTTTACCTGACTCTGCTGCTATCCAGTCAGCTGAATCACATCCCCTTGCATGGCCTTGCCTTAGAGCCTAACTTTTTGCATTAGCTTACAGCTGAAACTACCTGTTCTGACTAATCTGTTACCTAAAGCAGTCGTGGAAAACAGTGGGTGTAAATACCATGTTTCAAATAACTTGGCAGTTTAGCCATGGTTGTGTCTTGTCGCTATTCACTCTTAATGACCACTCATGCAAGGGAATTCTTTCCATATTATTATTATTTAAGGGGAAAAAGGGCTACTTTTATGTTAATATAAAGGTTTTTCTTCTTGACTTTTTTTCCAGCTGAAATTGCTTTTTCTAATCACAAAATCAATCACCTTTCCACTGGAGCAGCAGTTAATCCAGTTTTGCTAGCAAAACACTGCATCCTGATGGCGGATGTATTTGTGTGTGACATGGCAGATTACTTCAAGGCACCGTTTTTATAGGCACTGGCATGGCAATTAAATAACCATGATTTGCAGCTTTCCTGTAGACATCATTATAGCCTTCTTTAGGGTCCTTTCTCACGCACTGCCTTCCCAAACACCCCAGCACGGGGGGAGCTACTCTGAGGAGCCTGTAGGGCCAACTGAGCATATGGCACTGGCCATACATATATTCATGAGGGAGTGAAAGGGATTTGGAGTGTGTTTGGTCTTACTTCCCAGCTATTATTTGGAGGTGGTACTTGGCAGCAGACCAGGTGGTTTCCGCATGCTAAGCACTGGTCTGCTAATGGCTCCCTGTTATGGTTTTGCACACCTGCAATCATGTGCTTAGACTTAAAACATGACCTAGGCCATCGCATGAGTTCTCTGTGGGGTGTGCTTAGTGGACTTTGCCTCCTGTCCCCACGGAAGTGCTGCCAGAGTAGTTCTTGCTGCAGTGTGGTCAGGGTAGCATGGGTGCCTTCAGTGGGATGTGGGGATGGGGTGGGAGGGATGTTGAAGTCGGGCTGGCCATCAGTGTGGACTGCCCAATTCCTGCCTGCAGACACCAGCCACTAAACCACAAAAGTACCACAAAACCCGGGGGCAACACAGACAGGCAGTGCAGTACAGTGTGACTTCAGTAACCATGCTTTCTAAATACTTTAAGCCCTTCTTCCTGCTAACCTGCTTGCACTGCCAGGCTGTTCCTAATAAAAGCTTTTCTTTTGTTAGGAATCTCAGCTCTGCTGTGCTTCTCAGATGATCTTGCATTCCTAATAGGTTTCATGATAGGCCTGTGCATTTGGATGATCCATTTATCCTGCTGGTGGGATTTCTGAGCTTGAATTTGGCTGAAGGCAATGTTTGCCAGTCAGCTGTAGTGCTTCTCATTCGGGGTTGGTGCTTTACCAGCCTCCTGGGTCAGTGACAACTACCATGATAATACTAAACGGCAAGATCACAAATGAAGCAGAGTGTTAGCAGTTCAAATTTCAGTCCTGGGCTTAAAATCACAGAGACGGAGCTAGTGTCATTGCAATAATATTATTCCCTTGTTAGAAAACATTGCAGAAGTACTCTGTATTCTGCCTCTACTGAAAACATTATTTTAGAGTGCTTTAGAGTAATTTCAGAATTAAAAACTAATAACTGAGAACTGATGAAAATAAGCAATTAGCGTCTAGGAGGAGCAGAGATGCTCTGAGACATGATTAAGAAAGGAGACATGATTAAGAAAAGATTGGTGACTGATATTATTTGTTGCAACCTTCAGCGAGTTCAGCTAAAGGATGTTGAGTAAATGCAAATCTTGAACTTGAAAAAAACCGGTTCTCATACCAAAAGCATTGCAAAATGTGTCTAGTGTTGCTGTTGTTTAACTCACCTGAAAGCTTAAAGAGAGCTGTAAAACTGAACTACCTGTAGAGTAAAAGGGAACTGAACCTGATTATGATCTCATGTACAGTAGTGCAGATAAAGAACAATAAGAACAAGATTGAAATTGTATTTGTGACATTCCATAGTGCTAGCTGCTGCTTCTAGCACGGCAGTCTGGTTTTGAACCATGAACATTGCTTTTCTTCCTTCAAATAACTTCTGGCAACAGACTCAAGATTTGTAGGGATATCTGATGGAACCAGGCTCCGTTCGATTTGCAGTGTGAGTACTTTGCTGTGAAGATGAGGTGATGTTGCATGAGGAGGTCACAATTACATGCTTCTTTACAAGTGGCTCTCAGTGGCCTTACCTCAGAGACTTGCCATACATATACATATATTTATATAGTTTTGAAAATGTAAAACAATTTGACACCACTTAAAGAAAATAGTCATCTTCCATAATACATACGAAGGGACTATTCTACAAGGTCAAATTCTGTAAATGTCTTGAAGAATAACGCAACCCTGGGTCACAAGTCACAAATACCAAGAAATAGCTTAAGGAAACTCCTCTCCTTGCTTGACACAAAACAGCAGTATTTTTTCTTCAGCCTGTGATTTGGAGAGCCCTGGGAGTCTGTGGACTGGAGGGTCTTTTTTTTTTTTTTTTTTTTTTTGGGTGAAAAATAAAGGCACAGCTATTGTCAGGAGGCTTGATTCTGTTATGCTTTTCTCCATGCAAATTCATAAGGTCCACAAATTAAAACAGGTTGAAAAATACAGGAGCATATGCCATTACTTTCCTTTCCTGCACGGGACACAGTAGCAAGGAACAGGGCAAAAAAAGGCTGGTAGTCTGCCTCAGAGCAGCAAGGTGAATGGGTTTGCCGAGGTGAAAAATGACACTTCTTCCCATGTGGACTCATCGTGAGGGTATCGTTCTTAGGAAATGAACAGTTTGTGCTCCTGCTCTTGCCCTTTTTGTTGCTTTGTAATGAAAATCAGAAATTACCGGTGACCCTGCTATGTTTGATTTAACCTTCTTTTTTTTCATGCTTGCACTGGAATATATATTTTTTTCTTTTCTTTTTCAGTTCTTTCCTTTCACTTAGCCTAAAGGACCCCTAATAGCCCATGTCTTCGCATTAGTCTTTAGTGAGGACTTTTACCTGTGTAAGACCTCTCAAATTTTGGCCAAGAAGAGCTGTACAACTTTCTTTCTGTCATGTGAGAGAGAACAAGACTGCAAAGGTGACAAATCCCTCCCAGTATTCAAATACCTACATTGTTGGCACAATGCAAGTACTGATAAAACATTGTTCTCTCAAATAGCATTTCTGATAGAGAAACCTGTCTGGTCTACTAAGAAGCCCAGAAAGAAAGCAGAGGTTTAACTCCTATAAACTGTCCAAGCTGCCTGGCCTGGTGTTTGTTATGACCAAGGTGGCTTAAACTGTGACCCCAGTTTACACTTCTGGCTTAGATGCATTCTGTAATAGGAGTAGGACCAAGCTTTGGGCTGGGCAAGGAGACCACATAGCCATCATGGTATCGCATGGCTGGGAGCACACATACAATGAATCTGCAAGAGGGGAGACCGTTTAATATTTCTTTAGGAGTGACTGATTCCGTTGTTGTCTTTTAAGTAGCAATTAGCATACTGAATGTTAGAGAAATTTGGACTTTATATCATTCTGTTTCCTGCGTAGAACAAAAAAGATTTCTGGCCAAGAAAATATAAAAATCTCATTGACCTCATTTGTTTAGGAGGACTGTTGTAAAAACTTTGAAAACGAAACTGGGCAAATAACATGTTAAGAGGTCTTCTAATGGAAATTAAATCCAAATCTCTAGAAATAATCTCAAATTTGAAAAGTCTTTAAATCATTGGATTCCTAACAGTTAGAAGAGAAAGACCACTTCATGGATATGCTATGTTTCTTGTAATCTTTGGGGTGGTCACAGTCCATCTCCCCCATGCCAGACAGATCTATGGTCTAATTCAGTGCTGCAGCTCTTGGTGTCCTATGTAGCTCAACCACGGTTGAAAATAACATGAATTTTCACCAATTATGAAGCTGTATTTTTTCCTTCTCCTTTTTTATTTCTTTGCTTCTGGGGAAAATCTGAAATAGCCATTTGAGGGGAAATTAGAAGCTCTGCAAATGAATGAGTTTAAAGAAAATTTAGGTGGAGCTTTGGACAGGTCTTTGAATCAGCCTGGTAAGGAGTCCAATCATGACTATGCTCCTGGCCTGCAGAATGATGTCAGTTGAGACATTGCAGTCTTTTGTCTCCATTTGCAAAAATGGGAATAATTGTATTTACCCTTCCTTGTATATCTCCCTGATATTTGTGGAGGACAAGTAATATGTCAGAAGTAAACAGCAGCATATCTCAAAAGTGTGTTCAAGATAGATAGAGAAATACAAAGTCCAGCATTGAATCAGAGGAACATGATAACACAAAAGGAAATTAAGAAGAATTCAGAAACATGATGTGCTTTTTTCTTTTTCTCATAGGTCCTGTACAATTTGTTCAAGTCTTTCTGCCAGATGCGCACAATTAAGGTTATTGATGTATTCGCTGGAATTGCTAACTTCTTTATAGTGGGGATCGGTGGAGTATTGATTGGAATCCTTTTGGGATTTGTAGCAGCCTTTACCACCCGTTTCACCCATAAAATCCGAGTGATTGAGCCACTCTTTGTCTTCCTGTACAGTTACTTGTCATATATAACAGCTGAAATGTTTCATCTCTCGGGCATCATGGCGTAAGTACCCCAACCTTCAACCTATAGCACCCAAATAAGAATGCCAAAGGGAACTGCAGAGAGGACCAGATTTTGCAAACTCTGCCATATGGCCTCATTCCACTGTGCATGGCAGCAAAGCTGGCTTGAAGATTTCCGGCCTCTCCCCTCCTGCTTCCATCCCATTGTCTCAGCTTGCCACCACACCAGCTGTGTCACTAAAACTGCCCGTGGCATCACACCATAAACCATATCTTTGAAACGTTCCAAGTTAAAAATAATCCCTTGTATTTTTGGTGGGGTTATTCATAACCCAGATCGGTTGGTGACCCAAGTCCTCATATGACCCTGCCACCAGTCACAAAGGCATGGCTCAGGGGTGGCACAGAGTGACGTGGGGGCAGCAGTGGCCGGCAGGGAGTGGGAGTGGTGGCTGAGAACCTCATGAGCTGGCTTCGCTGCTGATGCCAATGTATTGTGAAACTGCATCTTCACACAGTCATGTGAGCAGCCAGTAAATGCCATTCAACGAAGACAATGCATGTATCATCTAGGCAAACTCCTGCTGGATTACAAGTACAGTAAGGATTGGATGAATGTAGGATTTGCAGAATCTAGTCCTATGGTAGTATAACACCTTAGTTTAATATATTCATACATGTGCCTGTGTATTACAAGGCTGTCTGCGTACATCATTATGTACAAAAAACATTATTCTTCCCACTGCTAACATACAAAAATATTTTCCCTCCCTGGGTTTTCACTCCTGGGCTTCAGTAAAGATAGAGTACGGACTCTCACTTGGTGCTGTTTATACTTTAGCAACCTCAACTTTAGAAAGAGCCTTTATGACACCTGATATACGGTTTTCTTTGGTTCCAAGTAATATTTTTAAAGGCTGACCTTCCTTAATGACTTTGTATTGTTCTAGTGGCAAATGTGAGTCATTCAAGCATTAGAAGCATAGCTTTTTTTGAAAGCTCATATGTTACTTCTGAGTACCACTGATACTTGATAATACCTCATTTGATGATTATGGTTTAAGAAAGTGAAGATAGGTTTGATATTGTAGTCCTGTCAGTATAAGGTTTTCTGGGGCCAGGAAGCAATTTACAAGGAAACTCGTAGCTGATGATTTCAGTAGTATAAAAATAGAAATACGCCATGAAACGAGAAGGGTTAGTACTTTAATATAAGTAAAGATGTAAAGATTACATGGGTTTCTTTCTCTGATATGAGCCTAAATAAAGTAACATATGCATCCACTTTGACCGAGTTCATAAATGAGCCATCTCTTTCCCTAGCTTCTATTCATAGCATTTGTGTGGTTTCTAGTTTCCTCCACTTCTTAAGTCAAATGTCCTTGACATCCTATGATCAGATACTTAAAGGACTTCTAAACTAAAAATGTGTGGCTAAACTGTGCATGGAAAAAAAAATGTATCAGTGTGCATGAAAATACTGAATTGGACATTCTGCATCCAGGATAAAATGGAAAGAGCACCATGGGTCTGCTGGTGGGTAAGTGGAACTGGTGTATGCCAGTGCCTGGAACCAGCACAACATTGCTTCACATGGCACAAGTAAACTATTTGTTTTTATTCTATTCTATTCTTTTATTTTATTTTTATAATGGCATCGTCTGAGTGGGTGCAAAACAGTAGAGGAAACATTGAGGATTATTTTGTTTGTTTGTTTGTTTCCCTCCAACAACACAACAGAAAACAAGTTATCTTTAAAATGTCCTATATGCGTTTTGACTCTGTATTTGTATCTGAGCTGTATTTGTATCAGCTGAGGGAGCTGGATACCTCAGTGGCACAGGTGGGAAGGAGGAGGGCTCTCTGCAGAGGTGTAGACTCTCTGCTATCATGAGACATATAGCATGCCCCCACCCTGCAGGGGGGCCTTACAGCTCCTGTAATCCCCACATCACCTTGGAGTAAATCTTACCTCACGCTCTTTGTATTTCATTAGGCTCCGAGCTAGGGAGAATCTCTTGCCCTGTGTCAGAGCACAGCATGCACCAGTACTGAGCCCCTTGCCACGTTTTGCAGCAAGTGATTCATGTCACGATGACTCTGTTCTGACTTCAAAGGCAGCCCTGCTCTGAGCAAGCAGCTGGACCAAATGACCTTGGGGTGCCCCTCACAACCCAGCTCGTTCAGTCGTTACATGATTCTGTGGCCATTTGCAGTTCAGCTCACAGGGAAAGGTCCATATTTGCTTGAGTCTGCTGAACTATTGATTCCCTCTTCCTTCATAACCAGGTTCTTAAAGATACTCCACAAAGCCTTGCAGGTACACACTGTGCCACACTTCAGGCACAGGACATAAGCAGGAACGTGCAGTGTTATTGCATTAATAAGATTTTTGCATAAATATTATGACACACAGACTGCCTCCTTTCTGTGCAAGTAGAAATTTGCTGCCAAAGGAGCAGAGGGGAGTAAGAGGTGCCCTCTTGTCCCTCCCCTGATAAGTCTGTGTATTCACCCTGGGGACAAATGATTTGTGAAGCATCCATGTGAAAACCCTGCACTGGGTTACTCAGCTGAAATAGCTCTGGGACTGAATCACCCTGCCAGCTGCTGTGTCCAGAAGGAGAGGAAGGAGGTCCTCCTGTAATTAGAGCCTGGCTTGCATCAGATTCACGGGTGTGAAAAATACAGATGTGAATCTGAATGTTATCTGCTTGGTTCCATTTGTAATTATAATACTGCATTTGCTGCTTTTGCTGCTTCTAATTTCTTATAAAGGCTGTGAAGCAGCAGAACTTTTTTTTTCTTTTTTTTTTTTACTTTTTTTTTTTTTGCAACAGTGAATTAGCAGTCTGAAAGGAACAAACATTGAAACTACTGTAAATTTAGTAGGTCAAGGAAACATGAGGATTGAACCCAGTGGCCTAGTTTATTTCAGTCATGACAGAAACTCTACTGTTTGTGCAGGAGAATTTCTATTCTTCAGAGGCACAGAAAGCTGCAGGTTAATTGCAATTAACTGTTTTTTCCCTCCTTTTCTTGACGAAGGCAACTACTTCAGGTCACAGAAATGGAAGCTAGAAGTAATGTGTGAGGATAAGAAATGTAAAATAAAACATACCTAAGCTTTTCATTTGATCAAGATGACAGTAAAAATTTAGTCTATGAAAAACATCTTATAGTGATCTACATAAAATCTTAATAAAAATTTAAAGGATTTGCTTTTATATTGAATCTTAAAGGATTTGATTTTATATTGTATTCTAACACTCTTATCTCCATACCATTTTCAAATTGAAGAGACTTCAATTGGATTTTTTTTTCTAATGTAGATAAATATTCTGAAGAGATACCAGATTCATAAAATAAACAATGATTTGCAGTGGAATAGCATTTATCTGAAGAATAAGAGTGAATCAGCTCAGCTGATGACACTAATTGGATGAATGCAAAATGTGACTGAAAAGGATATTTTATATAGGAGTGTAGTCCCTTTAAATTCTTGTGGTGGTTAAACATGATAGGTGTTTTAAATTACACCTTGTAAAGATCACGATTAATCTGGTGGCAGATTCTTATCAGACATCTATTTACAGTGTCTCCATTACCTCAGGATCCAAAAACAAACTGTGTCCGGTGTATGCTTCCCTACTCCCCAAGCTACAGGGCTTTCCTAAATTACTATAATCACAAAAACTATTTATTTTAAGAGGGTAATAAATAGCACTGAGTGTTTCGTTTTGTCTTTGAGGCAGACCTGACAGCCATAATGCGTCAGGCAGTAAGCTGCAGCTTTGAGACCCTGAAAAGACCGTGTGTCTATAAGGGTCTGTTTTGCAGCCTGCCCATGGCATTCTTACTAGATTGCCCTTTCTGCCCCTGCATTTGCACCAGTGCCGTCTCTGCTGTGTGTACAATCGATTGGAGGTGGTGAGGATGTGACTGAATTGCTATACCTGGGCAGATAAGCTGTGCCTTCACAGGAGAGCTGTCATGGGCCGTGACATAACCTGAGATATCTGTAGGTCTATCAGTGCAGTCTGTGGCTTGACAACAGCTGATTTGACCCTGAATATGAGAGTTCTGGAGAGTGAATGTGATAAGTAGAATTGAGACCCTTCTTCACGTATACTTTAGAGGTTGGTCATTTGTAAACTGAAGAACCTGGCAATGTTTGCCAGCTCCCAGGCTTGGGTGTGTGTCCTGGCCAAGTCATCACTCCATGTCAGGACAAAATCATTCATGGCCCAGGTCCTCTCCCACTTTCTTCCTGAGATGTGCAGGCATGTGTAATGTGGGATCTCTGACAAGTCCCTAGTTTGGGTAACTGTAAAATCAGAACGAGGAGGAGTCTGTGCTGGCAAAAAATCAGGGCCTCGGTTGTCCTAGTCATGCTTAAACTAGAAATGTTACGTAAGCAACTGAAAGTTGCAAGGAGGAAGGTTGCATACTCATGAAATCTGCATCGTTTCATTTGTGCTGGATCCCATGTAGCCATGACGAAATCTGCTTCCCAGAGAGCACACTAGTCTTGGGCCACAGAGGATCTTTCTGTTCAAGACCATGGTGAAATCAGCTGACAATGAGAGATAGCTGACCGTTATGTTCATACTAAATGCAGGTGAGGACCTGGGACAGTTTTTATCAAGCTTTCCTTCTACTCAGTCTTGAGGTTTGGTTAGGGGTGGAGCTAGTCCTTGGATAGAAATGGCCATTTTGTATTGTGCAGACTAGATCTGCCTCTGTATCACCGAGTGTAGTTGTACAGAAATCTAGAGCGAAGGCCAAGTTAGGTGCACTGTTCTTTTAACACCTATCCACTTACCTTTCTAAGCCACTACAAGCAACTGTCCCCATATCAGACCCTCTTCCCTGGCTTTTATTCACCCTGATATGCCTGCACTTTTCAGCAGAGGTAAGAGGAGTAGTCTGTGCCCTCTCCCAGTGATGTCCCAGGTTCACATGGCAGACCTAATGCTTCCCAGTCACTTTTGGGGCTGTGGACGTGTTGGTTGGGTCAGAGATCTAGAACTACATATCACATTGTGGTCATTGTCCTCCAAAACGGGTCATGTTGGCTCCACATAAGAGAAAGAAACTTCTGGACAAAACTAACTTTAATTAAGTTATTTAATTAAAGAAATGTTTTCCGAGTCTACCAGCCTCAACTACAGCCTCAGTCTCTGTTAGGGACAACCTCTTGCAAAATTTTAAGAAAGTTTTTTTTCTGAGGTCCTTTTGAAGTTACTACTAATTCTGATATTAAAAAAAATAATAATAATGAATCCCTTCTTTTAGAGGAAAGAATCTAGACATGTTTATTCCAGTCAGTAGGCTTGTTCTGAGTTTTCCCTCTGCCTTCTTTTCCGTTTGCACTTACAGTCAGGGACAACTGAGTTGTTCAGAGATGGGACTCTCAGCTTGCAGTGAGAATGCAGAATTAGATTTTCTTCACTGGAATATGCATGAGACTTGAGGAAACATTCCTCAGCTTCTTTCCAAGGAGGGTCTGGAAAACTTTTGATCTTCTTCCTTCATGAGAGAGAGCAATGTGGACATTTCAGTAGGAGGAGATATCCCCTGTGTTGGCAAATAGTGTTTACAAACTGAAAGCTGGTGGTACTGGGGCAAGTAACCATGGGATAAGTCCTCGTGGGCTATATTCAGAAAAGCAACATAAATACACCTCTCTCTCACTCTTTAGGTTTAGTCTATATCATTTGACTCAGAATCAATGCATGGTTGTGTATAATATTGTTTTTAACTGGGAAATCAAAAAAGACATTGCTGCAGGGAGGGAAGACATGCTTTTGCCTTAGGTAAAAGAACTAAGAACGACAGCTGTTTCTCAACTCATCTTGCACTGGTTGCCCACCTTGATGATTATTAGGCAATTCAGACTGTGCTTCCCTACTCCGAGGCACCACTTAGAGGTTATCTTCTAGCTAGAACTGCTAAACATCTTTAAGACTGAAGACTTTGCAGCTGAATAGTCTCAGTCATCCCTGCACTGTGGGGATACATCACCATCCTGAGCAAATGACGTACAGCCAGTAATGCCATTCTTTGCTTTGCTCTTCCTGCTAATTAAGAGTCTGCATTTACTAACAGGCCTAGAGGAAGGACCTGTAGACATAGTAAGCCCTGTCTGTTCTCTCACATATCAGTAGAGATGTGCATTTCATTCATTTGTGAGTGCTTTATATGTGCAACAGCACCAGCATGATTTCTGGTTGTGTTTTTTACTTCTGAAACCGTGGTCAGCTCTGTGCATACACAAAACAAGCAGAGTCCTAGAGTGGAGGAGAAGTTTTTTGTAGCTTACTGCTTGCTGCTTACTTTGCCAGGAAAGAGGAGCTGGCTACTGTCACTGCCGTTGCAGGGGGAATGGTTTGGTGGGGAAACTACTTATGGGAAGGGAGTAAAGTCCAGCCCCAGGGCCTAGTTTCCATCCTGTCTGTTGATGTCTGAAGGACATCTGTCTGATGCTCTTCAGCAGCAACAGGAGCAGCAGTCCCAGTTCTCTAGGGCTGCGCTTGGCTCTCCTCAGCTCTGCCTCTCTTAAAATACACAGTTTGAGTGACCTTGAACAGATCACATGGATTTAGTATGTGAAAAAACTCTCCATATACTGATGTCTTCTCAGAAAACTTCCCACTGTGGGGAAAAAAAAATCCCATGCCCCAAGCTGGAGGTTCACTGAGTCCATAACTTTGACATTTAGTGGTGGTAGAATAAGTCGTGCTTTGCACTTTAAAGAGGACTATGGAAAAGTGGATAGTATTCTGTAGAAATGAGAGAGGGTAGAAGAAATCATACCAATGATACAGGATTATGTTTGCCTTTCAGGATTACATCTTGTGCCATGACCATGAATAAATATGTGGAGGAAAACGTTTCCCAGAAATCCTATACAACGATAAAGTATTTTATGAAGATGTTGAGCAGTGTCAGTGAGACCTTAATCTTCATTTTCATGGGAGTGTCCACAGTTGGGAAGAACCATGAGTGGAACTGGGCCTTCGTTAGCTTCACCCTCCTTTTCTGTTTAATATGGAGGGCACTGGGTAAGCAAGTCTCAGACTGCACGTCGTGTTCTTTAAAAGAGAAAACTCCTACCACTTTTCCTCTAGCAGAAAATGCCAAAATTTAGGCAGAGTCCCATCAGCTTGTGGAATTGTCTTCTTATTTATAATGTTTTCTAGATCTCGGGGTCAGCTTCCACCTTTTCCCAGAACAGAACCTAAACATCAGTTTGGTCTTGATCTTGCCTATCTGAAAGCAGAAGCAGTAGGCGTGGTAATCAGAGTACATATATCTAATTACACATTTATTTACAAATAAACCATTTTTACTTAAAAGGATGATCAGTTCTGCAACAATAAAAAGATTTTGTTTTTGTTTTAATGCTTACTAGGCTTGTGTTTTTCCCCATCATTGACGTTAATAGCATCAAAACAAGAAATGCTATATTGGTAGTGCTTTCAGGCATATGATGTGAGGAAAGTGCTTGACCCTGCTGCGTTTGTAGTATTAGCTCTTTTTCGTTTACCTTGATACCAAAGTAGATGTCAGGTTCATAGGTCTTCAATCTCGTTTTGCTTTGGCCCATCTGTGCATACGAGCAGTTCCTGTTCTGGACTGCCTCCTCACTCCTGCTTCTAGCTCCCAAGTCTCCCTTCGCTGCACAGATACGGACTATTTTCCCTCCACTACACGTAACCCCACAATTAATATCTTATACTGAAAACCATCCTGACTGCCCCTCAGCTCAGGGCCCTTAGGCTTGCTCCCTTCACCTGCCTTTATGCCTTTACTCCAGCCTGCCCCATGTCTGGAGCCTGTGCCTTTGGTACACCCCCATTCACTGATATCTTCTCGTTCCATCCCCAGTCCTCCATCCTTTCTGCCTATTACAGTAAAATTAAGAGATTGACTAGGATTTTGCAGAATTCAAAGCACAGATTTGACAAGGCAATGTGTTCAAAAGCACTTTAAATCCCATTTAAAAATATAATTTAGGTGTCTCAGTCTATACTGACACAAGAATTATTGCTACTTTAGAGGGGCATAGTGGCTGTCTCATGGCTATCAATTAGGTGCTTCAGGTCCTAAATCCAGCTGACCTGAGGTGGATATGTTTAAGACAATGCTCCTTGGGAATTAAAAATTTTTCCTCTTTGGTGTTTTCGAGCTGCTATATAACTTCTAATTTCATCTATAATGAGTAAGGAAGAAGCAAATAAAGGTGTTTCAAAACAAATATTAGTATTGTAGGGGATTTCCATGCAATTTTAATTTCCTTTTTTTATTTTTCTCTTCTTTGTATTTCCATTTTTTTTCTTCAGGTGTTTTTGTTCTGACTCAGATCATTAATGTGTTCCGGACAATTCCTCTCACTTTTAAGGACCAATTTATTATTGCTTATGGTGGCCTCCGAGGAGCTATTTGTTTTTCACTTGTGTTTCTGCTTCCTTCTACTGTGTTCCCCAGGAAGAAGTTGTTCATCACTGCCGTTATTGTGGTGATATTCTTTACTGTTTTCATTCAGGTAACGCCTTTCCTCTTCTGGATCTTTTCTTTCTCAAATATGTTGCAAATAAGAAGTGGGTAGAAAAACAGGTGTCTTAAATTACTGGAAGGAACATACTTGAAGGAACATACTTCTGTATTGCTCCATGGTCATACTTACAAAAAAATATGCTATGCAGTCAGCAGACAGGTAGCAAAAGTATGCCAGATATTAAGTACTTATGCGAACATGTAAGTAGCATTAAGCATTTAAAACCCTATGAGGTTGTAGGGGGGGAGGGGGACGAGCTGCTACACAGGAGATTGTTAGCGTAACTGTTAATTAAACTGAGGTTTAGACTGGCCTTTGAAGGATTGTAAAGTGAATGAGGAAGGAGCTGGCAATTCCTCCTCTATAGGGAAATAGAAGCACAGGGCCTCTGAGGGTCTCTAGTCCAGCCCTATGCCCACAACAGGGCCACCTGCAAGAGCTCGATCAGGTTGCTCAGGGTGATGGCCAGTTGGGTTCTGAGTATCTGCATGGAGATCCCCCAGCCTCTCTGGGTACCTGCTCCAGGGTTCGACCATCCTGGACAGATGAGGCTGATGAGATGGAACTCCTCAAAGGATGGTTCCTGGCGATGATTTTGTTTAATATTCTTGTTATTGACCATGACATAGGAGCTTTTTGGTGCTATGGTTTTTGATGACAGACCTCGGAAGGTGACAGCCTTATGGGGTAGCAACTAGGAAAAGGAGAGCGAATAGGGACCAATATGATAGAAATAGAATGAAATTTAACAGGAGTAAGTGCAAATGTGTTCTTGCAAGGACTTTCTTACTAAGGAGTTCTCTTATGAAATGGGGACCTTTCATTCTGAATTAAAAAATAGGGAAAAAGACATAGGTGTACTGATTGATAATGGGGTGGGGTTTAAGCCACCAATGCAATACGTACAGAAGAAAGGCAAATGTGATCTCAAGACATACTGAGACAGGTATTTCCAGGAGAAAACAATGTCATGTTCTAGACTGATCATGGGGCTGGTAAGCCTGTCGTGTGAAAGGAGACCAGAATGTCTTGGCCTCAGCAAAATGAAGGAGAAGAGGGAATGTAATTACTGTTTATATCAGGGAGTGAGCACCAGAGAAGGAGGAACACTGTTCAAGCCAAAAAGACAATGTTGGCACAAGAACAAAGTGGTACAAAGTGACCATGATGTAATTAAGAAGCTGCTTTCTAATTATCAGAACAATGAGGTTCAGGAGGAGTGTTCCAGAATGAGCAATGGGGCAAAGAAACCTAACTACTTTTGAGATAAAGCTTGATTCATTTATGAATAGAAATACATGACATGGTTGTCTAGGATAGTAGGGACTGATCTCAACACCATTAGATTCATTTCTCTCTCCTGTGTCAGTGTGCCTATACAAATAAATGATGAAAATTCTTCCACAAATAATGGTTCAAAATCATTATATCATTTAGGGGTAGCCAAAACATTTGTTCTTTCTCTAAGAATAGTATAACATGGATACATATTTACCAAAAATCTTGGTGTCATGGGTCTGGTCTATAGCCATTCAATAGCAATTTTAGTGCTACTGTTGAGACATATTTGCATAACTGAGTTAAGAAAATTTTTGGAGCTAAAAAAGCTATCCACAGCCATTTTCACTGCTCTGACAGAGATGCAGAAGACCAAAAGGCTTTGTTTTTCCTTTATGTTTATGGAAAAACACAGAAATATTTGCTGTTTTCTTCACAGGGAATAACAATTCGTCCACTGGTGGAGTTTCTTGATGTCAAAAGGTCAAATAAAAAGCAGCCTGCTGTCAGTGAAGAAATTTATAACAGGGTATGTTGTATCTTCAGTGTTACAGATGAAACTTTCATATAGATAAAATTGCTGATGGCTTTCAGTATGAGAGATTTAACATACAGTATTACAGAGATACATGCACTCTAAGATTTCTTTTCTAAAGCTGTTTTAAGCACAATAATTGTAAAGCGTATATTTAAATTCTGATCATTATCAAAATTATCATTGTTATGTATCATTATTTGGGAATCTTCACCTTGTTTTGTTACTTGTTGAGGTAAGTTATCCTCTTGTAATTTGTTTCTCTTAGGAGATGTGTTATTTTAGAACTTGACTACATTAGGAAACCTTTGGCAATTTAATTACATTACATTGTGTTTGAGTTAGTCTAATTAAACACATGTAAACTTCTTCTAAAGACACATTTAAACTTCCTTAACTCTCACATCATCAACCCCTCACTGGATTTGTATTTAGTATGTGTATGTCTAATTATTGTGGCTCATTAGCTGTGCATGTTCTTGAATGTATTTCTCCTTACAGCATACCTGTGGTAGGTGGTTTTAAATTCCAAATTGAGGAATAATAAGGGTGACATTCAGTAGAGAACTGAATCTAGGCAACTAAAAGTCAGTACTTCTAGAACTTATGCTTTGGACATATCTATCAGGATTTCCCTCTGAATTTTATAGACCCCCTCCTATGGTACTTGAATCAAGAGCAAAGCTGCTTGTGAGCCACCTCTGGGGATCCAGTGAAATCTTAGATGGACTGGTTCATCCTTTTGTAATTGGTAATAGAGTAAAGAAGAGCGTGGTTCCAATACTGGGGGCTCAGGATGTTTTGAGGTGAAGTTGGACCACAGTCCTCTGAAATAGGAGCTCAGGACCTGGTGTTGGCTATTGTAGCTCTATTCTGTGCATACAGAAGGGGCAGTGCTGGCACGGGGACCTGCTGCCCACTCCGGCTGTCTCCTCCACAAAGTCATACCTGGCTCACTGTGAAGCCTGGGGAAGTCCCTGGAGAATGCCCAGGCATAGCCCCAACTGGTTACAGAACATAAAAGAAATGAAAATATAGGAAAAACAAATTGCCTTCAGATTTAGGTAGGAGATCAGCAAGATTGACATGGAGATTGGCAGCTGAATTCTGTCCTTCTGGGGCTGTGAACTGATGGAGCTCCAGGGGGGGAGAACAGAAACCAGCTCCAAGTTCATGCTGCCCTCCCTGGCATTTGAATGGAGGCAAGGACGGACCCCTTTCAATATCCATAAGCCAAGCCTGCACTTGTTTGTTTAGACTGCCTTTAGTTAACATTATTTAGTTGCATTTAGTTAAAGTCAAGCACCATCCTGAATTCTGAGTAAGCTTTTCTGTTTTGAAGTAAGTTGAAAAATAGTAATATCTAAGTGCAAGCTAAATTATGTCTATAAGTTTATGTAATGATCCAACATTTCTCCTTTAGTTCTTCGATCATGTGAAGACGGGAATTGAAGATGTGTGTGGACACTGGGGTCACAACTTTTGGAGAGATAAGTAAGAATGGCATTTAAAACTCTTTGTTATACAGGGGAGACTAAACTGGCTCTGCAGCAACAAATAAAGGATGTTGGGCATCAGATTTCATTTTCAGCATTTTATTCTTGAAAGCGGGTGGTTGTTTTTAGAATGTGTGGGTTACAAAGAGAAGGCAGAAAAGCAATGTCTTTTTAACTAAACCACAAGCAAACAGGACAAAATCTCCAGCTGGGAAAAAGCACAGCCCTCTGATCCCAGGGTAAAGTATTCTACCTTCTGAGGGTGAGTGTAATCTCCCTATTTCTGACAGTTTCAGAGCATTTCCTGTGTGTCTGCTGAGCTTTTCATCCCGAGCTGGCTTTCCTGCTCAGGATGCTGCTGCAAATTGTATGCCTCTGTGGTGTTAAGTGCGGGGTTAGTTCCCTAGCTGATGAGAAACAAACAAAAGCTTTGGGACTTCCTCTAGGAAGGTCAAGGCACTGGCTGGCATGAGGTGCATGAGAGATCTTAATGGCAGACAGCTCCACATTTCCTGATGGTATTATTTAGGACTTAGTGTCAGTTAAGAAGATTACCACTGGCAATACCTGAATCATTCATGTGTTCAGTTTAGCTGCTGAATCATCATCATCATCATTTGTTTGGATCTAACTCTCTTTTCGCGGAAGTACATTCTTTTTCACCCAAATCCTTCAGCCCCAAAGCATGGGCATTGCTCACCCACCTTCTAGTCACTGCTCCAATAAGAAATTGTTTTGTACCGAGGAAGGAGCATCAGTGGGAGAGGCTGAGAAGATCCCTCTCCAAATGATTAGAGGGCATGACAGAGGATGTGTTCCTGAAAGATGGATAACATGGGTACAACTCTTTTTTACTCAGCGTGGTTCTCCTCCAATCTGTGTGAGATCTTTAACCAACAGATTATGGAGCAAAGGAGAGTCCCACCTCTTTGTGACCTTCAGAAAGACTTCTGACTGAAATTCAAGAATAATTTCAGAATGACTGGAGGGCAGAATATTTTCTGACAAACAAAGTCACCCTGGCTCTAATCAATGTTTTTTCACTAAGCATCCAAGAGAGTTGTGGTTGCTTTAGAGAAAAGGAGAACTTCTGAAGTTTTACAAGAGCAAGCTAAAATTTCAAAGGAAAAAGCAGTGGGTGCAAATGTAGACCTTTTATTTGTTATTACAGTAAATATTTAATGTTCCCTTTGTCTCAGTGAAAATGGAGAATTAGAAACAATATTGTCCAATAACACATAGTACCTAAAAGTCAAATGTTGCTGCCAGAGACATGTGCTTTAACAGATGAACCAAAACATAGGTTAATACTATCTGAAGCAAAGATGAACTTGACCCTTGATTATGTGTTATCCAGCCCTAAGTTCTTAATATGCACGTATTCCATGGGAATAAACTTCACAATTGCTTTAGCTACAGTATAGCAGCTTTCCTCAGCTATGCATAGTTGAAATTAACTGGTTGGGTTGGTTTTCCTCTCATACAGGTTTAAAAAGTTTGACAATAAATACCTGCGAAGACTTCTCATCCGGGAGAACCAGCCCAAATCCAGCATTGTTTCTTTGTACAAGAAGCTGGAAATAAAGCATGCCATCGAGATGGCCGAGAGTGGAATGATCAGCAAAGTCCCATCGTCGGTGTCTCTCAGGTAAGCCAGCTAGGCCAGCGTGGCTGAGCATTGCGGTGGGGTCGTGTAATGTATTTCACAGTCCATAGGCAAGATAATCACTTTAACTTAGGGCACTTTGTGTCCACGAACAGTAAGCAGACGTGAAACCGGAGCGTTTCATTTGCAGCTCACATAAAAAGTACTCAGTGAGCCTCAATCTTCCAGAGCGTGTAGTTTTACAAGGGCAGCTGCATGCAGCTCACAGGGAACGTTGATTTGCTGCCTAGAACTGAGCTGGATTTAAACCAGTGCCTGCACATCTGCTACAAGGAGCTACAAGGGAAGCCTGAGGGACATTTTGAAAAGTGTCTTAGTCGAATTTACAATTTAGTGAAAGCAATACCAAGTTTTGGAGAGTGGGTTTTGAGCCTTAGCACTTGACTCAAATGAGATCAAGGTTTCATTCTTACCTGCTACATTTTTACCTCTTCCTCAGTTGTTTTAAAATGCTGTTTCCAACTCTAGCAAAGAAAACAGTTCAAATATAATTTCCAATTGTAAAAATAAATACTCTTTTCCTCTCTTTCTCTTCCATGTATTTTCTTTTTTTTTTTTGTGTGTGTGTGTTTTTGTTTGTTTGTTTGTTTTTATTCTGCCACAGTGAATATCATGAAGGAAAAATAAAACCATTGTCTCCCACTGAAATGGAAAACATGCGGGAAATTCTAACAAAGAATCTCTACCAAATACGACATCGAGTAAGAATAAAGCTTTGCATACTTAAATACCCCACTACTTTTTGAATATACTTATTACCTTCCTGCTTTTTCAGTCTTCCTTTTGTACACTCCATTTACGGTACTGTCAGCTCAGGTGCTAATGAAATATTAGAAGACTGTTGTGCAGTGAATTTGTACCTCTTGGTCTTGGGTTCACCTTTGAGCAGGGTTTGCTCCTGAAGCTTTATTGCACCATGAAGCAGGCTCCCCAGGGCAGTGGTCACAGCACCGAGCCTGCTGGAGTTCAAGCAGTATTTGGACACTACTTTCAGACATAGGGTTTGATTCAGGTAGTGCTGTGTGGAGCCAGGATTTGGACTTGATGGTCCTTGTGGGTCCCTTCCAGCTTGGGATATCCTATGGTTCTATGACATCTTTGGGCCAGCACAGCATCTGCTGTAGTATAGCGTAATAATTAATCCTGTTATTTACTTCTGTTGTCTGTTAATCTGCTGTCATATGTAGAGCAACATATTCGTGATCCTTTATGCAAATTGCTTACTTGATCTTAGACTATTGATAAAGCTTCATGTTTTTCTCATATTACCTGCAATATACTTCCATTACTTAGAAAGGATCATAGGTGCAAATTCAATCCAACCTTGTCCCACTTCTATTAGTATTTTGGTCACTTCATGATATGGGATTTGGTTTCCCATTTGCCTCCAGTTGTGAAGTTGTTTGTATTAAGAACAGAGGTGATGAGTTGGAAAAACAGTGAAATAAAAGCAAAAGGACATTTCACATTTACCCTCCTATGGCTAAGTAGTTTGAATGTCTGCGCCCTTGGAAAACATTCAAAAGTGGAGCTTGCTTCAACTTGCTGGAGGTAAAAATGAGTTCCCTCTAGGTGACTCATGTTACCACTTTCAAATGTGCATCCTCCATTGACATTGACTGAGCTAGTACAATGTGGGGGTAAGCACTGTATTAAGTCAGCTTTCTGCAATTTCTGTTTCATTACAAATAGCAGGCTTAAAAAACAAGCAGCTGCTCACGAAGCCTCTGACTAAAAAAATGCCAGCATAATTATTGTCCTTGTTCTTAATCATCTTTAATATGATTTTATTTGCAAGGATTTATGGTGGTTATTAAAATATTAAAGCAAAAATCCTATTTTGTACTATTCATATAGCTCAACATTTGACATTGCTTTTTTCAGAATGTAACCGCTGCTTTTCTGTTTCAGACAATGTCATATAACCGACATAGCCTGGCTGCAGATGCAAATGAGAAGCAGGCCAAAGAAATTCTTATCCGTCGCCGGCACAGCCTTAGGGAGAGCCTAAGGAAAACTAACAGCCTGTCAAGAGAAAGACCGGTACTTGCATTTTAGTTGATTTATAGAAAACAACTCTCAGTAGCTAAATGCCATGCAGAACGAAATCTGAAATGCAGAAAAAATAAATCCCAAATCTGAAAGACAACAGCACATATAATGTCACACTTACACCCTCAGTTGTGCACTTGGGCCCCTTAGTTTGCATTGATCCCTTCAGAAAACCTTCAGTGCTGTGGAATATGAGTGGGATGTGCTGCTATGATTTTATCTCAGAGGAGCTGAGCAGGTTCTATACACAGCATACTTCTATGGCATGGTCAGAATTCTCTGTCAGTATTTTGATGAAGAGTGGATGATCGAGGTAGAAAATGACTTTGGGACAGTCAAACTACTTACAGTATGCTCCAAAATACGGGAAAGAGGAGAACTTTTGGTCAAGTTTGACAGGGTGAGCACTCCATTTGAAAACTGTCATCATCTCCTTAGAATTCTTAAAAAGTGGTCAGGACTTCAGGTTTTGACACAGGATGGAAAAAACCCCTCCATCTGCAAGAAATGGCATGTCATGTTGACATTTGACTCTGAACCAATCCTTTTATGCCATCATTGTAAACTTCAGACCTTCCAAACAGAGCAACAATAGAGAAGCTGATACTCCCATTTTAGCTAGGAGGGAAATTAACCACCTTATAAACATGTATTTTCATGTTACAAGAACACTTAGCGACTTCATTGATACATTTGTCCTTCAGCTACTGAGGCTGCTGATAATGATGTCTACAATAAGTGCTGCATCCCATTTGTGATCATTACCTGGGTGACCCGTGGCATTAGTTATAGCAATAAGTCCGTTTCTGAATGATCTTTGTGTTGTTGTTCTCAACCACAGTAACGTATGTTGATTTTTTAGAAGGAATACTGAAGACACTTAGCAGGACTGAGTCATTTTTGGGCAGGGAGAAAGATGATGTCTGACAACTTTTTAAAATGCACAGGCTGTTATTTTAAAAATAATTATCCTTGAATAAATCCACCACACAAGGAAGTGTTATCTGTAACTTTGTGCCCGGTGCACGTGGCCAGACTACAGAAGTGGTCCTGAGAAGCACAAAAATATCAAAAGGTGAAAAATGTCTCATGGAAAGTAGATTTTCCTTACACACTCCCTTTGAGCGTGCAATGATGAGTGGTGCAGGCAGGGGAGAGCTGGTAGATTATAAAGGTTTTAAACAGGTCTTCATATACAAACGAGAGAAAGGATACCCTTGAGAAATCTCTGACTTTTTAAAAATCACCCTGTCCTGGAAAGTACCTCGTATGCTCCAGGAAGTGTTTGCCAGAGTATGCCAGAGGTGTGCTCTGCACCCAGGGACTTTAGTCTTGGGAAAACAAGGCTTTTATGCCCTGCACTGGTAAATGGTCACACTGGTGCCTAACTTCCTCGTCAACTAGTGTGACTAGTCAACTGTAAAAGTCATTTATATGTATAAGGTGTTTGCAGGATCAGAATACAGATTACTTCTTGTGCCCAAGCTTCAGTCTCAAGCTAATTTTCGTAGCTGACTAATAAGGTTCCAGACTGGAATTGCATAAAATGATGCTTTGCCTTCCTCTGAAAAACGTGTACAGGTAAGGTTGAGGTTAGAGAGCATATATTTATTAACTCTGATCTCAGAGGGCATAGCACTAGGCTTTGCTTTGATTAAGCTGCTTGAGAATACCCAGTCCTTACCTTAGTTAGCACAGACCTCAACCAGCAGTAAGTGTTAATTGAGTGTGGAGTAAAAGATCACGTATTAGCTAATCCCAAACTACTCTCTAGCCCTTTAGCTACCTAAGTCTGTTCAAGCCTCGGTTGTTTATCTTAACATACACTATGGAGGTACTTCAGTCTGCTGTAACTTAATATTTCCTTTATTTCTTTACACAGGCTGCTGCTGCAAATACAAAAAGATTTCTTTCACTTCCTAAAAACACTAAACTACCAGAGAAACTACGTGTAAGAAATAAAACATCTTCCAGAGGTAATGGAAATTTTTCTGCTCTCTTACTGTGCTGCACTCATCTTGCCTACATAGAAGGAAAGCTTTTCCAGGGACGATGTAAGGAAGTCAGCATGTTAATATTGAAATAAACTTTAACTGCTTCATGTGCAAGTGCTTTCATTCTAGAGTTAATACCTTCATAAAATATTTGTAGGTGCTGGATATTTAGCAGGGGTCTTAGAGCATTAACAGTGATGGGTTCTAAAGCAGGTATTTTAGTGTGGAGAAATACCTCAACAAGCAGTCTTGTGGGGCTTTCTCAGTTCAAATGCTGTAGCAGCATGGTCCTCACAGTGCATCTCCTCATGTGAGCAAGCAGTAGCCTGAGACACTTGCACCAGAAACTCTGTTCATTGCTTATTCTCCAAATCTTTATTCAATAATATACAGATCTCTCTCTTGGATTGTGACCCTATGTGGTTTCCTTTCTTACTGGGGTCAGAGCAGACGACAGTGCCCTGAGAACCAAACCAGCGAGGAAAATGAGGACACGAGGTCTGATTTATAGATCTCATGAAGAACTTCTCAAAAGTCTGTGGTGTGCAACCTAAATGTTTATTTATTTATTTATTTTTATGCCTGAACTCACACGTGGTTCACTTTAGAGTTCTTGAATTCTAAAAAAAATTAAGAAATAAAAAAAAATCTGGAGGAGGGCAACAATTTGATGTGAAAACTTAGCCAACTCTATACATTACTTTTATTTGCATTACCATGCTTATACCATGCTCAGGAACGTTCCCTTTCATGCCAAGCAATCATCAGGATCTCTAGTTGAGAAGTTTAAATCTCTACATATTCACTAAAATTTCTGAACAACACCCCAACCCAATTAGTCTCCCACTCTTCCAAATTAATTTAGCAATAGACCACGTCTTTGTCTCTTGTTAATTACATCTTTGCCCTCCTGAATGTAAGATGCATTTTATTCTGTAGCTATGTCTACAGAGGTCACCTACTGTCACCTAGAATTAGATATTAAAGAGGAAAAATGCCTCCAGATTATTCAATTGTCAAAAATATATATCATATGACATATTTAGGAGAAGAAAAGCCTACAAACACAGCATGATGAAGACCTTCCTTGATATAAAATTATCTGGGTGAATGGACAATTATATGGTGATATATTTTGTTGACCTCTTCCTCACCTTTTTAAAAGAAATAACATGTAGTTTACTAATGGAAGTTGCTCTTATGACAGTTGCATAATATGCAATTCTCTGCTTTGATTCATTTAAAACATTATATCTGACGTGAGCCTAAGAACAAATCTGAGTCATTCATAAACAATTGTTAAAATGATTACCAAATGACTGAAGTGCGCAAGTTTGATGAAGATGTTCGTTAATTAAAAAGAAGTCTGCTGGGGAAAATATATTGCACATGCACACACCCAAAATGTTTCCAGCTGAGCTTACCTGATAGTTATCATTTAAGAGTATTCCCTGAATAGTTATGCCAGCTTTCCCTTGGCCGTTTTCTACCTTGCTGTGAGGGGATGAAGGAGTCTGTGGCACTTGCAAGCTGTGAGATTTGCCCTGTATTTTTTCTTTGATATCTTACATTTAGGCATATTAAGAATGGGATGTTTCCTCCCAGCTGGTCATTGCCCTTGGGAGATCCTTTGCTTGGTGGAACATTGATGTTACTTTTCCAAAGTCAAGTTTCTAGAGTCCCTGTACGTGCAGTGCCCTGGAAATGCCTCTTATGGGATGTGAGGGTGAGAGTATCTCGTTTCTGTGCCAAATTTTAATTTTGTTTTCAATCAACAGTGGGTGACAGCAGTGACTCTGAAATGGATGCCACTACCACGGTGCTCAATTTAAGACCCAGAGCAGGGAAAATCTTGAGAGAACAGAGATTGAGGCAGCAGCGGCCACCATCTGAGTTAAGGATGGAGTGGAAGAATGAAGTCGATGGGAGCCAGAATGGACGAGGAGAGCAGCAGGAGCCAGGCAGCCTGCCTCAGCCATCCATTGGGTTCAGGCAGCCACTGCTGACGAGACCAAGATTTGGCACTTTGAGCAGGGAAGATTTGACTGCAGACCATGGGTCGGCAAGACCTACACCACCACCACGATTGGTTAGGCAGGCGTCACAAGGGGAAAGACAGAGAAATAAGCCTGAGAACCAGCCGTATTGAACACAGCAGAAACTGAACTATTGGTAATAAGCAGTGGGCATATCAAGTTAGGATTCTAAACTCTCTGATCAGACAGCGGGATCCATTAAAGAGAAGAGAAACCTTAATGTGGATCTAAGCATTTCCATTTGGACAAAGTCAACGCCATTAACTAAGTGAAAGGAATACTTGAGCAATTGCAAAACTGAGGACATTAAAAAAAAAAAAATCTCTTTTATAAATAACTTATGGCAATGCTTTAATTACATTATATCCACTATTAAGATAGGATGGAAATGTGCCTTATCACATCATCTCCTGTGGAACCAAGTCATGCAAGTTCAATACCCAGCTATCCATAAAAAAATCATGAAAGTCCAGTGATGAAGGGGTTCTTTACAAAAACCTATATCATTTCAGGTTTTATTTATGATCAAATAATACTTGTTTTAACCAGAGCTTTAATATGAGTAACACTGAAAATTGCACAATGCACCTATCATATAGACTTCATAAGAAGAATAAATATATTCCTGGAGCCCAGTTTGTTGGAAGAGCTGTGATGTGCAAAAAGAGGAAGAAGAGAAGGAGCAAGCTGTTGGAGCAGAATTGCACAGTTTATAGAGAGAAGCTGCGACAGAGATGAGGCCTGAATAGCTTGAATTTTTACTTTTTTTTTTTTTTTATTTTTTGGCAATATGTAGCCTTTGAATGGTACTGCGAATCACCAAGGGAAATCTGAATTCTCACTGAAATCTGAACCTTGATTCTGACTAATGTCAACATGACTAGAGCACTTAAAAGGACACCAGAAGCCCTAAAAAGAGACTTCAAGTAGATAAAATATGTTACTGTTCAAAATTGCTTTTCGCACCTTAGCTTTTCCATGGCAGTGCAAACACAGCAGTAGAACAGTTGTAGAGCACTGCACATAGACGAAACCAGCAGTGCCCTGTTTGAGTTTTGGGACCACTGAGGTTCAAGAAAGCTCCTTCACTCATGCTTGTGAACCTGGTCAACTCATTTTACTTTTTGTTTCTTTATCTGTAAAGGGGGAATGATTATCTTTTCTTTGGGCTATGCACTCCAAGGAACAAAAATGTTCCTTCTCGTACAGTAAAAGTAGGACCTGGAAAAAAAATAGCTCTGGAATCAGTTGCAGTCACTGTGCACCTTACTAATACCCATAGAAATGCAGACTTTCTTCACCCCAGCATAAATGGCTGTCATCTGAGCGCCTATGAGAAGGGAGGGTGCATTAAAATAAATGATACTTAATAGCTCTCAGGAATTTGCACTTTCTGTCCCACTTTATCTTAAGTTTTGAGCTTGCTTCAGCACAGATACACATTTCAGCACAATGCAAAAATCATTTTCATTCTTCTTGTTACAAGATTCATAACTTTCAGTTAAGAATGTACACTGTGAAATCATAACTTCTCTTTTTTCGTTAGCACATTTCTAAATCTGTGGGCAATAAGATTCACTTTTTTATTTAAGCTCGTTTTGAAATAACTATTAAAAACCAAATTTGCTTTTAAAATCACAGGGTAGATTTCTTTCAAAGGTTTGTAGGCCGGGATGGTAAATGAGTTTTATAAATAGGGATAATGACTTTCCTTCACTTAAGCTTTTCCAAAATATTCATTTCATGTACGTATTTAAAATGTCAAACCTGCCTGAACTCTCTTATTGTCACGTCTTTTAATGTTTTCCTCTGTTCAGGCTATGTAATTTCTGCTGTTTGTCAAATGCAAATTTTAAGCTGCAGAGAGATGGCTAGGTGAACCCTAGAAATCTCAGTCAGCTGTTCATGGCTATTTTCAAAAAATGATTTTTGTGGAAGGCAATATTTGTCTACCCTTTAATGACCATCTCTTGTTTGGAAATAAAACTGGGTTCTAAGAAAGCTAGTAAGCTTTAAAAATAAATTTGAATGTCTTTCTACAGGAAAATGTTTCAGCTGTAAAACTGCCAGCAAATACTCTGTCACTGCATTAGTGAGATCATGATTAAATAAGAAGCCTTAAGTTTCTGTTCTGTCTTCAGTTCTGAAACTTCTCTGCAGATGGGACTGTTTAGACTAGGTGTTTTATAGCAGGCCCATCTGAAATCTGACCAAATAAATAAATGCAAAATGTTGCACATCGACACTTAGTTTACTCCCTGTGGAGCTTTCTCCTTCACGTGCTGGTAATGACCAGGTAATTGGCTTATGTCTGGGGAAAGACGTCATGTTTTAAAAAAAATGTTTGTTGGTTTTATTGGCATAATTTTAAATAATGAATGCAGGTTTCAGGAACCTGACAGCTTTGCCTGTGTTGTCCATTAGTACAGCACCTGCTTAGATCATTGGTACTTGAACTGGGTTCCCCACTGTAAAAACACAAAGGTAGAGGTTGTTCTTAGGAAATATGGTCTTAACCTGTTGCCACTTCAAGACACACCAGCACTTTGTTGTCTTTTCAAAGCACTTCGAGAACTTCAGAAGAGGAGCATCGAGGTAAACCTCCAGCATGGTTACACTGCAATGCGGAATCACATCTCCTGGGACTCTGGCTCCTTGCAAGTGCTGCCTCCCTCTCCCTCTCCTGGTCCTCCCACCTCCTCCAGGGTCTTTCTTTTCTGGTGCTGCTGGGACAGACCTCGTCACCTCTGGGAACTGCTTCCCTGGGTGGTCTTTTCAGTAGCAAAGACAGCTGCAGGTGACACAAGCTATGTCCCAGGTAGCCCCTCATTCAACTCATACTCTGGTTTGGGTCTGAAGTTTGTCTCTCTTTTATTTTTCTTCCTGTTTTTCTCTCCTGCAAAGGGTAAACAAGTTCAGCAGCACTTTTGCCTCTTCCTCGAGTGCCCATCTAGCTTCAGCTTGCGGAAGAGACCTTTCTTAATGTTGTATCAAAGAAAGCTTGTCTGCTAAAGAACGAGAAGCCCAATAAATCTGTCCTCGAGCACCATCTGATGGAGAATAATGTGTATTGACTGGGGACACGCTTTTCACTTCAGAAAACCACATCTCCAGCATTGACTGGGAAACTTGCCAAATCCACACTTTTCTTTTCGTTGTTGTTGTTGTTTGTTTCCAGATGGACTCCCCAGTGCTCGCTGTAGTATCAATATTTTACTGCCTTGGTAAATGCCCAGCTGTCCAAATTTAGGGATAAGACAGTAGAAAATATATGTTACACTGTGAATTAGGGTTCTCTGAGAGTTTCTTTTTCCCTTCAGCCTCCAAGGCCTGTAAAATTGAAAGCAAATAGGATAAGAAAGTAGGTATAGCAAGGGCTACAGTGTAGATAGACATCCAGTTATCTGTTTAAGCATATATTTGGAAGAGAAAACAAGAATAATTTGCTATAAGAGACCAAATTTTAAGGGACGTACTGCTTGGTATTCGAGTGTAATTCAAGGCCCACTGAAATGACAGGTGTTTAACAGAAGATAACCCTGCGGCATAACAATTTAGAAACTTAAGAATATCATTCTCTGTTGAAGCCACATAGAAATCACATAGGGGAACAAACTGAGTTGAAAACTTGGCCAAAATAACATGCATGCTGTTCTGAATAGTACCTTGGGGTCTCTGGAAGCAAATACATTGCACTCTGCACCAGCTTTTTCAAGAGATGCCAAGTCCATCAGTTCCAGACACCAGAAACCTTTTAAGGCTGACACTGCAAGAAGTGCTTCAGCTAGTCACCATTTCCAGAATTGTCTAGGTTCTGCCAACATCCCCAGCTCCTGAAGAGATGAAGGATTTTGAAATTGGTTGGAGGCATGCTTGTACCGCAAGACTTTTTGGTCCTATAAAACTATGATTGTGAATATGCTTAAAACACAGCATCTGCAACACACAGTGCCAGCCAGGCCAACAGTAGAGGCCTGGAGGCACAGCCCAGAAAACAAGATGCATGAGGTATCAAGTCCAAGCAGGAGAATGAGGATCTGCCTTAGGACCCACTAGAGGGAAGTCATGAACTACCTAACTCACCTTATTCGGGTGCTATTTAAACCCTGAAGAGAAAGAAGGACTAATAGCCTTTTTTTATTTTTTTTTTCTCCCTGACTTTAGCACACCTTAAACTAACTTGTACGTTATAGATAAAGCTGCAGCTGTGCCTGACAAGGTCACTTATGCGAACCACCATGTGGAAGATGTCTTAAGACTTTCAAGTCAACAGGTTTCATCTCCCTCTTGGCTTATTTATTAGATGGCAAGCTAAATGGGGAGATATTTTATTTTTTAATAAAAATATACATTACAGCTTAATTCTCCTCTTGACATTTGAAGGGTATCTCAGCATTTGGGAGTTAATCAGATTTGGGGTTGAAAACTGCACTGTGCCGCTTGAGAATTTTCTCCACCAGAATTCCTTCTGCAGGTGCTGGACAGGTCTTCTCATAGGACAACACACTGGGGTATTGGGTTAGCATTGTTTCTCCATGCAGTCAAACCCTGATACAATTCCGGTACAGCACTGACAAGCTTTGGAAACCTTTTTATCCTGCGACATTTGATACCTGGGACTAATATTGCAGGAGGAAAATAATAGTTACACTGGTTGATCTGGTGAGTCTCACTGTTTCATGATCTGGAATGTGCTGAGGTTCACATTGGTGTTGTGTGAGTTGCAACAGCACCCTAGTTGCCAAAGGTTTTGTTTCAAGAAGTAATTTTTATCCACAGAAAGGTAAAAGTGTTTTAAATACCCCAGCTTATTTATTTTTCATATTATTGCTATCACCTTGTTTAATAGACTTGACAGAATGAAAGAGCAGCTCCAGTTGCAAAGCATTTCTCAAAAATAGCTCTTTGATGCTAACATTGGATTAAAAATAACTAAATATTTAGCTTCTTTTCTAAGTTGGCCTCAGAGATTTTCAAGACTTCCCTTTAAAACAAGCTCCATTAACTATTTCATTTTTATGAGAAAAAGGTCTGAGAATAAATTTATTTTGAGTGGAGGTCAAAGTCCAGGCCATAATAAACTTCCTTACAAGATTCATGATGATCTCTTTGTGAGTCTTCAAAATTATAGCAACAATGGCACAGTTTCAGTTTCCAAATCCCAAAGTGCCAAGCTATAAAGCATCACTTACCCAGGTATACTCCACAGCACCCATAACTGAAGGGGGGAGAAGGGGGAAGTGGCAGTGCTTGAACATATCCACAGTGGTTGCAATCTGCTTTACTTCAGTGAAATTAAGAAGTGCTTGAAGTGACCAGCAAGCCAATAGACAAGCAAAACTTGTCCTGGTCTGTAGCTGCATTATCTGGTCCTCAGGAAACATGTTCTCAGAAAATGAGAATGGTACAGACCTCTGTGGTGGGTCTGTGCTGAGTAAATTCAGAGTAAAAAGATCACACACACACACACACAAAACAACCAAAAAACAAAATGGAAAAAAATAAATATGCAGAACTGATAGATTTATAAAATATCTGTTGGAATGTATAGAGCATAAACGAACAAGGAATAAATCCTACATTTATTTAATCGTTTAAAAGCAACAAAATGAGTACCTATCATACACTACCAGTTGTTTTACAGAAGAAATACTGCACAGTATATGCAGATTCTTTAGCATTAGCTGATCATAAAGGTCTATGTTAAAAAAGTGAAAATTTCAAAAGAAAAAAAAAAAACTGCCTACAAGCCCAAGAAAACTAACCCAAAGCAAAAAAAAATTCTCACTTTGCAGTCATTTGCACGTTGAAACTTTTTTTTCCACTTTCGTCCATGTTTAGATCTGTTTTGGTATCTTCAGATGCCACAACTGGATTAAAGAAACTGCTGAGTAATTCAGTAAAGCCCAGTAGAACGTAGTTAAAAATAGGTGCAACTGCTCCTCCCTCAGCTTAAAAGGGGGAATCACATCTCCTTCTCTCCTTGGACATCATTTACTCATCACTTGCTGCTTATATGGCCATGGCAACACATGAGGGATGCAAACATGGTCTCCACACACTAGGAACAGTAGCTTTAAGCATTACCATCCAACTGGTAAGTTCTTTTTTTTTTTTTCATTTCTTTCTTCTTTTTCATTCACTGTCAGGCCACTTGGTTGGCTCCTTTGCCTTTTACATGAAAAGTAGACAGACTCAAATGATTATTTTAAGGAACAGCTAGTCCATATAGAAAAAAAAATTTGCACTTCTTTAACATTAACTTGACCATTTCTTTTTCATGCTATAGTTTCAGCAGAGAGGAAAAAACACAGTGACAAAATGATAAAAGTGGAACATAATTTCATTTTATTACTATTTCTTAAAAAAAAAAAAAGAAAAAAGTACAACTTTTCTGTAACTGAGGCTTTTCAAGAAGAAGTGTTCGTATGGCACTTCTGAAATCATTTTGGCCTACTAGTAAAAAAAAAAAAAATCCTTCCATAACACCAGTTGTAACATCCCTGAGATCACAGCTTTCCAAAGATTTCTGAATGAAAATATTTAATTTCATTTTTATTTAGTGTATATGGAGACCTATTTTTCAAAACAATATTAATCAAAAATATTTTATCATTGTGGAAAGCACATTTTTTACTCATGTATAAAAAACAGTGAAACTGAAGCTTTTATAGGCAGAAAAGCAATATTCTGTCAGCTGTACAGTATAAACTGAATTTTATGGTGTTTACAGAATTTAGCTTTAAACAGTGCAGCAACTCTAGAAGGGTAAATATTATCTGTTACCTAGCATAACCAATAAGCATAGTAAAAATTACAAAGTATTTCAAATACATTCATTTGTTAGGTCCCATCTTCCCTCCCTTTTTTCCTTTAACCTATGCTGTACTTGCAAATCAGAAATTGCTGACTTACAGAAGAGTGGTTTTAGGTAAAAATAAATACTGAAAAATTTATTTAAGACATGGAAAGAAAGAGGATAGGAAATTGAGGGTGAGAATGTTTTGAAGCATCTATCAAGCAAGACAAGGGAAGATAACACACTTGAAAATGCCTCAAGTTCCTAGGGTAAATTAAACACAGATAATTACAATAAGTAATTTTGAGGATAGTTACTGACATCATAACAGTAATGTAATAAGACACTTATTTTGTCAATATATACAATTAAAAACTCAGAGCTTCCTCTATATATTCTCATGGTGGTGTCACTGGAATGACTGAGGTTTCAGAAAGGACTTAAATGGCAGCAGGCACTGTAAAAGAAAATATAAAGTGCAAAACACTGAGATTCTCCTAAAGTAGCAACATATTTGCACAGATGTATTCAAGGGAATAACGTGTTTTTTTTAAATCAAAAAATAAAAATTCTATGTAGTAGACTTTGTCCTTTCATCAAATAATGCTAGGAAAAGCACATGGAACATTATCAGTGCAAAATACTTTTTTTGTATATGTTTCAGATTAAATATAAACAGTGGTGACTGGTAAGCAATACAGGCTCGAACAACAAATAGCACAAGAGAGCACTACAACTCTCACTGTAGCTCTGAGAGTAAGCTCTCATTACTTAAGAAGTTCAGACAAATAAGACCAAAATACAAACAAATTGACACTTTTTGTTTTGCCACTAAAATGTCACCTATGACTCCGGTAATGAGAGAGAATGCATTAATCCAAAGCCATCTTAGAATTACTGTTGGTTGCTCTGGCAGACCTTTAACAGCCATTCAAAAGACTTGAGAAGAAAATTTATTCTTAAAACGAAGGTAGAAAACCCGCACTGGAAGTATTAAAAAATAATTTACGACAAAGTTGCTCAGTAGAAGTCAGCACTAAACAGAAACTACCAGTTCAAGGTTCAATAAAGCTTAGGTTTGGTCTCAGTTTCCATCTGAATGTCCTCATGTTATTCTAAAATCGTCCAATTTAGGCTTGCTAATACACAAAGTTAACATATACCCAATTCTGTTACCTGGGAGAGACTAGAAAACAGGGGCCGGATAGCTACCCTAAGGTGTCTAATCATGCTGCACAAGTTTTGTAGACAAAGTATGCTTAACGAAATCATATGAGCAAATATCGTATTAATGAAGCTATTGTCACAGCAGACAAATGGAAGCAGGCCACAGCATAAGAAAATAAGGCTAACGAGGTATAATGTAAATTCCAATTAAATAATAAAAATTCTTTTCTGATTAAATAATACAAATCAACTTCCATCTGCACCTTTTAAAGTCAGTCTAAATACTGTTTCAAATGTTAGCTACAAACAGGATTTGTGTACAAGTCACCCTTTTTCCCTCCAGAAAGGTTAAAAGTCCACAAAAAAAAATCCCAGCCCATACTGTATAGTAGTATCTGTCCCTCTCAGCAGAGTTCTAGTGGTACCAGTTCAAAAATATATCAGTCCTGCAGCAGACATTTATATGTTTTTGTCTCCAACTAGTTTGTTACGTGTTGTCCATGTGAACATAACATGCCCTCATAGAAGATCCCGTTACTGCTGTACAGGTCTGGTAGGTGTAAGCATCACCCCAGGTTGATTCATTACGTCTTCTGTGAGATACACCCATACAATCCAAATTTGCAGCTACTGATTTTTTAACTTAACATTTCCACTGCTACAATATTTCTGTTTGTTTACATTCATTATCAGAATAGCTACCAAAGCCAATCCAACCGCTACGCTTGGAGGGCCACAAGGACTGAACTCCTGAGCAATTCCAGAAAGGAGCGGGGCAATTATACGTCCCACTGATGTCACAGACTGTCCAACACCCAGGAGCGTACCACTGGCCTCATTCCCACCGATGGTCAGTTCAAGATCAATGATGCAAGTACGACCTATAGTAGTTGAAAAGGCTAAGAAGGTAGAAGACAAAATGACCATCCATATGCTAAGCGCTGATGCATACAGGAGAATCAACGTGCAGGTAAAAGTGCTGGAGTGCAACAGAAGTCTGTAAGTGTTGTGCTGATACAGTCTTGTTATTGGTCCAAGCAGACAACCAGCCAGGACTCCGAGCGAACTGCTATAGCTCATTAGGTATCCAGAGAACAAGGGTTTCACCCCAAATCTCTCCTCCAAGGCCAGACTAAAATTACTATGGTACAGCAGTATAGTAACAGACATCAGTAACCGCACCAAAAATATATCCCACAAGTCAGAACATGCAATTCCTTTAATCCTCTTCAGCACTGTCACAATTTGGACCCACGGAGACTGGAAAGGACTATCACTTGCCACAGTTCCATTAGTTACTGATTTCAACTGCAGGTCACAATTTGGTTTTGCTGTGATGCTGTCTGTCCTTTTCTTCCCTTGTTTTTGTTTCCTATTGCCGGTGTTTTCTTCACTCCAGGGTAGCATCCAGACAAGACCTAAATAGATCAAAAAATTAGTTGATTTTATTCAATAGCATTAATGGTAAGTTTACTGTTAGTGTAAAAAATAAATTTAAAAAAATGACTTCAACAATCATTTCACTTTAAAAAATTACAAAGATTACCGGTATTATTCACAGTTCAGTTTTAAATATGGTGAAAGCAAGGAATGAAAACACAAACACTGAGATGACACCCTCACAACATATTAATCTAAAGACTGAAGCCAAAATTCTGATTTCCAGTTGTCATCTTTGGGCACATACAAAATTTTCATTCCAGTGTCTGACTATAAAAGCAATGTACACAATGTAATGGAGAAGCAACTGGAAGTTAACTGTTTCAAAATTCCTGCTCTTCCACACAGGCTCAAATTCAAAGGGTACTATTAATATACAGAACATGTGTGCCATAAATAATAAAAGCCACCGTGAATTCCAGGTGTTACAAATGACAAAAATATACAAGAGTAGGGAGTGAAGGAACACAAAATGCAAAATGTGACAAAACTTACCAGCATTCAGAAGGAAGATAGAAGCACAGATGAAAGAAGTTTGATAAAAGCCATCTTTCAACTCTGTAAGGTAGCCACCAACAACAGGTCCCAGAATGAAGCCCACACTGGAGGCTGCATTGAACCGTCCCATTACTAAAGGGCGGTCTCTCTCAGAAACCAAATCAGAAAGCAGGGCTTTAGAGATGGAGAGCGTGTGTTTGAAAATACCTGCAACATATTATTAAAAAAATGTGTATAGCTTAAACCAAAAGATTAAAAATTCCAGATGCTATATGAAGAATCAATATTAAAAAATCTGTATGATTAGTATGTTTAATATTCCACAAACAAAAAGTTCTTCTCAAAATCGTGAGAATGAATTTGTAGAGGTGTTTCCATTAGCAGGGTTCAGCTGGTGCTGTTGGATGATGCTGTGTAGTTATCCACATGCCACCACTTCTCTAGTAGCAATTCTTATGCTGAAAGTACAGAGAATTTAAATTGCAAAATGCCAAGTGCTTACTCACCTACAGGGACTCTAGAAATGGCAAACAGGTACACAGTGGTGGACATTCCAAGAATGAAGTAACCCAGTGCACTGAGAAGAATACAAGCAAGCAGGGAATACCGTCTTCCTACTATATCACTCCAGCAGCCCTACAAAAAAGAAGGAATTTAAGAACATTTTATAACATTTAACTAGGTACAATGCACAATCAGTATGTCTAAATTAAACTGAGAAAAGAATTAAAAGGACTGTCAGTGAACGCTTAATAAGCTTATTACACAAGTTTCCTACGTGCTTGAAGTCTGAAAGTGACAAGCAGAGTTCTGCCCTGCCGGCAGTGCAGCTGCTGAAACTATGCTTCTATTTAATATTATGTATAAAGCTTTAAAAAATATATTCTTCTTTTTAAAAATACAATCCTGCAATAAACACCCTCAAATACTATTGATGGTGGCCCTCTGAAAATGTCATCACAACCAACCACAAATATTTGGTTGCAACAATGGTTGCTGTGGAGTAGACACTTGCTGAGCATCCTAAAACAAATGGTCTTAGGTAGGAGTTTGTCACCTGAGAGCGGACAAGTAGGAATTATGAGAAAGTCAAACAGTGAACTTATACATAGTATATTTATAAATCAGCTAGTTTCCAAACAGGAAGTAGGTCTGTAAGAATGTAGGTACTGGTCTTGCAGTTCAAAGAAAATGCCACAAAATTACAGAAGTGAGTTATCCCAGGTGGCCTGCATAACAAACTCTGAAACACTTTTTCATAAGATGCTCAAAATCTGCTCTCTTGAGAGCTATAAGGTACCACGGTAATAATATTAAAGGTGTTCCTGGTTAAATGCAGGTATCTAAGGTATTGATAGGTAAAGTGTGAATTCATGAAGTTTGGGCTTGACAAGCCTTAGAACTTTTTTTTCTGTCAGGATGTAAGAAAAAACAAGAAAAAAAAAAAAACGCAAACAAAAACTAAACAGAGCTCAAAGACACACTGCATGAGTATAGGCCATATGACAGATTACAAGACACTGCTTATGAAGCAGGGAAAGCAAGCTCTAGATAACAGGATTATGAAGAGCTGACTCATGAGACTACTTTTTTAGAAAGGCTACTGCACTGAAGAAAACTGCTTTACTAACATCAATGTTGGAGACAACCCTGTGTGACTGACACCAAATCTGAATTCTAGCTTTGGTCTAAAGACTTCATTCTATTTAGAAATGTTCTGAAGGATCTAGGTATTCGCTTTAAGTGAAACAAAAAGGCAAAAAACACATGGTACCTTCAAACCAAAAATGCTTACATGAACACTATAAACATTTTCAAAATTTCAATAAATGTTATTATTAACCTAATTCTCTTTTTTTCCCATAAAATCCATAGAAATACCAATGTACTTTAAAAAGCAGTGTTAGAACTCACCACAAATGTGCTGGAAAATAGCTGCATTATACCATAGAGAGATCCTAGAACAAACAAGTAAAATACCAACAGGAAAAATTATTATTATTATTATTATTATGTTATGAAAAGTGCACAAAATCTTAGATGAGGAAACATGAGAAAGATTCTAGGAATAATTTACTGAAAGAAGAGGGAACGGAACAAACCAAGGATGAAGTTTAGACTGCAAGGGAAATAGTTTCAGGAGTAAAAAAGTAAAGCAACTGCTGATCAAACTTACACAGCTATGTAATGTAGAAGGATGTTGCTTTGCATGGCGTATTAAGCAAAAGAGATCTTGGCATTTATAACTCCTTTCTCAGAATCAGGAGAGGATTTAATTACTGGAAGGCTGTAATTACTTTCCACTTGGCACTTCAACCTATTCCACACCATAGAAGCCCTGAAGAAACCACAGACCCTACTCTTTCATTTTAGAGGCTGAGTTTAGCGCAGTTAGTGACAGAAGAGAAGCAGTAAAGAAAAGCACAGAGAAACATTTGCCAAATTCTTTCTTTTACAAGAATACATCTCAAAATCTATTTTTTTTAAGTTTAAATCAAAGCAGACTGTTGAAATGCAAACGTATTTTTGATAAACTGCTGCTTAAAATAATATTGCCACCTCAGAGCAGAACTAAATTATTTCACAAAAAGTGCTTTCATCCAAAATAAAAAATCAAGGTAATAAAAAAAAATTAATAACAAAACCCAAGTCAACCACACATGGCAATGAAGAATATCACACTTGTATCATAGCAAACCATAAACAGTACCATAATATATAAATAAGAACCTCAGAACCATGGAACTTCATCTTACCAGTTAATTTGTAAGATACAACTCCAAAATTTCAGAATTTACTCGTTAATATTACTTAAAGATGATAAATATTTTTTTTGCCAAAAGGCACCTGCAAGGAATTTAATCAAATGGGAAGCAATCAAGAGCACTGGAAAGCTTGGGAGAACCAGCTGTAGAAGTACTGTTTGGAAAGCCTGCAAATAACAATAAAAATAAAAGCTACAGCTCTGGATCCCAGAATTGCTGAGCTGTGAATTCTTGGATGCTGGAAAAGCACCTGTATTATTATTATTATTATTATTATATGTACAGTATATGTATTATTATTATTATAATACCAAGTATTATTGCAAGACTTCCTTCTTCTTGCCAATAATGCACTTTCCCAGGCAAATGCTTTAGGCTACTGACAGGATGTGAGGTTGGACGGGTCTCTGGATCTAACGCAGCATGGTTTTCCTTACATTTTTATTTGGAATTTGTCATTACTTTTTATCATGCTACTAGCAAGGAAGAATTACGCTTCAATGTCCAATTTGCAGGAAAGCATATTCCAGTTCGTATTATCTTATTCTTTGGTAAATCAGTTGACTACTGCAACTCACCTATTATTCCAGCAACTGTAGGACTTGCTCCTAGAGATTTGATATGAAGGTTCATTAAAGGAACAACCATACTCACACCAAACAAATCCTGAAAAGAAGGCAGGAAAAGTTTTAGGAACTGATCACTTCTACGAAGATGGTAGCAACCTGGCTTAACAACAGTCAGTCAGTAATTCAAAAGTTTTAAATGATTTCTGCATCAGTACAAGATTAAAAGAAAAGTCTTCATGGCTAATGTGGTATGTTGTAACCTCTGCAGCATACCCTGTATGTACAGAATTATAAACACAGAAGCTGAAAGATAAAGGATTGCCTCACACAGTAGTGAAAACTACAAAAACATCAGTACATTCCCCCCTCCAGATACAAACATTCTGAAGATACATATATAAACATTACATTTGAATATATATTAAGGGAATACTTGCCTGTTTAACAAAAAAAGTACTTGGCGCTAGTAGTTTAAATTCAAAGTGGTCTGTCATTTCAGTCGCCTAAATACTTTTTACTTGCGCAGAGGGAGTGTATTTAGAAAATCTACAGTACTTTAACTCTGAACCAGGATGGGGCAGAAGCTAAGATAGATCTGAGCCTACCCAAATACTGTCTTTCTGTATAACTGAAGAAGTATAAAGGCAGAAACATGAAAAAAAACACATAGAGCAAAGCATAAGTAGAAAACTTCTTGTAAGAGGAGGGCAAAGGACATTGCCCATCCTGAACAGTACAAGGATTTCCTACTCAGTCCTTTTGACTTTTTATCTTTTGTTAAGCTAACCACATTAACCCAGTAGTGCTTTCGCTATACGCTGCTGGTACAAGTCTTTTATCAGAGCTGAAGCTTACAAAGGAGAGCTACTGAAGCAAGATCACCTTTTATCACTGACTGCTGAAGCTGAAGTAGACTAGTTGTTCATAGTATGCCCACAGTCAGAATAACTGCAACAACGCATGCCACTGAGTAAATTCAAACAGTCTAAGTCTCTTATGATGATTGAAAATAAGACTTAGAAAGTTAAAATGGCCCACATGACCTACAAACATCATCAGTAAAACAGTAACAGGGCTCAAAAAGCTATTCCAAGCACTGGTTTATAGAATCATAGAAAAACAGAATAATCCCCTTGGAAGGGACCTCAGGAGGTTTCTAGTCCAGTCCCCAGCAGAGCCAGCTCTGAAGTCAGACCTGGTAACTCAAGGCTTTAACCAGTCATGCCTTGAAAACTTGAGGTTCTAACTGCGTACAGGACCTGTGTCCCTCTTACTCTTGCCATGCACTACAACGTGGAGTCCTGCTCCATCTTCTTGTATCTCCTTGCTGACACAGGAAAGGCTGCTGCCAGGTTCCTCCTCAGCCTCTTCTCACGGTGCAAGTGCTCCACCTCTCCAGCCACCCTGGTGGCCCAGGAAGCTCCCTCCGACCTGGACACAGTATTTCAGATGCATTCTCACAAGTGCTGAGTGAACTAACATCACTTCTTTGTTCACACAGCCCAGGATGCTGTTGACTGCCTGTCTACCAGGGCACACTACTAGCTTATATTCAGCTCACTCCCCACCAGGGCCTTATCAGAAGAGCTACTCCCCTGTCTGTATATTTGGAAGGGGTTGTTTCCTGCCAAGAACAAGACTTAGCAGTTGTCCTCATTCCGTTTCATAAGGCTACTGTCAGCTCATCCATCCAACCCACCTAGTTCCCCCCTGGATGGCACCCCTGCCTTAAACTGCACCCCCTACTTAGATGTCATCTGCAAACACGAAGAGACTGCAGTCTGCCACCTTGCTGAGGTCAGGGATAAAGATGTTAAAGAGTCTGGGTCTCAGAATGCATCCTGGTAGTACTCGACTTGTCATAGGCACGCAGGTCGGGCAAGACCCATTGACCGCTATTCTTTAATAGGTGGTTATTTTGTCATTTCGCTTATAATTTCTCATGTCAAATGACAACATTGCATTTGCTTCGTTACAGGAAACTTGCACAACAGGTAACAGCTCTTTATTATACTTCACCACACCCTACACCATTAAAATTATACTCATTTTTTGCTTGGTTGCAGTGTGTACTCAAACCTTCGTGTCAGCAAGGTATTACTGAGAAAGTATTAAGAAGCAGCGTGTGTTATAATGCACTTTTGCTTGGAATATTAGTTCCAGGACTGAAACCAGTTAGATTGTTTCTACTGCCTGGGCTAAAGGTAAATAACAGAGTATAGCTACATTTCACAGTGCAAATTTGTACCAATGTTGTATTCATTTTCCATGTTACCCCCTTTAATTTTAAATTAAATTGTCCTGTTTCCCAAGGCTTGTAAACTACAGAAAGCAAATCTGTTTTTCCACTGTGACTTTTCTTTAAAAAACAGATGGTTTTTGAGTTCATAATAAGCACTAGTAGTTCAAGGAAGCAAAGAACTGTTTTGATATACGTACAACAAGACTAAATTTTAATGGTGATACGCTATTCTGTTGCATTCGCTGGATGCAACCCATACCAAGTCAGGCCATATGACTGATCACAGCGGAGAAACATCCCAGCTGCTGCAGACCGCTGCTTCAGCAAGCGTTCACACTCCAGAAAGCAGCTAAGCCATGCACCTTGAACGTGGCAACCTGGTCTGCAGCGCAAGGGGGGCACCCAACACCAGCTCAGGCCCTGCCGCAGGCTCGGTGGGAGCACCGGGGGCTTTGACCGGGTGCCCGAGGAAAGAGAAAGGGAGACAGAAAATCAATTTCTGATTAACCTCAGGCTTTGCAGCGCCTCCCAAGCACCTGAAGGACCCTAACGGAGAAGCGCCCTCTGCCACCACCAGCACCGCCCCTCCGGCGGCTCCCCGGCGGCAGACCCGGCAGAGGGCCCCAGAGCCGCGGGGCGGGGAGGGCTTCATTTCCCCTCGCCCGGCGCAGCCACCCGCTGCCCCACGGCCGCCGCTTACCAGGAAGCCCACCGCGTAAAGGCACCGCACGAAGCGGGCGGACGCCGCCGGGCTAGCCGCGGCTCCCCGGCCTCCATCTTCCTCCATGGGGCCGGCGGCTGCCCGGCGCCCCGCAGCGGCCGCGATGGGCGTGCGCAGTGCCGCCGGGGCGGCCGCAAAATGGCGGCGCGGGGGTGTCAGTCAGGGCAGTGCTCCGAGTGCCGTCGTGTAAACCTCGGCGGTTTTTTATTTCTTATTTTAGCGAGGGTATTTGTGTTTCCTCTCCTCCAAGCGAGGAATCAGGGTTCCTTCAGTTTTTGGAGGTTTTTGGAGTCCCGGCCTTCCTCTCGTCACCTGCAGGAATTTGCCCTTTCTGCCTCTCTCTGCGTGTTTGTAGAGAGTTTCGCAACGTGTCAGTGTCACCCCAGGAAAGTAGAAACGCCTTGATAGGGAGGGGGAGAGGAGGAGATATTTCTTTGGAGATGATTTTTAATTTCTCCCTTTGGAGGCAGAAGTATGCCCCAGCAGCATGGTGATGGTCCCCGGCACAGTCCTGCTGGCCGCTGTAGGAAGACAGCTTTTAAACTTGTTTGCCTCGGGTTCTGCCTCCCTCACGTGGAAGTGTCCCTGTTCTACTACCACTGCTGGTGTTTGGCTCTCACAGGGTTAAATCTGCTTGCTTCACGTGTTTCTGATGGCAAAGTGCTTTCCTGCCATGCTACATGCAAAACTGGCTGGAGGTTGTAGTGCAGCCAAGGGAGGTGGTCATCCTAGTTTCTTTTTAGGGTGTATCTAGTTGTGCTGCATTTCTCCTAAAGTCAGAGATACATAAAATTCTGGACCAGTACCCTATTTCAGAAGTATTTTCATCCAAAGAAGTAAAACAACATTCTTAAATCTCTGAGAAGCATAGATGGAAGTGGTTATCACGTGCAAAATATTGTTATATTGGAGGCGGCAGAGATTGTTTGTATAGCTGCTGATCTACAAAAGGGGCACAGTTTTAAATGTTAAAAAAATAAATAAAGAATACTGATTTATGAAACAGGACATCTTAAAACTTGTTTTTCATTAGTAGTAAGAACAAAAAAGTTCATAAAAGTTTGAGAATGTCAGTTATTATTTAATTAATGGGATAACTTCACCTCTGTCTTCATGCTTAAAGAAGAAATAAATACCACAGGGCTGAGGGTCTTCAACAGAGTTAGTTCACGAAACCGTAGAAGGGAATGTCATTTTTCTCGTGATTCTGAAGAACTAAGCTACCAAAAAAAAAAAAAAAAGCTGGAAGGCAAGAAATATTCTTAAATATGCAGCTTATTTATAAGATACCAAAAAGGATAGCCTAGTGTATGCATAGGGACAAAGATGCTATCAGTATCTCAAATAACTCGGTTGTTTAATATCCCAGTGGCAGTAATATTTTATAGTTGGCTTAACCAGTGCTCTCTATTAATTTAGCTCTCTAAGGCTATTCATTTACTTTGAATAACAAGGCCTCTCAGAATAATGATTCTTTTAAAATTTTGGATGTAGCATTGATGGGGATCACGGTTACATACAGTTGCTCTGAAGTGAAACAAAATGATTAGAGGATATTGAAATATTAGAATATCATGGGAATTGACACTACACTGTGTCTGCTCAATATTTCACTAATTTTGGTCATTTTAACTTTGATAGAAGAAATGGAAAAAGCCTGAAGGCTTTTTAAGGAAAAATATTAAAGAGGTGGATGATTACAAGATGTTGCAAGGATTTAGATAATATTCCTGGGTTATAAGACAGATCATGTCTTGTCCTAACACCAAGCCCAACTGAAAATTTTGAGATTCTGTCTAAATGTCAGTCTCTGCTACAAGTCTCAGAAGGCAGAGTTAGCAATTCTGCATTATTTTCAGATTTTGAATATCCAAACAATCATAATGGGGACAAAATATTGTTGGCAGCCATGAATTCCTTGACAGTAAGAACTGTTTCTTGGTTTTGCGTACTATTTTCAGCTATCCCCATGCAGAATGGCTCGTAAAGCTGACAAAACCCAGTTTTTGGTTGCTTCAATAGCATTTTCAGTGCCAACTGTTCACGGAGAAAAACAAACAAACAAAAACACACACACACACACAAAAAAAAACAAACAACATGCAAACTTGATCAGGTTATTTATATATATATATATGCATCTGTATATTTTTACATCATGTGTAAGGAAAGGGCATTAATGTATAATAACATGGTGAAGATTTCTGTTGCCTTTGAATTGAAGGTAGATGGTTCCCACTACCTCAGAACATCCCATTCATGTTCCGTCATTTCAATTACAATATTTAAGATAAAGGCTCCCAAATAAAGAATGGCATGACTGATAAGGGACTTGACTAGCACAGAATTAAAGGAATAAAATATAATGACCATTTATCACAATCTTAAGGAAAATAGAAACAGTCTAATGTGATATCTTTTGAGGGCAGAATTACATAGTTGGTTGATACTGCCAATGTTATACACTTATATTGCTGTAACGTATTTGTCTTTTTACTGGATTTTTTTTGATTAAAACAGTAGAACAATACATGCTCAGAAATGGCCATCAGCATGTGGATTCAGAATTTTTCGATACCCCTCCAGACTGTAATTGTGAATGAAGAATCTTCTCTGAGGAAGAGGTGCATCTAGATGGGTCCGCTCATTTCTTACCCTTTTTTCATGACTTGGAAGAAACTATAGTATCAAAATTATTAATATTATGGGCAACACAGTGACCAGGAAAATTGTGTGTACCACTGGTACAATACAATCTGAGTACTCAGCTTTCATGATATTTTAGTGTTCTAAATATAAAGACAGCTATAAACAAAGCATGAGGGCCACGCTAAGGGGGTGCATATCTCTGTTGTAGCAGCCAGTGATTATGAAATAAACTTGGTAGTCATATTAAATAATCAGGAAGAATAAGTTTTTATTACTATTCTGTAACCAAAAGAAGCTAACTCCATCTTCTGATAATAAATAGGGGAATCTCAAGTAAAAAAGCAGAAAACTTTATTCCTTCTGTATCCTTTTTTTCGATATGAATACTAATGCAACATTCTGTCTAGTTCCGCTGTTGTAATTGAAGGACAATGTTCAATAATGGGAAAGGGTCCAAAAAAAGAGCCTTTAATGGCAGAAAGAAAATATCTTACCATGTCAGGTTGTCAGATATCTGACCCTCCTAAGGCTCGCGTCCTGAACTGTTCTTGCCTCAGATTATGTATGGGAGAAGTAATCCAGGGAGGATGTCTGAGGTTCAGTTTGCTAATGAGGAGAAGGGATGAGGGATCTGCAACCCTTTATTAAACACATCTCCTGTGGCAAATGCTTGGTGTCACCTGCTGAGGAAGGGGTTGAAGCAGTCAGCACCTGTCCTTCTTCAGCCAACTCTTAGGAAGGCTATGTGTGCTCCATGCCAAGACAAAGTGAAAGCTCTGATGGAAATCATCTTCCGAAATTTAACAAAGTTGTGAAAAAGATCCTTTCATTCCTTCAACAAGGGAGAAAATTTTAAACCTTATAAATTCTCAAATACAGTTCTTAAAGCCATTTTGTAAGACAGATCTAAGACAACTACAGAAATTTATTGCAGTAAATGGAACATATTCGTGAATTTCAGCATTACAAATGGGAAAGGTCAAGACCCCCAAATGTACCATTTGTCATCAGGTTTAGCAAATCTAAAAATGACTTATTTCATTCTGGTTTACAGTTTCAAATCATTAGGGTAACATCTAACAGTCATTTCAACTTTTCATATACAAATTAGGCCCAGTAGAAAGAGTTACAATCCAGTGGTCCAGAACTTTTTAAGAGGAACTGTAAAAGAACTTGAATTTGGAAGCTGCTGATAATATTAAAGGCATATAAAGTGTAATCTTTCTGAAAAGATCTGCAGATTTAAGGAATATGGAAAGAAATCTTTTAATTGACTGCTACCTCAAAGCTATAAATGCTGGTGGGCAAGACAGAGTGACTTAAAAAGCATTTCTAAAAATCCTGTTAAAGGAATAAATTGTTTCAGCCATTGGGCCTCTTTCTCCCCTTCTGCAGTTTTCTGTTGCAGCACAACTAAGACTGCATAGCTTTCCATGTTTCTTTCAGTTAATGATTAACAGATAAAATAAATACGTCAGGTTTAGACGCCATTGATCCTGCTGTAATGCAGAAGATAGGCCAGACAAGTCCTTTTGACTCCAGTCCATTTCCCACACCCGCATTTCCTGTCATACTACAATAATGACCGCATCCCAGCATGTAGATGCTGGAAGAGTACAGAAAGGTCTGAAGTCTGGTTCCTCAGGCTTCCTGAGTAAAATCCTAAAATATGTACCAAAAAGCATGTGTGCAGTACATGGGAAGAATTAGTGCCTCAGACTGAGTTTCATAACAGCTTTCTGCTGTGAAAGGACCCATATAAGACAGCAATAGAAATGCTGAGGAGAGGTGCAGCTCTTAATTTCTGACCATTTCTGAATTGCAAGCACATAACTGTTTCCATGGGAAACTTCCTTGAACACCTCCTAAAATTAAGCAACTTATTTATGTGAAAAATGCACACAGGGGTGAGGTATTCCATTAAAACGCTGCAGGAAACAATAATGGTATTTCCCCTGCTTTCCTATTCGTTTAAGAAAATTTAAGAGCACTCAGGTATGAGTGGGGAACCCAGGTGCATCTTCTTGTACCTGGAGTGCGAAAGTCTGGAGCACAGAGAAGATACGTGGCAGGGTCCAAAGGAGTTACACACCCTGCAGTTCATCTAGGTGGCTGCAAGTCTGGCGCATGTTCCTCCAGATGCAGGTTGCACCAGATTGTGCAAACAGAAGTGAGAGGGAGAGGCTGTGTTTTTCATTACCTCCCACACAGTAAATAAGCAACGTGTATGATATAATACCTGGATACATTAAAATGTGTAGATGTAATGGATCATAAGATGGTTCTTGTTGGTGCATTAGAGAGTTCCTGTAGAAGCTATAGCTGGGATAAGGGCTTCTTCTGTCCTTGGGCCATCATTTCTTCATGAGCTATACTACATACCAGCATAGCAGTGCTGCAGAATGAATGACTTGGTGATGTCTGTATTCAGAATGGCCTGATTTCATCCATGTGTAGAGAACTTATACTCTCTACAGTCTCTCCTCAAGATTTACGTGATCCAAAAATGTGCCCTTGCCACAAAGTAGGCTAATGATATTTTGGCCTGCATTAGGAGGCATGTTGCCAACTGCTTGAGGGAGGTGATTCTTCCCTTCTACTCAGCAGTGATGAGGCCACACATGAAGAACTGTTTTCAGTTCTGGACATCCCAGTACAAGAGAGACATGGACATACTGGAAAGAGTCCAACAAAGGACCACAAAAATAATGAAAGGACTGGAGCACCTCTCCTATGAGGCTGAGAGAGTGGGGACTGCTCAGCCTGGAGAAGAGAAGGCTAGGGGAGATCTCATCAATATTACAGACCTGTCAGTCCAACCTCGGTGCCAGGAAAGGTCATGGAGAAGATCCCCTCATCGCATACCACAGGATGACCAAGCGATCAGACGCAGTCAGCATGGGCTTATGAAAGTCAGTTCCTGTCTGACTAACCTGATCTCCTTCTATGACAAGATGACCAGATTAGTGGACTAAAGAAAGGCTGTGGATGTTGTTTTCCTGGACTTTAGCAAGGCATTCAATACTGTTTCCCACAGCCTTCTCCTGGAGAAAACGTCTGCTTATGGCTTGGGTGGATGTACAGTTCATTGGGCAAAAAACTGTCTAGATGGCGAGGCTCAAAGAGTCATTATGAGTGGAGTTTAATCCAGTTGGTGGCCGATCACCAGTGGCATTCACCAGGGCTCAGTATTGGGACCAGTTTTGTTTAACATTTTTATCAGTGATCTGGATGAGGGGATTAAGCGCACCCTCAGTAAGTTCACAGATGACACCAAGTTGGGTGGGACTGTTGATCTGCTTGAGGGTAGGAAAGCTCTGCGGAGGGGCCTGGATAGGCTAGATAAATGGGCCAAGTCCAAGCACATGACATTCAGCAAGGGCAGGTGTGAGGTCCTATACCTATGTTGTAACAACCCCATGCAGCCGTCTAGGCTTGGGGAAGAGTGGCTGGAAAGTTGCCCAGCAGAAAAGGACCTGGGGCTGTTGGTCAGCGGCCATTTGAACATGAACCAACAGCACGTCCAGGTGGCCAAGAAGACCAATGGTATCCTGGCCACTATCAGAAATAGTGTGGGCAGCAGAATGAGGGATGCGATTATGGCCTTGTACATTGCACTGGTGAGACTACACCTCAAGAACTGTGTTCAGTTTTGGGCTCCTCACTATAAGAAAGGATTTCGAGTTGCTCCAGCATGTGCAGAGAAGAGCAATGAATCCAGTGAAGAGACAAGAAAACAAGACTTACGAGGAGTGCCTAAAGGAACTGGGGCTGTTTAGTCTGTAGAAGAGGAGGATGAAGGGAGACCTCATCACTCTCTACGACTACCTGAAAGGAAATTGCAGCAACGAGGATGTCAGTCTCCTTTCTCAGGTGACAAGTGATAGGATGTGGGGAAATGTCCTCAAGTTGCACCAGGGAAGGTTTAGATTGGATATCAGGAAGAGTTTCATCATGGGAAAGTGGTTAGGCATCAGAACAGGTTGCCCAGGGAGTTGGTAGAGTTGCCATCCCTGGAGATGTTTAAGAGACATGGATGTGGCACTTAGGGACATGATTTAGCAGTGAACTTTGTAGTGTGGGCTTGATCTTAAATGTCTTTTCCAAACTAAATGATTCTGTGATTGTATATAAATACCAGAAGGGAGGGTACAAAGAAGGCAGAGCCAGGCCCTTTTCAGTGAATTCAGGGAATTGAACTTCTAGGGTGTAATTCATTGCATGTTGAAGTAGTCATACAAAAATAGATCAGATGGACGGTGCCCTAAAAGTGCCTATATAACTATAAAGGAAACCTGAGGTGACTGGCTTAATTGAAGGCAGCTACAGTGCAGCTGTCTAGCGTTAGGTAAGATGAATCCCAGCCAAGGATTTAATGGACAAGGTGTACTATACTCTATATGTCTGCCCAGCACACTGCTGACAAATGATCTTGTAGGTGCAATGGATAACATTCTACCCAGCTGGGGAGGATGGCCTGGATGAGGATCTGAATCAGTGGGTGAGGTATTTTATCGATGTTCAAAACGTTTTTTCTCCAGCGGCAAATGGGCAATGAGGTCTCAGAAGGACTCAGCTCTGAGGCAGCTGCAGAAATTGTTTCTTGGTGTGTAGTGAGACATGCAGCCAGTTCTAACAGGCTGTTTTTAGATCATGGACATATCTGCCAGCACAGATAAGGAGCTGCCTGCCAATTCCAAACATATACACACGACATTTACTCAATCACACACAAACATAAACAAGCAAATAAACAACCTCCCCCTCCCATAAACTAATCAAGCTTTTTCTCCTTCAGATGGAAAAGGAAGAAAGAAACAGCCTGCTATTGTTTCGTTTTGTTTTTAATTCTTTTCTATTTTTAAATATGAGGAGGGGCTCAGATAGTATATTGATGCTGGAGCCATTTAGATACATAAATAAACAAAAATATGCAGATATGGGAGTTAGTTTAGCCTTATCTGCAAAAGAAAAATAAACAGAAATATAATCATAAAACTTTTGCCAGCTTTGTTAAATGAGATTGGAATGCATCCATTATATGAGGGCCTTCAATCTTCACACTATGAATCAACAAAATCAATGGATGTTGGGCATAATTGGCCAAATTGATTGTATGTTAAAACAGATTTAATTACATCATTGTCATTATAGTAGGGATAAATCTGGCTATGTCTTTAAAGTGTCAGTCTTTCTGTAGAAATTTAGGAGTTTGGGAAGTAATTGGAGAGTGACCGTGTTTAAGAATCAGATTAATGATTGTTTTGATTTGATAAGCCTGGCCCTATTTTTACTGCCTTGAAACTTTCTCTGTTCTGTTGAGGAACCTTCAGAATTTAATTTAAATTAATTGATGAAAAAGTGCCCTGGAACTTTCAGTGAGCATTCAAGTAGTGGAAAAAAAGTGATTTTTTATGATGACATAACAGATCTAAATCTGTCTTCTGATTCATTCCAGACATAGTTGGGCATAATACCGGAGATGTTAGAGTATTTAGAAGATAGTGCTGCCAGAGAATGTACCATAAATACAAAAGAGAATAATTAAATTAGATCATCTCAGGAAGAACATTCTACTCGGAGACCAGAATGCATGTACAGAATGCATGTCAGCGATTCAGGTGTCATTTGAATTCAGTGAAACTTCATACAAACTGATTTCAGTGAAGCTAGTCCTGAGAGTAAGTTACTCTCATGCAGAAATAGGTTCACAGAGTCACTGATTTATTTATTTATTTATTTATTTGTCTGACCTGAAGCCACCTGGAGGCAGCTGGGTGCAATAAGAATAAACCAACCATTTTATTTCTTTTATTATATGTGGTTCGGTGGCTGAGTCAGGAGACTGGAGTCCTCTTTTCACTTCAGATGTAACACTGAAAAAGGCATTTTGCCATTGTGTGCCACAGTTTCCTTATTCACAGGTACCAATAGCAGTGCGTAACAATTTTGAAAAGAACTTTAAGATTTGCAGATTAAAGCACAAGAGTGAAAAGCCTGTTTATTATTTTCATAGTCAGAATTCACCAAATTCAGGTTGTAGTGAGTTTTTCAGTACTTATACAAAGCCTTGCCTAATTGGTATTTTGGGGGTTAAAAATAATGTCATGTAACACTCAAAAATATAATTTTCAAGATGAGCCAAATGGCATTATGTTGAACAGCACATCTGAAGTAATTCATTTTTTTTTTTGCTCTTTTTTTTTTTTTAAATGGATATCCTGAAAAACTGTGACATTGATTATGTTTTATTGATTTTGTTTATGTTGTGAGTGTCTACATCTCTGGCTTTCACTGAATAAAATTTCATAAGCTTTGGGCAAATCTTTTGTAAGGCCACCCATACATCAGCAAAATTGTTGGGAACTCCTACCTGCAGAGTGGGATTCAGTTCCAGAGTAAGACCTTGAAATTCATGTCTCCATGTGAAATAGAGATCTGTGCTGCTGTAAAAGTCAATGGAGGTCTAGTTAAAACAGGCAGCAGTACCTCCAGAATGACCTGACCAACTAGTGGAGACTGGTTTCAGTCATCTAAACAGAGGTATCTAGCATCAGTTTTAGGTGATGTGAACTTGGCCTGTAGCAGTCATTTAAGAAAAGAGTGGATCTCCTCTAAGTCCTTTGTCATCCCTCTTTGCCAAATGTAGATGTATTAGACATGCTGGAGTATCCAGTGGCACTGCTAGGGATTGGTAGGGAATGATGGCAAGGCAGCTGTATGCCTCTCTCCAGGCTTCATTTAGTCACCCTCACGTATACTCCTAGTGCCTTTTCAGGTGGTAGAAGGTACCTAAGACCCCTGTGTGGTGCTAGCAAATGTAGTTAAAGCCAGGAGACAAACAGTGCCCTCTAGAGTGGCAGCTGAAAGCCAGCAGGATCCCCTGAGAACTAGCTGGAGCTACCCTTTGCATTTACTAGATCTGTATCGATTATAATGGAAGGACATCTAGTTCACATGAAGTTGTCTAAATTTGAACAGGTTAGTTCTGAGCTGAATCTGACTTTTTCTATTTCTTCTATTTTGACTGGACATTATTCTAACTAGCAAGTAATGATTTTCTAAAATATGCTCTAAAATATGCTTTATTTCCTGTTATAACACATTCTGTGCTCTTTTTCTGAATACCTTTTTGCTTATTGTTCTTTAATAGCATACTCTCCAAAGATCACCTTCAAGTATAGCAAAATGAACTGCATCAGTGTCTGCCAGGGAAAGAAAATATGACACAAAGAGTCGGTTTGACTGGAGGTTTGTTTACTGTTCCGCACTGAAACTGGGCAGTGCAGAAGGGCCAACAAATATCAGAAATGCTTGTGTATTAAGATAGTATAGTATCAAGTTTGAACAAAATATGAATTGTAATATGCAAATAAGGCATTAGGCAGATAATATAGTGTTATGAAAACACTCAGGACACTTCTCTGCTTCATCTGTCTGGAAATGAGAACAGGTGGAAACAGTCTTTTCTGTTACCCTCTGTGAGCATGCTGCAGTACTGTCCAAGTAGGCATTGGCAGTAGGAATTCCGGTACGGAGAGCTAAATCTGTTGAATAAAATTTTGCAACAAGTTCTTTCTGGGGTAAATTGACTTCATCTTTCTCTTGGTCACAGCACTTCCCAGCGCAAGAAAGCAGTGGAGGATTATTTACTCCAGTGACAGATAACACCAGTGGAATTTTATTGGGTAAGGACTGCAAGATCTGATGCATGGTACAAACTCAACAGATCTCTACAGGAGGAAGCCCTGTAATTCACTGGAGATGGCAGGGAAGGCTTGCTTGGCATTACAAGAATTTTTGGAAAAGCCTTTTTCTTATGCAGTGAATCATTGGAATTTAAATGTGCTACCTGATCACCTTCCAAAATGTCCAAGGAACACAGATGGGGAAGTCTCTTCTTTTTAAAAAAGTTTGATATTTCTATACCAGGTGCTTGGTTGGTGTGGTGCAGGAATTGGTTTCACTTTTTCATTTTTAGGACTTTCTTCTTGGTTTTATTTGCATGCATTTGTGAGATATGCAAATAAATTGAATGGGAACAAATAAAGCAGTTAAATGCTTAGTGTCATTAAAGCTATTACTTTACAGGTAAGATGCAAATTTGTAAAGCTAAGTGTATTTGCAGTAAAGGTCAGGACTTTCCAAAGGCATCTGTGTGATTTGGCTGCCGTATTTTCAGAGTTCCATAAAGAAACAAACAAATGCAAACTTCATAAAGTGATTTATAGTAACTTTCAAAGTGTTGTTCATATATCCTTCCCTGGTAGTAGCCAGGCAAGTTTTCACCACCAATTCTGAACTTTGTAAGTCCTTACTGCTACTCTGGGCTCTGTAACACAGTTCACGTAGACTGCCAGAGCCATTGCAGCTCCACCTCCATCTCCCCTGATTTTGATGTACCAGCTGCAATAATATTTCAAGTCAATCCCTGATTAGTTATGGGAAGGTCAGCTATTTCTGACTGGCCTCGCCCAGACAGAGAAACAGAATGAAGCTCTGCCATCAGTGTCCTAAAATAGATGGCCCTTTTCATCTGTCAGTCTTGAGTCAGCCACATGGAACACAAATTAGGAGACACAAATTAGCTCACAGGGCATTGGGAAACACAGGGAGAAAGTCAAGCAAGGAGGAGTTTCTTCAGACATGAGCTGTATTCTCCAAACTTTCTAGTCACTCGCACAATAATTTTCTTTAGTTTACTATTTCTTCTTAAGTAATTTTAAAAAATACTTGCTTTTTTTTAAGATAACTTTGATAATGAAACTGAGTGTAGGAATATTTTTTGGAGGTTTCTTTGCAGCTCTAGGGGTTTTGCTTTTTTTGGTGGCGTTTGGAACTGATTATTGGCTTCTTGCTACAGAAATAGGAAAATGTTCAAAAGCACCTGAGGATGTTGGGGTTAGTATGGATTTTTATTTATAATGGGAATTATATATTGGTTGTTTCATGGGTGTATTTATTTTGTAAAAAAATTACTTCTGTAGGAACTTTTGATCATGTTCATTTTGACCTTCTGGAGGTCTGCTGCTTCAAAATAGGGCTACTTCAAAACCGTTTTTAAGCAGTTATTATCAACTCCAAAAATAATTTGTCTTTTGTGATACTACTTTTGTGATATAATAGTCTTTCAAAGGAACTGTAACTGTATAGATATACTATAGCTAACCTATATTCTGACAGTCTACAGTTTATTGTGATGGTGTTATTTTTTACTTAAACATTTAATTTCACGTGAACTTGATTTTTTCAGGTAGCTGAAAAAGGGTATGATAATAGCTTTTTATTTATTTATTTATTTTTGTTTTTTATTTCCATAGGGAGAGAAGGCCACTTTCCATCATGAAGGTTTCTTCTGGAGATGCTGGTTTAGTGGAAAAGTAGGAGAACATAACTCCAGCATGTGGAAGTTCTGGTACAGTAAGTAACTCTTTTCCTTTGTTGTTATCTACCGTAGCTTGATTTCAAAGCTGTTTTTTTTTTTTCTGTTGTTGTTGTTCTTGATATTTTTTTTTGAGTGATTGTGAATCACTCAGTTTCATTTGGCTTCTTTGTTTCTTCAGCAGTCTTTAAATAAATTCAAAAGTGACAAACACTTTTGTAATTTGTACTAAAGGAATCCCCAGGACAAAAACATACATGTTTAAATATCAGTCTATTCTTGAAGTGTTATGTTACTCTTCTCCTTTGTTACTCTTCTCCTATGAAGACAGGCTGAGAGAGCTGGGGCTGTTCAGCCTGAAGAAGAGAAGGCTCAAGTATGACCTTATTGCAGCATTTCGGTACCTAAAGGACACTTGTAGAAAAGATGGAGAACAACTTTTTGCTCAGGCGGACAATGACAGGGCATGGGGGAATGGTTTTAAACTAAAAGAGGGGAGATTTAGATTAGATGTTAGGAGGAAATTCTTCCCTCAGAGGGTGGTGAGGCCCTGGCACAGGCTGCCCAGAGAAGCTGTGGATGCCTCATCCCTGGAGGTGTTCCAGGCTGGGCAGGATGGGACTTTGAGCAACCTGGTCTAGCAGAAGGTGTCCCTACCAATGGCAAGGGGTCTGGAACTGGGTGATCTTTAAGGTCCCTTCCAACCCAAACTGCTCTGTGATTCTAGGATATAGTTCTATGTTATACCTGACCTGTTAAGTCTGAGTCCATTCTTATCAGGACAGTCTTTTGCTTTGTGTTGTTAACAGATTGTTTATGTCTGTAACATTGGAAAAAGAGCCTTGTGGTTAGGATGGTCTGTGAGTTTTTGCCTGCACTATTTCTCCAGCTAGTTCTACGAGTAGCTTAAGGAGGACATGAGCAATTCCATGGTGAGAATAGTGTCGTACACATCCTCTCCAGAAAAATCCCTCTTCTATTTGCGTGGATGACCTGTTTTCTTTCACTACATGCCAGGATTCTGGAAGATAGTGAGTTTTTTGCCAGCACATTTTCCAGTGAAGAAGAAACTGAGCAAAACTTCTACTGTGTTTGACCCTACTCGTGATATACAGAGCTCCCTCTCCTTATCGCAAGATTTCCACAATTCTTGTGAAAAGCAGGTGCCATCATACCATTTTGACTTCAATATCCATATTTTTCTAAATATGTTGCTTGGTCTTAGGTGGCAAATGTAATATTCACTGTAATTTCCCCTTGTTCTTTATCTGGATAATTCTGCAGTCAGGAATATGAAATCTGAATGTGATTTAAACTATAGAAAGCCTTTATCCTTTGCAAAGAAGAAGGTCACCACCATCACCTTTTTACAGGCATTTAATAAAAAGGGTGAAATAACACTTCTCTGGAGATATTGATTCCATAGAATGAACTCATAGTTGTTGAGACTGTAAAATTTCTGAAGATGCTCGGTATTTGTCATTATCTTTTCACAAGAGAAAAATTAATTTCCTGTTTTTGTTGTTGTTTTATTTGCTCGTTTGTTTGTTTTGGTGGGATATGCAGTAATGAGACAGAAATAATTAACCTTCACAAGAGAAAAGAACATATTCATATAAAAGCATACATAGGCATTGCATATAAATTGCAGTGTACCAGATCCTGCTCTCAAGAGAGGCTTCTTTACTGTTCCCGTAGTACAAATCTGAGCTGCCATTTAAGGAATATCCTTGGCTGGATATCAAGGCTGGTATCTCTTACCAACGCAAAATCCACTGTAGGGCTACTGCCTGGGAAGGAACCTGGAATCTTGACCTATGAAACTCAGTTTACCTATTTGAAAAACAGGCATAAAATATTTTATTTCTAAGGCATGATAATATTAATCTTTTTCTCTCTTTTTCTTTTAGCCAACCAGTCACCTTCTAAGAACTGTACACATGCTTACCTCTCACCATTTCCTCATATCCGAGATGAACACAACTCAACCTCCTATGACTCTGCAGTCAGTAAGTAATTTTTTGGCTGCAAATGGATACAATGCCTATAGTTTCAAGAAAACAATTTGGATGCTTCAGTACAAAACAGCATTATCACTCCAAACAGTTTAATTTATAGAGTTTTGGTGTTTCATACTTCTCATACTTTTACAACATGCATATTTAAGACACTATTTAGCAAAGCACTTAAATGAATGCGTAGCTTTAAGTATGATGGCAGAATGGAAATCATTTCTAAAAACAGAAACATTTCTTTTTAGTGCTTTATTTTTTTTTTTTTTCCTACAGAAAAAGTGTCTTCCTTGGGCTGAATGCATTAAACAAATACTCCTCATATATCCCAATTAAACTGTTTCTTGTTAAATAAATAACCACATGTGGAATTATATTGTATTTTTACTTTATGAGAAGGGAAAAGAGGGGCCTTGATACTGTCTAAGTTTATTCAACTAACTCAGATATACTGCACCAAGTGCTGGAGGTGCCAGCTTCTCTCCACTGACACTATAGGAAGCTGCAGCACTAAAATTACCCTGAACAGTGCGTGCCATACATGAATAATGTAGACCAAGAGTGTGGCAATGTGCAATCTTGTTTTGTAAATTAAGTTCTTTTTGAAAAAATATATATGTTCTATAATATTTCAAAATACTTGATATCTTAAACTGAGATATTAACACCGAGAAACTATAGTGTAGTAACAGACATACATATGTATAGGTAAAATACACAGAATCGAAAACCTTATACTTGAATAATGCCTGGAAAGCTCTGTTTTTACTACTCCACTTAAAAAATTGGTCACATTTCATCAGATCAAGGGCTTTATGCAAATGTATTTGAAAATATTGCTTCTGATGCCTATTTCATATGACTTTTTAAATAACCTGTGATATGTGGATGCTGCATGTCTCTGAGCCTGCTGACTTAATGACTTAAGTGATCCCTGAAGCTGTAATTATACCTTTGCTGACTTTGAAGTGTCTTCAGAATCCATGTTTTATGCTACAGACATGAAAAAGAAGTTGGACTGGTAACAGTTCTGTTAATCTTCAGAAATTATGAACTGTTTGTCCAGGAAGAATTCATACCTCATCCTTCAGAGTCAGAGATCTAATCTGTAACTTCGAAGCACATCTAGAACAGTTTATCTTTCCATTTGAAAGTGACAAGTCATCTGCTCCTAATAATCTAGACAGAGTTTGTATTCCACCATTCACTCATACATTCACAAAAGATCTTCAAATCATATTGCATGATTACACAGAAATGGACAAACAAAGAATAAAGAAAGGAGAAGGAATATCATCAAAAGTTTAATTAATTTCAGTTAATGTTTGCCAAAAGAACCACTGCTCAAATATAATTTTCCTATCTATATTTTATATTACAAGATTAAAAATAGACAGAACTGTACTATAGATGCTGGCCCAGGTAGAGTATATTCAGAGCCATTCCTGCTGTATAAATAGATACAGTTGGATTGCTTTGGAGCTCATTAAAACCGGAGAAGTTTTTTGTTTTTTTTTAATGCCACCAGTTCATTTTCAGCATCTAGAGCAGGTATACTTGTTCAAGAATCTTCCACAACTTATTATTAAGAAGGTTATATCATCATCTCTTCTGTTAGTTCAAAATTCATTCCTCTTCTATTGTACTTTGACAGTCCTGCCTGTGATATTTGGCAAACAGGCTTTTAAAACCTCACTGAATCTGCATTTACTAAATTAAGAAATACTAGAAAGTTGTTTTCTTTGATTCACAGTGGAGGAAATGCTTCTCTGAATTAGTCAGTGGAGAAAGCCCTCCATCTGATTTCATGCAAAAAAAAAATTATATATATATTTTGTCAGCTATTTGTACATCCACTTGGCTGTATCTAATACTTTCTGTCAACAAAACATAGAACAAAAGGGCACTACTGAAAGATTAGGGTTCTTGTTCCTTTTTTTGCTTCTGCTACTGTATCGTGATACAATATTTCCTTTTTCATGTCTTATAGTCTTCTCAAAACATTCACTTTGGGGGATAAAAAAAAAAATCCACCACTCTTGGTCTTTTCAGAAAGATTTTTCACCAAGTTTTTCGTGAGACCCCCAAGTCTTATTTTAATTAGGAATGGATAAGAAATATTATGTCATCTGAAAAATAGTTTGTTGAAAAATAAACAGTTGAATAAAAAGCTTTAAACTTCATTAGAGAAATCAAGTGTATATGCACAACACAATTTTCTAAAAATCTCTAGCTTCATGTTAACAGAATTGTTACTTTCTGAACAAGCAAAGGCATGCACCTTCTTTTACGGACAGTTCGGCTTAAGAGAATATGAGAACTTGTCAGAGCGGATTGGATTTAATTACAGACACTAGTGAAAATACAACTGTGGTTTGTAGTTGGAGTGCCATGTTACCATCCAGTTAGGATAGCTCAGGCAAAAATCAGTTTCCTGAGGACTACAAAATCTCTGATGATTTTTGAGTGGAGTGACTGAACCAAGTCCTCTGTTGACATAACTCCTTTGGCTTTAGTATCAGTAAGAATTTGCTTCAGAGTTTTTCTGGGCCATGGCCATAATTCAAAAAAGGCTTGATCTATCCTTTATTTATATTTTTTCATGTGTTGGTTTTAAGGTGTTTGATAGTTCCCAAAAACCTCAAAGTCTGAAGACCTTGAAGTTTATTAGTGTGTTAGTATGCTTTACACAAAAGGCCTGGTTCATCCTCCTGTGGAAACCTAGACTATGAGTTCTTGCTGTGAAGAGTTGTAGCCTTAGATGGAAATGTGAAGACAGAAAAGCCTACAGTAGTGCTTACACTGGGGATTCAAATGCATGTTTTATTGTCTCAGATTTCCTTTCATCATTACTGTCAGATACATGATCAGCTTGGAAGGGTGAGATAGTACTGTTTTGAAATTGCAGCTTTCTGTATCTTAATCACAAGTATTATGGCTTTGTTCATTCATTGGTTTTGTTAAGCATCTTGGTGGATCACCTACCTGCAGTGTAAAGTGCAGTCTACAGCTGTGCTAGCCATCATTTATAGTTATGCACTTAAATAATTTTGCAGGCCATGTCATTTATCTTAACCTGAAATAGACATCTAAATGAAGTCAGGGAAGCCTGACTCTAGTGACTTTCTGTGATGTTACAATGTTTTATAGTGACAGCTATTACAATGTGCAGCTATTAAGAGGACAGACAGCACCTCATTGTGTCACCAGCAGATTCATTTATATGATGATTCACAAACATATGTGCAACAGACTACAAGCTAGGTATAATAATTAAAAAAAAAATAGCCCATACAGTAAAAGTACCAGAAGAGTGACCTTTTATTTATTTTATTCTAAATATTTTATTCTAAAATAAGCATACTTACATATACATTTTTATAATTATAATTATATTAAATAATAATTCATTGCAAGCTAGATTAATTCATGGTATCGCATCACATTACTTAACATTGATATTCAAGGGCTATCATACTTTTATAAAACTCTTTTACTGTACAAAGTCCTTACTCATACAAATAGTCCCATATTGCAACAGTGAGATAATTCCTAAGAAAAAGAAGTATAGGATCTATCACTTAGTCAAGTCATCAATTAAAAAAAAAAAAAAAGTTTATTTGGAAATATGCAGTAGTTTCTTAACTGTTGTAAATTGCCCCAGAACCTTTTGAGGTTAAATTGGAAGCAATTTAATGGGGCTGCACTGACACATCAGTTTAATACTCTGATTTGTAGCTGCTAGTACTTTTTTTCCTGACCATTTGTATCTTATTTTGTCCAGTACTGGGCACATTGCCAACATTTGAAGTAGTGCCTAATATAATGTGGAATACAGAATGTTTATAGGACTGAAGAGAAGTTCTGGTTCAGCAACTGTTACATCTAAATTGGTGTGATCAAATTTATTGGCAGGTTTGTTGCTGGGCTGAAATTAACCTAAAGTAATCTAGGAAATATCAGCAACGAAATCTGAAAATAATAACTGTATAGTGTGATGCTAGAATTAGCCTATTTTTAGGGCAAAAAATGCTGTTATGTAATACGGTCACATAATTGCCCATGAGAGGTTGTAATACAGTACATTTACTAAGGGAGAAATCCCCAGCCACTAAGCAGTGATAAAGCAAGAAGTATTTAAAAAAGCAATGTATTCATAATGTGAATATTGTATTTATTTTACTGTTAAGGTTATTTGAAAAAAAAAAAAGATTATTACTACTAAGGGATAATAAAGGTTACTGAGTGAAACTGATAAAAGTTTTGCAAGGTTTATTGTGTTGCTAGATGTGTCTCAGGTGCTGCTGCTGAGAGCTGTGATCACATTTGCAGTTGTTTATCTGCAGAGAAGATACTTCAGATATAGTACAGTTCAGGCACTTTACCTTTCATCATATTTTATATTGGGAGTGACATTTTGATACCTCTTGTCAAAATCATTTTGATATCACTTACATTAAATAGAGAGGTAAAAAAGATATTCTGAAATGCACTATTTAGCCAAATCACAGGAAAGGTTCACTTTAGGACCTGAGTTTGTGGGTGAAAATTCACGACAACTTTTCCAAGTCATTTTAATGATTCTTTGTAATGTTTATGAATCACTGTACTCACACACGCTTCAAAAACATTTTCAGCTTTGTAGGACTTAATAATTCTTGTTCGATATTAAGTGATTTTTTTTTGTTGGTGGTGGTGGGGTTTTTTTGTTTGTTTTTGTAGGCCATAGGAAATGTATGAGCCAAGTCTTTTACATGGCTAAGATTTTGAAGGACTTGAAGTTGGCAAGGGCAATAAAATATGTGGTGTGGTTTCATGAGTTTGGTGTTAACATCTCTAGTTTTAGATGGGTGTTACATTGTATCCTTAGCTAACCTGTTCCTGAATAGCCCATTATGGAGGTTTTGAGGTGTGCGTTGCTACTACATAAAAAGTGTGTCTTTTAGGTGACATAATTGTGTAACCGTGTCAAATATATTATTACTTATTTTCCATATCATGCACCAGTAACATCTTAAAACATGAAACTCTGGTGTCAGTTTCTAAACAGGTTTGGGATCTACTATACAAGAAAATGGGGCTTTCGGTACTTTTCAGCGACTTATTCAAAATTCAGTCCCTTACTTAAAATGTGATACTTCAGCTACTTTTCAAATGATGCAGAAGTCTCCAGAGGAATCTAAGTTAGTTAGTTAATCTAAGTTTCTCTTTTGGGAGAAAAGCAGGTGGAAAGGCAAAATCACAGGTCACGCAATTTGAAAGGAATATAATTCAGCTGCAATATTCTCATGGTATATAGACTGAGTGGTGCAGAGCTCAAAGACAAGCATTCTGGCTGTACTCCTGTTTTTCTTCTAAGTACTATTTTATTTTTAGGCCTGCCTGTCACTACCAAAACAAATGTTGTACCCTGATGAAGGGACGGCTTACCAAGACAAGTTACAGAACCCTCTGTTTAGCACTCTTGCAACATAGAGCAATGATATCTAAGGTTAACACTGCAGATAGGTTTACCTCAGACTCTGCAGTAGTGCTTGTACTTTATTTCTTCCACTGCAGGAAATACTTGGAATAACGCAAGTACTTGAGGTAGCTAATTCTGACATATCTGTGAGGTTCATTTACTTAGCGCCTGCTGACTTTGAAGAGGCAAGGGTGTTCCTTGTTTGGACCAGAACATCTTATGAACTTGCTTCAGTGGGACTTGAAATGGTGCAAACTTCTCTTAACATCTTGTGTACATACACTGAACCACAGTTGAAACAGACTGCTTGGATCACAGTGTCATCCCTTTTCATGGGTTATAAAGAAGCATAATTCAAAGCAGCATCTTCTGTTGTTTTTTATCTGTCAAAGTTCTCCTCAATCCTAGAGCAGCAGAGTCTTTGACTTAAGAATTTCATCCTTAGGTAGGTTTATTTCAACCACCTCTCTTGTGTTCATCTGTTGATGCCAGCTAAGCTAGTGACTGCAATAGGGCTGCACTATAATTTTGAATGGTTAGCTCCACAGGAAGTGATCTTGCCCATCTAAACAGAGAAGGTAGGAGATGTGGTCTGGGTAAAAATGGTCTGAATATGAAATAAGTGAAGTCTTCTCTGTAGAAGAATGGTTGCATTTTAATTCCATTATTAAATAAAAAGTCTAGATGCTCTTAGGGTGTTTACTTGGACTTGTGCCACAAATGGCCTTAATGACTTCCTGTCTTGTAGATTAGAAGGGGTAAGCATTTGCGTGAAAAGTCACAAATTTGAGAGCACTGAAGGCTTTTTACCTGTCTTCTCTATTTTCTAATTGAAGTTTAATGATGGAGTTAGCTAGATAAACAAGTATTAGGATCATCAGAATATCTCCATGATTGTCTAGAGAAAATAATTATGTATAGAGGAATACAGTGGAAGCTTATTTCAGGTGATAGGTAAGTCAAATCAGTATTTCACATATAATGCATAAAACAGTTATGCTGTTGGAGCAGAGAAACAAATTTTCTCTTGTATAGTCACAGAGAGGTTTAAACAGATTTTCATCAGGTACATTTGTACTCCATTTATGTTTAGTTTTCAGGAATACTTGAGGAAATCAAGCTTTTCTGGTAAAAGTTCACTAAAAGCCATCTTCAAAGTTCCTGTATAAAGAATATATAATGAAGCTGCACACTAATTTCATAATGCTGGAGAAGCTTGTGTCCTCATCCATTCAGAAAATAGATACACTGCTATATAATTTCAGTGACTGACCATAATGATATTGAAGTAAGTTTTTTCAAGGTCCATTTTGGCCAATGTGTCCTATTATGTAGCATGACTTTGAAGTACCTTGGGCCATCCATGTAAAGGAGTTGGGTGGTTATAGGCTGATTTAGCAGTATTAGGTTTTAAATGAGGAAGTAATGTCCCATGGACTTGGGGACTGCGATGAAGCTTAGCAAAGTAGACCCATGAGTAAAATAATATGAAATTGCTTCAAATACCCAAGACCGAAGGACTTGAGAGATTTACCTTTCTAGGTCTCCATTCACTGTCCATTTGCATTAAGTGAATCATTTAACAATGTGTTTAACTTTAAACAGGTGCCTCAATCCCGTAAGAATTAGAGTACTTAAAGCAGAACACACAACTGATTTGCTGAACCACAGCCTTATCTTTTACCTACTATTTTCATATTTATTTGTTTATGTGGAAGGAAACCTTGTATTGGATATGAACCAAAACACAGTTTTAGCCCTTCTGCCAACTACTTTCAGACACATTCATCTTCCCTGTGCCCAAATCTGCTGATCATTGTGGCAGAAAATTATGTCTGTGAATCTTTGCCTGGATTAAAAAGGTTGTTATTTAAAAAGTGTGTCTAATGTGATGTGGTGAATGTGATCTAGCTAATACATTTACAGGGCTGAGGTAGGCAAGATGATGTGTACTTTAACATGAGTTAAGCTGGTCAAGTTGAAAACCATAAATTTTTGAAACACATTAGTAGGAAACACAAACTGATAATGTCTAGTGCACCTTCAGTCTTTAGATGAGAGCAAACCAGAATTATTCCAGAATAGCTGGCTTTCGCAGCCTGAATGGATTTGAAACTTTCAGGAGTTGAACCAGTATAATAGTTGCTTAGCTGTGTTTTGCTATAACAGTAAGTAGGTGCTGTCAAATGATAAGTGGCAGTTTCTTTTGTGACTCACTTTTTCTGACATGCCAGCTGGCTTATATGCTTTCTCTCAGTTGGGTGGAAATGTTTTTCACTGACTGAATTGTCAGTGCTTCAAGATTTTCAGATCTGACGATGGAGATCTTTGCAACTCATAATTTTACTAATGGGTTGTGTTAATGTACCAATTTTTAAATTCATGGGAGAAATTTATGTCACTCTTGTAGCATTTGTAAAATGATGACTTTGTTAAATGGATGTGCAATTAACCAGCTAAAAAATAATTGTTAGAAAGACTCTTTTGGCCAGAGTATGTCACAAAACTCTCGGCTCATTTATCACCAGCTGCATCCATTAATTCAGCACTGTTTGGCACTGTCTAACAGGGACTTCTGAAACATCACATTTTAAATTTAATAAAATACAGAGAGCATTAGAGCAGGAATAGGCTGGTTTTAAAAAATGTTTTTCAGTTTACATTTTTGAGTTGCACTTCTTTCCTGCTTAAATTTCCTTGTATTGAATATGACTATATGTAAGGAGAATTATCCACTAGTCAATTATAGAGAACTTAAAGATTGCTTTTGGTGAGAGGTTCTGACCACTAACAATGTCAAAATGTTAGAATTCTCTGCTTCTCCCAGTCAATTTTGGTAAAAAAATAATCCAGTCAGTCCAGTCATTTACTCCAAAATATCATTGCTACAGCTTTGGTGCACCATTTTCTAAAGTGCATAAATTTGCTATGTTGCAAGTCACTGTCTAAATATTAAGCATATGGATTTCATTCATGGTAACTTACATCTTATTTTCCATGATCGTTGGTGTCCTGGTTCCAGTTAGGACAGAGTTAAGTAGCTCATAGTAGCTGGTAGGGTGCTATGTTTTGGATTAGGATGAGAAGAGCGCTGATAACATGCTGATGTTTTAATTGTTGCAGAGCAGTGTTTACACCAGGCCAAGGACTTTTCGGCTTCTTGCTCTGTCCTGCCAGCGAGCAGGCTGGGGGTGCAGCAGGAGCTGGGAGGGGACAGACCCAGGACAGCTGACCCAAACTGGCCAAAGGGGTATTCCATACCATCTGACGTCATGCTAAACAATATATAGGGGTGGCTGGCCGGGGTGGGGGGGCGGCTGCTCGGGAATAGGCTGGGCATCGGTCAGCGGGTGGTGAGCAATTGCATTGTGCATCACTTGTTTCTTACACATTATTATTGTTAATACTATTACCATTATCACTATTATTATTATTATTGTTATTATTATTTTCCTGTCTTAATAAACTGTCTTTATCTCAACTCACAGGCTTCACTTTCCCGTTTCTCTCCCCCATCCCAGAGAGGGAGGGGGGAGGGTGAGCGAACGGCTGTGTGGTGTTTAGCTGCCAGCCGGGTTAAACCACAACAGTTGGATAAGAACTGTGGTCCAAACCTACTTTGATCCACATGATATATAATGTGCATACACAATGGAATGAATGTTTGGTTTGTTAATAAGGAAAGTGAAAAGAGAAGAGGAAAGGAAAAAGTTTTGTTAGCCAAATATGTCACTTGTTTAAGTTCTAAAAAGTGTTGTGTGCTTTTTTCCTTCTTCCCTTTCTGCAGTTTATCGAGGTTTCTGGACAGTTCTTATGCTCCTGGGAGTGCTCACTATTGTGGTGGCTAGTTTCTTCATCATCTGTGCAGCTCCTTTTGCCAGCCACGTTCTGTACAAAGCAGGAGGAGGCTTTTACATCATTGCTGGTGGGTATACTGTTTGCTCAGTCAATTAAAGCTGTTAGAATAGAAAAGATACAAGGTATTTCACCCCATTTTCTGTGACAAAAAAAAATAAATTATATTAATCATGGGTAAAAGAAAGAAAAAGTGCATGCCTCTGTCCTTTGGCTTTTGGAGCGCCTGCCTTGGCGACAATTCTTTCCACAGTTATATAGTCATGAAGCCATTCAAAAAGCTACCATTTGATTAAGATAGAAACAACAACAAAAAAAAGTCTAGGACCATTCATGGAATCACTTTGCAATTTCAAACTAATTATTTAGCAGGAAAAGGAATGCATATTTAGGGATGCTGCCTTGAAGGACTCTCAAGGGCTTTAGCTAAGAAGAGTTTTTTTAATCAGTGGCACAAAAGCAATGAAGATGGTAATGGTAGACTCTAAAGAAGTTGCAAGACACAGCACATTCACATGACAAGAATAGGAGACATTTTTTGTATGTGATTGGAACGCACAAAATAGTTGTCAAATATGAGTAAGTGGAAGCTCTAAACCTCTGTGAATGAAACATAGTTAATAACTGAATTACCTCTTTCCTCATAACCCACATCCTCATTCACGTTGGAAAAGACCACCAAGATCATCTAGTCCAACATTTAACCTACTACTGACAAGTTCACCACTAAATCATGCTACTAAGTTCTATGCGTTTCTTGAAGACCTCCAGGGATGGTGACTCAACCACTTCCCTGGGTAGCATATTTCAGTGCTACACAACCCCTTCAGTAAAGAAATTTCTCCTGATAGATATCCAACCTAAACCTGCCCTGGTGCAACTTGATGCCATTTTCCCTCACTTTATCACTTTGCGCTTGGGAGAAGAGCCCGATCCCCACCTTACTATCACCTCCTTTGAGGTAATTGTACAGTACAATAAGGTCTCTCCTAAGCTTTCTTTTCTCTAAGCTAGACAACCCCAGCTGCCTCAGCCGCTCCTCATAAGACTTGTTCTCTAGACCCTTCACCAGCTTCATTGCCCTAACGGCTGGATATGAGTTATATATATTCTAATATGTAGGATGCATCCTTCCAGGATTCAGCTGATTTGACCAGCTTTCTGGGACACTTCTCTGTTAATCTTGAAGAGTCTGGGAAGATGTGTAAGATAACAGTTGTGTAGGATGTAAATGATAATATGCGCTCAATCACCATTCTAAACTGTATACAGCCTTGTGAGAGTCAGTTCTAAGAGCAGCATTGTGCTATGGAGCAGAGCACCCATGCCAGAATCAAAAGGCCCAGGCACTCTTTCTCCTTCTATTATTGATCTGCTGATCTTGCTTATCCACTTTACCTTGGAACTCTGCATACACAGACTAATAATGATCATAATTTACTTGTAAAGGACCTTCAGTGAAGTGTGGGAAGTATTTTATATTATTGTTGGAAAAACTCCTGAATACTTGCATTTGCTCCATTGAGGATTACTCCTCCCCAGTTTTAAAAGACATGAAAAAAGTATTCATAATCCGTTGGAAATTCTAAGGTTTTTCTGGTACTGAGTTGCAGATTAAAAGCCCATGTAAGTCATGCTCTTTTCCTGCATTTGTAATCTGTAAAAATCTCTGCTGTCTCTAGAAAGTGGCAGAAACTGTTTGGGAGGAAATGGGAAAGCACCAGGAACTAGCAGGGAGACCTCTGAAGTAAAGTGTGTTTTTTCCACTATGGGTCACTTCATCCACCCTAATTTAGGCAAGTGAAGGTTAGATCCCCAAGTCTGGGTTAGTCACCCTTGGCTTCCCTAAGAGGCCTGCTGGAAGCAATAACATTAATTAACAGTCAAAATGTTAGGTAAGAAGTCCCCAGCTGGCAATTCATTTCATCTTGAAGGAGGGGCTTAAGATGGCTCACATGAATGCTCTATAGAATCATAGAAACATCTAGATTGGAAAAGACCTTCAATATCACCAACTATCAATCTGACCTACTGAGTCCCATCACTAAACCATGTCCCTTAGTGCCACATCCATGTGTTTCTTATACACCTCCAGGGATGTGGACTCCACCACTTATCTGGGCAGCCTGTTCCTATATTTGACAACTCCCTCTGTGAAGAAATTCTTCCTAGTGTCCAATACTTCCCCTGGCACAACTTATGTCACGTAAGAAATGACATACCTCTGTGCCTGGCAAGATTATGGAAAAGATCCTCCTGGAAGCAATGTCAAGACACATGCAAAACAAAGAGGTGATCCAAGACAGCCATCATGGCTTCACCAAGGACAAATAGTGCCTGACCAGTCTGGTGGCTTTCTATGATGGAGTGACTGCATCAGTTGACAAGGGAAGACCGATCAATGTCATCTACCTGGACTTCTGCAAGTTCTTTGACACGGTCCCACATGACATCCTGATCTCCAAATTGGAGAGAGATGAATTTGATGGGTGGACCATTCAATGGATAAGGAATAGGCTTGACAGTCACACTCAAAGAGTGGTGGTCAATGGATCTATGTCCAAGTGGAGGCTGGTGACAAGTGGTGTACCTCAGGGGTCTGTCCTGAGACCAGTACAGTTATAGAACAGAATCATAGAATATCCCGAGTTGGAAGGGACCCACAAGGATCATCAAATCCAACTCCTGCCTCCACACAGGTCTACCCAAAAATTCTAAGAGCATAGTCCAAATGCTTCTTAAACTCCGACAGGCTTGGTGCTGTGAGTACGTCCCTGGGGAGTGTGTTCTAGTGCGCGACCACCCTCTCAGAGAAGAATCTTTTCTGATATCCAGCCCGAACCTTCCCTGTCACAGCTTGACACCATTCCCTCAGGTCCTGTCGCTGGTCACTAAAGAGAACAGATTGGTGCCTACCCCTTCATTCCCCTCCGTGAGGAATCTGTAGACTGTGATAAGGTCTCCCCTCAGCCTCCTCTTTTCCAGGCTGAACAGACCAAGTGACCTCAGCCGCTCCTCCTATGTCTTCCCCTCCAGGCCCTTCACCATCTTTGTAGCTCTGTTTAATATCTTCATCAACAACACAGATAGTGTGATCGAGTGCACCCTCAGTAAACTTGCAAATGACAACAAGCTGAGTGGTGCAGTTGATACAACAGAAGGAAGGGATGCCATCCAAATGGACCTGGACAGGCTTGAGAAGTGGGTCCACATGAACCTAATGAGGTTCAACAAGTCCAACTGCAAGGTGCTGCAGCTGGGTCGGGGCAATCCCGGACATGAGTACAGACTAGGAGAAGTAATTGAGACCAGCCCTGTAGAGAAGGACCTGGGGGTCCTGGCGGATGAAAGGCTTGACATGAGTTGGCAGTACACACTTGCAGCCCAGAAGGAAAACTGGGCTGCGTCACCAGAGGAGCGGCCAGCAAGGAGAGGGAGGTGATTGTCCCTCTCTACTCAGCCCTTGTGAGGCCCCACTTGGAGTACTGCGTCCAGGTCTGGAGCCCCCAACACAAGAAGGATGTGGAGCTGTTAGAACGGGTCCAGAGGAGGGCCACAAAGATGATCAAGGGGCTGGAGCACCTCTCCTTCAAAGACAGGCTGAGAGAGCTGGGGCTGTTCAGCTTACAGAAGAGAAGGCTCCGGGGTGACCTCATTGCAACTTTTCAGTACTTGATGGGGATTTATAAAAAAAAATGGAGAGCAACTCTTTGCTCAGTCAGATATTGACAGGATGAGGGGGAATGGTTTTAAACTAAAAGAGGGGAGATTTAGATTGGAGGTTAGGAGGAAATTTTTCACTCAGAGGGTGGTGAGGCACTGGAACAGGTTACCCAGAGAGGCTGTGGATGTCCCATCCCTGGAGGTGTTCAAGACCAGGTTAGATGAGGCCCTGAGCAACCTGATCTAGTGGGTGGTGTCCCTGCCTGTGGCAGGGGGTTGGAACTAGGTGATCCTTGAGGTCCCTTCCAACCCAAACCATTCTGTGATTCTATGACTGAAGGTCTCTCTACCAGCACCACTAGTCCCCATGTGGATGAACTGAAAGAGTTCCCCTCACATCCGATAAAGAATGGAGATTCTCCTTAATCTTTTGCTGTTGATATATTTATAAAAGCATTTTATTGTCCTTTACTGCGCTAGCCAAACTGAATTCCAGCTGTGCTTTGGCCCTTCTAATTTTCTCCCACAACTTGACATTTAGGAGAGCATCTATACCTCTCTTTCCTTTACTGAGGGAATCTGGACTATTTTTAGATTCTTGAAGTTAAGTCATTGTTATTAACCCTGTATATGACCTTGGGCCTGTCTCTTTGCCCCTCTCACCCTTTGAACCTATATAGCAGATGTTCTTCAAGGGAAATCCTGACTTTTACTAAGCATATACTTAGTATCTTTCAGCTTCAGCACTGTTCTCAACCACAACTTCAGAGCAGGGCTGTGTTATTTTATATGTTACCATTTTTGTTGTTGAAAATGAAGGATATTTAGAAAAATCCTGCTGTGATTTCTCAAAAGGAAGTGGTTGTAACAGAATACTGGACCCTGCAGCCAGTAGGCTAGCACAAGACACTTTGGCTTGGTTGTGGGGACAGAGTTCCTGACTGAGGATCTATCATCAGGAACTATTCTGACTGAGGAACTGCATCTACTCCCAATCACACCAGTAGAGCTGAGCTGCTCAAGGAAGGTACTTACTGTAAATATCATCATGCCGTTCAACACTTCAGATCACTCACAAAACCAAAACCAGAAGCTCTTCTCACAAGTCAGTGTACCCACACAGCCCATGTGTCCATGCTATCTCACTGCCAAGGTGCAAGTGGCAGTTATACTAGGGAGAATATTAGGCTTCTGAGAAAGAAGTCAGTCACCATAGTTTTTCTGTAGAAGTCTGAAAGCAGAAGATAGGAAGATCAGTCATTTTCCTACTTTTGTACTTTAAAGAAGAATGCTAGATGAATCAATTTTAATACCCACTATTGGATTGTATTGTTTTGCAACCTTAAGTGACAAACTAGGTAGCAGTTAAAAACTTTGCCTCAAATGAAGAAAAAGCTTGTAGTATAATCTGTTGTCCTATCTTAGGGTTCAGAAAGCAGGTGAAGAGGTTATTGTAAATGAGATTCAAGTCAACTATTTAGCCATCCTAAAGGTGTGTTTTGTCTAAACCTGGACTTGTCCAAAGCATTTGAAACTGTCCTGCACAACATCCCTGTCTCTAAATTAGAAAGAGATGGATTTGGTGTTGTTCAGGACTAGGTTAGATGAAGCTCTGAGCAACCTGGTCTAGTGGGTGGCATCCCTGCCTATGGCAGGGGGGTTGGAATTAGATGATCTTTAAGGTTCCTTCCAACCCAAGCCATTCTACGATTCTATGACTGAAGGTCTTTCTGCCAGCACCACTAGTCCCCATGTGGATGAACTGGAAGAGGTTATACTCCAAGGGCCAAGGGAGCCTCAGCAGGTTCTCCAGAGCATCCCAGATCTGAGCCCCAGAAAATCAGCAAATGTGCCTAAAAGAGCAATTCTGATGTCTGGTCTGTGGCAGGGTCACACACCTGCCTTTTGCTCATCCCAATATTTAAGAAAGATTGGACTAACTGATCTTAGAGGTCTTTTCCAACCTGAATGATATTATGATTCTGTGATTCTAAAGGCTTCAAGCTTCTCCTCTTGAGTGGTGCCTCTGAAGTACTACAAATGGAGAGGCAGACACAATTATTAGTATCTGTGGCAGCTTATTGACCAGCAATTTTCCGTATTAAGCTTTCAAGTTTCACCCAAGTTTACAGGTGAAACACGTGCTATGCCTGTGGGGAAAAAGTGCCTATCAGTTTAACAATACCACAGTCAATGAGTTGAGCAGTCTCTTTGCAAGCTCACCTCCATGTCTTCAGCCTCAGAGGACGGAACAAGAGCAGCTACAGTAGCGCAAACTGTAAGAAGCCCTATAATTTCTTCAAATGTCATAGGAAAAGAAGGGGAAACTGCCATAAAATAATCACTTAGGGCAACCTTCAATAAAATTCAGATTATCCCGGGCCTGTTCTTGCAAGATGTCTGGATGTTAGTTAAAACTTTCATTTTGTACTGATGTCAGGCAAGCAAGACCTCACGATGTGCACAGAGCATTACAGAATCACACCCTTGTGAAGACGCAAGATTAGAAATATGACTTCTGCTTCCTGCCAAAGGAGTGAAAAAGCTGATATTTTAATTCTAGCTCCTAGATGAGGACAAAATCTGTCTTCAGAGATGTGTGTGCCAACTACCATAACTCTAAAGTGGGATCCTCTGCAAATACTTTAGAGTTGAATGTAAACCATACTTTTTAAAGTAAAGGTCACAAGAGGCCAAGGTAGGTGGAAGTAACTATAATAAGGACAAGGACAGAAAAATGCAATTGAAAAAAATAGGTATACACAGACGTGCAAGTTTTCCTCAAGTGAGAGAAAGAGTTCTAAACTTTTAGGCAGAAGCAAAAAGCTCACATCATTCTTTCTAAGACCTTTTGTCTTCATGTCTGCATAGTAAAAGACTCGTGCCATAAACAGCCATTCACCATTGACAAGTGAAAGGCATTTCTACGTGGGAAGAATAAGTACTAAAGGCCAGCAAACTGCCTCTTGAATTCATAGACATTTCTAAAGGTTCTGTATTCTTTTTCCTCTGCAATATGCACAAGTATTTGTTTGAAAGAAATTCAAAAGAATAAATGCAAAAGACAGAAAAGAGTGACCTCAGAGAAGTCCATGTCTTATCACATTGCACAGAGCTGTGTATCAAACATGTGTGTTCTTAAAAAAATGCAAAATGGAAAAAAAAGAAAGAAAAAGGAGGAGGAGGGAAGTATTTATTTGTCTTAATCTCTCTCAGACATACTTCATGTTCTAGAAATAATTTCCCCCATCATTCCTGATTCATGCAACTGCTGTTTTATTTTATAGTCACTAAAAGGCAAGGGCAAATGGACATCCGCATGCTATGAAAAAGGTCTAAATGCTGAAAATGTAGAAATACATCATAGTATACATTGTTCCTAAAAATATCTGCTTCATGAAATTGTGGAGGTTTTTTTTTTTAATCTCAGTGATTTTGCCTGGAAGCTTGGCCATGGGAGTTCATGACATTCATGATAGATAGTAAGTACAAGAGTGCAGAAACAGATTTCCTTGAATAAATATATATTCATTTTAGCATATTCTCCTTCATAATGAATAGGGTTTCCTATTACAGTTATAATGGATGCTTTCTCAACTCTATTGCCGTGACTAATATTTTGAAGGAAAGAGACAAGCTGGTGAGGCAAACTTGTCGATGCAGAAGTAGGGTGGAATAGCAGTAGTTATATAAATAGAAGGATTCTCCCTGTTGCCTTCAACAAGCAGTACAAACTTTATTTAAGAAAATACTCTCCAGCAATAAAACGCCTAACTCTCATCTCTGCATTTACATGGTCATTGCCAATGTTTCTGAGTTACCAGTATTTCAGTGACTCTACTAGATTCTTCAGAATCAAGTCTAAATCTTGTGACTGGGGGTGATGTAAAGACATATTAATTTTTAACTTTTTGCAATAAATGATTTTTCTTCAAAAATACTCTATTATCTACACATAAACTGACGCAGGCAGAAAGAGGAGGCTCAGGGGGGATCTCATCAATGTGTATAAATACCTGAAGGGAGGGTGCAATGAAGACTGAGCCCAGATCTTCTCACTGGTGCCCAGTGGCAGGACAAGAGGTCACAAATAGAAACACAGGAAGTTCTGTCTAAACATAAGGAGACACTTCTTACTGTGAGGGTGACAGAGCCCTGGCACAGGTTGCCCAGCGAGGCTGTGGGGTCTCCTCCTTGGAGGCCTTCAAAAGCCACCTGGAGATGGGCCTGGGCAGCCTGCGCTGCGTGGCCCTGCTGGGGCAGGGCTTGGACCTGGTGGCCTCCAGAGGGCCTCAGCCATCCTGTGGTGCTGTGATTCTGTGATTTTGGAGTGTTTTGTTTTTTTTTTTAGGAGCTACTTTAAAACACTTAAGCAGACCACAATAGACAACTGTTTAGTAAAATTTTGTTATGTCTTCAATCAGATGACTTTACTTTGGTTTAAAGTATGCTCCAGTGAATGGTAATCCACCACCAAGTATATATAACAAAAACAGAATGTTGCAGTGTAGAAGTAGGATAGAAGTAGTGTAGATGTATGCACAAGGTAGCAGGATGGAGAGGCAGAAGACGGATAGATGTGTGTTTATTAGCAACTCTGCTTATGTTAAGCAAATTTGCCTTGGCTTTGAGGAGCAAAACTCCTTTGAAAGCCAGAACAAAACGTGAATACTTAGAACCTCTGAATATCAGATTTTTTTTTTTCTATGCTTCATTTTTCTTTCTACAAAACAGCTTTTGATCTACATTTTTGTAAACAGCATATAAAGTTCTGACTGTAAATTGACGTCCATTGCAGTTCATAATATGTAGTCCAAATTAATATCTTGTGGTCTGTAAAAAATAACTCGCATATTATATGCATCTGAATCTTACATGCTACCCAGTCCACTGAACAAAGTGTTCTGTTCTTGATACTGCTTTTCTTTCAAACCTTTCTTGAACAGCTAGCATCTCACTGTTTTATTAAAAAGAGACAATGCAAACAGGCATGAAGTTATATCCTCTGAAAAGAAACATAATTCTTTTAGACTCTAACAACCAGATAAATATTCAAGGCATAGTAACCATTCATTAAGCTCATAACTTGCCTTTGAATCGGGTGTTTTGATGCAATCAATGTTGATGCCAGGAGGAAAAACCCTTTAAGTCAAAGAGACTTGCACATGTGCTTAAATTTAAGCACAACCTGAAGTGCTTAATGGATAGGAAGGAACCAATGCCTCTGGCCCTAAACATCAAACATTTTCAGCAGATGCATTAGTGATAATAGAAGTATATGATCTGCTTCCCTGCTCTCACTACTGCTTCTAATGTACTCTAACATCTCAGGAAACAAGACCAAACAGACAAAACAGAAGGTCAGCGTGTGAAAAAATGTTTCTCTATTTTCCTTTTTCTCTATGTTACCATTTACAACATAGAGGAGACTCAGTATACTACCCTGTAAGTGCTTAACTCCCACGAAATCATAACTCTGTGAAAATTAGAAAAGATGGGCATTAACAAATGGAATCCTATTGGACCAGTGGGACTTGGCCAGTTTTTACTTAGTCTGATTCTGCTGCTCAGAACATTTCTTGAACACTCTGAACAGCATACCTACTAATTAGCCTCCATTAGCAGGTAGTCAGAACCCTTAAATACTCTTTTTAGTGCCTTAATTAACTAAGAAGGTTTACATGTTCTTCCTTCCTTTTTCTTCTGTTTTAAAGATGGACATTTATCTCTGCTTGACATACATTTCTTCAGCGAAATTTCCATACCCAAGAATTTGACAAAGGCCGAAGTTAGCAGCTTGCTGTGATATCACCTGATGGATTTTAACTTAGCTGGAGTTGTTTTACCACTCACAGAACTGGCTTGCTATTTTGCGCCTACATGGAGCTGGCTCTAGTTTAACTAACTAGACGTTGCTTCAGACTGCCTGAGGAGCAAGGGGTGCCCATTTTGAAATTAAAGCACCTCTGAAAGACTCCTGCTTTAATGCTTCTGACTAACTGGGCTGTTTAGCTTTGTGTCTGCCCGGGGTGCCTGCTGGAGGTCAAAAGCATTCCAGATGTGCAAGGCCTGGTTATACTTACCTGCTGATATAGTAAGGGAATATACACCACTACTTTCTGTAATTATTATTCTTCTGGATTAAGATTGCTCTATTGTAGAGAATAAAATAAATAGAAGACTTTGGACATTTCAAATTAAACAGTCACAGCCATCCGATGAGGTAAATTCCAATGTTCATATGGATTTTACCATGTTATCGATGTATCTTTCCAAATATTTGTGTTGGTTCTAATTTTTCCATGTTGCCTACATTATCTGTTATCATTATACCTTCTGTTACAGGAATCTTCTGCTCAATTTGACTTATATTTGGAGATTCTTCAATTTAATTTCTTATTTTGTTTATATCTGGCCCCGAGGTGATCCTTCTCTCTGATTGTTTCACCATCTGTGTGTTTAATACAATTGCAGCACTAAATTCCATCAAAATTGAGTTTTGCTTAGGTGAAATATTTTCAAATTTGAATTTATGTCTTTTAGAGTTTAGTTTTTGTTTTGTTTTGTTTTAATAACTTCGTTAGGAATTCAAGCCTGCACAAAAAATGTAATCCTGGAAGTATATTAGTATATTTCATAGACAGGAAATTCTTTGGGATTTTCAGTCACTTTTTGATTATGCCTCAGGTTAACTACTTCAGTTCATTTTTCTGGCTGGCTTCAAAAGGTAGTGTTCATAAACATTGAGTTGTGAGCTTTCACCTGTCAGATGTTCAGGATATCCAGAATGTAAACCTATTACATTCTGACAATAAAGCAACAACAAGAATGTCAACAGGTCACCAATGTAAATTGCTGCAGCTAACCTGTCTGACTTTGCTCAAAGCAAATGAGAGAATGATGATAGGAGTCGTTCCCTGGTAAGTGGATAGCAATGGCAGGGCAAGGAGGTGGTGAGGCAGCATCTCAGCATGGGGATAAGGAAAGGCAACCATGAAAGAGTACCAGGACAGCTGGATCTGGAGGCAAATACCTCTCCATGAGTACTTACACAGAGCATTTGTGGGTTTTGTCATATTTGTTCAAGGTGGCATTGTAAATATTTAGAGACCTCAAATATCTTTGACTTGTACTCTGCTGCCCTACAGCCTGTAGGTTCAAGTTTGGCAATAAGTGTTCCCAGAAGTATTTCACTGGCTTATGGTTTTAACGAGGTACCTAAGCATCATGGCAGGAAAACATAGGTGGTGTCCCCCTAATATCTTAGTGTTGGAATAGATAACCCTGCTGCTTGTAACTGTGCTATGACAGCTGGAGCTCAGGGAGCATGTGGGTACAGGCTGGAGCATGCAAAAAATTCAGACTTGTGCCCTCAGCTTTCCAGTGGATTTTCTGCTAGAGCATCTGTGCTGCAGGCTTGCATTTCTTAAGTGTTCCTCTTACTAAAATAAAGAGGAACATTCCTCTAAACTAAAATAAATTATTAGGCATGCGACTGATACTTAGGAAAGCACTTTATTCTTATATCTCCTTCTGGTGTATAGTAACAAAGAGATTAACAAAGTTTGTAAGGACATGTGCTTCCATTGCTAGCATGTGTAAACAATCCAAAGGCCTTTCAGAGGAGTGGTTGGGAAAATGCTGTGAATTATGTGGTGGATTAATTCCAGGAAACTGTTCTGCACAATCTGAGGTTAATACTAATAGCCTGCTTCATAGTAGTTAATACTAATAGCCTGCAACTTCTTTTATAATGTGGAAGATTTGAATGGAACACATTTGAATTTGTCTGCAAAATACTTGAGTAGAATACTCTGAATATTCTAAACCATGCCCTTTTCATTAAGGAAAAAAAAAGCAAAATGTAGAGAGGTGAAGACAATAGAAAGATTTCCCACCCCTTCCTCCTTTTCATACCTCATCCAGAAGTCTGTGATAGAAACAGTATCAGAGTTTGGGAAGTAAATGTAGAATTTGTTTTCTAGATCATCCTATCATATCTCCCCTTTCTTCCTCCCCTGGCCACTGAATTCAAAACAGTGAATTTTGTCCCTAAAAACACCCGTGTTTCGGTCTGCCCACCAAAAATAGATATATCCTTTGTCATTGGAATATGACTTTCAGGCAAAACAGAAGCAAGGTGGAGACAGAGCTTGTCAGAGAAAGCCAAAGACAAAACATATCCAGTGATCACTGACTGTGCCTTGCAGAGGGGGCCACAAGTGTGGATGTGTTTCTAGGTATTACTGTATAACCGCTAAGTGCACCCAGTGTTTGTCTCACACTGTCATTAAAACCTTATGTTTCTTTTCCAGGTGTCTTGTTCTCACTGGTAGTCGTGATGTATGTGATCTGGGTCCAGGCGGTGGCTGATCTGGAAAACTACACAAACATGAAAAAATTGGATTGCCCAGACTTTGCTGTTTATGTACGCTATGGCTGGTCTTTTATGCTGGCTCCAATAGGAGTATTTTTTGCATTATTAGCAGGAATGCTATTCTTGTTGGTAGGGCGTGCTATTTATTTACGCTCAGACTAGTCATATACTGAAGGGAATACAGGAAACCTAGTGAAACTTCATGACACAATTTTATACATTATTACTGTTATGGCAATCCTAAGTATGCAGGCACACTTCTGGAGTTTCTTCTGTTATTTGTTGAAGGCTGATGGACACAAAATTCAATACAGGAAGAAACCACCCTTAGTCCTAGCTAGTTGCTTTTAATTCTTTAGAAAGTACACACGTGGTTCTCCATAGTGTACTACTAGCAGCATTTTTGCAGTTTTGCAAACAGAGGAAGGCAAAAATATTCTGCAACTGAAAGCCCAATGTGAAATGGGCCAAATCAACATTTTATACATTTCTTAACATGTATCTTGTGCTTCTGCTTGTAGAGAACAGTAAAAGATGGAGGGAAAACAAACATTCAAATACAGTAATTTAATCTACCTCCTCTCCTGTTTTCCACTACTTGCCTCAGCTTCGATACAAGCAAACTTATCTGCACTTTATAAAAATAGAGTGCAGTTGTTCACGCAGAGTCCATGGGAAGAGGGTAAGAGAGAAGACAATTACAGTAAACAGCGATTTGGTGCTAGTCTGTACATGTAAAAGCTTAACTACTTCTGTTACATGTTTCTCCTTTCTGTATGCATTTGAAAGCTGTATACTTCTATATTCTGAAATCTTTGTTTTTTTTTGCATGATTCTGTAGGCCAAAATACCATATTTTATTCACTAGTTAAAGTTATGCCAAAACTGTACTTTGAATTACTGCTTTAATATTTTAATCAAGTTTTAACCCTTTTATTTTGAATGGAATAATTGGCTCCTCCTCCCTGAAACATTTTCTTGGTTGTGTCAAATGCCTTTTTTTTTTTTTAATCATAAAAAGGTTTATTATGAAGATAATACCTACGACATGTAAATGTATGTTTAATGTAGCCATCATTTTTCTTAAATATTAAAAATCTACATTATAGACCAAATCCATCCTCGCTACTAGTCATCCCAGGGAAATCAATGAGACTAGCAAATAAAGCAGGGGAGGAGGATTTGGTTCTGTTTTGTAGGAGTGGCTGGTTCTTGAGGTGTGTTTGTGTGTGTGTCTGTGCGTGTAAGATGGGGTGAGGATGGGGCTGTATGCATGATATGGAAAAGATGGTGTGGAGTTTTAACAATGGGGAAACTTGGTTTGTCTGGCATTGGGCCCAAGCTGAAATTAAATCCATCTGAGAGTGTGTTCATTTTCACTTTGTAACTCAATGCAGAGTAGTTTGAGACTGATGGGGAAAAATAAAGACTGCATGTTGGTTTCCTCTTGTTCGTAATGCTTAATTCCACAGCTGTTATGAATACTAAAAGCATCACTAAAAGGCAGGAAAGGAGTGCCCACCTAGAAGATGTGGTAGGCTAGATTGGATGTTGCTTCCATTTCAGGAGCTTTTGTGATTGGAAGATTTCCAGCCTTCCCTGCTACTTATTTATTTTTCCATCATCAAGATTAGCATTATACAATACAGAACAGGAAGATGACAAGGGCAGGGGGTAGAGGAGTATGGGGCTATGATGTTTGGAATAATTACCAAATCATAAAAATATTTTTATTGGCAGCTAACATGGTGTTTTTAATTACTGTGTCAGAGAGTATGATGGGTGAATTTTAACCAAATATTCATAAACTTATATGTGAACTCCATATAAATGATAGCCATCCGGAGAACATTAGGGTTACACAATAATGCCCTTGGTTAATCAGGAAATGCTGAAATTAACCCTGCCCCTTGTGCATATGGTATTATATTCCTGCCCGTAATTACACAATCACATACTGTTTCTCAAATAATACAATCTGTGGTATTTACCCCCTTTACAGTCTAGGATACTCACTGGTAATTGGGGAGGTAAATTCAATAATCAGCAGTCATTCGGCTAGGTACCCCTCCCAAACCCTGTCTGGCTCTCTGCGGGGGAGAGTCCTTCTCCACAAGAGCTTGGAGGGGGCAATACGCTTGAGCCACTTTCTTGCAACTTTTAGAAGCTGGAGGAATCGAGAGGTGCCTCAGAGCTGGACTTCTTCCAGGAACCTAACCATGTGCGCAGCAGCAACTAATAAACTCTGCAAGGAATGAGCCAAAGGCTCCTGTGGAGCCCTTAATTCAGCCCATGTGCATCTTCAGAACTCTCTCCATTATGCAGCTAAATTAGCTACCCTCCTATGTGCAAGGCAACCTCTCTTGGAGGCAACCTAAATTAGCTATACTCCTATGTGCAAGACAACCTCTCTTGGAGGCAACCCTCTGGGTCAGACTGCGGGCATAATGGCTGTTGCAGATCCAAGGAGTTTCCTTAAAAACTTCAGGAAGCCTTTCGACATCGGTAGAAATTGCTTAACTATGAATATTCTTCACTCTGACTTACTCTGTTGATTTGCTTTAACTGGATACCACCTTTTTCTCCTAATGGCAGAGCTGATAGTTGGGTTCCTTCTGAAGTGATGTGGACAGGTTGCATGCTCACACCAGGACATAGCTATAGCTGAGCACAAAATGTGGAGCTGTTGTGCACCAGGGCATTGTGTTGAGCGTGATGGGGAGGCATTTACATATAAATATTACCTAAAAGCATAGTCTAACTCTTGTTCTTCTGATTTCATTAAAATCTATGTGCAAAGGAATGGGTTTGTCAGAGCTGTGGGAAGACAGGCCAGTGAGAGAGGCTCATTCCATGGCATTCTTCCAGATATCCTTTTGTCCAGAAAAATCCTTGGCGGCGATGCAGGGATTTTTGTGATTAAAGCTGGGTAAAAGATTGCAAAGGGGATTAAATGCTCTAATCATGATATTCAGTGAAATTGGTCAAAGAACTCTATACCTCACAAACCTATAGGGCACGGGGGTTGTTTTTTAGTTGTCTGGCTGGCTCAACAGCCTGTGGTCAAATTGAAAGAAAAGAAATTTTTTTAAGTCACATGTTTGGAAAAGTGATGCTAAAAGGAACAGGTAAGAAACATTTTCGTGCAAATGTGGCGAGAACAGTGACTGCCCACCAAAGGGGCAGTACAAAAATAAGAGTATGGGGGCAAGAAAGGAGCATGAGCGTCCCTCCGCACTGTCCTCTGCCAGCCCGCTGTGCAGCTGTTGTGGATTCCTGATGGACATGCTGAAACGATGTGGCAAAGGCAGCTGCCGACAAAAACAGATGGAAAAGGATTTGGCCCTGCTTTATCCTTGTTAATCATTGGGGTGGCTGCTGGAAGTTCTACTGGAGCCGACCTTGATGAAATGTGTGGTCATTTATTGATGTTTATGTTAGTGAGCTAAAGCAATGTTCTCCTTTGAGGAAATGCAAAGTAAAGCCTGCTCTATTTCTCCGCAGGGTATCTAGCTGCTGCTGCAGCTGCATCAGTTCCCTGCAGCGCGCTAGTAAACTGCTAGTAGGACAATTGTAAGTAGCGCCTGTATCGCTGTCCCCATTCTTGCAAAATCCTAACTGGCTGTCAAATATGTTGTGTTTACTACCTTTTAAGAAGTCAAATTGATCCTGATAAATGAACTATCTACCTTCTGATGAAGCAGCTGGGTTTTCCTCTGGCTCTCCTGTTCCTATCTGTACCTTTGGAAGTGTGATTTCCAGGCAGTGAAGACTAGATAAAGTAAGAAATTCTGCTGTGTTAACTTAGAGTAAATCTGGATTGATGCTGCTGAAGTTTGTGGAGATGCTGAAATTGAAAACAGAAGCCAGTCATCTATAATCAATCATCTATAATCAAAAGTGTCAGGAGGGTTGAAGAATCACAAGTATTTACAGTACCACTTTTTCCTCCGTGTGTCTTACTCATGTTACTAGTTAAAATGGTCTACCCAGTCCAAAATGTTTATCATCTACCCAGGAGACACACTGACAACAGGAATCTGGAGAGCCACTTGGCATGAAGGTGAGAAGGAGAGGAGGACCGGCAGTATCTCCTGTGTTAGACACCTCCATACTCTGCACCTGATTTTTCCCTGCATCTCTAAGATGGTCCTCACAGAGTGCTGCCGGGCTCTGTGGTTTGCTGTGAGCTTAAGGGGAATGCCTGGAACAGAAGTCACCCCAGGTTATTTGCTGTAGGTCTGTTCCTAAAAACTGTCAAGAATGCATTAGGTACAAACCAAGGGGATCCCATACACGTGGAAGCTGCCTTTCACGCTGGGATGCAGCCACTCTAAACTGGGTATCAGCAATGGGATTTTCTCAGTACCATCAAGGCAATGATACTTTACACTTGGCACATTGTGCCCCCCAGCCTGGTCCCTGGGTGCCCAGGGAGACATTCTCTGAAATGACTTGCACGTGATTCAGGTTTTAAGCTGGTTAAGAAAAAGACCTCAAATTAATCCATCTCTAAGATGGAAACACATTTAAGACAGCAAGAAACCCTGAAAGATAATGAAAAACGTTCCCCCCTCCTTTCCTATACCACATCAGATTGACTTATCCTCTGTTATGTGGCTTTACTTTGAAACAGATCACTCTCATTGCAACACGTTTAATGCTGCCAGCCACCACATGCTTATTTGGCAGCTATTTAAAGCTCAGATCATATTACTCTGTCGCAGTGCTAGGCACCCATGTTCCAACTGGTATACAACTGATCTAAAGAGAAATCAGCTTCAGGTTTTGTTCTCTGAAATTAAATGTGACGCCGTGATCTCTGTGATCCTTTTTCCCACTTTCCTCCTTTCTCCTTTTTTTTTTTTTTTTTTTTTTTTTCTCTTTGTATGCATTATTACTTTTTGGAACAGCATTTTGCTAGCACCACAGGGGAAATTCAGTTAGGTTGTCAGCCTGATACAGTGTATTATCAGACACGTTAGCTTTTCCTCCTCTTACATTTGCTTAAGAGCTTATAAACCACAGAGAATAAAAAGTGCTAAATAGAATGAAATGACCTGTCAAGGGTAGATATCATATTTATGAATGACTTAAGAAAATTCTTCCAGTTCCAGGCACTCCAGTCTCACTGACTGTCTGTGCTATCTTGAAATTTGGCCTCTTTCTTTTTTCCCCAAGTAACATGCTTTGGTGGTCACTGATCTTTGATCATTACTTCTTGAAAAGGACTAATTTTGTCTTTTCATAATCAGTCCAGGATGAGATATTGTAGCAGGAGAGGATGCTGTTATTACATTCAAAATAGATTTGAATCCTGCTCTTAATATGAGTCTAAACCTTGAATTTTACAAAACATTGAACAAAGTCAAGACAAGTGACTCACGGGGAGAATTAACCAATAAATACTTTACATTGCAGGAAATGTAATTATTTTTATTATTGGAGAATAGGAGAATTTTCCATAGGAAACAGAGTGACTGATCTCTAACCCAGGTCACTGTTAACCCTGATAGATTAAATTGAGGAGCTGGGATGATCAGCTTGCATTTAACCTCTCTCAGGAAATACAGGGTAGTGCTACACCCAGAAGCACCAGTGATTCCTATTGATCAGGAAATTGAAGTTTTGGATGTAATCCTTCAGTGATTCCTTTTTATTTTTTTATTTTTTATTTTTTCTGAAGTTCTATCCTCTCTTCTTCCTCCCCCAACAATTTCAGGCCTTAAAGCTTTACCCTGAACTTGAATAGCAACTTCTATTGCTAGTCAAGGCAATGGAAAGAGCATATTTGTGTACATTCCTGGACTAGTGTGAAGGTTATTCCATAACTTGTTTCTTCAGGATGTGCACCACATAATCCAATACAAAAGCATGTCATTCATCCTTCCCTGAGGAGCAGGCTTTATGGAGGGGAGCACCGCATCCTTCAGAGCGCTGGTGTGCTGCTGCCATGCACACAGCAGCACCGGACATGCCTGGGGCTGGAAGAAAAGCCTGCATCACTACATGAGTTTCTCCAGGACCCACACAGGCATCCAGACATAGGAGGATGTGGGCATACCTGGTTGGGTTCAGAACCGGACGTGGTATGGGTAAGATGTGACTCTGCAGTTAGACTGATATGGCATTGTACAGAAGCTGTGCAGTTTCATGTTTCGCAGGAAGATATTTCTGATGGACTGCTAATTCGCTGTGTCTACAGAGAGTGCAGTCCACAGGAGGCATCTGCTTCCTGTCACTGTCAGGAAAAACTCTCTAGCCTGCTCAGGAAAAAAAAAAAATCAAAAAACAGCTCTTATAAGCTGAGATTTTTCAGCCCTAATGAAAACCTAGCTGCACCTTATTGTGGGAACAGTCCCACAGAAGTCAGCGTCACAGGGCAATGACGTACATGCTCAAAGACAGGATGGTGACAGCTGGTTCTAGTACATGAGACCCTCTTATAACTCTAACCTGTGATTCACCCAATAGGAAAATATTTGGATAACCTTTCTGCAGTAAGAAGAATTAAGTCGTAATTCAGATGTATTGGAGTGCTAAGTAATTATATTCCTATTATTAATTGCTATAAAAAGGCATGTCTGACATTTTTTTCTGTGCAAGTAAAGAACCCCACCAAATTCTGTGCATATTTCAATGGCAGTGAAATACCCTTCAGATTGCCCTTGGTAATCTGTGCCCGTGTCTCTGCTGCTCCAGTGAAATGAGCACATCCCTTGAAGACTGTGCATGAATCAGCTATGGGCTCTTTAATTTAATAAGGAGCCTCTGCACTCAGAGAGGGAAGAAATTCCTGAACTAGAGAGACCAAAGTAGAAGCCCCGGTTAGAAGTGAATGCCCTGCACCTTGGTATCTGAAACTTTGATCATTAGCGCGTTTGGGTTATTTGGTCATGTGCTTGCTCCAGTATGAGCACACACTCAGTCGTTGCCTGTACATTCAGACACAAGGAAACCCTCAGATGCAAGAGTGTTTAAAAACCACTCAATAATGGAAAAAGACAGGGCCTCGAGAGAGCGATTTAACGAAAAGCCCCCTGCCTGCCTTTGCAGATTCTGCTGGTGAGTGATGTGGAAGGTGTCCTTTTCAGTGGGAACAAGGCACTAGCAGCGTGTGAGCCCCTGAACTACGTGTTCCTCCAGCCTAAGACCAACAGCTGGCAAAAAACAAGTGGTTTAGCTCGAAAGGAAACGCAGGTAACAGCCTTGCACCCTGTGCTGCAAGCAGGGTGGGTGGATGGACACCCGGCCAGCCGATGCCCCCGCCGGAGCCGGGGATGAGGCGAGCAGCCGGGGCGGCCGGGGGCTGCAAGGCGGCCGGTGGCCACCGGGGGGCTTCATTTCCCCTCGCAAGGACTCAGCCGGGAGATGCTTCCCCAGAAACGGCGAGCCCGGCTTCCCTCCTCCTCCTCCCCTCGCTTTTAGGGCAAGCTTTCCTCACTGAAAGGCGTCTCGGCCCCCCTGTTTATTCCTGGGGCAAGCCGGCCCCAGACGTTGGCTTAAAAACCCTCTACAAAATCCTATTCCTGAGGTACTGCTCTTTTTTTTTTTTTTTTTTTTTACTTTTTTCCTATAAAAGGGTTCTTCAACAATTTATTGCTTAAATAATTAACTGTGAGAGCAATGCATATTATTAATAATAATACTTTTTTTTTTTTTAACACTTTTATTCATTCACAGATCTCCAAGTGCTTTTCAAATGAGGCCACCACAATTAACCCTGTTGAACCGCTGCTGCGAAGACTTTCCAGGCATGCTCATAACCACAGCTGCTGTGCCTCAGCCGGGCACTCGGTCCCCATTTCCAACACTTTTAAGCCAAGGCTGCAGCCAAAAGCAAAACAGCGGGAAGCCCCCGTATTAGACAAGGTTTTCGGTCTCAGGAGCTGCCGCCTCCTCGAAGGGAGGAAGAAAATCGTCTGGAAGCATTTGGAAACTGCCCTGCTGTGGTCGAAACAGTTGGGGATCACTGAAGAGCTGAAATGAGGGGAGGCAGCAGTTGGCAAGAGCTGGGAGAGGCGGCAGGGAGAGGGAGAGCAGAGTTTCTGAAGTAACACGCAGCCTAGAGAGCTGTCACAGGTTTGAGATCGGCTCCTGTCCTTCCTCGGAGAAAAACGTTCCCAGTGATCTGGAAGAGTGAGGGGGCTAACAGAGGCCTCCAATTTTAGAAATGTCTCTCGTCTCCATAATCCCTCAATTTTTATAACATTTTCTAGGTATGACATTATACAAACTGCGTTAACTGACAAATCCGCCGTTTGCATTAGATTTAAGTGGCTTCCCTCCCATCACTCCTCACTGTTAAAAATACATTACAGAAATTACTATCCTGCCTAGGAAAATGTGTGATGACTCCGGTGTCTGTCGTTTATTTCTAAAACATTTTGGCACTTTTCCTGCCAGGTTGTCTTCTCCCTTCAGCTTTGAGTGAGGGAAGGGAAAGTGCAGAGGTAGGGCCAGATTTTTCCATTTCCCTGGTTATTGCATGCATGCCTTGCAGCCCCCACTGCAGGCATGGCAGGAGCTAAGTGCAGGGCAGGAGCAGTAAAATCCTGGGGAGGAAAGGCGAATAGCACAGAGAAGCCACACTTCAGGCTGCCATAAGAGCGGCTGTATCGAAGATACTGCCTAGGATCTTGTCTCCCTGCAGCGGCCAATATTTACAGAGAGACTATCAGCAAACAGCAAGCGTAACATGACCTTTCCTGGTGAGCTTCTGCAAAGGGGACAGGTCCATCCCTGCTTTCACCTCCTTGCTACGTGGGCTGAATTTGGCCCTCAGTATCCACACAAACCCTGTGATATCCTCTGCTCCTCTCTCCCGCAGCCCGCTGGCTGCTACGCCAGCGCCGCTTCTGAGGGGCTGCTCACGCGAGGCATTTCTAACCATTAATCACGCCGCAGAGATCCGCTTTCCCCCTGATAAGAGCCCGGCTCAATCTGGAAGGAAAGGAGGAGAATCAATCTGCCTGATTGCCGTAGACCGTTCATTTTGCACTCCACAGCCCCTTGCCAAGTGGAGCAGCGGGGGAGTCTCGGCTCGATCGGCTCGGTTGCTCCCGGCAGGTGTCACTATGGAATGGCAAAATGCAATCCCAGGGCTGGCAGAGCGGCTGCCGGAGCCCGGCTGCAGGCAGCGCTTCCACCGACACGGCCTCGGAAGGAGCACGCCGCTATGTCCAGGAAGGTTTCCCGATTACGGCTGGAGCAGAGGTGCTGCCGTCCTCTGCTTTCCTCCTGTTTGCCCCTCCACTGTGACAACCACGATAACGGGTCGGGGGAGTTTTCCGATTTTTTTTTTTTTTAAATATTGCTTGGCAGTGAGCGAAGAAACACCCTTCTTCATGGATCACTGCCTTGTGTAGTAACACGGCACGATGACATGTAAAGTTTCCAGAACTGTTGGTAATTACTGATAAGCCCAGTTCAGCTCTCAGTTACATACAAAGCTGGGTAAACAATGAGAGGAAAAAATTAATTAGAGCCCATGTTTGCTAAAGCTGGCTAGCGATTCCATCTGATCACGTTCCTGCTCCTCTTATTCCCTTTGCACAAACATTTGGGTGGTCAGGTTTTGCTGGTGCCTAGGTGCGCAGGAGGAGCTTTTGTCTGTGCAAATAGTGCATCTCCCTTAGGGCATGGGCCCTTCTGGTGCGTGCTCGCCCATGCCCTTGTGTTTGCAGCTGGGAAGGTGTTTGGGGAGGCAGAGGGTACATGGTCGCCTCTCTGAAGCTATATCAGGAATCTCCACATCATCAGGAGCAACAGGGGAAGAAGGAAGAGAGGAAAACTGGGCATGGGAGACACTGGGAACGCTGGGCAGATCAAGATCTTAGAGGTTTGTCCCAGCCAAATTGTAAGGCTTGATGAATATTACACAGCAGCTTGAACACTGCATGAGCTGCTTGTCTCTGCTCGCTTTTTCATCAGGGACTCAAACAAATACTGGCTATTCCAGGTGTCAGAGGGTTTTGCAGATCGTGTTCTCCTTCCTGACTGATTTGAACCCTCTCAGTATGGTATGTCTGATTTACTAACATCAAAGCTAGCCCAATCTTGAGAAGGTGGTCAGAGCAGATGACCCCCAAATGTCCCTTCCAACTAAAATAACTCCGCAATTCTATGACTCTGGGGTGCCATTTACTTATACATGTCCTTGAGCAGTGCCCTCATATTTTCTGCATATCATTTACCAGTTTTATACAGTGGCAATGCTTGTTCTTCTGCCCTGCCATCCTCTGAGCTCTAGATCTCCACGCTGGAAGGCTGAATGTGACATCTCCTTAACTGATTATGAATCTGGTGTGTGTCTTTCCCTCTCCTTCAGCCTGGGAGGACCTCACATGACTGCAGATAAAAACCACGCCTGCTCAAGGGAGAACAGGGAAAGTGCTTCAGTGCCTTCAGCATCATTTCCTGCTATGCACCTTTCCCTAAAGTGCTCCCTCAGAGTCAGTGCCTCAGTGATTTCTTCAGAATCAGCCCCAAAGCACAGAAAGCAGGTCCAGCTACCATGGGACAGAGGCAAATCCAAATTTACCATCAGAAATCACGAGGAAGATGCAAGGCCAAACATACCATGAGACTTCACCATGAGTCATATAGCTGAAGTATGAATACAACAGGTCAAATCCATTAGGAGAACTCAAGTGTCCTCAGACATTGACTGCAAAGTAGGAAAAAAAAATGTATCAGGGACAATGCAGTTCTTTTGGAAACAGCTTGCAGAGAGCACCAAATTGGCTTGATGCTTTGTTGGCAATGAACAATTTGGTGAGTCCTGGCATCTGCTTAGGCTCATGAGTTCTTTCTCCTCTTGTGAAGAAACACTTGGCAGATGGATCCATAAAATCCTGCTCTTATGTGCATCCCTTTTATTGGTGTTGTTCATGTTCAGGGTGTGTTTTATGGGGTGCTGGGAAAGGCTTAGATCAAAGCTAATGTGATTTATCCATGATACTTGCAGCAAGAAGAAGAGTTCAAAAGATAGGAAATCATATATGAAGAAAATCAGGCCTCACATCTCATTTCCTGTACTTTATGCAGAGCTGGGGCCACAAAAAGAAGGGTTCTGGTGAGAGGCCTGGTACTGAGCCCTGCTTTCTCCCACTAGCACATTGGGCAACATGCACCCCATCTAACCCTGTGGGGTCTCCCCTTGGGCCTCCAACCATGGCCCTGACAGACTGCTTCTATCACAAACTATGACTGTGTGAGTATAATTAATTAAATTCTCCCATTTCCCTATTTGAGCTACTGTTAGGAAAAAAAAAAATCATCCCTTTGCTCTAATTTTTGTTTATTCTGAACACAGTTGCTGGATGTAAGCCATTCTAATTAAACTGCAAAGTTCTTTTGTAGAGAGCTCAGATGTTGCTGAAATCGATGTTAAGCGTTACACAAGTCTGTATCGTTTGCAGTGATCTTTCTAAATTCCACTGGCATACAGAAGGAGTAGCAGGGAACAAAAAGAGAAAGAGAAAAAAAAAAAAAGCCCTCAGATATATTTACTGTTGCACTTCAGCTGTCCCCAGGGTCTTCATGGAATTTGCAAAACCAGGACCACAATCTGACGCAGGGCGTCAGCTGGCAAATGTAGGTGGTACTAGGGAGCTGGATAAAGATTCATTTAGATATTCACCAGGGGAGAAGAAAACTTCCTTCCATACCCAGCACAGCCCTTGCAAATCAGGGCTTGAATTCACTATCATAGAGAGAGCAACTGCTCTGCAAGTTGTTGACCACGTGTAGGTCATGGAGGTGATACTGCTTTAACCTACAGAGTTGTACTGGGTGTCCAGCAGAAGACCCTGAGACACTTTGCTCGTGGTGCGGGAGGGTCTGGGACATCAGCCAACCGAGCTGCATACACTTGCTCATACTCAATTAGCAAGTTCAGGCTGCGTATGTAATCCACACTGCCTACGGTGCCAAGCAGCCAGTTGCCCTTAGCAGCTAATAATATAGAACGGCAAAGTACAGTTAATTAAGTAGGTACAATGTATTCCATAGTATGTTCCCTACATACAAAATAGCGTGCAGTTTTCTAGTAGCAATGTAGGACATTGCTCTGAGAGTCGTCCCTTGTAGTCCTGGTCTCAGGTGCTGATTCCTTCCCCCATGCTGTGTACAGGACCTTGGCCTGTACCAGGGGCCACAGAGCCATGACTGGCATCAAAAATGTTCAGTCTTCTTTTGGACTAACGTCTTGCTGGTCTCGGGGTCTTGACTAGCCATGGTCTTTATCTGGCTACTTTTGCTATAGCTTGTTTTCTTAACTAGGATCCCAAAGATTTGCAAACATTGTTTGCTGTTGGAAACTAAGAGTATGGAGGGCAGGGGACAGGTCAAGAAAGGTCCATTTTGTAGGCTGCCATCTGGATTTCTGTAGAAGTTTCATGCCCATTGCATGAACTCTTCCCCACCAGTGTTCATTCAATACACTGAAACCTTACGCAGTAGTCTAACGCAGAGATTCAGCATCAGCTTCGGTCGTTCACAGAGGCAGAGAGCTATGACTTATATGTACAAAGGATTTAGGGAGAATGCTTTGCAAATACAAAGGGGCTTGTTTTAGATGCTGCCACTGAGTCTCCTTTCAAAGAAAAACATGTTTCTCAGACTGGGCATCATGTTGTTTGAAGGCAGATTTGTGGTAACTGCATTATTAGTTACAGGATGAAGAGGGATGCAGTGAAACTTTATAAGGACACTAAAAATCAGTGAAGAAAAAAGAAAACCAAAAAATATTTATGAATGATTGAGAGTAATCTGGGCACTACTGTATGAATGAAACCTTGCTATCTCCTCTTTCTCTGCTTCCTACAGTGAGATTTTGGCAGGATCTGCCATTGTTTGGGTCAAAGTGAAATATCTGTTCCATTTCGAGGAGGAATTAAATATTTTTACAGCACATCTTATTCAAAGCATTATTCTTGGGATGCAAAGAAAGCTTTGTTACTGCACAGTAAATGAGACATAAGTCCACTGAAATAAGCTTAGACAAGTCTAAGCAGAGACCAGAAAACAGTACCACATGTTTCTTTTAAAAAGAAAAATATCCAACAACAAAAAACAACAACAAACAAACCAAACAACAAAAACGCTGGAAAAGACAGTGAAAGATAAAGATGCATTTGAATGATCTGGTAATTATATGTATACCGAGAGCCATTCATTTGTCTATCTATTCTTCTTTTGCCAGCATTGGCGAGCAAGCAGAAACTAGATTCTTCCAACCTTCTCTGTCATTTGCTGCTTCTTTCATCTGCCTTCCAGGTTCAAAATCAAACACTTAGCTCTCCCTCTTCTATGGAGATTTGCAAGGTTTTTGTTGTATTTCTGTACTCAAGCTGACTTCCAGTTCACATGGCAGTAGACTGGACCAATACGAGATGTTAAATGATTAGTCTGGAAGACTGAATTATTATTTTCAGGAGAAAACAGAAGGTCATGAATCCTGCATGCTAGGAATGCCACTTGTAGTGATGAGGATGGTGGCTAGGTGTTAGGGAGGGCTGAGGGACATGTGATGGACACAGCCTTGTTTACTTCTTTACCATTAATATAAAGACAATTGCCCCACACATACATTGCAGACATACAAGAAGGCTCCTGTTGCCCCTAACACCCTACAGTTTGACTTAAAATAAAGCACAACAGCAATTAAGAGGGAAAAGAGCAAGAAGTTGGAGAGTACCAATAAGATCTCACAGAAAGTGCTTACATGTGCAATTGGGTATTCCAAGCCATTTTAGAGTGGAGCTATGTGAGTAAATGTTTCTTTAGTTCAATGCTCAAACTGAAGGAAAAAAAAAAAAAAAAAGCATTCATTTGGGGTTGATCTGAAACAAAATTTTATTGGCTTTCTTGGCAAAATGAAAAAAAAATAGAAAAATTGGTTTGGTGTTGAAATCAAAGTTAATAGTTTATTTAGTTGTGGGAATTCAAATGCTTATTGAGTACATTTTTGATTTCAAGAAGTTTAAAAATAATCACTGTTGAACAAAAGCTTGAAATATTATGGAAACATGGCATAATTTCTCTTTATTGGATTTTTTTTTCCAGTTAAAATATTGGCCCAATCAAGCCAAAGTCAGGAACAATGGCCTGATATGTTTTCCTAGTACATAATGACACTAGTCCTCCCTGTCCTTCAACCTTGTTTTCACAGGATAGTGCATTTCTTAGAAGAATTGTTGGAAACAACTTCTGAGGAAAATGATATGATTTTTAAATGAGGATTTTTAACTCACTTCTGTTGGAGAAGAAGGACAAAACTCTAAACCTATTCCTCTGTTACAAAGCTAAAATTAACAAGAAATTATTACAGGGAAGCTATTCTGTAGGATTTTTTTCAAGGTAATATGCAAATAAGGCTTGACAAATGAAAAAAATAGCTATTCTTGAACAGTGCATCAAAACTGCTACTGGTAAATTAACAATTACCAGTCCTAACAAATAAAACAGAATAAAATAATGTGGTGCCAGAGTATTCAGGTAAGTATCACGGATTTGCACTGGAGTTATTCAGTTATCATTTCTGCAGCAAATTGGTACCAAACATGGATGTGCTGAGCCACTCCAGGGTTCTGTATGGGGCTGAAGACAGGTAAGGTTGATGTCTGATTGCACTGGTTGCCCAGGTGTCAGCCTGGAGAATGAAGCTCCCAAGGCTGAAATCACCCATTTTTACTCGTTAAGAAAAAGCTGATGTGTCTTTGTGGGCTGGGGTTTTGAGTTCTCTCAAAGATTTCCTCAAAGATTAAAGAAAGAACAGAGGCTGTTTTTCAGGATCCTGAAAGATGACCCATCACATGGGCTTTGCGAGAGGTGCTTGGCAAAGGAACAGGTTTCGTCCAGGATTTAGTGACTGTTTTGGTTACTTGCAAGTTCCTGACTTCCAACCCCCATTTTTCCTTATTGTAAAAATGCTATCTTATATATACTGTCCACTCATTATTGGTCCTTTTCTCTCTCAAGGAGTGTTATATTTTTGCACATCATACTTCAAAATTATTGAGTGTGTTACTTCTTACATTATCTGAGTAATATAGAGCAAGAAGAAGAGAAAAGTTGTCCAACAAAACTGTTGTTCCCACACCACCTCTCACCATCAGCTAAAAGGGAATGGTGCTGCCAAACAGGTTGGAGGCTGAGCCCTACTTGGCCAACCTGGTGCATTTGATGCAGGGGACCTCTGCTGGGATTTGGAAAGGGAAACGTGGGCTTGCTGAGGACTCTCTCAGCTTCTTCTCATGTGGACTTGGCACTAGAGCACAGGTGGTTATTTATGGCTCTGAGCCCTAAGCAGCTATTTGAAAGGAAGACACCTTGATCCAGTTAGGTTACAGAAAATAATGGGCACTATACATGTACTTTGATGCATTTGCTTTTCTTTTGATTTGGCTGAAAGCCTCCTGCTCTCTGTCTTTCCTCTTCTTACAGTCATTTCCCTTTTTTCTCCTTCCATCCCCATTTCAGACAGAGAATTTATGAATTATAGCCAGGCCCCAGCACAGCCATTGATCTGAAGGGGAGCAGGTTTCTGCCCATATGGGTTTGTCCTTCGGGTGCTACTGAAACATTCAGACAATTCATTTATTTTGTATTAAAACTTTACTAAGGGCAGCCAATCTTATTTTTATGTTTTTCTCCTCCAGAAAATGGAAAGAAACAGACCCACCAAGATGTATTCATAGGGCAATTAATAATGATAAAAATAACATCATCATTGTCATTAACGACTACAGTCTGATACTTTTTTTCAGGCAATAGATCACCTTATCGTGACTTCTGTGGGTATGTATGCAAGAAAAAATGCTTCTTATGGTGTATAAAGAAATGGAAACCTGTTTATTTATGACTGGATAAGAGTGAGCTGCCTCATTAATGTGGTATAAAATGGGTATAATTCAGCATCCCATACAATCCTCTGTGACGTGTTGACAGGTGCTGTCATGCACTATCACTCTTAGGTTATTGCACTCTAATAGACTACAATTATAGCTCATTTAATATGATATGACAGTGGGAAAGCATGTATGAGGTTACAAGCAGTTACACTCACAAAACAAGCTAGTAGTAATGGTTGCTGCTACAGGTCAATATTGCAGGGGGCAAACCCCCTTTCCAACATCACAGGGCCCAGATCTCTGCAAATACAGTTGTGGTGGTTTCACATCAATAGGCAGCTAAGCACCACCATGCTATTCTTTTCTCTCATTTCCCTTCCTCAGAAAAACAGGGGGGAGAAAATACAATTAAAGAAAAGCTTGTGGGTTGAGATAAGGACAGGAAGATCACTCCTTGATTACTGTCACAGGCTAAACAGACTTGGCTTGGGGAAGATTAATGGAATTTATTGTCAATTAGTAACAGATAACAGCAGTGAAAACTAAAAGCAAACTAGAAACATCTTTCCCCTCCATCTACCCTCTTCTACCCCCCCATCCCCCCCATCCCTGTCCCCAGTAGCACAGGGGTGCAGGGAATGGGGCTGCGGTCAGTCCCTAAAGCTTAATCTCTGCTGCTCCTTCACGGTCACTCTCTGCCCCTGCTCCCCGTGGGGTCCCTCCCACGGGATGCCGTCCTGCCCGAACTGAGCCTGCGGGGGCTGCCCACAGGCAGCAGCTCTTCAAGAACTGCTCCCACAGGGCTCCGTACCACGGGGTCCATCCATCCCCCAGGAGCAAACTGCTCCAGCACGGGTCCCCCACGGGCGGCAGCTCCCCCCAGACCCCCTGCTCCTGCGTGGGCTCCTCTCCACGGGCTGCAGCTCCGGCCCGGGGCCTGCTCCTGCGGGGGCTCTCCATGGGCCGCAGCCTCCTCCAGGCCACATCCACCTGCTCCACCGGGGGCTCCTCCACGGGCTGCAGCGTGGAGATCTGCTCCGTGTGGGACCCATGGGTGCAGGGGACAGCCAGGCAGTGGGTTCCTTTTGGAGCTGTCTGGAGCTGGCTCTTATCTGACATGGGGCAGCTGCTGGACCCTTCTCACGGAGGCCACCCCATAGCGCACAACCCCCCTTCCCAAAACCTTGTCATGTAAGCCTATACAACAGGCCTTGTACATAAAGCTCTTCCAATAACACATTTGTGTTTAGCCTTTACCTCACATTCCCTCCTCTTCTTCCCTGAAATACCAATATTACTGCCTTTGGTTGCATCCCCCCATGTCACTCCAACAGCTGAAACCGCAGCAGGAGTGGAGTAGGCTGTACAAAAGGCCACAGTTGAGAGTAACACAAGATTTCCAACAGCTGGCAGCCCACTACCTCGTCTCATACAAAGGGCTAGGCATCCTTCCTGGGGCCTGCTGTGCTACCACCAAGGCAGGCTGCCTAGTCTACCCATTGGGCAGGGCTGTGCACAGCATGCACCAGTAGCGTTTTCCTGTAGTATGACAGTGGGCCCCATGCTTTGGTTTCACTCATTTAAGGAGAAAACTGCAGAACTGATGCTGAGCAGAAACATTTTTACCAGTTAAAAAAAAAAAAAAAGTCCCCTCAGGGAGATTGAATGGAGGTTGAATGTTTCTCAATGGCACTCACCACCCAGGCGTTGCAGAGTTTTGTCAGAGAGAGATTCACGCTGCAGCCATGTAGGTGGTATTACAAGCCAAAAAGATATCAGGCAGTCTATGTTTTTGTTTGAATGCTGTACTGAAGAGAGTGGCTTTTCTACTTCCTTCTTAAAACCTGTTTCAACTATTGTTTTAAGTGCTCAGGTTATATATATCTGTGTATATATATGCATATATGTATATGTATATATATGTATGTATATGTGTATACATGTGTGTATATATATATACACACATATATATCTATGCTTGCATGCTGAGCAACTACAGGACATTCTCCTTCTGGGAGTTGCCACCCACTTAAATTCAAGGGTGGTAATATAAAAGCCTAGGAGATGATTCTGTGTGATGTTTCTGGAAAGCCAGCTTTCTGGCCTGTGCAGCCATAGTGCCTTCACAGCTGGGTTACGCCAGATGGCTCAGGATGCCCCTCACCAGTTCATGCACACACAGAGCTGGAGTAATGCTCCTCAGCTCCTCAGTGATGAAATACCTCCTTTGCATTACAAAGAGGATTTCAGCTTCTTCACTGAAACTGTCCCCCATCATAAGCAATCATATGCTTGGCATACCTACTGCAAAAGCAAGAACACTGCTTACTTTGCTCCTTATAAACACCAAGGACTCAGCCTGCTGTTTTGGGCCACCTTCCTCCCTCCATGCCTCAGCAGACTCCTTTCTCCTTAATCATTGAGGTTTCCCTGCCACATCTTTCCAAACCTCCATCCCCTTGATGGCCTCCACTTGCCTGCACTGGCTCCTGACATGGGCTCAGCAAAGAGGAAACGAAGTAACTTCCAGGTCAGGTCCTACCTCTTTTGTGGCCCAGCTGCTCCTCCTCTTTAAGCAGGACGTACTTTTTTTTGGCCAGCTTTGTGTGCCTGACAAGCCGGGGTATTAATGTCCAGGGGAGACACCTGTGCATACTTCAGATTGCTAGTCTCAGCTAGTTGCTCTGCCCTGTGGAGTTGCCCAAAAGTTGCATCTTCACATAAAAACCCTGTTAAACCAACTGCACTCTCCAGTTAATAAGAAGACCTCAGTGCTACTGAAAACATCACAAATATGCTCCTCTGTTAAAAAAAAAAAAAAAGATAGATAATTATTTTGCATCTTTTTATGCTATTCTATGCATCCATTTCAAAGGAAGAATTGAGTTAATACAGAATAATGGTGTGCTGGAGAGGAAATCCAAAGTGTCTTTCACATCACTGTGTTGGTGCAGGGCTCTGAGAAGCTCCTGCTGCTGTTTGGGGCAGAACTCCCTATGAACAGCAGTGGCACTTGGGATCCTCATTCTCTGATTCCTTCTAATAATCTCCCATTTAAGGTCACTGTTGTCTTTAAATTGTCCTACAATAAAGACAAAATTGTGAATATCAAGGTAAACATGAATACTTTGTTTAATACCCCATTGGCATTTGGAAATAAATTAAACTAAACGATATCTAAATATTTGGAGCACATTCATTAGTAATGAACGCTTTTTAGAAAAGTTGATCTCATGTCACTGCTATCACCTTTTCTTCATTGTTGTGACCAATCTCAAAGCAGCTAACACTTTTTATTTATAAAAGTAGTAAAATTCAAAAGCCTGCTTTAGCACGCCAGTAATGTCATGTTGTTAACGCCTATTAAGAAAGGGCAAATGCTAATATTGTCACAGCAAAATTAACTCTGCTATCCTGCAGGTTGAACGCTACAAACAGTAGCACCTATATGCATCCAGCAATGACTATTGCTGGCATGAAGACTGAGGTTGGAGGTGCACAAAGTAGAAGCCTTCACTTCTGAATTATTTTTTTTTCTTTTCCTGTTTGGCATGAAAATCTTCCTCTTTAAATTCAAGGACAGCTTGATCACTGGTTCTGTTCCTTCCTTCCTTCCTTCCTTCCCCCTTCCTTCCTTCCTTCCTTCCTTCCTTCCTTCCTTCCTTCCTTCCTTCCTTCCTTCCTTCCTTCCTTCCTTCCTTCCTTCCTTCCTTCCTTCCTTCCTTCCTTCCTTCCTTCCTTCCTTCCTTCCCTTCCTTCCTTCCCTTCCTTCTTTCATTCCCTTCCTTCCCTCCCTCTCTCCCTTCCTCCCTCTCTTCCCCCCTCCCTCCTTCCCTCCTTCCTTTTTCCCATCCCCTTCTCCCTTCCATTCTCCTTTCCTCTTCCACCTTCTCCTTCTGTTTTCCCTTCCCCTTCACCTTGCCCTTCCTTTCCACTTCTGCTTCACCTTCTCCCTTCCCCATCTCCTTTCCCTTTCCCCTTCATCTCATCATTTGTTTTTTTCTCTCCTTCAGCTATTTTCAAGATAAATTCTATCCTTGCAAATTCGTAACTGACAGGGCTGACAACTAGAATATTTACTGGAAAAAACAGGAATGCACAGCAAGACTTCATGATTCTCTCTCTCATATGTATTTCTTTATAGGGTGCACTCTGCAGTATTTGGTGCATGTGTCAGCGGAGATGAAAAGATACTTTACAGAGAAACTGCAATCTATTTCCAATGACATTACTATAGCACAAAATGTAATACTATGAATGACAGTCACTCAGATTTCCATAAATGCAGCTCCTCTATAGCTGAAACTCTTAAGTGATTTTTATTTCTAATGTCACCCTTGGAGGCTCTGAAATGTCATCCTCATTTTCTTTAGAATAATTATATTTAATTTTGGGGTTTGGTCTATCAGATCTCTATAAACTTGTTTCATCAGTTAACACTACTGATTTGTCAGAAAAACAGCCAAGAAACAATGATTATCCTATTTCACTTCTATACCATGCAGTTATTCTTTAATTGTTAAAATGTTGTTGGCAGGGGAGGAAAAGGGAACACATGTTTTATGAGCCTTTCTCAGTGAACACAACAGTCTAGCCTTTGTCTGCATGGTGTGGTTGGCCATTTGAACCTTGCGTCGCACGAAGACCTGAATACTTCCCAGTCAAAAAGGAGAAGTTTCCACAGTGAGAGCACAGTAGCCTTATAAATCCGAAGTGTGAGTGTAGGGGGGATGCTAGATTTAGGGAGTTTTATTTAGAAGCAAGTTATGCAGAGTTTTAAAATGGAATCAGTGAAGCAAAATCAACCTTCCAAGTCCATTTCGGGCTTTCTTTTTATTATTTTTCCCTTTGGACATAAAACGCTTCAAATAAAAGTTCTATTAATAAAGCTCTAACCACAGATTAAATATTTCTGCTGACATTATTTGACTGATAACATCAATTTCAAAGTTCAAATTTTAATAAGGTATTACAAAGCATAGGAAGAAACAAGCTAATCAAGCCAAGTTTCATATTTCCCTTCTTTGTATAAAATGATAAGTGAATTTAAAGCTATGCTTTGTCTTTTTAATATCTGCTAAATATGGATGAATTACTGAATATATATTTATTCTTAGCCTCATTTGAAGGCAAATATTTACAAGGCTTTTCTCTTGTAATCTGATTTTAATATCTCAACTGAAAATGATTCATAACATGTGGCTTCAAATACCCTGTAGTTAAAGAGGCCAAAAATTAATTAGCTGATTCTAGTGAGGGTTTCTTGGAACTGACCTTGAAAGAAAAACAACAACAACAACAACAACAAAAACCTCAACCAGTACTCTTTATCAGATCATTGTACATTGTTGTTGCTTATGCAAAGAATTTCAGTAGTAAATAACAGAGACTGGCAATAACTTGCATCTGATCCTTGGTGCTGATGTGTGTGTTCATCCTTTGGTTTTCTGTGGCTCTTCTAGTAGGGCCTTGGGCCCAAGTATCTTCAGTCCTTTTGGCATTGCTATGTGAACCGGGTTAGTAAGTGTTATGCAAGCAGTGGAAAGCACCTCCTCTTAATCCATATCCAAATTAAATTGTAGTGAGTGTGAAAATGCTCAGAGGTCCTTATTTCCTTATTTTCTTTGTCTCTCTCTCTATTTATTTATTTATTTGTTCCATCTTATAAATATACTCAGGAAGCCATCTGGGAACAGAAATACTCACTAAGTACCGCTGACCTGAAACGCAAGTGTCTTTGTGAAGTCAATTTCTCTCCTTCCTTTGAAAGACAATCTTGCTGATGCTGACTGCTAAAAATAAGGACGCAAAATCTTTTCCAGCATCTGGAGTTTTCTGTGCTTTAATCCGTTCATTTCCTTATGTATTGTTATATAGGTATTTCTGTGCACACTCTGATTAATGTACAAATACATATTTTACCCTGTAGGATTAGAGTCAAATGGGCCTGATTCTCTACTTCCTTGCATCTTTCATCGTTAGCTGTACGTGTAGGTACAGCCCCTTAAAGAACTGTCATTATATAAGGAGCTTTAAGGAATTAGATTAACTCTTGCTTTGCTACTTTACAAATTGTATCAATTTAATATTGTGATTTGAAAGCAAATCTTTCCTCTGCTATTTTTTTTTAGTCTTTTCAGCTTTTCTAGAAACCTGAGTTGAGGGTTATCTTCTGTCCCATTAAGGTAACTTTTCTTCCAAAGGGTACCATATAGTCCAAAACTTCCTTGGGGCAAGAGTATTCCTGTAAGTGTATAGAGGTATGTGTGCAGGTATGTGTTATTTCCTGTGCTTAAGTGCCAGCCATAAAAGTCCAGATAAGCAGTCTAACACCCCTTCCACAAGTCACCTCAGAAACCTCCTCTTCAACTCCTGTCATGAGTGGCTAGCACTTTGGGGGACGTTCAAACGTTCAAATTAGGAGGATATGTTGACTGCCTACATTTTTTTATTTTTTATTTTTAATGTGTGTGCACTTTGGGCTCATTCAGCTTTTCAGTAAAACACAAATTTGCTTTGATTACTTCCTTTTTCCTCCCCTCCTAGGAAACTGGGTGACATGGTAGGTGTGGTGTCTTTGGTTACTACAGCCACATTATTTTAATAAAGCTGTGATAGTAGGTGCTCCCTAAATCCTGCATTAGGGTTTAAACCTGTATAATCTGTGTATTTCTGATACCCCCACTCACATATTAGGTTGGCATTAATCATCCTTAAAAGAATCAAATAGTAAAAAATATTTGACAGTATTTCTCCAGTGCTGATGAGCCTGGGTTTGTCATAAAAAAGGTCTCAATGATCATCTGACTCTGGCAGCAATCTGGCGTCAGAATACTGATTCACCTATAATTTAGATAAATGCAAATCAGGTCATGAAGTCTTTCAGGATTTTCTTTTATTTTATTTTTCACAGAAAGGAAAATGGAGCACGATTTGTATACTTAACCAACCGGGAGTGTAGCCTCAGCTCTAGAGTTTGGGTTTTCTCAGTGATGTAGCCTCTGCTTTGGTTTTGATAACATTAATCCATTAAAAAATAAATTAGTGGAACAGCATGCATGGAATTTACTCAATACTAAGAGTAAAGTATGAGAACCACAAACGCGCATATGTACTCCAAGTGCTTGATCTGCAGGCTGGTAAGAACACAGGCCCAGGAATGCAAGGCTACTGATGAAGCTGAGGTGATGTGCACACTCCTGGTATTTCTTCCAGTGTGTTGTGTATTTTGTGTGTGTGTGTGTGTGTACTACAATTAAAAAAATCTTGATTTATTCATGAGCAGTCTTTTGTATGAGGCTTGAAAGTTTAGGTTGCATCTGTGGGACTTTGCTAGTTCAGTGTCGTCCAGTGTTGCACTATCATTCCCAAAGTAATGCATTTAACAGAAATTTTTCTGGCAATGATGGAGAAAGTCAACAACTTGCTGGTGCCCCTGACTGAAGGTTTTGTATTTCAAGAAACATGAGGGATTATAAAACTACACTTCACACTTTGGATCAAGTTGCCTCTAACAGGAGTAATTGCATCTTTATCAATGAATGGGTTTACTTGAAGTACTTGCTCTTCCTTCCACAAAGTTAGCTTTTTCTTGGTATAATTGGTAACTTTTAATCTTTTCTTAATCAAAACAATTTCTGAAAATACAAGCTATATTTTGCTTGAGAATGAAGTTGAGAAACAGCTTTAGGAAATCTCATAAGGTTAGTTGAAGGAGGTACAGTCTGCTGTTTAAAAGCTTCTAGTGTATACATTTTATCAGTGTGATGTGATCTAACAGCCACAGGAAAGACGGAATATCCTGAGTAACCAGTGATTGCTACAGGGCAGCATGATTTGGCAGAACCCTACTTGCAATTGCTGATCTTGAGCTGAGGAAATACAGATGGAAAAAAAATGCAAATTTTTTTTTGCCTTGCTTTTTTTTTTTTTTTGAAAAATGTCAGGCAGTGCTTGAGAAGTTTGGCTTCCTGATTTTTCATTTCCGCTGCTTTTACAAAAACAAAGGAAGTAATGTGAGTGACCCGCTCTATGTACATATTATCTGTGGTTTTGGTATAGACTCCTCATTATAGTAGCCACATCCTTCCCTTCTCATAATAGCTCCTTTGCTCTCATCTATAGTGCCACTGCTTATTTCCTCTCTCTTCATTATCTCATGTAGTGGACTTAACCAAGATCCTTTCCTTCCTTACATACATCCAGCTGGCCTACTGTGGTGGTTTTACCCTGCTGGGCAGCTGAGCTCCATCATAGCCACTCTCTCACTCCTCCTCCTCAAAGGGGAGTGGAGAAGAGAGGGAGAAAATACGATGGAAAAGGGCTCAAAAGTTGAGGTAAGGACAGGGAGATCACTCAACGATTACTTTCATGGGCAAAACAGACTCAACATGACGAGATTAATATACTTTATTGCCTATCACTAGCAGGTTAGAACAGTGAGAAACTAGTATCAAACTAAAAACACCTTCCCCATCATCCACCCTCTTCTACCTCCATCCCCCGAGTGGTGCAAAGGAACGGGGAATGGGGGCTGAGGTCAGTCCCTAACACCTCATCTCCGCCGCTCCCTCATGGTCCCTCTCTGCCCCTGCTCCCCGTGGGGTCCCTCCCACGGGATGCCGTCCTGCCCGAACTGAGCCTGCGGGGGCTGCCCACAGGCAGCAGCTCTTCAAGAACTGCTCCCACACTGCTCCGTACCACGGGGTCCATCCCCCAGGAGCAAACTGCTCCAGCACGGGTCCCCCACGGGCGGCAGCTCCCCCCAGGCCCCCTGCTCCTGCGTGGGCTCCTCTCCACGGGCTGCAGCTCCGGCCCGGGGCCTGCTCCTGCGGGGGCTCTCCATGGGCCGCAGCCTCCTCCAGGCCCCATCCACCTGCTCCACCGGGGGCTCCTCCACGGGCTGCAGCGTGGAGATCTGCTCCGTGTGGGACCCATGGGCTGCAGGGGGACAGCCTGCTCCACCAGGGGCCTCTCCGCAGGCCGCAGGGGAACTGCTGCTGCCTGCCTGGAGCACCTCCTGCCCTTCTGCTGCACTGACCTTGGGGTCTGCAGGGCTGCTTCTCTTACATTGTCTCTCTCCGCTCTCCCAGCTGCTGTTGCACAGCAGGTTTTTTCCCTTTCTTCAACCTGCTCTCCCAGAGGCCTAACCAGAGTCGCAAACTGGCTCGGCTCTGGCCAGCAGCAGATCCCTTTTGGAGCCATCTGGAGCTGTATCTGATCTGACATGGGGCAGCTGCTGGGCTCTGCTCACAGAGGCCACCAGCACAGTACCCCTGCTACCCAAACCGTGCCACCTAAGCCCAATACACCTTGTCGGGGCACACAGTAAAAAAGTGTGTACTGTGGGAATACCAGAGATCTTTCTGTGATCTTTGACCAATATTTTGCTGGCATTTGCTGCTATATAGTTACCTTTTCCATAATAGCACACCCCTGCCTACTTCCATTACAACCATCATAAAAAAATAAAGTATTTATATGCAATGCTTTGAAGATCAAGTTTAGATCCTAAAAATGTAGACACAATGGTTTAGATGTTTTGACAAACATAGCTCCAGGGAGCTATCTAAATACACTCCTGAATTACTGTATCAAGCTAGGGAACTTACATAAAGTCTCTGCTGGTTTACGGTTTCTTGAATGCTGCTAGTCATTGGGTATTAGTAAGTTATGCTACAGAGTTTACAGCAAAGCATATACACTCCATGGCCTGTTATAGCCATAATCCATATTTTAATGCTTTATGTCAGGCATCCCTGCTGCCCTCTAACCATTCTTTAATAATAAGACAAAAGTGATATTTTAGGGTAACAGTTAATAAATAATGTGACTTATCCAATCACACCTTTCACTAAAATATTATTATCTTTTGACAGGTTCATTACTGTAGAGACATCGGGGACTGATGAAACATTGTCTAATTCTACCACTAGTACATTTTCTGTAGTTGTCTTTTTTTTAATTTAATTCTCTTACTCTGAAAGCATACTGTCCATTGCAATTATCGAATGAGCATTTAATCTAGCATAACTAAGGCATTTTAATCTTTTCTTATGGAAAAACGATTAAATGGTCATAACGTTGCTATGATATGCACTCATCTACTCCTTAGAGAATCAAAGTTTTCTCCTTTCTGATAACCAATTCTCAAGTAAGATTTTAGCTTTAGTGAAGCGCGTTGGCTTCCTGCGCAAGGAGAGGACTGTTATTTTGTCATGGTACTGCAGAGTCAGAAAAACAATTTGAGGTTGTCTATCCCTTCAGGTAGGATTGTCTCTGGGCAAATTCTGCATAGTCCAGTGTATTTTGCTGGGTAACTGTTTTTTGTTTTTTTTTTTTTTTTAAATATTACTTCTTAAATCAGAGATGGATGAACAGCACAAACCCGAAATATAACAGATTGAAACAAAGAAAAAAGCAATGGCAAGTATGCCAAAAAACACTTCCTGCATAGTGATGTGATCACATTTCAAGAAATCTATTTCTTGCAGTACAGGGTGTCCCTTTTGTCTGACATTACATGTACAAATTTAATGGGAAGTGAAATTGAAATACACAAACATACATGCACAAAATAAAATACTGGTTTTCAAGTTTGCCTGCAAAATTTGGCTGGAAGCAGTACACATTCCTCCCAAAAAGATGACTGAATAAGAAACTCAAATTAATCACCCCAGAACAAAACAGAAGTTCTCAACCTGTTTTCTTACTGAGATCCAGCTTGTGTCTCTCTAGGACAGCAGTCCCTGGGGACAACATGGAAAGGGACAGTAAATTCATTGCTCTTTCAGAACATGTTGTGAGCTCCGAATTCCCTTGGAGAAAGTTTATCAGATATCAGATATCCACAGAGCTCTGCTTCAAATCAAGTCATAGAGTTTAAAAAAGATTTTAATAAGGGGTAGATGATTCAAAAAGAAAGCTAAATTTATTGGATAGATTAATCACTCACTCCAGTCCCTCAGCCAGCTGTTTTTTAATGGCTTATTATTTTGCTCTTAAATAACTAAATTTGTACACATTAGAATAAAAGATTAAATGTGATTCCTAACCTACCCACATAATAAACAAAAACTTGTCTTTAGTCACTGTCATTACATAGAAATATGTCATACCTCTAAATTCAAGGAGAAAGTGCTGGCATGCATGTATATCCTGGAACATTTTTTAGCACATACTAAGACTATGACTTGAACAAGTTGACAGTTGTCACCATTCAGTAATACTTCATCCCAAGCAAGGATGGGATATGGCTTAGACCTTCACTCCCACCTGCCCCCAGGAAAATAAAATTGTCTCAAAAAAAAAAAAAAAGGCCTAATTTTACAGATTTTTGTATGGTTATTATGGTTATTGTAAACAGGACAAAATGTTACTGCAGTGCCTCATAATCTCCCATATCATTTGGGAGTTCTTTTGAAGATCTCTTTGCTAACTCCCCTTCTTTCTGCTTCATGATCTTCATACCTCTCATGGAGTCAAGATGTTGCACTGTGAGAGCCTCCAGCTTTATTAAATCATGGTGTAGGTATCCCAGGTGCTAATGGCCAATGTGAGACAAATAAATGGTCTAGAAGGAGATCTGTTGTACATTTAGTGAACAACACTATTGCAAGTGGCAACTGACTCCAACACAAGAGCATCACTAGAGATAACGATGCTCCAAAATCCAGAAGAGTTAGGAATGGGCAAATTGCATGAGCACCCACCTCTTGGAAAGTGTTTTTGATTTTCTCCCCTAACTTCTTAATTTTGAGTTTTGGACAACAAAGATCTATTGGAAGGTGCTTCACCAGCGCATTTCCTACCATGCTAATAAATAAATAAATAAATAAATCCTGTTTACCATTGAAGGGTTCATCCAACATGTCTTTTCCAAGCTAATTACTAGCAAAACTATTAGTGTTTTTTTTGTGAGGGCAGCTGCATGGAGAAACTGTCTAAAATTTAGTTTATGCAACAGCTGTAGAGAAGTTCTTCTTTAATTTAAAGGCAAACAGTCTTGGTCATATTCTTCCATGCTGAAGATGCATACAAGATGTGGCAGACTTTTGTTTGGTTTTGAACCTGCTAAGATATTAGGGGTTTGTGAGTTCAATTCAGACATAAAGGTTACAGTACTTGCAAGCTACTAGAAAAAGATCAAAACAAGGAAATGAAAAACCACCAAAGTCATGTCACAGAGGAGCAAAACTTTGTAGGCTTGGCAATTTACTATGGTATTAGTTCATGCTTTTGATCTTTTAAAGAAAAGGATTGATGACATTTAAAATTATCAGGGAAAACATGTATTAATTTTGTAATAACTGAGTTCTTAAAACCTGAAATGATTATTAAATATGCAATAATTGCCCATATTTTTGCTCTCACTGACAATATCCTCAGAGAATGCATTTTAGATCAATGTTGCAGATTTAAACGGGATGAGGTCTCTCACTTCCTGAGTTATCTAGGAATAATTCAGGAATGGGAAAACTTGTGCTGAAACAAGACAAGGCCCTCTCTACCCCCTCAGCTGTAGTAAGGTGAACATCCTGAGTGTCTTCTTTCTTAACGTGGAATAACCTTGGTTTGGGATATGTGGCTGGGAAAAGTGTTCACAGTGTTGGGTCATACAATTAGGCCACACCTGGGGAACATACCTCCTGGTCTTGGGCACTGGAGGGCAGGACTGCAGCAACACCTTGCCCAAAAATGTGGCAGAGAACCAGCATCTCTGACTTGCTGGATGGTGGAGATCATTTCCCCATTTTTCTCCATCCTCCTTCTCCTGGTTATCAGTGGTCTTGATCTTTCTTTCATGCCTGTGATCAAAGGAAAGGTGAAAGATTATTTTCTCATTGTTTGAGCTGGCTATTCATGAGAAAATGCTGAAACAAGGCTGTGACTCATCCACATAGCCCTCCACAATTTCTCCCTCCAGTTAGGAAATCATTTTAAAAGGGAGGATGCATTGACTGGCTCTATCCTTCTATACAAAACTAGCCAAGGATGTGGTGCATAAAGACTTTTTTTTTTTTTTTTTTTCCCCAACTCAGGAGCATGCTTTTGAAGAAAATATGCTGCTTGGCTCTTCTTAACAACTCGTTTCACATCATAGTGGTGTCTCAGAGTGTGTGAAACTGATCTTTTTGGTTTAAACTAAACCAGGAGATATGTTCCAGGAATGCACCTAGTCTGCTCTATGTCCTAATGGGTTTTGAAACCCCAGGCTTGGGCAAGTACCATCCTGAAGCAAGCCCTCTGTTACATGTGTACTGTAAATTTCAGTATTCTGCACCATGTTTTGCATTACAGATCTGCTTTACCCACTCATATGGATATGGACAGGCCCCAGGGATCTTTGCTTAGATTTCCTGAGGATTTGTGCTTACCTCAGTTGTGATGATTGTTGACTGTCGTTGACTGTCACTGACTTGTGCTTAAATAAGCAGAGCTGCAACTCCCAAATAGCATTGTGAACTGACATTACCATTGCTCTTATTAGTATTGCACGCTAATAGTATAACCTTAGCTGCTCACAATGCCTTCTGGGGTTCTGTTTTTGTCTAAAACAGTTCCTTTAATGACTTTATGCTCACATTGTACACGTGATACCATTAGCATGTGTCTCATATGACATATTCAGCTGCAATTTTCACATTTCCAATTTCATATATTTCCACAACATTCATGAGGCCTTTTCAAACTTCCACATCTTCATCTCCACAGGTTTAAAGGGAGGAAGGGATCATTATGACATTAATGTTGTTTCTTGACCGTAGGGTTTCATCAGCACTTCTTGTCTGTCACAAGTCCAAAATAACGGCAATGATTTGCTTAAGTCATAACTAGGTCAATGACAAATGAAGACTTATGTTTCTTTACCACAGGTGAAATCAGAGTCTTTATCAAAGCTCTGCTAATTCCTTTTTTTAATTTTTTAATATTTTTTTTGCTGTGTACTGTACTTTGCCCTTCACCAATTATTTGTTCATCTTCTTTGCTTTTTCCCATGTTTGACTCCATACATGATTTGAAAATTCTTGTGTGGATGTTCTACAAAACCTACTTCTGCCTGCCTTCTCCACTCTTCCTTCTGCCTCTCCCACTTAAATATTTCCCTAAATCACTTCCTTCTTTCCCCCTTCTCATTGAGTTCTTCTTAAGATTATTCACTTGGAAAGCACTATGCATAGGAGAATTCATGCAGCAAAACAAAGATTATTGGCTTCCCTTTGAATCACAAAGCATTCATTATGTTTATTTGGAATTGGCTGGAAAAATGTTCAACTTAAATGCTATGTGTTAAATATGCTGATTCATTCAAACTCAAACTTTCCAAAATCCTTATATGTTATTTTGAAACATTGTGTTCTGACCTTCTCTGGGTAAAAATCCCCATTTCTAGGCCAAAATAACTGATTGCTTTGTAAGCTAGACTAATTATACTATAAACTTTTGTGAAAGTCTGAGATGTAAAGGAAATATTTTAACTGCTTTGAGACAATTTTTTTGCCCTGATTCTTAATGTGGGAAAAATTTCAAAATGCTGACATTTGTCCCAGCTTGAGGATGAAAAAAATAGAAATCTAGAAATATTTTGCTTAGCAATAAAGCCATATGGTTAAGAGGAGCAAAATGCACATATGGCAACAAGATCATCTCCTGTAATTCAGCCCATTAGTGCAAGAAATTTGTTCAGACAGGTATGGAGTTTGAGTCTCATTTGTGCTACTGCCACCTCATTCTTATCTGTCTATGAAAAAGGCCCCAAAATACTAACTGTAACTATAGCATATGCTACCACTACAAGGTGTCACAGTCTTCTCGCTTCCTTACACCAAATTAGGCTATAGTGCATGTATGTAATTTATATGTATTTGTTAAAAAGTTGAGTCTCTCTTTTTGATTTTCTTTGTTCTGAAATGAAACAAATGTAAAAAAGCCATATGAGGGTATTTTTACACCAACACAGAATGAAAATCAAAATAATCTCAAACTTTTTTTTTTTACTTTTTTTTTTTTTTTCCTCGAATGTCTTCGTTTCTCCTAAATTAGGAGTGGAGGTTATTTCCCATTAGGCTGTATCCTACTACCTCCCTTTCATTCCTGCTATCATGAAGATCACTCTGCAAACCATAGCAGAGAGAACCTCCATGACAGTTCCCAAACCTTTCCTCTTTGGGCCTGTTGTGGATTTATACAGCTTTAAGAGTGATTGAGTGGCTGTAGCCTCATTAATTCCTGTTCTTGCTACTGCGCTGCAGTCCTGGCCAGACAAATACCACCTAGCTGCTCGGGAGTGTTGTGGCTGGAAAGCATTGGAGCTTTGCACGTGACTTTGAGGGTATACAATTCCAAAAGACTACCTTTAACACAACTTGGTAAAGGGATTTCCTTGGTGCAAGAGGAGGGACATTGTGCATATTTCCATTTTCCTACTAGACAATTTCTGTTTTGAATATTTCTTAATGAGCAGAGTTGATCCCACTGGATGTGGAGAGTTCATGATGAAGCATAAATACCACTGTAGATTAATGTGCTTACTTTCAAAGAGTTGTCCAGTAAGAGTGGTCACTAAAACAAGCAAATGACATTAAATTATGTTTATATATCTAGCCTCTCCTGGCTTGGAGGACATTTCAGTAGCTTCATCATCATTTCTATGAGTGTTTATTCCAGTTTACTAGAATATGGCTGACTTTTACTTGGACAAGCCTGAAAGCCTTACTAGTTCAACAGCCAGTCAGCTGAGTACTATGCACATGGAAGCTGTGTGGCTGAAGGGCATACCTCTGGTCTGATGAGGGGTCTCGGGTAAATACCTTCACTTCCCTGTGCTTCAGCTCTTTGAATGATACTCTCTGCCTCTCTAAAGTGCTTACAAAGCTGAGTAACATTAAGCAGACCTGATATAAGGTCACAGTCGTTAGAGTTGACCACTTCAGTATTGTTTCCCAAAGTATGTTTTCAGGCAAAGTTGTACTGGCTGCTGTTTTGATTTAAATGCTACTTGCTTATATCAGGAAATACTTATCTCCAAGGAAACTCCCATAGATTGTAAATTCTAAATACTCTGTCTTCCAACTTATGCACAGCCAAGTTAAACTGAGCTTTTACTGTTACAAATATAATATTAGCATGTATTAGCTAATTAGCGGAAAAGCCAAGCAGGAGAAGACAGAAGACTTGATAAAGTCAGATATGGAGAGCAAAAGTAGTACATGATTATACCACACACCTCAATAATTATGGTTATCATATAGAAAATATTGAAATTGATAAATTATAGTAAACATCAATAGCAGTTTTAATATGATATTTTTAAGCATCATGGAGTGGCAACTGAATTGGCTGTTAGTTCTAGTGACCGTGTATCTTTGTGTATTTAGATCCAAGGACTAACCTTGCGTCTGACTTTGTACTCCCTATAATAAATTCCCTGTCCATGGCAAAATTAGAGACTGAGCCAAAAATAATATGGCTTCCTAAGCCCTTACTGAGAAAATTCTCTGTCTAACCTAGTCATTTTATTTAAAAAAAAGTAGCTGCAAAAATCAAAACAAAGGCATTTAAACACACTGCCAAATTGGTCCATAGATTTATCTCATTTCCTTTTGTTTGTTATTTATTTTCACATTCAATAGCTTACTATCATTCAGTCTTTGCCCTCAGGTTTGTTTGGGAAAATGGATTAAGAATACTGTCCCAGGAGTAGATTTTACTGTCAAAACCATCAGGATCTGTGTAAATCCATTGCATATGTTTTAGGGGAAAAATTAACAATACTATCTAAGTCTTTTGATAATGTAATAGCTAGCAGGTATGCATAAAGAAGACTAAAAGCAGTATCTGATATTATTCACTGACATTAAATGGCTGTTTAAACTTAAGAAAATGATCCCAAAGTCTGGCTGATTTTAAACACCTAAGTCCACAGGACAGCTGAGAGAGTAAGTGAATTTTTTCACTGGATGAGAAGCTTTTTCTGGGCACAAAGCTAGTATGATAAAGTGCATGCATTTTCTGTGGTGACAGAAGATTTTGCCTGGGAGAGATGATGTATATTGCTTGTATTTTCCATATGTTTCTATCTCTGTTTTCACCTTCGTGCAGTGTTTTGCAACCAATAGGTTACTATGTGCTTTAAGATGTCAGAAGGTTGTCTGCAAATGTGCTTGTGAAAAATCTCCTTACCAAAATATTTTCAAATGTGTTTTCCTTGCTGTCAAGCAAGAGAGAGAAAATGACAATAGAAACATTCAATATTTAGCCTAATTTTGATTTTTTTTTTTTGTTTTCTGTAAACTAATACCCTTCTGACTAAGAATGTCAAGAAACATTGCCCATGGCCATGATAAGTCACTCTGACGGCATTTATATAACACAGGTCTCTGACTCCTTCTGTAGCCTCTGGACCATGCCAATTCAATGTTACTCTGCTTTCTCCTGTTTTCAGAAAGCATCATCTGTATTTTGGCTTGCTTCCCAGGCAATGTTGTTCCAGAGCAGAGATTTTGACCCTCACTAGAGACAGAGAAATACAAACTAAAAATAATTAAAAAAAAAAAAAAGAAAAAAAAAAGAGGTAATAAGTAAAACAATGGAGCTGTAGACATGTGAGGAAATTCATATGGCAGACCTTATCATTACTGTGACCTTAATACTTGGGTCAGACTTGCATACCTCCAAACACATGTATTTGCTTGTGCATGGCCTGTGCTTACCCTTGGCATATTTTGGCTTTGAATACCAAATATTACTGTCAGATAAAAAGTCTTTGCCAGCTTCCCAGGAATGGTCACTCAGGTTAATGGTAAAGGTGACTATAGCAGTTTATCAGAAGCATTGCAATCAGTCTACCGAATCTAGCCTAGCTAGACTTAGTTTAACCATAAATGTGCCTATATTTTAAAGTGCCTACTTCTGGAAGGACATTTTATCAGGCACTCGGGGAGCTCTTCAGTCAAGCTGTAATGTGCTTGGATTTACTTATCAGGAAACCTAAGCAATACTAGAAAGACAGTTTGGGATTGAGCTGAAAAGTAAATGCTTTCCACCTCAAATTTAAGGACTAAGTTATATAGTCTCTTACAGGCTCAAATTTGTCCCATTTATACCATGAGACAACAGAGAATAAATTAAACCAATGAAAAACATTGACTTAGCAGCCCCTCAGGAAACAAAGGTCAACATAATTAGGGTGAGGTGTGGCCTTGCAATGACATTTCATGGAAGCCATCGCTGATCCCACTACTCAGGAAAACAAGACACAGTATGAAGCATTTTGTTTAAGCTATGAAGGTACTATGTGTATATGTCTCTATTATTTCCATCTCCATCAAGAGAGGCCTGCTGGCACTGCCAGTATTTTGAAGCACATACGTAGAGATCAGAGACTTCCAGGACTTTGCCTTCTCCTTGTATCTATGTCACTAATGTTAGTATTACCAGTATCAAAACTGGTTGGTGTGGAACTGTACAGTAGATGGGCAATCTGAGCAACTCAACCACACACTCTGGGTCTTAACATGTACTTTGGTGCAGGAAGATTGGAATCAGATCAGGACTTTGAATTTCTAATTGCTGGATACTAGTGTGGCATGAAAAGGCATTCAGTGTCCTGTCATTGTTTCTTCATTAGGGAATAGCCTCTTATCTTGAAATGGATTACCAGCAGGAGACTGAATGCTGTGAAATCAGTGCCTTTTATAGGGAAAATGAAGGCCTTTGGTTAAAAGAGAACAAATACACAGTGGAGAATGCGCTGGCCAAAGAGTGTGATAGCCTGAAAAGCACAGTGCTGTTGGTTCTCCTCTTCTCAAGTCATGCTGCCGGCCCTTCATTTTCCACCTCTCCTTTTTATTCATTCCAGTTGTCTAATTCTTCTCTTCCTCAATGTCTTGAGTCAAGCACGACAGTCCCTTTTGCAGCCTTTTGTGTCTGTTGATCGGATGCTGTCATCTCCTTGACTATCCTTATCTGCAACTGAACCCTCCAAACCTGGGCCTCTATACCATCCTGCTCCACAAACCCCTCACTACCCCTTACCCCGGGCTGTCAGCATAATGAAGGCTTGATTTCAATACTTCCCCTCATTTCTCTGTTCACTGCTCTGCAGGTTAATGCAGATTCCAAACTTCAACAAGCAGCTGTTAAACATGTCATTAACACTGCTTCGGCTGCAAATGAAACTCTGCTATTGGGATTATTCCGGGAGCTATAGTTTTGTGATGAGCTTTGTCAATCACAGCTGACCTGCTGTGTACAGAATGAAACTCAGATTATCTTCTTTCTTCCTCAGACTCTTGTCATTTTTTTCACAAAGAATTACTATTCTACTCCCCGAAAGATTGATTACTTGCACAAATAAGAGAGTCTGAGACATTAATACAAAATTCACAGGCTTTTCTTTATCTCAAACCTGCAACTCCCTCTACATTTCCTCCTGGTAATTATATTAGAATTGTGTACACTAGGAATTGCCATCTGATTATTATGAAACTAGTTTTGTCATGACAAAAATGAGCTTAAGTCTTGTTTTTTTGGAAAATGATCAGTACAGTGCACTGGATGAGAGAGAAGGAGATTAAATCCAACTTGCTTTCATCCATGAATGCTTTCATCTCTTTTTCAAACACAGGAAATGATTACCACTGCTATAAGCTGCAGTTCATATGAGTGAAAAAGGATAAGAAAATATTGAAAATTCTGTAACCAACAGTAGGACATAATATAGGTCCCTGTTACCCACTGAGAGACATGTACTTTATTTTTCTGTACTGGCAAAGTCAAGGGTTTCACATTTTAAGAGTTGCCTTCCACTGAGGTGTCATTAAGTACTGGAGAATATGTTAATTAATTTGCCATTTCTCCAGGTAAGGATTTTCTTTTATGGTAAGAAAGCAAAATATGCTGATTTTTTTCTCTCATATAGCCTTTCCTCATCAGTCACTTAATGAACCTTACCCTTGTTTCTTCCAGTAATTCTGGAATATATGAATTGCCCCAAACTGATCCCAGTATGTCCTTTGTTCATAATACTTGGAGCATATTTGGAATAAAGTAGGAAACATTTAAAATATTCTCACAGGCTGACTTAAGTTCTTCTGTGTCCCATTTTAACACATTGATCTAAACCTTGGTTTGATTTGTTTTTAATTTTAAAGTTGAGGAAATTGCTTGACCTCTTACAGAGCACTATTTTTCTTTTAGTGGAGCATCAATTCCAATGAGCTATGCCTCTCTTGATATTAAACTCAATATTTGGAATAGGATGAACCTTTGGGCAGGGCATATATTTAAATTTGAGCTCACCTCCTCTAGTACTGCAATCCAGTAAATAAAATCGTTTCAGTAAATAAAACCATTTCAAGTTTCATTGTCCTTGCCCAACAGATTTTCTATTTACAAGGCCTGTTGAGCTTGTGTTGAAAAGTAAGTCCTGGCATCATTTCCTCCGAATCACCATTCAAAGCATTTGGGTTTGTTAAATGGCGTGCCCAAGTCAGTAAGAAATTCAAACTCTCTTAGGCACCTAAGCCAACAGAGCTGCTAAATGTAAGGTCACGTTCAAAACCAGATCATCGGCTCATGAATCATGATCACACTCTGAACAAGCGAAAAAGAAAGACTGAGAGGAGATAGCGTGTGTTCCTGGAAGAGGGAAGGAGGAAGCAAGCAAGCAAGCAGCAAACATAAGGTTTGAATCAATAGGAGAGACCAGGATGATGAAGAGAAAGGGGATAGGGAAACATGGGTGCCTCTTCACCCCTGGAGCTGAACTGCTAATTGTCTTCTCTTTTAACCCCTCTGTCTAGCAGAGAAAGAAAGGGGAAGGAGGTGAAGTGTGGAGTGAGTGACAAAATGCTCACCAAACAAAACCTCACAATTATTAGTAATTGAATATTTCATATTTTGAGTCATTCAAGCTCTGTGAGCCCCAAATAGCACTTTTAAGTATTCAATTTTTTTCTCCATTGACTTTAATTAAGCTTGCCCCAGGCTGGCAGTCCTGATGAACGTGGAAAACGTTTTTTATAAAAGGAGTAAGCTTTCTACCAGTGCAGATTTTTTATTTTATTTTATTTTTTTCTTCCTGAACTCATCCAGCTGTTATTTAAACTCAAACCCTTATTATGTCATCAGGAACAATCTTAGAAATATAAAATACAGATATATTAAACTGCTGCACCATAAATATTTTCCACTTGGTGACTGTGAAAATTACCATATTATTTCCTGATTCAGACATGCCTGATGAAGCCTAGTATTAGTGATAAGTGACTGTACATATAGTAACTTCTGCGCAGGGACTGGCATGAAATGCTTTAATGATAGGATTCACATACATACCTGCATTAATGCACCCGATCTCACATTTCCTGCTTCTCTCATTTAACCAAACCTACAGCCTTAACAGCAAAATGTCCTCACAACCACGGAGTGAGACCACTTGTAAGTAACATTTCCCCTATATCACAGTGCCACTCTTTTACTGGCATACAATGACTTTATTGTGTCCTCATATTGTCAAGCTCATGGGCTAAATTAACCTTGATGGCAATGCACTGATGTCATGGAAGGCACACAAATCCATGCTAACTGCAATTATCCCCTTATTTATCACTAAAATATGGTTGCTGTGGTAGCTACTTTTTTTTTCCCTGAGATGTTAAATACTCCAGTCTTAAAGCGTGGCCTTTTTCTTAGAGCACATTGAAGTCTTATGGAAGCAGTGGCACAGATACATTGAAAAAGCACTTTCTGTAAGTCAGAGAGTTGGACTTACTGTCTGGATGCTCTGTCAATATTTTTTCCTGTAATAGTTTGACTTCAGTCTTGCTATACTGATTTATACTAGTGGTGAGTTAAGATTTAAAAAGTGAGGTGATCTGACATGCTGATGAAACTACAATCTTGACAGAGTGAGACTTCAAAGGGGAAATAATCCCTGCAATCATGCAAAGCCAAGTGCAGAGACCAAAGGCAGGCTGTCTTGCAATTCCTGAGACAGTGCCAATCCCAGTACTTGTTAATTAAGTAGGGGGATTGTCTTTGGGGGCTCCTAGAGACCCCACACTCTTGACCCCATGAGGTCAATAGTAGTCAGTGATGTTGTTATACATGCTAGAAAACAAGTCTTCTGAACCTTGAAAACATCCAGGGACTGTGCAATATGGTGATGGCTTCCAAGATGGTGTTGGTGGAACCAGCTTATTCTGCTGACTGTTCTGTAACAGGCTCTCCAGGTAGGCCCCAACATTTTGCAGCACAGAAGACTTGTTATGAAGAACTGAATTCCCTCATAGCCTCCAAAATTCTTGTTTTGCCTTGCTTTCTGTTGGGGTAGCTCCTATAACGCCGTGGCAAATGAGAAAACTGTAGTTTCCTCCTGAGGTGCTTGAATTTTGCATTAAAGCTTATTAGAATAACTCTGCTTCTCTGCTCTTTCCAGTCTCAGTCCATCTGCTGCAGACTTTCAGCTCTTTACTGCTAAGTGGCATGACATGTCAGCAGCCGGTTCCTTTGGAGCGTAACCTCAAACCAAACTCACTTCATTTGTGACCATATTTGAATAACTTCTTTGTGGGCCTCCAAGGATATGACTGTTTTCTAGCTCTGTATGTCCAAGATTGGACTTGTCCTTGCTAACTTTCAGCAGGACTCTCTTGGCCAGATTTATGCCTGACTATGTCCAGCACTATCTGCGATCATGAAGCACTAACTCCTCCAGCAATTACCAAAGATTTTGTAGTCAAAGCTTTGTTACAATGGGCTAGGCAAATCAGTGGTAGGATACTGTGCTTCCAAAACGTGGGCTACAAAGGCTGACCTAGACAAGATGGCTTTGTGCACAACTTCACACAAGTGCTTCTCATAAGCAGGGTATAGAGTTTGTGTGTGGGGCTTCTGCTATAAATATATCTTGGTGATGATGCTACATTACCAGGATACAATATTTGTAGTAGTACAATGCAGAATCAGCTTTGAGTACGTGTCTGTGCAGCTTATCCATATGAACTAAATTTTGGCTGTATATCAATCTGAGCCAACATGCATATTGTAGTTAACACTAATTAATTTTCACAGGAAGCAGAGTGGTCACAACAAACCTGATTTGGGGCTGCCTTGTTTTGTAGTTGTCTATGCAAGTCTGTGGGTGTTTTGCTCAAGGACACAGGGTCCTTGATCAAGAAATGCTATAGGTGACTATGAAAGGTAGGAAATTCTCATCTACTATTATCTCTCTCAATATTTTTTTTCTTTTCCATTTTTTTTTAACTTTATTCACGGAAAGGGGGTTAGTTTATTTCCCGCAGTCAAAATAAGAGAAGTGGGTGATCCAAGAGCCCTCCTTGCCACTTTTCTGAAGATTTTGGGAGCCTGAACACCCAGTTTCTCATCTTTGCCAGCCTGTAAACGTCTGAAATAGAGTGGCATAGTCAGCAGCAACTCATCTCCTGTATATTAGGGGGGGGAAGGCCAACATGAGGGTCTGAATTTCTGTTGAGCAGGCAGAATTTAAATGGCCCTGCCCAGGCAGCAGGCAAAAATAGATACAAATATATTCAGTGTGAGAAAAGGTTGTGGTTTTGTTTTGATTTGTTTCTCTTACCCCTGCACCAATTTTGGCTGTATTTGGGGCTACCCCCACTTACAGATCTTATCATACCAAACTTATCAAACACCACATTATTTGACTATTTTTTATGTCAAAAGGACAACATATTAAAAACAAGTCACAGACAATCCTTTTCCTGTAAAGGTTAGGGATTCTCAATGTACATTCAGAGCCATACACACAAGTGCAAATAAGTCAACTACCACAGCTATTTAATCAGGAGCGTTTGTTGATTTGAGCAGAGCCCCTATGCTGTGAAATGAAAAAAGAAAACCAAATTTTCTTGAGCAATCTTGCTGTTCCTGCTTCAGGTGCTAGGCCATTTCACTAAAGCAGCTCAGACGAGAATGTCATTAGTTCTTAAGCCCCAGGTGAATTTGCCACTGTTCCACATGATTAAGCCAGATAATTGTGTGTTGATAGCGAATGTGGTTGGTGAAATACAATTTCTAGGACCTTCCTAAACAAACACAATGTAGAAGTGAGTCAAAGTGCTGTCATTTCAGTCCTTTGTCACAGGCTTTGCACTTGCAGACATCTCTGGTGAGGACTGGCGAGTAATTCTATGGCATGTCACTGTGCTCTTAAAGGTGACCTGGCTCAGAAAGTGGATCATACATCTTTTGGCATTCGGTTTAAGGGAGGAGGGGGAAAAGGGCCTAGTTACTGTGCCTGTGAACAATGCAGGCTTCCATGTTCAGCATGTTTTAGACTATGCATTCTAGAGATTGCTTTGTCTTCAAATAACTTTGCAATTCCAGACAGTAGCTTCAGAAGTGAATAAAATGCCATGAGTAATGTGCAATTATATGTCCTGAGAAGCAAGCCAGTGAAAACTTTTTAAGGGCTTTTTCAAACAGGATTTCTCTATCAGAGCAATGCAGACCAGTAAGCATGGGGACTGTATCCTGTCTCTGCTGACTTTCTCTGTGACCTTGAGCAGGTAACTTAAATTTTTTGATCCTAAGCTGAGATGAGGCAAGACCTTAGATTTTATTTATTATTATTTTTTTAAGTAGAAATTCAATGGCAGTGCTAGCTTCAGCAACCACAGCGCTCCCTTGTGTTCTCCTAGCCACTTGTTTCTACCAGCATGGATTTGGTGAAGCACAGCTGGGGACTGCCTTGGCTGAAATATTGTCTCTTCTGCCCCAAACAAAGATGTATTTTTTTCAGCATATTCACATCCCTGTTCCTGTCTACCACGTGGCTCACCAAATATTTGCACTGGACTAGTGCAAGTTAAAGAGGTGGAAACAAACATGTTTAGGGGCTGGAAACGGAGAAGAGGAAAACAAGTGGGTTGCTTATATTGGCTCTGCTGCCAAAAAACTGTTGTGATTTTATTTATAACAAAAGAGCTGATAATACTCAGGCTGGCATTAAGGGGACTGTATATTGCAGAAGCATCCTCCCAGATCTTTTTATAAAAGTCACAGTAGAAATGGAGGGCATGAGTGAGCTGATTCTACCCACTTAGCACTGGTCATGAGATGTTCAAAGTGATTAATCCTTAATAAAGGAATTCATATTTACAAAAACAAACATAGAGAAAGGAAGAGACATAATTTGATGAGAAGCTGATTTCCCTGATTTACCTACATTATGTCTTCTAGCTGTGCCAGGTATATCCTCTGGCTTTTAAGCTACATTTTTTTTTCTAGTTACCATATTTCTTGAAAGCTGGCAAAGGTGGAATCATTTCCGGGAAAAAGAAGCCCCTCCAAAACACAGAGTGGGTGTATGAGTATCCTGGAGATGCATGTTATGAGTCCACCAGACATTGCATGGTAACCTTTAAAACAAATGTCATGTTCAAATGTGTATGTGTGTTTGCGTGCATACACGTCTGTATGTGTCTCATCTGCTAAGCTTTGTTAGTCAAAAAAAAGAAGGAGAATATGAGCAGACAGGGAAAGGATTGGAGGTGTGGGACCAGAAGAAAACCTCCTTACCTTTTTGAGTACTTTAGAAATATTTCTCAGATTATCTTTAACTGTCTCATTTCATTCAATAAGCAGATGTGTATTATGCACAGTCTATAATATTATGTGGCAGTCCCCACAGTGGAAGAGGAAAGAGTTTTTTGTAACGACCTATGGTGCCATTAAATGCTGGCTGGATATTTGTGCAAGCTAATTATTTCCAGTATGTGTTCTTCACTTTGATGACCATTTTTTTCCCATCCCTTTTCCTACACTTTCCTATAATACATGGATCATGTATCTCCTAAGCGCTGAAGAAGTCCCTTGAAAGACTGTTTCAGCTTCATTTCTTGGTCTGGCTGTTTCTCTGGCTAGTATGGCTATCATTTTAACTTCTGAAAGCAGGGGCCTTAGTGGGGCACTGCTGGTACCAAGAGTAAGAAACTATTCTCATTTTTCACCAAAGGCCAAAGTATTGACTAAGAAAAATGTTCTCACCTGACTTCTGGGTAGTATATTAATATTCAAAGGCGAGTGAAGAAGCCAGAATGTGTGTACCTTTAGCAAGCAGGTACAGCTTTATCTAGAATAAGACAAACTGATTAGGTTGACAGTATGGCAAGCCAGTTTAAAGCATGTGCCTTCAATTAATTTTAATTAGATTGGATTAAAAGGAAATTTTAATTTTGATGGCTGTTGCAGGGCTGAATCACAGAGGATTTATGGAAACTTTGTTCTGTGCATGCTTAACTGTCTTGCCTGAATCAAGACATATGAGATATGGGAGAAAATATTGTTGCATCCATTTCTTTCAGTGAAGGTACTCAGAACTGCCACAGAGACTGATAAACCCTGTAAAGCACAGAAAAACTGTGTTACGCAGCAACTGAGGGTATGTTTAATTAACTTGTGAAGAAAAGAAGAATTTGTTAGTCTTCACCATGATCTAAACTTTGTGATCATCCCTCCTGCTGAGGAGAAAAAAAATCTAACACCATCTTTTTAAAGACAGCTTTTTGGTTGGTAAGAGTTTGGAGTGTAAGTATACTCACCAGTGTCAAAAGACAAATAATTTTCCTATTCTCCACAAATTAGTACAGATAATATCTGTTTATTAAGGGAACAAGAAAGCTTTGGTTCAAATGGCCAAAATAGAGTCCTTAAAGCAATTCCAAACAATGTCAAAATAAAAAAGGAGAAAAAAATACATTGTCTACAGTTCTGTCAGAGCTGCTCTAATGGAATCACAATGTGCATTTTAGAAAAAGCAGAGGCAGTTTTTAATAATTTTAAATAATTGTGTGAAAATAGCCTTGATCTCCCCTTAAACTGCTAAATCTTTTTAATGCTTCTCTCTCTCTCTCTCTCACACACACACAAAAAAAAATAAAAAAGAAAGGCTCCAAATGGGTTTAAACAGCTTTGATGAATGTGAAACTTATCTGTCTGCTTGTAGTATTTCCAGAAACTGTGCTATTAAGTTGGATTGTGCATGGACACAAATCATTAGCAAATTGGGCCTTTCATATTAAAAAGGTTTCAGTCAGCGTTTAACTCTTTGGGTGAAAACCATGCTCTAACCAGGCTTCTAGAATATAAACCTTGAGTTCTATAAAATGAGGCACTGATCTCTCTTACCCTTAATATTCAGTGTCATGGGCATTGCATGTCAGAAACTATGCTGGTCACTGACACAAACTTGCTTTTTGCTTATGCCTGAAGGCAGGTAGCATCCATGCACTGAATGGTCCTCTGACACCTCCTGCGGCAGATAGGATTTTTCCATCTATCACTGACAGTCTTTTCTGCTTATTGGAAGTGATCGTATTCCTTGAACTCACATGGGAACAAACCATAGGACCATCCACAGCTAAGATACACAAGCCTGCAGATCTAGTCTGCAGACTCAGTGTGGTATAGCCAGCTAGTACCCTTCCCTCTTGATGTTATTTTAGTGAGAAGGTTTTAACTTTGGGCACTCAGAAATATCCTATTCCCAGAATATAAGCTATTTCAATGCCCATCCGTATCAAGGGACTAGAGAATAACACAGTCTACAGCTGCCATGTCATTCTCCTTTATTTTTGTTTAATTAGGGTTTTTCTTCCTTCCTTCCTTCCTTCCTTCCTTCCTTCCTTCCTTCCTTCCTTTCTTTCTTTCTTTCTTTCTTTCTTTCTTTCTTTCTTTCTTTCTTTCTTTCTTTCTTTCCTTCCTTCCTTCCTTCCTTCCTTCCTTCCTTCCTTCCTTCCTTCCTTCCTTCCTTCTTTCTTTTTCTCTTTCTTTCTTTCTTTCTTTCTTTCTTTCTTTCTTTCTTTCTTTCTTTCTTTCTTTCTTTCTTTCTTTCTTTCTTTCTTTCCTTTTTTTTTTCCTGTTAAAGAAAAACAATTATTTGGCTTTCGTAATATTTCAACAGTGTTCCATACTGAAGACTAATGTCACAGTTTCTTGAATATAAACTAAATGAGCTAGAGCCACAGATCTAGTCTGCTACCCTTTTGTCTAGCAGATTCAGACAGATGGTATCAACCAGTTGGAACACTCTTAGTTATAAGCCATTAAGATGAGCAGCGGGTCAGAGCCTTAAAAATAGGTAACTATGTATTTGCTTATAAAATGAGTTTCTAACTACTGAACAGTATAATTTAGTAAAATGGAGGCAAACCAATTTCTGCTCTGAAACTGTTGGAATACCAATTTCTGACTCTGGTGATCAGAACTATTCTCATTTTCAGTTAGCTTTATTGTTAAAGGAACTGAATTAGAAGAGAATGCCTTCCTTTCATTTATAGTAGGATATTCCTCAGGCATCTGGGTAACTGGATTTCAGCTTTTAAGGGGATACTTCAAAACTTCCACAGATTTCAAGAGGTTTTGATTGGGCCTTTAACTATCCATTCCTACTGCAAGTTTTCTTCAGTTTGAGTGAACAGCAGAAAGAAGAGAAGCTTACAAGAAAAAACAATCTTGTCAAGGTATACTTTCCTCTAGATCCAAAATATTCTAAACCAAGCTCTTCAGGACTGTCTTTTCTTCTGTCTTTTCTTCTCTGCCTGTAATGTGCACACAGCAATGAAGTCCTGTGCTTGAGTGGGTCTCTGGTTTCTGTTATAAGACAAATAATGAATCCTACTTGGTTTAAATCTCTAACACATCTTGACTTGTTCTTGCCTTTTAGACTGCAGGATCCTTGAGGCAAGGACTGACTTTATTTATGACGGATAACATGATGTATGCTGGTGGAGGTTATTTATAAAAAAGAAACCCAAAATGCAATAAAATCCTCCATAGTAAGGAAACAATTCTATGGAAAATTCTGCAACAGTTTTAAATGCTGTATGGTAATATCAGTATTAACAGCTTTATTAGAGTCTTGTATTAACAAGTCTTAGTGCCGTATATTAGTAGCAGCTGGCTCTGCATTAATTATCTACTAGTTTAAATGTGACAGCATTATGTATTTATAGTGGTCAGAAAACTTGTCATTAACTAACTTTATCTCAGTAAAGTAGCTCAAAGTATTCTAAATTATAATGATGAAGTAACACAGGTCTGCAGTGTAGCTACTCAGTAATGAATATTATTTTACCTCAATGAAATCCAGAGTATCTTTAAGAACGACCACTATGCAGAAACGTGTAACGGTGAACAATTACACTGCCAGTGTTCAGAAACCTGGCAGAGTGTCTTGCTTGGGATTGCATAAACACAGTTCAAACCCCTTTGGCTTGTTGAACATACCTAAACACTTTTTTTCAGATCTGTTCCACATTTGTCTGTGTTGCCCTGTAGTGTCGTGGCGCCTAGCATCCTGGCGACCAAGTTTTCTATGCAAACATCTCCTTAGCTGGGTTGCATTTCAAAGGATGCAGCTGGATGTCTTCATTGAGGTGAATCTGGGGATCTGTATGGTGATGTACCTTGTGGCACACTCGGAAAACCTGTCCATAGTGAAAAATTAATAATACAAGGCATTTAAATGCCAGCATTTGTGGGATATCAGGATCATTTCAGCAGGACTTATATTAGTATTGAACTGAGTTAAAATAAAATGCTTTGGCTTTGTTCAAAAACTGTTATACAGTGTTGTAGTTTTGTAATATACAGCATTTCCTTTAGATCAGAAATACTAAAGTGGCATGTTTTGACATTTCAGAACTTTGTGATTTTCAGAAGTTTCAGTAGTTGATGTTTGACTTTCTGTTCCAAATTGGGATAAAAGCAAATATGAAGACAGTAAAATTTTCAGTGGGACTGAAAACACATGTTCTTTCAGCCCTAGCTGTAGCCTTGTTCCACATAAAAAGAGTTTCAGATATTTGCCAGAGATACTGAATTTTGACTAGTTTCACTTTATTTCCTTACCGTATGAAACAGTGGGGATGTAACATTTGTACAACTGTAATAGGTGACTTTGTTTATTAGCCAGCTTTGTCAGAAGTGGAAATTTTAATAGGAAAAACTGAAAATTCAGCATGTGTTTGAGTTTCTCTGGAGAGGTATGAACCGGAGCCTTTCTTCTTGCGGTGATTCTGTCTCATTTTCCCCGGGGGATTCAGTGTTTCTGCTTGATGTGCCCCTCTCCCTGGGTGCTCCTTAAACAGAAAAGAAGGAAGTGGAGACTGACTCTTCTGCTAGGAGTCCCTGGTCTGTGTGGGGATATACCGGCTCCAGGCCTCTTCTTTGACACTGTCCTTGGGAAAGGTTCAGTCACAGTGATTCCTTCAGAGACTCAGGCAATTGAAAGTCGCTCTCTTTAGGGACTCTGTCAGAGCCTTTATGGCCTCTGTCATGCTCAAGTGCAGTGTGTAATATGGTCTTCAGTGTCTTCAACCATTATGGAAATGTGTATATTGGGAAACTGCGGCAGTTAAATATCTGTCCTCTGTCTTAGTGAATAGCAAAGGAAATTAACCCATGGCAGCCTATCTGGTGTGTCCCATCCACGTATACAAAAAAGCATCTTTGCAGATAGTCATGATGTTGTTCCAGTTGAGAATGAGTTTCTTCTCATGCCTGCTCAAAAGGTTGGAAAGTTTATCTTACATCTGTAGAAAGAAGGGTGAGTACAATACATTTAATTCCAGTGAGCTCTTATCTGTAACATCCTCCATATCCTGACACTATGACACTGAAAAACTGTATCACCTCTCTAACAACACCCTCTTCATTCACAAGATTTCAAGATACATTTCAAGATGTGTTATTCTTTGTCTCACACGTAGCATAGAGTCTCAAAATGCCAAGGGACATGCAGCCATGCACAGCATTTCACAGGGAAAAACCCTTGTGATTTGCTGCAGGGGGTCTAACCACATCATTTCCCCCAGGGCCTTTGCTTTTTGAGAACAATTCAAACTCCATGGCAGCAGGCAGAGTGATTTCCCCTCTCCAGCAGGGATGCTCTCTCTCACACCTTGGATCACGTTTTAGTCATCTCTCCAGCATGACAGGTGGACTTCCTATGTACAGACAGCTCTCAGGCTGCAATAATAAGGGGAGAGGGTGACAGGCCAAGGGATAAGCCAGCTAAAGCAAAATGCAGAGCACGTATAAATGAGGCTGCTTGGCTGATGAGATGCCTTTGCCTCCGAAAACCTTAAAGACTGCTTTGAGGAGAGCAGGGTCAGCTTCAAACAGCCTTGTGCAGTGTTGGTCCTGGTGTGAGTGGCGTGCTTTTTGCATCACTCACCCTGTGCCACTGTGGTGAAGCTGAGGATGGTAGGGGAAAAGCCCTGCAGTTTGGACAACACACAGATGGGTAGCTGAGAACGGGCTTTAGTCATCCAATGCTTTTTGTGATTTAAAGAAAAAAAAAAAGTAATTTATTTATTTATGAAATACACAGGTACACTGAGAACCAACTCTTGCAGACAGAAATGAGAGTCTGACCCAGTCAGGCAAGAGTCATGCTGTGTTTCCAGCTGCCCTGGTTGGGAGCTGCCCACACAGCTGATCCCCACATGCAGATCTCCTAAATCTGCATTTAACAAAAAGTGCTGGTAGCCTGATTAATGAGTCTTGTTGCAGATGATATACTGTGCTGCTGTGTTTGTCCTAACACACACATCACATTTCCTATAAAATGGATGCTAAAACTGTGCTAATGCAACCTCATCCCTGCAGAAGTTGACCATGCAAGCCTTTCTTTTGCAGAAACTGCCCTGAAACAGCCCCTCCCGCAGGATCTGGTCAGCTTGCTTTGCTCTGTGAGTACCTGGAAAGTTCATTACCCAAGCCAGTGGCATGCAGATATTACAGGCTGCCTATTTTTTATTTTTAATTTTTTTTTTCATTATTTTACTTGGATTTTTAGTGTTACGAGGGTTTTCCCCAGGTTTAGAGCACTGGTTCAGCCAAACCTCAGCCTTGTTTGGAAAGTAGTTTTTAATACCCACCTGGAGTGTGGGTGAAGGTGAAAGTTGTCAGGCTGTGAAAAATGGAATTGGTGTTGGCTGACCTGAAATAGGCCGTAAAGTTCTATTCCTCACAAAGGCAAGATATATTATTGCTGTAACGCCATTATTCCGCTCCATCACTTTTAAACCTTGTTCCCATTATCTGCAAGTTAAATATAACCCTATGTAAAAACAGGAAGGACAGCACTAAGTTGTCCAGCTTAACAGCACACACTTAAAACATAATAGAGCACTTGTTACTGTATTTTATGGAACGGAAACTCCAAATGTAAAGATGTATTAAGGAAATATCTCAAAGTTATTAGGGAAGGATATTTACAATTACAGATTGCTTTATATTATGCTTTTATGAACATCTCAGGAAATGAAATAGCCCTCAGCTGTAGAGAGTGAAGAGGGAGGTAATTTTCCTTAATACGGGTGATAAAATTAATCTGATTGAAATCGCTAGCGATTATTTCGCAGAATACTGAGTGGCAGTACAATCACTTACACTCTTTTATATTTTTTTAGTCAAAGCTCGTGTAGATGAAAGCTAATTACAAAGTAGTGATGTGAAGCGCTAAGGAAATAGTTTGTATAGCATAGAACAGGCACAGCTAATTGGGGTTTGTGATTACACAGATTGTTGTTAGGGAGAATTAACTACCAGCAGTCTCTCCTGCAAAGCTTCTCATCAAGGGAAAGTAAAAATAGACACTGGATCTGTTATTTATCTAATTATGCTATGAATATTTTCACAAGCATGTTACACACTCTCAAATGGTTTGTTGTTCAAAAACTTTCGGTCTCATGTTGCTTCTGATCAAAGTATCAATATGAAGTTTCTGACATTTGATTTTTTTTCACTTAATATTGCACATGCAGTCCTTCCACTCCATGAAGCTATTCCTGGAAACAGAGTTGTACAACTTCAGGCATCGATACAGAGCACCGTGGCAGCAGGAGTGCATCAAAATGATTACTGGAAAGGTGACTGGACAGAGAAGATTGCAGTGAGTGACCAACCTAAGAAAAGCCAAGATAGGTTTGAAATAGCACTGAGAAATCTTTGTTTAGCAATTATTGTTTAAATCACTGTACATGCCTATAGACCACTAAAGCCTTGCAAATAAGCAAGAAGACAGAAGACAGGCCTTTGTTTTACACTGCTCTGTGCAGAATGGGAAAGGGTGGAGGGAGGAGATGTTCCATATGGAGACCCTGATCTTGTAAACTAATCTGCATGGGAGACTCCTTATGCTGCATGGAGCCTCACTGAAATCATTAGGACTCTGTGTGGTGCAGTGTGTAATCAGGCTGATAATAGATGCTCATTGAATTTGTTACATGTTTTGCTTTGCTTTGTTACTGCCTTTTACTTGCTGACCTGGAGTAGCTTGCTGAGATTGAAAACCGTCATGTGACAAAGTTTCAGAGAAATCTGTAAGAGCTAATGCAGAAAGCCGCTTAGAGTCCTAATTTTTGTTGGAATATTAAATTAATGGATGTTACTTAATAACATATTCAGCAAACTTCGGCCATTAGCAGAACAGCTGAAGGAATTTTGGAGAAAGGCACCTGAAGAATTTAGTGGTGGGTTGTTAAATTACATATTAGTAGTCCTAACATAAACATTCATCAGTCTCAACAGAAGTTCTTGTTAGGGGCAGGGGGTGGGGGGAGCAATTCTAAAATGCTTAGGCACTATCGTCCAAACAAATTGGCAAGCATTAATATAACTGGTGAAAGGAGCACCACACCTTCCTGTGAGCAGTACTTCCTGGCATTGCTGCTTCTCAGTGGAAACCTCGTATATTCCTATTTCCATACATATAGCATCTCCGTGTACCATCCCTCAAGAAGTGCTTGAATAACACCCAGCTGCATTCTGCACAGGGACTGGATTCTCAGCATTTGTAAGACATCTTAGGAGACAACTGCAGCAGGGAAGTATTTTCCATCTGCATAATCTCGATTTTCTGTATTATACGGTCTTTTCTGTATTATACAGTCTTTCAGACTTAGTATAGAAGCCTGAAGATGAATGGGTAATTCATAGCAGTTTAATAATTCATATAAAAAATAAGAGCAAAAAGGGTCAGAAGCAGCTTCTGAATTTGGGTGGCCAATTTGAAGCATTTGGGTGTGCTTTGTAAAAATGTTGAGTTCCCACAATCTCCACTCTGACTTAAAATTGAAATGCCCCAAGTCAGAGGACCATTTTAGTATACATTCATATGGTTTTACTTTGCTTTTTTTTTTCTTTTTTTTCCTGAAAAAATCCTAAGGCTACAGTTTGCTAAGCTGTGAGTTGTCCTATCCAGTGGTTCCCAAACTTGAACTAGCAGCACTGAAAACTTCTCTCAGCAGTCCAAAAATTAGTCCTGCCGTGGAAATTGCTCTGTGCCCAGGAGTATCTCTAGATGGCTGGACTCTGTGGAGAGAAACAGAGCCTATAACTTAGTGCAGGAATGGGCCATAACCAAAGCTCCTGTGGTTTAAGGACCGGGTGACCTGGGATAGTCTGTGCACCAACCCTCAATGACAAGTCTCACCCTCAGCACAGCTTAGCTATCAAGAAATGTTGTGTGGAGCACCCAGGATGGGTGATTTATACATCCTCCATGCAGATAAACCCAGAAAGATTTGAAATGTAGTGATGTGAAATGTACTAACCAGCAATACAAAAAAATAAAATACAACAAAATTTTTAAAAAATATAGTATTAAGATTGAGATGGGAAAGTGCTGCTATACCCTTAAAAAAAAAAAAAAAAAAAGTTGGCAAGAAGGTGTATGTACAGAACTGGAGTAAATTTTTTCCAAAGGGACTTTTTGCTCTGGATAGTCAGTTTAAGACAAGCTGGGTCTGATTTTCCAATGTGCTGAGGCCCTGCAGCTTTCACTGACTTCACACTGAGAGGCCTAAAATCAAAGCAATAAATATAGCACCAAATGTCCATAACAGTGCCAGTTCTCCAGCCCCTTCGCTCCCCGCATCCCTTTAGAGACAGGGGGAGGCAGCCCCTCCACTCTCCATCCCTTAAACAGGGAGGTGTAGAGGATCCTCAGTTGTGATAACCAGTGCTGGGAGGGGAGCTAGAGGAGACTTGCAGCCTGTCAATATTTCTGTTCTACAGTACTGTCAATGGGTAATGAAGGGCCTCTGTTGAGCTACGGATATTATTCCTTGATGTGGTGTCTGCCTGCAGAGTAAAGGAGGTGGCATTTAACAGCCCTCTGCAATAGGGAGAGGAATAGGAAAAAGGGAAAGAGTATAGAAGAGAAAACCTTACCTACTGTTTGGTTTAATTTACATTTGGAAAAGGATCAAGGACAGAGTTGCAGCAGACAAAACTGTTCATAGCAGGAATAATACATAAGAAGCTCTCATTTTTTGTGTGGGTACACAGAGGACATACTTGATCAGACAAGCTGTCCACCTCCTTCAGTAAACTGTTTATAAAATTGGCTAGCTTCAGATGAGTATGCCAGAAACTCTATGTTAGGCTGTTACAAAGACAACTTACCCACAGGGAAAATTTCCTTCTAATCCACAGACTTATGCCCTGAAGCATAAGAATTTACATCCTTTCCCAAAAGTCTTGGAATCTTTTTTTTGTTTATTTTCCTGCTCTTTACTACAAGAAAATGTAGATATTTTGAAATACTAAAGTTCAGAATTTTCACTATTACAATATTGTAACACACACTCGTGAATAAATATTTGCTATTTATTTCAAACAGATAATGAGTACAGGTACAATGTAAAATTATATACTTTTTCATACTATTATTAATGGTTTGTCACTAGCAACACACTGTATTATATATATGTATATATATGCAGTTTCACTGCCATTCTGTATGAGCAGAAAATAAAAATTATATTATATAGATGTATGCACATGATGAAGGGTCTGGACCCGTGCTAAGTAATTTTCCTGTGCTCCTTTACTTTGTCCACCTCAACTGACAGCCACTGAAAATTAAATGGTTTTCAATAAAAAATCTGTAACCTAAAATGAATCCCTACAGGATAATTAGAGTATCTTGCTCATAAAAAGTAATCATGTGTCTTCCACTCGTGAAGAATCCTCCATAGCTGATCAGCAGCCATGTAATGCCGGTCAAGCCAGATCTTTAATGCGCATCAGAAGCAGCACTCAGCTGAGATGTGTCACTGTGTTACACTGCTCAGGGATGTATCCTTCCTCGAGTATGCAAACTGTACTGTACAGCTTTCTGCACTCCTCCTGATCTTCGTGGCACTGACTCCACTGTGCCTCCTGCTTTCCTATCCCACCAGTCCAACCCCTCTACAGCACTTGGTCTAGGACAAAGTACATCTTTTCCCTGTTTGGCTTCCTGTATTGAAACTCCTGCCACCACTAAGGATCTTAGGGTTCATTTGGTGGAGACAGATATTGTTCCAGTCAACTCAAGTCTAAGTATTTTGAGCTACAACTTTAAGCAGATCTCAACATACACCAAGTTGCCGGGCATCAGATCTGGCAGAAAATTGGGCATTCCTGCACCAAATGCCATGTGGTCACAGAAATACTATACCGAGCCTGTATCAGGGTATAGTAACTCTCAATAGCACTGATTTCCTTGGGCTTGAATCTGGACTTTCAGCTCAGAGCACAAGCCAGCCAGAAACAAATCTTTCATCAGTCTCTGTTGCAGAAATGCACCAAATGAAACAACCAAAAAACAGAATCAAAACTAACTTTGACTTCCATGCATTTTAAAGAAACTCTTTCCTATTAGCTAACAGGCCAGAACTCAGTAAATCTAATGAACTGAGATATTGATATTAATTGTCATTATTCCTGTGTATTACATGGGCACCTAATTAGGATCTCCTTTGCAATATAGTAAAGCTATTCCCAGAGCCTTACAATCTACAAAGGACACACATGAAGGACAAAGGAGAGAGGAAAAAAAAATGTCTCTGATTTTAAGATGACAAACTGAGGCAGAAAGAAGCTTACATTTTCCTTCAGAAAGGTGAGAGATGGAAGAGATGAACAATGTGAAAAAAGGACTGAAATGCTTCGTTTTTTAGTCGCTGACTTTGAGAGTCAGCTTTCACACCCAGTGATAAATACAGAGCTTAACTTGTGGTACAAAACTTGAGGAGGATCATTGGCTTGATTTATTTTCACGTGTGCTTCTAGATCAGCATTTTTCCAACACTACAATGCAGGTGATGGGGAAATGAATTTCCTGTCCTATGTAAAGTTCTTAGTGTTCCAGATTTGCATGGAGGTGGCTGTGAGACCAGCTGTTTTTTTTGTTTTGTTTTGTTTTGTTTTGTTTTGTTTTTTCAAGAGAAAGGGGAAAAAGTCCAAGTTACTGCCCAAAGAGAAGTGCAAGGGGAAAGTCCAAGTCACTGCCCAGTCACCTATCAGGCATGTAAAGGGTGAGAGGTTCTGCCAAATTGGGTAGAGGAGTGGCTAAAGCATGTAGGTGGCATTTCTTCCTTTTTTTTAGTCAGATAAATTCCCTCAGTGCAAAGAGAGATATAAGTCTGAAGAGATCGGTTTACCCCTACCTAAGAGAGACATGTAAGGTGAATCACCTTCTGGAATAGCTCCTCTCAGCCTAATGCAGTTTAGATGTTTACAGATGTGTTTGGAGGATCCCAACAGCTTAGCAGTTACTTTGCAGTGAGTCCCTTGCAGTCACCTCTATGGGAGCTACTCTGGTATGTGCAGGTGGTGAGGGACCTTTAGCATGGACAGACTGACCAAGGCTGGACCTCAGACACCTGGTAATCCTTGGTCTAAATTTTTAAATATCCAAAGCTTTCTTGCTTCATCTGAATTGGACTCAAAGCTCTTCTCACTCTGAGTGAAATGGCTGCCACATTGTGTTTCTATAATGCACTTGTTCTGTTTTGTTTTCTGAGCTGGCTGCCCTGCCCCCCATAAAAACCTCTCATCGCTTTAGGGTGGTGCATGGGAACCTTCCTGTACCAACAGCCACCCGTCTCCAAGCAAAGGAGTTCAAGGATAAGAACATAAATTTCCTTAAATCCTGGAAGCTTGGCATGCTTTTACTGTAGCTACTTTACTGATAGTAACTGAGCCGTTATGAGCATGATAGAAATTGATGCGTATTCTTGGAGAATGGCAGACTATATCTTAATGTAGGTCTTTTTATGATGCATAATACTAACTCTATGAATACATGAAGCTGCAATTTATTTACACCTTTGGTTTGTTTATAAAAAATGCCTTATGCATATACTTTACAGGGGTATTGCTTTTAATCCACACATATAAATTATCTAATAACTAGCATGCACCCAAAGCTCACTGGGATTCACATTAGTGATGAGAAACATTTCCAATTACATCCCCTGAAGGTCTGGGTTTGTGACGGGCTCTGTCCTGAGTTTTTACCACAACAATTCTAATACAATAAATACTCAGTAAAGAGAAAGAAAAAGGGAAGAAGCTGTCAGTGTCTTGTGGGAGCCTCTCTTCAATTCGTTGCCTGTGGTGCACTTTGCTTGAACATTGCCATGGCAAGTTTTATCTACATGTTTATCTATCTGTCTACATCAGTGGATATATTGACCAGGATATTATCCCCCACCCACCTCTAGCTTTGTCCTGGCTCTTAAATTTCCATTGTTACCTAATCCCTTGACAGCCTCTACAGTGTTCAACTCCTGGGTGCCTCAGTACTGCAGTGCACAACAGATTTGCGTATAGCTAAATCACCCCATGAAAAATTCCCTTGGTGCCCATTTTCTACTTAAACTGGTGATTAAGTATCTCTATCTACTACAATTTGAAAAGCATCAGAATGCTCCTAGGTGCCTATTTCAGCTGGTTGGAGAAGTAATTTAGTTTTCATGGGAAATGTCATTTTTTTTTATTTTTATTTTTTATTTTCTTTCCCCTCTGATGTTCCCCATGTTTTTTGTTTTTCTTGAATAATAAAAAAAATGCAAACCCATATATTTCAATGACATCATTAATTATTAAAAAATATAGGTATAGAAGGGATGAGAGGAATGCCCCTTTTTTAAAAAGCAAAACAAATCAAAACAGAGTTAGCAAAAGAATTAATTAAATCTAAGCATTTTTTTAAAAAAGATAAACATTTTTTCATTTCTGTTCTTTTATCTGTTTCTGGTTTTCTCATCAATAATGAGCACATTTGGTGGGAAATCTGTATCTTGTTAAAAATATCTTCCAAGAAGAAAAAAAGTTTAGCAGCCCAAAAGTAGAAATGCATATCTATATACAGAGACATAGTATTACTTGGAAAACCACTTATAATGAAGGGTAAGCTTCATAGTTAAAAAAAATTATGAACCGTCTGAATGCTAGAGCTAAGAGTGCACATTCAGTGTTAATTGAATTCTCTTATGCATTTGCCTAGCAAGGGATACTTAAATTCACATACACTCTTTGGCCTTTGTACTTATTTGCTGGAACAAAGCAGCAATAACTGCGGTAGATCTGGGCAGATGAACATTTTCTTTGCCTTGAGGGAGATAGAGTCACTGTTCACAGCTGCTTCTACCCCACTTCTCCTTCTGGTTGATAGCATGGGCAATGTGTCTGCATAAATGGGCAGCACTGGGACTCTGCATTAGCTGATGGCAGTGGGTGGCTCAACCAATGTGAGAACGGCTGTGGTCTGAGATGGAGACATACATAAATGGCTCTGGACAGGGCCATGGTAAGACATTTCCATCATATTGCCATGCCTCCATACCATTTTTAAGGATGGTATGAAATAATAACCAGAATTAATTATTTAATTAATTGCTAGGTAGTATGGCACCTTGGATATGAGCTTTTCTGAAAACTCAGCCAGCTTGCTTAAGTATAAGCGCAATGATAACACGGTCGTCGTGCTTTTAATACCTGAAACAGTACCCTGCATGTCTCTATCTACTACTCCGTCCCAGTAAATGTAATGACCAGAGCTGCTTTCTGACACCAAGTGGATGGCATGCTCATGCCTGCACGGCTAAATTCCCTTCTCCCTGCATTGTCCCTGTTGTCTCCTGGGGTCCTTGATTCAACCCATTACCTGAGCAGTGCCTGGGAGACTGCTAGCTGGCATGTGCCCAAAATGTGCCAAGCAGTATACTAGCAATTAAGCACGATGGATGATCATAGGCCTGGTCCCAAACACTGATTAACTCACGAGGAGAGAGGCAGATGTTGTGAGCCATGCAGAGCGATGGCTAGCTCACAGGCAGCTTGCTGACACAAAGCTGTATTACAAAATGTAAGCCTGTCTTCTGTAAATTCTGCACATTTCCAAGGCTCAGTAGAGAAAAACAAGATTATGACACCAAGTGAATGCAAAGAATCAAGGCAGTCTTCAGTCTCATCCATAATCCTGGTCTCTACCTCAAAATTTGAAAACAGATGGCTTTTGTCTCACATGTTGGCCTTCATTAGATAGGAGCCATTTGCAGTTGAGGAAAGTTGAGGGAAGTTGAGGAACCAAAGGGACTTCTCTTTCCTTCTTTAAGGAAATAGAGGATCCTGAACATGGACCTGTTCAGCAGCGCTTGTTGTAATAGCAATACATAAAGAAAAAGGTGTCCTCTCCCTTATCTTATCCCCCCTTTTTTTTTGCTACATTTTATGCAGCTGTACTGTCTCTTTTATCTGCCTACCACCCACTCCCCACTAATGATTTTTGAGCCTGTTGAGTTCAACCAGATTTTTGAATGAAGCAGATTCAAAAGATGATGCCTCAAAGTAAGTGAAGCACTTAATATTGTCATAAATATTGGCAACTGAGTAAAAGAGCACCTATAACCCCTTGTAAAAATAAACCAAGTAGAGTATGGTTTGTCCCATGTGGCAGCAACTTGAAGCCAATCAGCAATGATATTCTGTCTAGTGGCTTTGCTATATCTTGTCTGGGATGGTGTTGTAGAGACTGTGAGGGAAAACTGGGTTATTCTGGGCAGAGCCTTTAAGGATTAAAAGACACGAATCTATAGGAAAAACTCATTTCATTAGTCTGTCTGCTCTTAGACAGCATTTTGTCTAAGCTCACAGGTGCCTGGCAGGAGACAGCCAGGCTGTGCTGGACATACCTGTTTATGATGCATTGCTTAATTTCCTGATCTCAATGCAGTGTCCCAAGTGGCTTCATACTAAGATATGTATTTAAATGATTTCTCAGAAAACACATATCTTTCTTCCCCAAAACTCCGAAGAACTGCTTAGTTGTACACACTTGCTGGGTATATCTCCAATGCAAGTGTGTTGCTAGCTTCAGCTATGCTGAAAACTCCTGTATACAACTGTAAAGTTCATTTTTATACACAGAGTTCATACTTAAGCTGCAGAAGAGTATACTCTAAATACAAATCACTGTTCAATTAGGATAGAGATAATTTTCACAGAGTATTTCTGGAACATCCCAAAGAGCACACATTACACCTAAAAGATGCAACACTTGAGGACCTTCTTCATTTTATTCAAATCAGCTATATGCCTGCACATCATTTCACCACTGCATGCATCAATATAGTGAAAAAAAAAATCTACTGCATGTTCTCGGTCTGCATCTTGCTCATATAAAATCAATTTATCCAGAATAAGGTTATGTCCTGCTTCTTAAAAAAAAGGCTATTTTCGTGCCAAATTTCCGTTTCAGATCCGAAGCATTTAAGGTAGAGGTTATTATGAGGACCAAAAAAAAAAAACATAAATAAAAAAAAATAAATTATAAGTTTTACACAAGGGGAAACTTGATTTTCTCATGTTCAAAGATGGCACAAAACACATATGCTAGAAAGATGTTTAAAATACCAAACTGTTCATACCTGACTCAGTCAAATGTACAAAAAGGGAGGCTGTTGTCATTTTCTGAATGGTGTGGATTATTCCAAACTTCCACAACTCTGTTAGCTCAAGAGCAGCTGAGACTTACACTGGTGGCTGTAGCCTCAGTCATTTCTCATCTCCCACACACATTTGCTCATGTCAGTGGGAGGCAGTGTGGGCACTGGTTCTGACAGTTTTAAACCAGAATAAATTTTATTTCTCCTAGATTAATTATCTAATGCACTATTGTGAATTAAAACCAGCTCATACAATCTTTGAAGGATGTAGATGGCAAAATAGCAAAAAACAGATTTGACCTTCAGCGATGGAAAATTTCAGCCCACACATAATCAATTCAACATACTCCAGTGGTTGGCTAGAAAGCTACAATTCTAATGAAAAAACTTAAGTCTGAATATTTGGTTGACTTTGTATTGTGGTGACACTGAGACAGCCAACCCAGACAAGTCAGAGGAGAGCAACTACAGTTCTGAGCTGGGGAAGTTAGAGAGGAGCAGGTCTGGAAGGAAAGAGGGGTTCCTCTCCACAGTCTTCTTTATAGCCTTCTTTATAGCTAGGGTACTAGGCTCATTCAGAGATTTCTGCTTTTGGGGATTGAACCAACATTACATCCTGGACATGGGACCATTCCCACGCCAGCTCAGTTCATGTAAATGAAAAGATGAAGTTAAATAATATGTAAATCCCTAATTGCCTCTTAGTGCGTCCAGTATAAGCCAGGGTCCAAAATAGTAATGGTAGCCTAGATATGCAAAAGAAAATTTCTCAGTTAATGAATGGGTTACATTTTTCTGGTTTTGCATATGCATCTATGATACCTATGTAAAATACAAACTCATGGCTGTGAGACATGCTTGTAATGTTTAATTCTTATCCATTGTAAAATGCTGTTTGCTGACACTATTTGAGATCAGATAAAACACATATTCAAGTAGTATTTTGTTTTTCTGTTAAAGCAGTTAAATAATGAATATTTTAACCTTCATTTTTTATTATATATGTTCCACCCTATTCTTTAACTTGCAGTCAGGCCTCAGACTTAGAAGATCACCCATGCACATATTAAGTAATGGTGTGTCTGTCAGGGTATTATATTCAAGCTCTAAACTATTTTTTTCCCCGACTCTACTCTTATTACTTATTTTACAGCCTGTTGTTTTGTCAGTTCCCATATTGACTGTGACCACAGAGTATCCTTCTGATAGTGCATTATTAATAGCTATGCATTAATAATAATAAAAAAGCAATAGCAGAAATTATAGTTTTTATCTTTATATTCATGCACCAGTAAAGTAGAAGCTCAATTCAGAATTAATATGGGAATGTTTCAAGCAAATGCAAATAATTATACAAGCATACAATGGCAAAACATGAGTTCTTTGTGGGTGCATGGAGAATTTGACATAATTTGTCTTATTCACAATCTTAATATTTTAAATAACCAGAATTCTGAGTATGTATGCCCACTCCTTTTAACAAATGAGTTGCTATTTCCTCATTTACTGTATGGTGCTTATCCAGAAAAAAAACAAAACAAAACAAAACACAGGAACAACAGATGCCAGCTGCTGAATGTTAGTACTATATTTCACACAATGTTCAATTGCTTCATACCCAGACAATGATCAAGAACAATAATTCTATAAAAATGAAAACTGTTATATTCCATTTTGCTTTTTTAAATGAGAGAAAAATGGGGCATAAAAAAACTGCATGCCACGGAATTATTTTTTTATTGTCAGCCTACCTAACCCACAGTTCTCTTCACTGTATGTTACAGGCAAGTTCATTCCTTCAGAAATATGTAACATTTTTTTGGCTGTGGAGTGAAGTATCCCGGTTTACCTTGGTATGCTACCACTTGGGTCTAACTGCTTTAAGAAATTCATGGGTCAGGTTGAGCTGGCTTCCATAGGGTTATGATTAGGGTTTTACAGTCCTGGAAATTAGTCCTGTTTGGTCAGGATTTTAATAGATTTTCTTGGTTTACTATTCAGGATGGAGACCCAGTTTTTATAAGAAAATAATTATTTCCATCTTAACTAAGTTTGACAAACAACTGTGTAAGTGAGAGCACAATAATTTGGTAATATACCCTATGTTAGTTACACTATTAAGAATTTGGATGAGGTTAGAGGTGTTGTATATGTAGAACATTGCTATGCTGTTCAAGATCCACATTAAAAACAAAATTCTGATATAGTGCAGGAGCCTATTCTTGTCTCATCAGTATGAATAAAAGGAAATGAAACCCATGTCATAATAGTTGATTAGGGAAGTTAAAAAAGAAAAGCTAAAGTGCACATACAGAGCCATTGCATCACAGTGTCTGGAAACTTGAAATGAGCCATTATTGAGAAAACAGTTAATGAAATTATCATGCAGCTAAGTTGTACCAATGAGAAGACTCTACTTAAAGAGTACTTGCATATAATATATAAAGTAAAGTACCATTGTATATTATTGCAAATTGCACAACAGAGAAAAGAAGTGGTTAAAAAGACCCAGAAGCTTCTCTTTTCTGTTTCGCTCAGTAGGGACATTTGTGTTTAGGTTTGCATGCAATGAATATGCATAATATTTAGCTTTATTCTTGTCATTGTTTACAACATATGCTACTTCTGCATTGGCAAACCATATTTCCCATTTGGGACAAAGCACAATGCATACTACAGAAAGAAAGGTCAGTCTGGGTTTACCATTCTCTTTCAGCTGGGAAATCCCATGATCCAGTTCTTTCTTTGCAGCTTCCTTGGGTCTTCTACCAAGCAGCAAATTACATTAAGCCAGGTAGAGAATTTGAAGGAAATCCTCTGTTCCTCTGGCACCAAGTTCAGGTTGCTGGCTGGGTCTAGGGGATTTTATGGGGATTGAAAGGGAACTTCCTTTGAAAACTTTCCATATACTTGTGTATCTGCATGTATACAGATTGTGGGAACTCTGGAGCTCTCCATATTTTCGCTGGCTCACAACAAGCAAGCTCTGCTGTGACTCAGCCTTCCTTAGGTTACAGCTGGAGAGGGCGATATTTCTCTTATACTGTCCTAAATGGCTACATTTCAGTAGGGTGTAAAATACATCCCCAGATCAGTCCAGTGATTCAGGTGGTGGAAGAGATGCTTTTGCAGATGGGAGACTTCTGAGTAACCTCTTAAATCACCACAACCTTACTGCAAACCCTTGCAAGTCAGGGCAAACCAGCACAGGGGCAACACCACACTAACCCATCCACTGTGCCACCTGCTTCAGATCACTGAGACAGCCGACTCATGGCTAAAAAGACTTACAAACTATCCAGACAAAATCAAAAGAGATGAGAGTGACCATGGAAGCAATTTGCTCTAAAGTTGTGTTGCTGGTCTATGCGGAGTCAGAGAACTGACACAATGGTCAAGAGAATCCTGACAGCTAGGTCACACTGTGCAAGGAGATAGTGACCATGTTTCCAAATTCTACTAGAAGTACTTTTTTTGAGCACATGTTATTTAAATAATAATGTTCTGTCAACACATACCCTTCAAGAAGCTGAGGAATTTGCAGCCCGATATTTCTGATATGGACAGCTTAAAAATTATACTAAAATTCTATTATTTTTGATTTCAAAATTATATCTTTTCCTCAATTTTCAGAAGAGGTAATTGATATAGATTGCAAGTATTGCTAGAGAGACATGTACTCTGAGGAAATATGCTTTCCTTCTGATGGCATTGTACTATAAGGTGCCAGACTTCCTTGCATCTCACTTGTGCACTTACACACTCACTATTTCCACAAGTAGGATGGCTTCAATAAAAAGGAAACAACAAACTCACAATTCCATTTTATTTAAACAATGATACATTTCTAATAGATAAAATTTAATTTTCAAGAAATAATCAATATTCTCTACTGGAAGGGAAGATGACCTTGTAAAAGCATGTAGGTACATTATACAAAAGAGCTGAATTTTTCTCCCTTTTCATCACATAATTCAGTGGAAAAATACAAACTGCTGTAATGAGGTTTATAAACTACCAACTCTCAAATCTGACTTTAAAATTTGGTTTATTTAGAACATAGAAATACACATGAAATTTAATCAGCATCTCAAGTCACATTATGTACTCTCTGTTCGACAGGAACTGAGCACATAAATTAGCTGAACTGGGAGCTAGTCCCAGATCCATCCCTACTTGGCTACAGCACCTTTTGCTAGGAACTTCCAGCAGGGGAAGCTCTTAGCACATCAGTGTCTTCACACTTCTTCAGAAGAGAGCAAAGTTTAGTCACGACTGAGCAGGAGGTGGTGTGGGGAGGGGGCAAAGAAAGGAAGGAAAGAACCTACAGTGCCATAAAAAGTCGTGTTAGCAAATTAGAAAAAAAAAAAAAAGGTAAAAAGAAAAAGAAAGAAGGAAAAAAAAAAATGTATTCCGATCCAATGTCTTTCTTGCACCATAGAAGTTTGAATCACATATATGCAGGCTATACAAGTGCAGGGGCAGGGAGAGCATTTTTTTGTATGAAACTTTGTGGCTCACAATACTCCTTCTGTGAGGGAATGGCATCCAGTTTGGGACTGACAGGCAAGGCAGCCTACAAGCTTTGTGCTGGCACACTAATCCCTTGTCTGTGGGTTACTGAAAAAGTACTTGCATTTTTGTTCCCAGTTCACCTTGGTGAAAAAAACCAATTCCACATATGATAAATCCAGTGTCTGCAGAAAGGCAGTCACCTAATTGCACAGTGAAGCAGAAGAAAGCCTTGCAAATGGTATACAATTTTCAAAGTGTTCCAAGCCTTAGGCAAAAGCCTTTCAACTGTGTCTAAAACTGAATGATAAAATATGTTGTACAAATTATCTGTGAACAGGAAACATGTGGTAGTGGCAGGGGACTGAAATGTAACACTTGTAAAGAAATGGGAACTGCCAGTCATTTATACCCTTTTACTTTTCTCTCAGTCACAAGTTTCATCATATTTTTTCACCATCAGTTGATGTTCAAGTTTATAATAAGACATTTATCAGATCTCACTAGGCCAATTACAGCATTGCAGCAAAAACAACAAAAAGCAATACCCCATAAGAAGCTAAAGGTTTAGTTTTGTGTCTTTCTTCATATTTTTATAGAGCTTCCGTTTTATCATTGTGGGAATATGTGTGGATAGAATTTTGAAAGAGGTTCAGTACTGCAGAAATGCCTGGGATGCCAGTCATCGGCACTTTAGACTAAAGTAATCATAAGTTGAGAAAACTTTCTCAAGTCCTGTCTATGAAAAAGTATTAAAAATGAAATAGCGAGAGGAAGAAAATGGAAATGCACAATTACTGTTCAGCAGGAACAAAAATAAAATAAAATAAAATAAAATAAAATGCACAAAAAAACACCCTTTTATTCTGAAAGCTCATTTCTGCTTCCTTGCTCTTAAAGTTCCTGCAGTAATGGTGTATCTTCTGTTTTTTAAAGATGTAATCTTTATCACCAATACCAACCACTGTGCACTGTGGTCCTCATTGATGGAATTTTTTATAGCTAACCTCCAGAAAACACTTCAAGGGTGAAGGGAAGACTAAAAAACTTTTTTTTTTTTTTCACCTTACATTATAAAAAGCAAACAGTATTGCCAAATCTCAAGAAATATTTTTGGGGAAAAACTTGAGATTTAAATGTAATGCTTAACAATACCACTTGCAAGCAGCCAGGAAAAAAAGAACAACAACAACAAAAAAAACACTAATAGTCAAAAATCCCACAGAGTTTTATCCATGCCATTTTTTAGGTAACTGGATATATTTAGGCCCTACTTTTCCAAAGCATTCAAATACATGAATGCATATAAAAGTGTGTGAAAGTCCATCCACTCAACACAGTTCTTAAGTGACGCTATGAATGACACCACAAACCTGATTTAAGACAGTGTTAGTTCACTGTGTATAGCTGTCCTAATTAGACCACATTAGGTGTCCACAGTTTACTGTAGAACTCGAATCATTCATGCCCGTTGTGATAACATGGCTGGTGTAATTTGGTTAACTGGTGAACATGCAACATTAGAGTATGTCAAATCGAATTCCTGCTGATATTGCCTGTTACATATACAATACAGAGAAGTACTTGAGAAAATAATCAAAATTTTGATTGTGTCTTAAACAAAATATCTTGCTTTCAAGTTCTGCTAACAAGCGTAAGAATTAAAGGTTTTCCAGCATTCTGAGAGACTAATGAAGAGGTTGTATGATTTAAAGGCAAGCTCATTGAGCTGGTACTCATTAACATAACTAGGCAAACAATGTGTTTTTTTTTTTTTTTTTTATTATTATTATTCATTGTTCAAACCCAGGCATTGGAAAAAAAAAGGTCTCAAGCATATTTTTAAAAAAGTTTTGTGACTAAAATATAATCCAAACAAAATTTAAAATTGAAAAATCATGCCTTACCTCAAACTGTACTTAAAAAAAAAAAAAGTCATTTTTCTTGGAAGAATGAAAATGTAAAATAATAATTTAAATTGAAAAGGATAAAAAAATATTTTGAACTATTTTATAATTTTTCAAATGAGGTATTTCCTTTAAAATATTAAAATGTATCTTTGCAGATTAATTTTATGTTTCCCCACCCTTCCAGTTTTCTGGCCACAAATATTTTCTGCTGAAAATTTGCAACTGGTTTTAGTTCCTGTAGCTGTAAATCATGAAAAACTCGTCAGCTCTGTTTCCAGCTGTCCAGACCAGGATCTGCTAGAGAATGTAGTGGCTGCTTCCCAGGTTGCATTATGGATTTACTTTACATGAGAACCAAGAAAACAAGTAGCAATGGTAGTGTCTGTTCTGCTCTTACACTGAAGTAGACACAGATCACTTGGAAGCAGTGGGAAGTATTCCTGGCTTTCCCACTATCAAGATAACTACAATTCTGTGATTTTGTGATTCTGTTTTGAAATATTAAGTTTTGAAATATTAGGATTTTTGTTTAGTGGCTTTACTATTTGCCTAAAAAAATCCTACTTGCTAAGTTCTGAAATAAATGTCCAGTTGTATTATTTGATAGCTATATGACTTCCGGTCAGTATCTGTACATTTATGTGCTTTATTTTGCCTATCTGCACAGTGGGGATAGTAATAATGGCTTTCTTTGAACAGAGCTTTGAAATCTTTACATCAAAAATACCATATATCTATATCCTACTGTTCTAAATCATTTGAGCTTTCCCTCCTGCTAATTCTCACTTAACTCAGCTTTTGTAAAAGAACAAGGAAATATATCTGTTTCTGAAAACTTTCAGTTCTAGCCACTTCTGTTCCCAAACCTAAATTCCTAAATTTATGGAAGAAAAAATCCACTGAAGAATTAAAAACATAGAAATATCGGCTTTATCTAAGGAAATACCGAAGCAACAGAGTGCTGCAGTCTACCAGACTAATTGGACTTTTGTTCTATTGTTCACCATTTTCTGCCATTCTTCCTTCCACATTTAATATTGTCTACTTTATTTCTTTTTAAGAGTTGTGTTAGGGTGTGTTGCTGTGCTACTTCAGAAACTGGAAACACGCTGTAAATTTCCTGAATCAAATTTAATTCCCAACTACTCAAGTTGATCACCCCTTTCCATACAATGAAGTTCTTTCCCATTAGTCTGACAGTCAGCCAGTCAGCCATTCTGAAAAAAAAAAAAAAGGAAGCATTTGGCATTTGGACCAATGTTGGTGCTGCTTCCCTGAAGCACCTAACTTTCTTTCAGAGTTAGGTAGGTTCTCCTAACTCTGCTAACTAATAATGTCAAAATAATGACATCCCCAGGTACACGTCTGTTTTCTTTTTCTACTGAGGAATACGACTATGGAACAAAATCAGTTTTCAAGGAGAAAAACAGCTTTGTGTCATACAGGGATAAACAACAGAAAAACTGTGTACGCAATGCAATTGCTAGTGATCAGTTGTTTGAGTGCTTTTAGAGGCCCAAAATATCTTGCTTGGCTTCTGGTGGCCTCCGCAGAAGAGTGCAGTGTGCCGCTTTGCACTGTCTACCAACACCATTAGGACATTTCCAACACGCTTGGAGGGGTTGTTTTTTTATTCTTTGGAATCTACTGTTTTGGAATACAATGTTTTAATTACAATGGGCATATGGACCAGTTGTGGTCTACGAATCACTTGTCAGTTATCATAATGGACCAATGAGCTGATTGATGTCATCTCTTGACCTTGGTTCCATATGGCAAATAGCAGTAAAAGCTCTAAAAACTCTAAATACCTAAGACTGCAATTGCTACAGTTGCCAGCTAGGTGCTATGTGATCACAACTGGGAAGGGAGCTAGTTCATGAGTCAACCTCTCTAATAAGAAGTGTCATCACTATGATAAATCCCTGAATGGGGTGTCATGTGTCTAGTGAAGTGAAAAATATTATGAATCTATTTTCTAGGGTTTGCAGGTGTGAGGAATTTCTGTCTACTTTGGTACTGGTGAATATGGATTAATGCAAAGTTGCCACAGGAAAAAAAAAAAAAAAAAAAGGTGTAGAAAATACCTACTTGGAGAGGGATTCTCTGAATATAAAGATAAATCCTATCTCATACAGGCTCTGCTGAAGGAAACCCGATCAAAGTATGTATGATGCTGGAAGGGCAAATCACTATAAAACAAAGTCCAAAAGTGTTTTTGTAAGGATGTGCCATTGCTCTACCTTGTCTCCTTGTCAAATGAAAAACTAGAAGTCCCTTGGACCCTTGTGGGAGCCATTCTAGACCAGCTGGTGTATATCTCAAGATATCCTAATGATGAGCAGCCAACACTGCCACTAGTAGAGAATTTCTCTTTACAAGTTATCTAATTGTCACCTTGCATGTGAACCATATATATCTGAAAGTTTGATCCAAACTATTTCAGCAACCTGAAGGAATGTTGTTGGTTTTTTTCGGGGGAAAAATGCTCTCCCAAAACCCAACCAAAACCATTTAACAGCTGAACTAACAGGCCAAGATATTGCTAATTCACTGCTTCAGAGAGGAACTGAATTCAGACATATCGAGGCAGATGTCTCATGCTGTGGATACTATTTATTTTTCCTATGTGCTCCTTTCAGTGCATGGAATATCCTATGCTAAATTTAAGCAGCCTCTTTTGGCTGGTTCACGCATTGCATCCAACAGAAAAAGCTCTTGCTCCAGGCTCAATAGGTGGCTGAAGCATTACAGGTCTTTGAGAGTGAAGGAAAACTAAGAAATCGGAAAAAATAGTATTTCTGCATAAGCAGGAACCCCCATGTGAATACGATTAACTAATGTTTTCCCCAACTTCTACCAAGTGGCTTCAGTAAATGACTAAATACATAATGCCATTTGATTCAAGATAAATTCTGTGTTATTTTTCAAATCCCATTTTGAAAGAGTGCTGCTCCTGAGAATGTTGCATGGCACAGTGGGCCAACATGTTTTTACAATAATAATAATTTGCATTTTTATTAAGAATTTCATTTTGAAGTATCCCAAAGTGCTTCATAAAAAAACATATATAGAGTGTGGCAGATTTGCTATCAGTGGGAGCAAGGCAGGGCAAGTAGAGAAAATTTTGTGAATAGGTTTTGGCAGTCCTTATTTTATGGAAAGGTTGTGTGGTCTTCAGTGTTTATGTAGAAGAGCTGGGGCCTCATCTCTTTAATGATCTAATCTAAAAAAGTAGTCCAATGGAAGAGAGCAAACTAAACCAAATCCATCTGTTAGGAAAGGATAAGCCTCCTTTAAAATTGCTGTTTTGAGAATGGGAACTTGTGGTTTTAAAGGAATATATATTCAAACTTGAAACAGAGGCTTCTGAGCTAATTTTTATCCGAACATTCCTGATACAAACTAACAGCCAGATTCTCAATCTTTTTGTTCTGCAACGCTGCACTGAAAGGAGAAGAAAAACAGGTGTAGCTGGATGTTTTTTACCCTTGTATGAAATGCTGGAGAAGAGACACAAGCTTATCTGATGTGGTTTTAAGGCTCCGTCTCCTGCTTCTTGCTGATCCCATAGAGGATGCAGTGAATGGAGATAAAAATATATGCATGCTACCTAGGAACTTAATCAGGAAAAGACTGTATTTCTGTAGTTTTTGCATCATTCCTCCAATTTCCCTCAAGCAACCCAGGATACTTCCATGCTGTTCTGCTCTTTATCCACCATGCAAGTGACCCAGAATGCCTGCCCCATTCTTTCTGCCTGTATAAGATACCTGGGGTACCCCCAATCCTATACACAAAGTTCTCCTTTTAGATATTTTTGCCAGTGCTGTTCCATCTTTATTCAGATGAAGTCCCACTGAAGTCAGAATTCACATAAGAAACAAATACAAACTGGTAGCAAAACAATATCTTTCTAAGAAACAAAGTCTTTCAGAGTCCTGAAGAGAATGCAGATCAGTGTAGAAATTTGGGAATTCTTTCTGACAATTCTCCACTGGAAAAAAACAACACAGTGCTGATTGATTTATAGGATTGAAGCATCCCACCAAGCTGGTGTGGAAAACCTGCTCCCAATGTACGGCTCCAGAGCTTCACAGCTCCAACAGCAAGATTGTCTTGATGGTGATTTCCATGGCACAAAATGGAGAAAGTAACAGAGACCTAAGCCTTCTCCTGCTGACATGGACACCCATGTTAAAATTCAAGCTGCAAGGGTATGTTGCACCCACTGATGGCATAACACTCCCTGCAATTCCAGTTGAAAACACTGATCTCATTTCCCTATGCTTTAAATACAGGTTGTGAGCACAACAGATAGAGCAAGCCTGCTGTGCCCTGTCCCAGCAGTGGCTGCATGACAGTCCTCTGTGAGTGATACTCCTATATGCATCACCATTATAACTGGTGGAAATAGGTATTTCCACTACATTTATCAGATTACTTTCAGAGTAGATCATTCCACTGTAACTACATAAGGTTTTAAAAATATAATTTAAAGCTAAAGACTAGAATCAAATTTCTGTCTCCAGCTTCTGCAAAGTGTCAATTAGAGTCACCAGGTGGGAGCAAAGATCACTGAAACCAAAGCTGAATTAAAACATAGATTTTTCTGCCTGTTCAAGAGCTGGAGAGCATATTTGCTATTCTGCAGTTGGCATAACAGATTTAAAGGGTCAAACTATTGCACCATTTATCAATAGCTGAGAAAGTTTATATACTGTAATGGCATATAATCCTATCCCAGAGAACCAAAGTGAAGGTCTGAAGGAAATATCCACAGACATAAACATATACAAACCCCAGCACACCGTATTTGTTTCATGATTTCAATCTGATAAGAATAAAATCACAAAAAGTTCCACTGACTGGAAAAGGGGAAAAAAATCCCCATTTTTTTAAAAGGAAAAAAAAGGAAGTCTTAGGGAACTACAGGCCAGTCAGTCTCATCTCTGTGCCTGGCAAGATCAAGGAGCAGATCCTCCTGGAAACTCTGCTAAGACACATGGCAAAAAAAAAAAGTGATTGGTAACAGCTATCATGGCTTCACTAAGGATAAATTGTGCCTGACCAACCTGGTGGCCTTCTATGATGGGGTCACAGCATTGGTGAATGAGAGAAGAGTAACTGACGTCAGCTACCTGGACTTGTACAAAATATCTGGCACAACATCCTTGTCTCTAAAATGGAGAGACATGGATCTGATGGATGGACCACTCCAGTGGGTAAGGAATTGGTTGGATGGTCTCACTCAAAGAGTTGTGTTCAATGGCTCAATATCCAAGTAGAGAAAAGTGACGGATGTCATTCCTCAGGGGTTGGTATTGGGACTGATGCTGCAAAGACATCTTTGTTGGTGACATGAACAGTGAGATTGAGTGCATCCTCAGGAAGTTTGTCAATGAAACCAAATTGTGTGGTGTGGTTGATATGCTGGAGTGAAGGAATACCATCCAGAGGGTTTTGAGAGATGGGCCAGTGCAAACTTAGTTCAACAAGGCCAAGTATAAGGTACTGGGTCAGAGCAATTCCAAGCACAAACTGGGCAGAGAATGGATTGAGATCAGCACTAAGGAGAGGACTTGGGGGTGTTGGTTGATGGGAAACTCAACATGAGCAGGCAATATATACTTGCAGCCCAGAAAGCCAACTGTATCCTGAGTTTCATCAAAAGAAGCTGTGCCAGCATATTGAGGGAGGTGATTCCCCCCTTTACTTTGTTCTTGTGAGATTCCACCTGGAGTTCTTCAGGGCCCCCAACATAAGAAGGACTTGGACCTGTTGGAGCAAGTACAGAGGAGGGACGTAAAGATGATCAGGAGCACCTCTTCTATGAAGACAGGCTGAGGGAGTTGGGATTGTTCAGCCTGGAGAAGAGAAGGCTCCATGGAGAACTTACAGTGGCCTTACATTAATTAAAAGGGACCTACAGGAAAGCTGGAGAGAGACTCTTTATCAGGGAGTGTAGTGATAGGACAAGGGGTAATGATTTTAACTGAAAGAAGGTAGCATTGGATTACATATAACAAAGCAATTTTTCACTTAGAGGGTGGTGAGTCACTGGAACAGATTTCCCAGAGAAGCTGTGGATACCCCATCCATGGAATTGTTTAAGGCCAGGTCATAGAATTATTTAAGGCCAGGTTGGATGGGGCTTTGAGCAACCTGGTCTGGTGGAAAGCGTCCCTGCCCGTTGGGGGGGTGGGACTAGATGATCTTTGAGGTCCCTTCCACCCCAAACCATTCTATGATTCTACGATTCTATGATACTATGGGCCTTTGTAATACCTTTGTAAAGGTGTGTTTTGTTTGTTTTTTGTTCATTTGTTTTCTTATCACACCAACCTTCTTTCTGTTTCTCTGGCTGTATCTACTGTCCTTTTATCATGTATGTTTACTAAGACTAGGTAGAAATACAATGTGCTCCAGCCTAATTCACTAAACTACTTCTCAAGAAATTATGATCTCCCTTTTTATAGGTGGTAGCTTTTGGAAAACTAGATAAACTATTCTAGACTAGATAGAGCTGCATTCATTGCCCAGCCATTATTATTTTAACTCCATCATTACTTCTTGTTTTCTTTTTTTTTTTTTTTCTATTTTACAGCTTCCTTTGAATAATAGAATAGAACAGAACAGAACAGAACAGAACAGAATAGAATAGAACCGAACTGAACCGAACCGAACCATTAAGATTGGAAAAGACCTCCAAGATCATCTGGTCCAACCATCACCCTACCACCAATGTCACCCACTAAACCATGTCCCTAAGCACCATGTCCAACCTTTCCTTGAACACCCCCAGGGATGGTGTGGCCACCACTTCCCTGGGCAACCTGTTCCAATGCCTGACCACTCTTCCTGAGAAGAAAAGTCTCCTAATTTCTAACCTGAACCTCCCCTGACACAACTTGAGGCCATCCCCTCTAGTCCTATCGCTAGTTACCCATCAGCAGAGACGATTCCCAGCTCCCCACAACTTCCTTTCAGGTAGTTGGAGAGAGCAATATGGTCTCTCCTGAGCATCCTTTTCCCCAGACTAAACAACCCCAGTTCCCTCAGCTGCTCCTCATAGAACTTGTGTTCCAGGTCCTTCAGCAGCTTTGTAGCCTTTCTCTGGACACATTCCAGGGCCTCAATGTCCTTCTTGTTATGAGGCGCCCAAAACTGAAACCAGTATTCAAGGTGCAGCCTCAACAGAGCTGAGTACAGGGTGGCAATCACCTCCCTGGTCCTGCTGGTTACACTATTCCTGATACAAGCCAGGATGTCATTGGCCTTCTTGGCCACATGAGCACACTGCCAGCTCATGTTAAGGTGAGCATCAAGCAGCATTCTCAAAACCTTTTCCTCTGCACAGCTTTTGAACCACTCTCCCCCAAGCCTGGAGCATTGCATGGGGTTGTTGTGGCCAAAGTGTAGGATCCTACACTTATTCATGTTGAACCTCATCCCATTGGCCTCTGCCCATCTACCCATCCTGTCCAGGTCCCTCTGCTGGGCCTTCCTACCCTCCAGCAGATCAACACTTCCCCCCAACTTGGTGTCATCAGTAAGCTTACTGAGAGTGCACTCAATTCCCTCATCCAAATCATCAATAATGATATTAAAAATATTACTGTTAATGTAGGAAGACTTTGTCATTTACATAAACTGAAGTAAATTCTTATTGTTAAGATTCATGCAAGGCATATGTAATATTTATACTGAAATAATGCAAATGTTTCCCAGATGTTGCCAATATGTTTACTACAACCTTTTTTTTTTTTTTTAAACTTGTGAAGAGTACAAACAGAAGTGTGCTAGTGCTTAACATGTGCATAGATGTGAAAAAAGCCTCGTCTGTAGAAGAGAATAGAATAGGATAAGTAGTCAACCAGATAGACAGAGTAACTAAACCGAGCTGTCCAACAGCTATAGATAAAACAGCAGCATTAACAAGCAGCAGAGGCAAAGTTCTAAATGTTTAGGGTCTACATTTTTTTACTTAAATTGAAAGGCCAGTCAGCTCTTGAGGAGGAAAAGGAAGACATCAGGGTAGAAAGTCCTGATTTGAGTGACTAGACACCAGGACAAAGAGCTATCAGTTATAGACAAGACATGAAAAGTGATGGTTCATGCAAACTTTGAAGGGCAGACATTTGCTGGTACTATTTGTGGAACAGAGTACTGCACTCTTGAGGAAGAATAAATTTTTGGAGGCTTTTGTTATATGAAGAGAAAGAGAAAGAGAGAGAGAGGGAGGGAGGGAGGGAGGAATGCTCACACCCAGCATTGCTAATGATGCACTGTTTTCAGAATCAGAAGAACCCTAAAAATAATGTATTCAGGGGTCTCCAGTGGCAAAAGAGGTGTTTCACTTAATTTGAACCATGAACAGTAAAGGATCTGCTAGGCAGTTACTCCTGTGAATAACTTTAAGTGTTTGGATGGTTCCACTTGCTATATTGAAATGAATCACATGAGTGATGTTACCACAAGCACATTTAAAGATATTGATTCTAAGGACATGTCATGAATTATTTCAGTAATTCATAAACTGATCATTAAGAGGTAAGCTTCTTAGAGAGATCCACACATAAGGGTTTTGAAACACATCTTACGAGTGAACCTTAAAGTAAACCATTATTTAATCATAAATCCTCATCTTTTTTTGGGGGGGGAGACAAGAAACAACAAATAAACAAAAACAATTACCCATTGGGCTTCCTCTTCCCTTCTTTACTGGTAAAAGCTTGCAAATTCTTTGGAGTACCCGAAGATTAATGATATAACCCCGGGAAAGCTATGACTAGACTTGTAGTTTTTTCCTAAGCAAAAAGGAGAGGCCTGCCAAGACATACATTATTTAGCATGAATGAAATGTGCTGGACATTACTTAGACTGATCTAGCGTTCATCCAGAGTCACTACATTGGAGAGGTAGTAATCATGAGCACTGGTGCATGGAGAACTCGTTTATCACTACAGAACCACAAAAGAAAGAGCCCATTTGAATCTTATTTTCAAGTGTGCTTTGAAGCGCTAAGGTTAACAAATCCTTTAGTCACATACTGTACAGTCCTAATCGAAGCTTTTTCTACTCGGTCCTGCAGAGTGTGTCTTTTGAGTGAACCCCCTACAGAAATAAAAGAGACAGTGGTAACTCTGAAACCACACTTCCGTTTGAAACTATTCTACCTACTTTTGTTACAAGTAGTCCTATGATGACTGCAAATGCCACAGATCATTTTTGTGTTTGTTCAACATTTGGTAGCCCTTTTCATATAGCTGGTTTCACCATCTTCCATGTTAATGTATGTCTTTCACTCAGCAACCTGCAAGAACAAACTTATTTAAAAAAAAAATGAGCAACAATTCAGGAACACATTAACAACAAAACACCAGAGAAGGGGGATTCCTCACTGAAATAATTCTTAGTTATTATTCACACAAACCCTTACCTAAAACCAAATCCAAACCTCAAAAGATTTGCTCAACTTAATTTGTAAAACAATGTTTGATTTCATCATTATTATAAGTTTTGCTTTAGTCAGTACAGATATAGTATTTCAAGAACTCTGTAATAGGACCTTTTTATTTAAATTCCCTCCTTGGTTTATTGGGATCAAGACTACTGGACTAATATCTGAATCTCAGGGCTTGAATCCACACCAAACATCTAACTCATCCTCCAGGCTCCATCCTACTTTTGGCACTGAAAAATCATTTGGCATCAATGGTTTATTTGTTTCCCCTCTTCTCCTGCAACTAAGGATCTTCAGCATAACAAATACCCGGGGGGGGGGGGGGGGGGGAGGGTTGGGGGAGGGGAGAGGAAGTCGGGGGAGGCAGCTCCTAACTGTGCATAGGTTAAATTTAACATGTAGATTGAATTTACTAGCTGAGAGTGTTATCAGTCTTTGCCTTGTATTCTGTTACATGTGCCTGAAGATGACCTTACACATTTTATATCAAATAATATTTCACTTGATTAACCATACAGAGATATAGCACCATGGTCTCCCTTTCCTTTTCTCTCATTCTTGTCATTACTTTCTCCCATCTCATTATTCCTTTTTTCTCTCTCTTTTCTACTCCATCACTGTTTTTCTTCCTTTTACAGACATTCTGTCATTATTTCATGTTTTACATGTTATTCTGTACTGATAAGATAAGTATCTCTGAACTATTTATATATCTAGTCTGCAGGTAGGTCAGGTGAAAAGAGCACTGTATTTAATGGGAAACTTTCAAGTCTCTGGGAGCAATTCTAGCAAGACAAGCGTGAACGTGCATGTTCAGAAGATTTGGTTGGAGTTTCCATCTGTATAAGATGATGTGGTGCCAAACAAGCCAAGAGCCTCTACAGAATCACTTCAACTGAATTCATGTATTAAGTTCAAGATCAGGATTGCATTATCTGGGGAACCAAAAAAAAAAAAAAAAACCAACCGAAAAAACACTTTCATTAAAGGATTGAAAACACCATACTTGCAGTTTCATAGAAAATAGGTTGTATGAGCATTTGCATCCTGAAATGATGCCACTTTACAAGTAGTAATGTAGTTAATGTTAGCTGTGAAATTTTGGGCTGTACTTTGGAAAAGTAAAAATCTACTAGATGCTAAGTATTAAGTACTTTTGGAAACATTTATTTTCCCAAGGGTTATCTTAGTTTCTTGGGCACTATTCCAACAAACATCTTTTAGGACAGCTAGTTCAGAGAATAAACTAACTGTAAATTTCAGGGCTGGTAAGTTCTGTAGAAAAACGTTTTCTAAAGGGAAGTTCTTTATTAATAGAAAAGGAAAAGAGCATGTCTAGCCATGTCCTTGGCAGGACTATAATGCCAACATCTCTAAATAAATATAAAAAGAAATACTTCGTGAATTTTCATTCTGTTTTCTTTTCAAACCAACAATATGCTCTGACCAAAACAAAACAAAACAAAACCGACCAACCAACCAAACAAAAACAACAACAAAAATCACCAGCCATCATGTCAGGCTTCAGCAATCACAATACCATTTAAAGAAGGAAGAGATCATTTAGTCTTGTCTCTTATATATTACACACCACTAAATTTCACATAGCTGTAGTGGTCACTTCACTGAGTCCAGCAACCTGGGTTTTAGTGAAATCCTGAAACATTTTGTAGTTTAGAAGACAATAGATGATACTTGACTGGTCTCAACACCCTGTAACCCACAATATCAGATGATTAAGATCATTATGTTTGTGCATTCCTATCAAGGTTGGATAAACTACAAGCTGTAGACAACTAAATAAAGTGTCTCCATCTGAGCTATGTACACAAATTCCCACAAGAGTGCAAATTTAGTCCATACAGTTGAAGATAGCTATTCAGTTCACTCTAAAAGAGGCGTCTACCTACATTTTCTCAGCTCAGATACCTCCTGGTCTTCATGAACTATGTGGGTTGATTCTTTATTGAATATAGAGGACACTACTATCTTGCATGTGGACCCATATATTTAAACTCTCTAAAACTATAATAATCATAAGACAATTCCAAAGGAATTCCTTTTTCTGTGTTAGAGTAATAAAAAACATCTAAAAACTCAGCTAATATGTATTTGTAGATAAGTTTTTTACTTAATCCAGTTTTAGCAATCAGCTGAACATTGGAATATATCTGGTCAATGGAAAAATCCTTCAAGGCTTTTGAATAAGACTATTTGTGTTTACCAGCACGAGATATTATTTGCAGTTTATGTCCTAATCTGAAGCTGAATGCATCCTGTTGACAATGCAAAACTTCCTGCTCTTCTGTGAAGGAAGAGAATGAAGAAAGAGATTTACAGATACCTGTTGGTATATAGCAAAGGTGAGTAGATAAAAACACAGCCATATCATTAGAAAACCCAGGCAGCTTTTCATGTGGAAGTGTTATATTCAACACTAGTGTTTAGAAGGATCTACTTTGAAAGATTCCAGGCAATGGCAACTGTACTTAAATCCTACTAAGCCATTACAGTTTTAATTCCCTTTTCTGCCGGGATAATGAGTTTTATTCCAAGGCTGAATTTGTCTAGCATCATCTTCCAACTAATAGATATTTAATATTAATTAGAATGAAAAGCCTCTCATATATCCTAATGTCTTTTTTGCCTTTCTATACACAGTGTTCTAATGCTTCCTCGTCTGCCTTTTTGATAAATTGAGTAGGTCGAACAATTTTTTTTCGTATTGTAAGAGTTGTTTCCCAGGTCCTACCTGTGTAAAAGAATCCATTTTTTGAACTTCTAACTTTTTTTTTTTTTTTTTTACATTATTACAAACAATTACAAATATCATGTTAGTATCAGTTTCAGTTTCTGAGTATTGGTGTCTGGTTTTGCTAGCTTGTAAGTTTTTATATGCTTATGATATTTATTAAATTTATCTGTATATACAATAATGTATAGTACAAAGCAAATATGCTTAATTGCTGACATGGCTTTTGCATCTGTATTTTCATTGTGCAATAAAGCACAATTATGATGTATGTAAGAGTCTGGTAAGCTCAATGCGTAACTGTGGACTGCTGCATTCTATGTATGGAGTCTCTAGTAGTTTTATGTGAAATCAAAAATACTCTGTCATTGCATTCTACTGAGGAATAATTTCCATGTTTATTTCAAAGGACTTGAAATCAAAAATAAAAATCAGTATGTAAGTCACTTTTGTATATTTTAAAATGTACTATGTATTTTCAGCAGCAGTAGCTGAGATCCTGGAGATTCTTCATATGGTTCAGGTGAGGAGAAAACTAATTCAAGCTGAGATTATTTTTATAAATATTTATTTCCCGATGTAGGAGACCCATAATATCCATGTTCCCCTCCAAAAATATCAATTACTTCCCATTTTTTTTTTTTCAGGCATAAAAGTGATTGAGTAATTTAGACATTTGGGAAGATTTAGATACGTGTCACTCACAAGTTAGACTTGAATTTAATTACTTCAGTGAACTGAGTCCAAATAAAATAGTCTGCTTTTACCAGATCTGTGAAATAAAGAGCTGGATATATTTTCAGAAGGCTTTTTAGTAATGATAGAAAGTTATTGACCCAGGTCTGGCCACTCTATAGAATATCTAGATGGATATTTCCTTTCAATTTTGCATCTAGGTGGAAAGAGTGTGAGGAACAGTCAAATAAAAATTAAAGAAAAGCATAGTGGACAAACAAGCAGTAGTTCAGTCATGAAGTTAGTAACTGACTAAATGATATAAACATATTATTAGAATAGAAGGCAAATCATAGTCAGGTTTTCTTTCATACTTTGAATAACTAAAAGCTATTCAATGTAGAGAATAGGTACTGAGTCAGAAAAGGAATGTAAGACAAACGTAAATTTGTTTATCAGTTTTCTTCATAGTCAAGAAATTCGAAAACCTCCATTTTCAAACAGATTCCAAGTCAGTCTGAATTTGCCAACGTTAGGAACCTGTAAAATTATAATTAAAAAAAAAAAACAAAAACACTAATAGTACATCTCTAACAGTCTGGTCATGATTGCAGAAATACCCATATGGTTCTTAGTTGTTTTTGCCAAAAGTTCTAAGGTTAGCATTGACAGAAGCAAGGTACCTCACTCTAACCCCCCCATAGAACTTGGTGGATTTAGATGATCATCCATTAAAATTAGCTGGCTACTTGTAATAAAATACAGAAAATACAGATATATGCTTGTAAGCCCAAAGCAAGTACAGCAAGTCTAAGAGTTGCTAGGGTGTAGGGTGTCTGTGTTCTAGGATAGCAGTAAAGACACCATCACAAGTACTAATAAAAAGCACTTTAGGTTAAGCCTCAAGTACCAGTCTTGGTATGCAATTGTTATTTCCAGTGGTGAATATTAAAGTTAATGGTGGAAGCAAATTTCTGCCCCCCACCCCAGGAACAAGAGATTGCTCATTAGGACAATATCAAAAAAGAAAATAACTTTATAAAGTGCCCAGGGACACAGAGAAATACATAATATGAAAATCCTCACATGAAAAGGATTTTTAAAAATACTCATACAAGTTTAGAAATACACATACAATTTATAGGAAGATTAAATAGCTGTGTTGTGCCATAGAATTTCATCTCTGCTTGGCAAATGGCATGCCTTGGGATAAGTTAAACCCAGAGCCCTGGCTAGGGTAAATGACAACATAGCAGGTGTATCAGCTTTCAAGACCCCTCATAGAGGACAGCACTGGCTACAAAACTATTTTGTGTGGTCAGAAGAATACAACATTGCTGAGCCTGTGCAAGTAATAACAGGACTACACACATCTTCATAGTGTAAAACAATCATAAGGGAATGATAAAAAAAATATTGTGGCCTCAGCTTAAGAGAATTTGTGCTCAAAAACCTGTCTCGGTGCAATAAACGTAAGTCCTGTCTTCAGCTTCTCACTAATTTAGTAGGCAAAAAGTAAAACACTATCTTTTAAAAGGCAGATTTTTTTGGAAGTTTAAAAAAAATATTTAAAAAGTATTCCAGTGTTCTGAGACTTGTAAAAAATGCCATCTGAGGTTGAACATTTGATGGGACCTGGTGAGATCAAAGAATTGGAAAGAAAAAGTTATGCTGCATAAATAGGAATGAGCTCCAATTATGAGCTGGACACTCCTGTGCTTAAGCACGGTTGGAGACAGTATTGCTGCTCTTTACTTTAGGAGAAACACGATCAAGATGGCTTGAGTCAGAGACACAGAAGGTTCAGCTTCTTAGGCCTGAGAACATGCTGTGCATCAGGTCAAAGGCTACAAAAATGTCATAAAGTGCTTATTGATATCGGAGACTGCAAGTTATACCAATGAGCACCCAAGACCCGAAGGTGTAGTTTCATATTCTATCTTAGCTACTGCAGATGCTGCTGGAACTGGCAACCAACGTCCCTTGTTTTAGATTCTCATTCCCTGAATCTGTAGCAAACTAACTCCAAAATGACAGTGGGTGATCCAGCCCATTTTCATGATCACCACAGGTAAAATAGAAGAAATGGCTGTCTAGAAGAGAAGATTATTAGAGGAACAGGACTGACCATTCTGGCAATGGTCAAAATTATATCGCATTAAATATAGTGAGGTACTGCAGCCTATTTCCCTGCTTCCTTAAAAAATGAGCATTAATGCAAGCTCATTTGTACATGCATAAATGATGGAGTGATCTTCAGCAGAATAGCAACAAGTAGCTTAAGTGTTAAGACTGTTAAGGATTTGTGCCATGTAGGCCAGGTGAGTAGCTGAAAACTAAATTTGAATATGAATAAATTGCCTTATAAATATATATATGTTGTTTTCTGTGTGTGGTAAGGGAAGATTCATCTCCTTTCTAAAGGAGTCTCATATGGAGGATTTTCAAGTGCTCTCTTCAGATCTGTCGATTGTCTCTGGTGTCCTGTTCAGTGAAACCAGGTGGACCATCTCCATCTGCCATGTTGAACCTGGTTTTGTCATGAGGAAGTTGACTGGAGGTGTCACATTAGTACTTTGATGTTCAGAAACTTTTATACATCAGAAACTATTCAATTACCTGTTGGGATTTTTATATCAATATCTATTGCATATGAGGTATATGCAATACATGAGATATATCAATATCTAAGGCATATGAGGCTACCAGCGTGTTTGTAATTCAGGATAATAACACATACATCAATATGGTAAAAAATAATGTCCAGGGGTCAAAGGGTTGTGAAGTTTTTGTTGCCCTATTGCTCTTCACCATCAGAAAGACCAAGAACCTTCACTACGAGCTAATGTTACTTTAGAGAAAAAATAATTTAGCAATGATTCTAATACCAATTAAAATACACAGTGACTCAAAACTGGCCTAGCTGTAAATGATAAAAAACATTGTGCTGAATACTGTAAAATTATTATTTATTTTTCTTCAAGAAAAGCAATTACCTTTGGATGCCAGCAGACATTAGACCACCTGATTGCATTTCATATTATAAAATGTGCGAAATTTACATAGTTGGAAGGTTGCACATAGAACTCAATATTGTGTAATCTTGAAATATTAACTTTTTCAAGCCTTGTAGTCACTCAGTAGAGAAAGGTAGGTGATATTTCTGCTCCAGTAACCTTCTCAAGACTCAGCAAATAGACTCAGCAGGGGTTAACCTGCAGGATGTCCATAACTGAGCAGAATTTCTCCTCATCCGTAATGATAAAAAATCAGCAGACTTTTCCTCTTTTCATATGTAAGGGAGACTGTGAAGCCTTTAAAAAAATGCATAAGGACAGAAGAAGCTAGAATGCAGTAGACTTCATTATAATTTTCCCTCCTGTGCTGGTTGAATATAGAGCTGAGTGACTGGAAGATATTTTAAGATCCACTTCTTCCATGTTTTTGATTAGAAGAAATTGTGCATGGCCTTCCCTAGTATACAGCCCTTTACTTCTAAGCTGCTTACAAACTCTTTATCAGAGAGCAACTTCTTTTTCGTAAAAGTTTTTGGGATACCTCACTTGTAGGCTAACAGTAACCTTTATAGTGAAGTTGTCTGAACATTCCCTTCTATAAGCACATTTTCATCTCTTTCATTTTGCTAAAGTTTCTCTCAGTTCAAATTTTCTGAGGTTCCTATCTAGCTTAAACTGGTAGGTGACACGTATATCTGTATATGTGTATACTTGTGGAAAATTTATACCGCTTATGAAGGAAAATTGTATTCTCAACTTTGAAGTTCAACAGCAAGCTTCAATCCAGAATGCTGGAGAAAAGGTATATTTCTCTGTAGCCATGATTCTCCCAGTCATTTCTAATGGGCTATGAAAAAAAGCTATGAAGCTTTGCCTAAATTTTTCTATTACATTATAATTATATTTACTGCTTCTTTTACAACTGCATTCTAGTTTGGGACTCAATTACTACAAATACAGAGACAGTCACACCATAACTCCTATTATCCAAATACACTTGGTTAGACCTAAACTATTACATAATGGCAGTGTAAAATGACTAACAGAGTCACTAGCATATTCACAAATTTCTTAGCTTCTCTGTAAATTCTATTTGCTAATCTCAAAAGTCTCGTAAATGGTTATAAGCCAGAAAGCCTTTTAGGTGTAGATTATTTGCTAGTTAACACTTTTCATTTGCTTTTTTTAAAAGTTAAAGTCTCCCAAGAAGAACAGAGAAACCACAACATCTGCTTTCAGTGGCCAGACATACATTATAATCGTCTGAAAAAAATCAATTTATGAGCCAGTGTTTTTCTAGGTCAGAAAAGATTTGTCTGAATATTTGTTGTGTACTTATAAATCAAGAACATATTTGGAGAATCCAGGACTGCCTCTTGAATGATTTGTAAGCAAAATAAAATAATAAAAAACCCCAGCTAAATTCACAATGAATATTATTTGCAATGAATAATTCAACCAGTACTAATTATTTAACACCTGTAGAGGAGAGAGAGGGAAATAGATATGCTAATATGATGTTGCCTCTTTTCTGCCTAACTATCAGGTATTGATGTAGAGAAGGGTGAATGTCTGTCACACAGCACACTTGCTGGCAGATGTGTTATCAGCAAGGGAAGAGGATTTAATTTACCAAAATTATCCATCTATCTGTTTAGCTAGATAGTTACACAGAATGACTCATATAGATGTAGCCATTATCCTTATATATTTAACAAATCTGTGGTATGTGGATGCTTTAGCATTGTTCAGACAGCTCCCAAATGAACACATTGAGTGTGACATGCAGAACACAAATATATGAAAGCCAATTGCAGAAGTATCTTGTGTACCTTCCAGTACAAGAGAGTAAGGGCCACTTTTCTTCTGAAACCCAGCAATTTTTACACATGCAAAGTAGAAGTAGAGGATGAATCTTTCATTTGCATTAGTCACTGTAATGTAGGTTTCCAATAAGTGTTTGCATATGAAACCATGATTCTTTATATATTTTAAATATTGTGCTTTATACTACACTCAGAAGAAAAAATGTAAAAGACAACGATCCCAAAGGCTTTATGAAATAATAAATAACATTTTGCATTTCTATTCTTTTACATTCCCTTTATGCAATGTATATGTGTAATTATATGACAGAACATGCATACATTCTACGTTATAGAACTTAGTTTCTTCTATCCTATAATACTGTATTTTCTAGAATGAGATAAAATTTCAATGGCTTATTTGAAAATTGTTAACAGCATTGTGATAGGCAATCAGTGGACTGCAAAGTATTTAATTATGGTTGCAATTGATACGGATTGTTCCCTGACATTTTTCAACATTTTGCATTCACACAGAGTGGTGTCATACATTGTTACTAAAGTAGCATCCAAAAAGTTACATATTTGCGTTCTTCCTTATTAGTAAAATAATTATTTGATCATTTTACTCAAAAAAAGGAGAGGATATTTTGAGTATTTGTCATTTTCATTCTATTCCTTATAGATGAGATTTCTATTTCCCATAGATGACCTTTTCTGTTGATGAGAGCAGGGCAAAAATGGGACTGTGTTTCCCTTGGCACCCTATTTTGAGAAGTCATAAGCTGCAATTCAGTGTTAGGGAGCAGCACCTGGGATAGGATATTCTAAACCAGAAAAAGATTCCATTTAATGGTAGCATATAGCTAAATAAGCTAACAAGATTTAGTAGATTACTCTTTTTTTATTTTTTTTTTCTTAACTAGAACATGAGATTTTGAAAATGCATGTGCGAAACTGAGAAACTGACTATATAGGCAGAAAAAAACCTTGGAAGTCATTAGGAATTATCTGAAAAACAGAAACAGATTATCCATTTCCATGTAGATCTACAGAACTGATTTCCACGGTTCCAACATCAGAAAATTAAGTGTAAACTGCAGTTGAGAAAACTTGTTCTATTCTAACATCATTTTCAACGTGTTTACTTTTTTTCCTTTCTAAGATTTGAATCTTTGAGAAGAAAAAGTCAAGGTTCTCAGGCCAAGGTTCTCAGCTTTTTCCAATACATATTGAACTCTATATAGCAGGCTATAAATGCAGCACTTGAAATTCAGTGATCCTGCACTGTTGTTCACTAGTTCTTAATTCTGAGCTTCTCTAAATTAATCTGGATATTTATGAATCCAGAGGGAAGACATAATGCTTGATGAATGCTGAAATACAGTGTGCCCCCACAATATTTTTTTTCCAGATCAAAACTCCTAGGAAAATACAGTTTAATATTTCTCCAGTCTGGCTCACTGGACATAAATGTGTTTGAAATGCTACCTTTTTGAAGCTAATGACATAGCACTCATTGGCTTTCATGATTTAGTAAAGAAGTCGTAGCTGTTTTGTCAATAACCTGCATGCCTGAGTATGACTGGCCCTGAATTTAAATTCTTTCTTTTTCTTTTCTTATCTGTGGCCACTATTTTAATATATGACATGGTTGTTTCTTGTTTCAGTAGACAGTCAAACTTTTCCAGATGCAAAATGAGTTCAGAGAAAGCAAGTTCTCACAGTATTGCTACATTTATTTGGGACCAAGAATAACCTCATGGCTATTTTGTCTTTGAAACGTCTTTAAATGCAACAATTAAATCTGTGGAGCAAGACAGAAAGCACATGAAAAAATATTATGCATCTGCTTATGCCAACTGCTTTGCTTACTGCTCCAGAAGTCTTAGTATAGACATGGGTAAAATAGGTGTTTATGAGAAATCCTGATACAAAATAAATATTCATTGACACCTCCCTTTTCTGTTTTTATTTTTCTTACTGGCATATCATAGCTGTGGACAATTGGAGAAGTTTTCCTATGACTTCAGATTTCAAATCTACAGGTGGTCTGCAAGCATGGAACTTCAAAGAGTGTTTTGATTAAATGATACGATGTTTGTGTAATATGGATCCCAGAACTTTGAACTTTTCTTTCAGGTCAATTCAGCCAATGAAGATTCAATTAGATGAGATCAGAAGACCTGATTCCATCCTTCGTTTTCATCTGTCATTCAGCCTTGTCGTTTCAAACAGCTCTAATACAAAAACAGGGCCAATCTTTTATTTTAATGAGGACAACAATCATAATGAAGATAGTGGTGATAGTCCTTGTACTAATAGTAATAAAATGCACTTGCAGCTGGCAAGAATACTTGTTAAAATAAAAATAATAATAATAAAGAAAGGCTAAGATAACCTCATCAGTATTTTAACTGAATTAACACATGTTGGCACAAGCTAAGTCTGTATCTGCTACTGAAGCTTATTTAACTGTACGTATCTTTTTTTTTTTCCTTCAGTGAAAGAAAAACTGATCCTAACAGTTTTAAACTTGTTAATTCAAACCATATGTCATAGAGCCAGTCTCCATATGGTGCAACACCACCTTATATTTACAGGGTGCTGCTTTTCCAAACATTATTCTAAAAGCTTTATTTGCCCCAAATGCAATAGGTAGTACTGAGCTCCTGGATACAGCCTTTAAAATACCTCAAGTGTCTAAATCACATGCTGATATAGCAAAAACAGACTGATTATTAAAAACAAATTACAGTCTGTTTTATTGGCAAAAATGTGCTAATCATGTCCTTGACTGAGAGTGTATGTTTAAGAGAAAGTAAGGCATGCTGTCAATCTTCTATCTCCACACATGGCAATAAAAGGTAGGTGTAGAAGAAAATTCCATCAGCTCGAAGAAAGACTTTTACTGTTTGACCTTATAAAGTTGGTTGTCCAAAACTGTGTAGCAGATAAGAGTTCTAGGCTCTACCCTTATTGTCTTTAGGACAAGAAAATAAAAATATGTGTACCTGAAGTAGAATTGCAATGGAAAGAGTGAAGGATATTAAAGAGACTGTCATGTTTTTTGAACTGATACCTTTTGTTTGCTGCTATCTACTCTTAAAAGAAAATGAAATGGAAATATCCTTGAGATGCCTGTCATCGGTATGGAAAATACTGAAGAGTAGTGTAGGGTGCTTTTCTCGTTCTTTGAAGACCATTTTCTGTATTGCACTTTAATCTGTTTACTTGATTTCACCCTTCCTTCTAGTGTACTAGAAACTGCCTGTTTTCTTAACTACCTAAACTTACTTAACTAAACTAATTAAACTACCTAAAACGAACCTACTCCCCAGTGTGGCAAACATTAGGGAAGAGGCAAAGGTAACATGGACACTTACTCTTCATAAAGTTTTCTTGGGGAAACAGCAGGAGGGCTTAGGCAGGCTTATCTAATTGAAAAAGTCTGAGAGAGCTGGGGCTGTTCAGCTGACAGAAGAGAAGGCTCCGGGGTAGCCTCATTGTGACCTTTCAGTACTTAAAGGGGACTTATAAAATAGATGGAGAGCAACTCTTTGACCAATCAGATAATAACAGGACAAGGGGGAATGGTTTTAAACTAAAAAGGGGGAGATTTAGATTAGAGAATGGGAGGAAATTCTTCACTCAGAGGGTGGTGAGCCTCTGGTTGCCCAGAGAGGCTGTGAATACCCCATCCCTAGAGGTGTTCAAGACCAGGTTAGATGGACCAGCAACCTGATCTAGTGTGTGGTGTCCCTTCCTATGGCAGGGGGCTTGGAACTAGATGATCTTTAAGGTCCAATACAAACTATTCTATGATTCTATGGTTCTATAATCTGAAAATGGAGCTTCAGTAAGATGTGACATGATTATTTAAACCCAATTGCTTGCTTGTAGGGAAGAGGTACTGTGTTGAATCAGAGGGCACCAGAACTTGTTCTAGATATGCCCTGTATACCCATTGACAAAAAGTACTCTGTTTTACCGAGTCTTACAGAGAAATAGTATATAATTTCTAGATTTTTTATATCCTGCCCAGTAAAGGCTCAGTCCAGCCCCTATATAGACTGTTTATGTTGGAAAACATAAAACGTGCATTGGTCTGAAAGGAACTCTGCAGTCAGGGTGAGGATGGTGGTTTAAAACTGTTATCACACAACTCTCTCCATATGTTGCAAGCCTGTCTCATAGTCAGTCTCTTTTGGCTTGTTTTCTTTTGTGTTTTCTGGTTAAAGGGAATCTTCCTTGCTCCTGTTAGGAAAGCTCTCAACTCTATGATTCTTAAGGCCATACAGTATAACATTTGTTCAAAGAAAAACCGACAAACCATGAACAAGCCTTAAACTATTGACATATGTGAAGTCAAATTCTCTGATCATTTATACCACAGTAATGAAATCTACCATAGTGAATCTAGAATAGCTCAACTGGCATCAAGGGATTTACTTCTGGCTTCTCACTGCTGCAGCTAGACGAAGAATTTCACCATAGAGAGAAACATTATTATTTAGTTCGTTAATCACCAAGGAAACTTGCTAGCAGAACAGTCCTACCAGTTTTCATTATTTCCTTGATAATCTTATTAAAAATGGAATTCTAGATTGAATGCAGTGAATTAAGTGAAAAGAAAACCCGCAGCATTTAACAAGCAGTCCAACTTATTGCCAGTCTAATAAGTTAATAGCAACATTCTTACAGAAGTCCATGTAAATAAAAGCAAAATACAATAGCATCCTGAAATGGAAAAAAGAGAAAGAGAAAGGCATACACAAATGAATGAAATACTTCAGTGTATAATACCACTGGTTGAAAGAAAATATGTATTGTCTTCAACAGTCTTCCACTTAGATTAAGCAACCAACCAATTAACATATTCAGAGCACACAATGTTTTCTTAATACAATAGCCTGTGAATGGATCAGTGTAAGAATGATGCATAATGTATCATCTGAATACATTCTGAAGAGAATGAACTTAAATGCAGAAAATAAACTCAAGATATAAAGATAAATGTTAACATATGCCTATTTGTTCAAAAGAAAACCAAAGAATCCACTATATGATGAAGTGCCATAGTTATTTGAAGATGACCTCTTGCAAAGGCCAAGAAATAGTAAAATGCTATGATTTATGATTACATATTAGCTGGGAGATTATTTTAGTCAGGAAAAGTGTCCTTTCTGATGATAGCTCAAACAAGTTTCTCCTTGTGCAATACATATGTTTTATGTAAGTTTTGCTAGTTTCATTAGCAGTGAAATTAAGAGGTTTAATGCTTGTCATTACCAACAGAGAAAAAAACAGTGCAGTAATATTCTACAAAATGCTCTCAATATTGTAAAGCATCTACTTAAAGCTCTTGCAATTTTTTCATATTTTCTTTTGTAGTCCTCCATTAATCTGAAGAATTTGTGAACCTTGCTAAGCTACTGTGAACATATCTGGATTCTAAACCCTGATGCTTTTTTAATTGGATTTTTTTTTAACAAAATGGGTATTTCTGATATCACATTCAGACTTTATACCATATCATTTCCCTGAATGCTAGTTAGTTATCCGATAAGCAAGTATTTGTCTTGAGAAAGGATGGTAAAAGTACCAAAATAAATAAATAAATAAATAAATAAAATCCTGGATTTCAGACCACAAACTGCAACTTGAGACAACATTAGTGACTTGCTGTCTGTACCACAGACTTTTGTGCGCTTCAGCAACTCACTTAATATTTCAGACCCTTGGATACCCATTTATGGACCAGGAATAATAACACATCCATTATGACAAGTTTTGTTTGTCTTGTCTAGAAAGTTGAAAGAGTTTCAAGATAGTAGATGGGTCTGTAGACTGTCTATTACAATAAAGATTCAATTTTAGCTGGAGCCAGAAGGAGCTACTGGAATACAAATAGTGGTTGTAGCAATAAAAATAATAATAAATAGGGAGGGAAAGAGATTTTCAACATGATTTTCACATGGACAATTTATCCCTGACTGTTACATATCCCATATGCCTTTTGCTTTATCACAGCATGATGTTTCCTGTGACTCTTATTCTTCAGTCATGGTTTTACTGTAAGTTGAGCTATCTGCTTGCTGGTCTGCAGGAAAAAAAAAATAAATAAATAAAATTCTCATCTTGCCAAATGATGGGTATGATGAAAGTGAGGCCAGTTTTTCTCTCTCCCATTCAAAAAAAAAAAAAAAAAAAAACTTATACATATGTGGGATAAAAGAGACCAGTTTGTTTAGGTTGGTTGTAATAGCTATTTAAGACCTTGGAAAGCTTAATGATATACTGCACTTCTGCCTGTTGTATTTGCCATTGTGGTTGTATAAATTATATCCTTTACAAAACCCAACAACTTTGAGGTTTTACAGGGTAGTTATTACAAGAGAAATGTGCAACTAGGGGGAGACATTTTTGTCCCTCATTTTGTCAAATGAGAGTCTGGGGACAAGGAAACCTATGTTACATGTTACTGATGGATTGGGCTAGGATTTCAACAGTCTCCTTGACAAGCAGAATTTACCAGATTTACTGGGAAAGTAAACCATGTAACTTGTCAGGGCAAATGGACTTGGCAGCTAACTCTCCCTGCTCATGCAGTGCTGCTCCCTCACTGTCTATGGAGTGCAAGGCACTGGCAGGGACTGAGCACCTCGCTGGTGTCCTAGGTGTTATGTCCAGAGCGGCTGACTTGCAATAAAACTGCTTTAGACTTGAGACTCCTGGATAGCTCAGTGTTTATTCTCTGTGAGACACAGCAAGACCCAGGGATTTGAGCTGAGAGCTGTGTCATGCAGAGTTCCTGGGACTATTCAGCTCTTGCTGGAGAGCTGATTAATTCTCTTAATAAGCTGAGTCATTCAGATCATATTAGGTTAACTGACCATTGGCACTTATTTTATAATATAAATTATTTGTATTGAATTGGCTCAAAGGCTTTAGCATTGATAAATAATTAATAATGGAACATAAGAGAAATGATGAAGTTGTGGACCACTTAGGGTTTTTTTTTGTTTTATTTTGTTTAAAACAATTTCAAATAGCGACTGTTTATTTATTTATTTATTCATCTATCCATTTATTTAGTTTTAAGCATATGCTTTAAGTTTCATTATAGTTATTAATGGTAGGGATAATAAAACAATCAAATCTTTACAATTATAAGTAAGAAGTTGTGTCTCAGTAAAGTATGTAAAAATCTTAAATGCAATCTTACTTGTCGGGCTTTTATTTTCTCTTGTATTTCTTTTTTAATTTTAATTACATTTACCTTTTAGGAATTTAAAATTTCATAACGTATAAATGAAAATACTTGCAAGCTCCTACTCCAGCTTAGGCTTTCGCTTCAAAAATGATTGTGGTGATGTGCAGTTTTCTATAATAATTAAACAAATTGGTGTGATAAATGCTACAATGACCTGTACAGCAGCATTCCACTTTATGGATATGGAAGTAATTCTACATAGTCCGACTAGTGAAACCATGGTTTTATGTAAGGATAAACAAGACATTTGTTTATTCATTTTTAAAACAACATGATTTTTAAATAATCAAGTTTAAAAGGTCACATATTTATTAATGTGTAGCACACTTCTCATTACTCTGCATTACTATGCAACTCTTGCCTTTCAACTGTCAGTTCTCTGCATTTATTTAATGTGCTCCTACATTCTTGCATGTGTCAAATGTTACTATGTTTTTTGTTTCATTCAAACTGAATATTAACCTCTGCAGCACTTATTAAAGGGCAATGCTTTTCCTCCAGAATCCAGAAGGAAGAAAAATTTAAAAGGAAACAAAAAAAGAACTAAATTTACACAGCCACATCAGAAGCTTCTTTTTAAACTGACTTAAAAAAAAATACATGGAAATATTGTTAATTATTAACTTAAATGCTTAAAGGACTGGAAAAAGTTTATTTTTGAATCATTATTACTCATTCAGAGACAAGCTTCTCTCTCACGAGACTACACAATTTTGATAAGGGATATACATGCAAACACTACATTTCCTTTAGGAACAAGAACATTCCCTGACAATGTTTTGGGTAACCTTAATAAGCTAATGATTATGCTATTTTATTCTTAGCTTATTTCCAGCACAGTTAAACATCAGTTTGATCTATATTTCTAATATCTATTTTTCAGGGAGTCAAACATCTCAACACTTGGTATCTCTGCTTTGGCATTGTATTAAATCCAAAGGAAAGTGCTTACTCATGGACAGGACAGTTGAAAAGAGTTGAAGTTCATGTTTCTAGAGTCTTAACCTGAAATTGAGGGAAATATGTATTGTAAGTATGCTTTCAGACACAATGATGCTGATGGGACTGTAGAAAAAGATGCTAATTGTGAAGCATATTTTTCAGGTAGAGTAATTCAGTAGTGTCATTCAGGTGTAACTCATCAAAGTGATGAATTGCATTATTTTCCCTTAAAAAACGTGAGATAAGACAACAGCAGTTAGGTTTGCTGTGATTCAACTGCAAAGAGGTTATAAAGAGAATACTTTTTAGTCAACCGTTTTAAAAGACACAGGTTTTGTAAACAGCTGGCAATGATACAGGTTAAGGAGGCTGATTAACTAATTCACTCTGGTTGTTGTCACAGAGATATTAAAAATTACTGGACTTGTGGTGAATATTGCTAAGTTCATTGAAAGGGGATATATTTCCTCAGTGTTGGAATGGTTGTTGACTAGACAAGTGCTCATTTCTCACTGGTTTTACAGAGGCAGTTGGACATCTCTTGGATTTCTCCTCTCCTCAACTTTGCCATCTAGATTTAATAGGGTAAGTGTTACCACAATTTGAATATCATAGACTAAAATGGAATGGCAAAAATATATGGTTAAGAGGTGCTCAGATTTTCAGGTATAAGGAGGAACAATATGAAAACATACTTTAAGTCTTGTATGATGTATGCTACAGAATTTAACATAATTTTGCTCTAGGTTCAATATCTTTTCTTTGAACTATATCATACTCTTTTGGAAACAGTCAGGCTTAAATGAAAGCTGTAAAGTACAGGAAAATCCACCACATCTTTTGTAATTTGTTCCAATAATAAATTAATCTCATTATTAAAGAAATTGGTCTTTTTATCCACCTGAACTCAGAGGAATTCAACATCCAGTGTGCTCAAGGCTTCTCTTGCCTTTTGATGACAGTTCTTCAAGAAATGTGGAGATTTAATCCTAGGCAGATAGCTAGAGGTCTCCGGACGGTGATCTAGATGGCTGTTTAAATACACAAGAAAACGTTTGGATTCAGTGGGTGTCTTTCTTTTTCTTATTCAGGATGTAGATTGTGAGATTATAGGCTGTAACCTGATTAAACTATACTGAGCAGCATTTTCTGGTAGTATAGATACCTGGGATTTTCTCTGTAGATGTGAAGTTGTCAATTTTGTTGCTTGAGCAGTCACAGACTGTGTACTGTAGTGGACCAGAATGTGCAGGAAGATAGTATCAAAACCTGGCTGGGCTACTTGTTTGATGAGAGGTGTTTATTAAAATACAACAAATATTAGGTAAAAGAAATACAAAATAATATAAGAAATGAAAATATTTTTCTTCATTAAGAAGAAAAGTGATAGGAAACATGGGTCTTAATTATTAATAATAAATAGAGAAACTAATTATAAGGAAAAAAAACGTTCAGTTTATAACTATATAAAAAGAATTAGAATTAGCTGGTAGGTCAATAATGAATATTTTAAAAGTTACTGTTCAAAATAAAAATGCTTATATTTCTATTAACTACAAATTTCAGAGGTGTGCCAACGGTATACAGGAATAGGAACTACTGAAATGTGTAAAAAAAAAAAAAAAAAAGTCCTCATATCTTATATTTCATTAAAGCAAAGAAGATAGATGAAAATGCAAATTAAAATTAGTAAAATCTTTTTTTTTTTTTCAAGGAAGCATGCTATTGTTTTAATTGTCAAAGTACAGTAAGATGGTTTTATATTAATAAAATATCAGATGTGCCAAATTTAATTTCCTAAATTTACAGATCAAGGTATATTGCTTCTAACTTCTACAAGACCAGCTCAAGCTTGATGTTTAAGCCATTCTCTTTCTTACATCACTGGCTGTTTATAAAAAACAAAAGCACAAAACTGCACACAGAATTTAGTTTAGATTCAAACAGATGTACTTTGTGATGTATTTTGAGGGGAAAAAATGGAATAAAAATGGTAGTCATTAAGGTAGTATAAAAAATGCAGAGAAAGGGCGTACAGAGCAAGAGGATGGCTTTCTAAATAACTGCTTTACTGTGGAAGACGGTATTTACAGTGGTTGGAAAGTTAATAGCTGCAGAGACAAGCAGAAACTGTGTGGGCCAATGTTTACAGTGAGTTCTATCTTGGTCTTTTCTCCTCTGTATAGAAGGAAATAGCCTTTAAAGATTTCAGGAGGCAAGCTCTGCATGTCCAGCTGAGGCACATAAATGAGATGGTCGAGAGCTCTTTTAGAGACCTTTGTAGGTACTTACATCTCTCATTTGGCTATGCAAGCAACACATAGCACATAGTTTAGAAGGATTAACCTTACCAAGTGACAAATATTAAGTACAGTCTAGGCACATTCATCAGCCGAAATGATTCTACCTCCCACAATGGTTTCCAAATTTGTTAATATTTTAGTATGTGCACATTTAATTTAGTTGTCTGGAGATTTTGTGACTCCTTCAAAATGTGCATGGAGGGAGAATGAGATTGACGGATTCTTTTCCTTTTGTTTATCCAGGGAGTGCAGGGTGAAGAAGGGAAAAAAAAAAAAGCTCTTACATGGGGTATGCCTACTCCTTACTACTTTCTCTTAAGCACTTGTGGTAAATTAGAGGGCAATAATGTTGGAGACCAAAAATTAGTTAAAGTGGAAGGCTAATTGAGCATTATCAAATTTTGCTAAAAGTAAATCAAGTGCCAGCATTGTTGTCATCTTGAAAATTAAGTGAGGTAGCTGTGTAGTGGATGTAAAGTCTAAGTGTGTGAGACAAAAAGATCATTAGTATTAATGCCTATCATTTATTTTGCATATGCAGTGAAATATCACAGTCAGGATGAAGGTTCCATTTACTTGGCAAGGTACAGATACAAATGAAAATGTAATAGCTGATGTAAAAGCATTTTGGATTTAGGCCAGGAGACCTGAAAAAAACTCAATCACATCCAAAAGTTTTTACTTACACAAGTAGTCCCAGAGACACTGAAGAAATGATTCATCTACAGAAGGTGAACCAACAGAAAAGTATGTGCCAAACTGAATTATAATATAAAGCAAAAGATAAGTTGGGGATTATAAACAGGAGGAAGAGACTGAGGGTAATGGCATAAGAGGCTTGTTTCAGAAAGAGTAAGCCTCTTGTTTTTGCAAAAGATGCAAAATCAAGCTTTGTCATTACCTACCTTGCACTTAAATTCTCACCTGAAATAGAATTTATAGCCTACATGTACCCTATCTGAAGGTGAGTTCCTCTTAGCAGAACAGACTAAGCTTCAAAACCATTCAAATCTCCATAGGGTTATAAACAGCCTTGAAACCACAAAATAACAAAGATCCAAAGGGACCTTTGGAGATCATCTGGTCCAGAACCCTAAACAAAAAAGGGCTGATTTCAAAGATAGAGCAGTTTAATAGGGCCTTGTCCAGTTGAGCTGTGATTATCTTTAAGGATGGCAATACCTCCAGGTCTTGGAGCTTCTTTTTCACCACATTCCTTTGGAAAGTTTTTTTCCTTGTACGAAGTGGGAAACTCACTGTAATGTGTCCTTTGCCTATCTTCCTTTAGTTATGCAACTCCAAGAAGAATCTGGATCCCTTTTTTCTTTTTGTAGTTGAAGACAGTAATTAGGCACCCCTAGAAGCTGTTCCTTCTCCAGGCTGACCAAGTCCAGCTCCTGTTGTTGCTCCTTACGGTGCAAGTACTCTATCCCCAACCATCTTGGTGGCCCACCACTGAACTCACTCTGGTTTCACAGAATCAGAGAATGTTAGGGATTGGAAGGGACCTCAAAAGATCATCTAGTCCAACCCCCCTGCTGGACCAGGAGCACACATCAGGTTACACGGGAAAGTGTTCAGGTGGATTTTGAATGTCTCCAGAGAAGAAGACTCCACAACCCCCCCGGGGAACGTTTTCCAGTGTTCTGTCACTCTCACTGTGAAAAAGTTTCATCTCATATTTAAGCGGAACTTCCTGTGTTTCAGCTTGTACCCGTTGCCCCTTGTCCTATCAGTAGATGTCATTGAGAATCATAGAATCATAAAAACACAAGGTCGGAAAGGACCTACAAGACCATCTAGTCCAACCGTCCTCCTATCTCTGATACTACACACTAAACTATTAAATCGTATCTCATAGCACCTCATCCAGGTGCTTCTTGAACACTGCGAGGGATGGTGACTCCACAATCTCCCTGGGCAGGCTGTTCGAGTGCCTGACCACTCTTTGATAGAAATAGTTTTTCCTGATATCTAATCTAAATCTCCCCAGGTGCAACATGTGAATATTTCCTTGAGTCCTATCATTAGTTATCTGGGAGAAGAAGTCAACCCCCAAGCCTTTCCTCACAAGGGAGATGCTTCAATCCCTTAATCATCCTCATGGCTCTGTGCTGGACTCTTAAACAGTTCCCTGTCCTTCTTGAACTGAGGGGCCCAGAAATGGACGCAATATTCTAGATGTAGTTGCACTAGGGCAGAGTAGAGGAGGAGGAGAACCATTCTTGACCTACTAACCATACCCCTTCTGATACACCCCAGGATGCCATTGGACTTCTTGGCCATGAAGGCACAGTGCTGGCTCATGGTCATCCAGCTGTCCACCAGGACCCCCTGGTCCCTTTCCCCTTTGCTGCTCTCCAACAGGTCATTCCACAACCTATACTGGTACCTGAAGTTTTTCTTGCCCAGATGCAGGACTCTACACTTGCCCTTGTTGTATTTCATTAAATTTCTCCCCACCCAACTCTCCAGCCTGTCTAGGTCCCACTGGATGGCAGCACAGCCTTCTGGCATGTCAGCCACTCCTCCCAGTTTAGTGTCATCAGCAAACTTGCTGACAGTGCACTCCATTCCCTCATCCAAGTCACTGATGAATATATTGAACAATACTGGTCCCAGTAATGACCTTTGACGGACTCCACTAGATACAGGTCTCCAACTAGACTCCATCCCATTGACCACAACCCCCACAACTGGCTTCTTCCTTTCAGCCAGTTCACAGTCCACCTAAGTACCGGTGTCAAAGGCTTTACTGAAATAAAGATAGGCCAAGTCCACTGCTTTTCCATCATCTGTCCACCTGGTTATGTCCTCATAAAAAGCTATCAGGCTGGTCAAGCATGACTTTGCCTTGGTGAAGCCATGTTGACTACCTCTAATGACCCTTTTATCCTTGATATGACTAGAGACAATGCCAAGGATAAGTTGTTCCATCACCTTACCAGGGTTGGAGTTGAGGCTGACTGCTCTGTAGTTAACCAGGTCCTCCTTCTTGCCCTTTTTGAAGACCGGAGTGACATTTGCTTTCCTCCAGTCCTCAGGCACCTCTCCCGATGCCCATGACTTACCAAAGTTGATGGAGAGTGGTCTAGCAGAGGCCACTAATTATCCATCTGTAAATATCCTTCAGTACAGTCATGTATATCTAACTAACTCCTTGGAACAATGGGCTGTGCAAGACTGAAGCCTCACAAAAGACCAAATAAAACTGAAAATTAGATAATATTCTTACACGATAATTCAGGGTGATATTCAGCAGACAGATGGCAGCACAAAAGAAGTTCAGGTAACCTTTATATAATTTAAGAGAGGACGCTCTTTAGATTTTAAAACATGTAAATAAACTCTCATATTTAAGTGGTACCTGTAGAAATCAAAGCAACTTTCTGACTTTTTGGTTAAGCACACATCCCCTTCTGTTTGACTGCAACCAAATGTTACTGGGTTTGTCCTGTAGACAGCATACGGATGGTCACAGACACAAAGATGAACAAATGAAAGTGTAATTGAATATATAAAGAAAGTGTGTTGGGAAGGTGACAATTTCAAGCACTTGAAAGTCAGGAAATAACATTTCCTGTAGTAACATTATCTCAGACATACTGCATATTTTATGGCATGGCTTATATTTTACCACACTTAAAGGTAAGACACATACTTACAAAGAAAAGCAGGAATAAAAAAGATTGCACTAAGAGGGTAACCTTTTCCATATCCAGGTTTTTAAAAGCTTAAAAGGCTAACTGTAATGTATGACTTATTTAAGTTTTTGTGCTTAATATCCATTAATAAAAAAAAAAAAAGGAAGGAAAAAAAAAAAATGAAAAGTAAGAAAGTACAAGACAATCATTTCCAAAGAGTTTCAAACATTTCTGCTGTGGGTATATTATGGAAACTGCCTTCCTGTAAGTACACATCTTTGAAACTGTGTTATAAAAAGCTATTAGAAAGAATTTTCAGAAACAAAATCTCATTCTGGTGAAAAAGACATACTCAAATTTATTCAACTTTATAAATTATGTCAAGAGATATTAAAATACTAGCCAAAATGTTTTCTGGAATACTGGTATTGAAAAAAAAACCAAACAATTGGAATGGTGGAGATTTAGAAGGATGTATAGGATTGCTGTGCCAGTATCCTAAAAATTAATCAGAATGATATAAATCACTACAAATGACATTTAGATTGACTGATCACAAGCTAAGTCACGATCAGGATAGACAGAAAGTCAATTAGGAAAATGTACTAGCCTAAATAATAAGCATCTATATGTCTATATACAAAAAAAAAAGGTCACATCACACACATTTGATACAACTATCTGATGAGTTTTCTACCTTATTCAACCAACTTTATTATTACATTTTAAAAATAAACCTCTCCAAAATATATATCTTTGTGCACTATATGAAGTAAGTTCATTAAACGCTTACCAAGTGAGACGTCAGAAGAAAACAATTGGAGATGAAGAATAAATCATCAGGTATTTTAATCCTGAAAAGAGCTTCAAATGGACCCAGACCTATTCAGTGTATTTCCTACTTATCCAAAAGCATGATAAAGCTACTAGTTAGAAATAAAGCAGTTTCTGGTGAAGTTTGCAGATAATCTGAGTAACTGTGGCATGTTGAATAACAACAAGAAATCCTACCAAGGGACCTGTATTGTACAATCAGACAGACTCTCACAGTATCAGAGCTTTTCAGTTAAATGAAATGTCACACGTTAGGGAAAACAAAAAGGCATGTCTTGTTTTCAGGATGAAGGAGGCTTTTTTGAAAAAATAAAAGGAAAAAAAAAACAACACCCTAAACCAGTGGACCAAAGGAGGACATAGTTGGCAAGGTAAAAGATCAGATGAATATATTTTATACAACTAACAAAACACAAAGAAATGGAGGGAAATCTACTGTAACTTTTCACAAATTTAACTTAAATTTCTAAAATATTTGTTTCAGTATGTAGTTTACACGTAAGGAAGATTAAAGGTAAAGAAAGCAGCAAAAATATCTGACAGTCTGGAAAATCTAATCTAGAATGGTTGCATCAAGAAGTCCAGAAAAAAGTGTGCTCATCCTTGCCATCCAATATTTTGGTGTTTAAGTATCTAATTTTTAGGTTTAGGTTGGGTGAGGAGAACTAACTTAAGCCTCACTGATTTTTTTTTTCTAGTCTTTTATTCCATCCAGTAAAAAACTTAGTTGTGTTGCCATATACTAGTTGTTGTTTTTGTTGTTGTTGTTGCAGTCACAAATATAAATTTGTAAATTGGACATCAGACTTCCCTTCTCAGTTTCTGACAAATGAGTCAGTTACTTTCTACCAAGTGCGATCCAAACCTGAGATCAGAATTACAAAAAAAGTTTTATCCCAGGAAAACTGGATGAAAACAATTTTGAAAGAGACGATAGATTTATTTTTTTTTCCCCTTAACATCTCTCAGTTACTCTGGTTTTATTCTTCTCCTAATCATCATACTACCTGAGAAACGTCTATACAAGAACAAGAGCTGTTAATGCAATTTATGGAGAGAGTTTTATTTTTACTTTTCCTTGGAAAAGGTTTTATTAGCTATATTTTCTTTCTTTTTGTTGGTTGTTGTTGCCTATTAGTAGTTAGCAGTCAGAAAAGTGTTCTACATATCATGGTCATGTGAGTCTATCTAACATCTGGAAGAGGATGATTTTTAGTGAAAGAAAGTATTTTTGTCACCCTTGACACTTTTGAGTGTAAATGTGTTCTTGAAATCCAGGGGAGAACTCCTTTAGGATTGAACAGTAGAAGAAAGAAGAAATCAATTTAAAATGTACATTTGATTATTTTGTCCAATTCTTATTCCTTTATAATGGATTTGTACAAATTTACAGCCACTATATTTGGATGTCTTTTTTTTTTTTTTTCCTAGTTCAGAATTTCCTATTTAAATTTTTAGCTTTAAAATGGTTTAGCCAGCTTGGGAGACACTCTTTAATACAAAGAAAAGTACAAAAATGACTGAACACTATTATGGAATGAAATGAAAGGAAGAAAGTATTAAGGGGTGAAGGAGGTGTTATTGATGTGGAAAATGAAATGGAGACCCTTTTCCAAAGACTTCTTAAAAGAACTGTCCTTACAGCGCCTTCCTGCCATTTTCTCCCTTTCCCCAAAGATTTTGTAGGTAAAACCTTGTATTGTAGGTGTTTTTCTATCCATGAAATATTCATCAGCTCTGCAGCCTTTGCTTAAAGGAAGGAGCCAATAAAAGAATAGTACTTTAGATATTCTTATAAGAAAAAGAAATTCAGTGCTGCTTAACTTCAAAAATTAGGTACATTTGAGAAAGAGAACTATGCCACAATCTTCAAAATATTAGCTCTCTCCCTATAAATCTGTAGCTAATGATGTAATGTGTAACATGAAAATCATATTGGATTTATATTCAGTTACATTAGAAATATGACCTTTCTCATTTGGAAAAATGTGGATGCTATTTTTCACCTGAAAGGGGCAATCTAAACAGAGTGGCTTTTGAACTCTAAGAGACCGATGATGATTTTAGAAATATTCTATCAGAGGAATGCTGGTTATGTGAATTAAAACGGTGTGTGAAAAATCTTCTGAAATAGATTCAGGTGCAATGGAATGTACCAAACATCTTCATTTCATGTTAATCATTGCTAAAAGAATAATGATAATTCCTCCAAATAAGCAAGTTATTATCATATACATAATGTGTTTTTTTCAGTTGAAAGTGATTGTTTTCTGAAATATCTCCAAAACATATTGAAAAATGAAGTAAAATACTATTATTGCAGCTCAAAGTGTGATGTTCAATGTAAACTTTATTTGGTTTCAAAACAAAACAAAAACAACCAAGAAAACAAAACAACAAAGAAAATATACCTCCCAGATAATCAAAACCACTTTTTTTTCTCTCCTATTATTTAAAGTTTTTTTTTTTTTTTCAGGACCATCAGTAAGAAAAAACATTCATTATTCATAAAATTGTACTGACTACCTCTTATATTTTTGAGTTTCAGGGTCAAGAGTGGAATCAGACTTAGAAATGAACACACAAAGGCTACAAATTTATTTTCTCTCTTCATCTCAGCTCCTTCAAGAGCTCCTCTACCCTGATGAAAAATCCTTGTGGCCCAAGTAAAGTCAAGTTGTCAGGATATGGGTGGTGCTGAAGAAGCAGAAGTACAGAACCTGTATGCAGGTGATCATGCCTCACAGGTAAATCTGGGAAAGATCCTTCCAAAATGGCAAGACTGCCGGACTAAAGTTGTCCCAAAAGAAGAAGAATGTGTGTTGGGAAGAAAAACCCTGCAGTGGAATTCACAGTTGCTCCTTCTTTATAACCTCAATTTCAACTTGAATAAGACAACGCAAGACATACAGGATTGGCATATGTGAAGATAACATTCAGGAAAATCGAAGTCCTTAGATTATCTGGGCTTGCTTCCTCATAATTTATTTCATCAAGCTGTTTTTGAGAAAGGCTAGTTCATCAAATATAAAACATCATAGATAATCAAATTCATGTTGAGAATACTTATGAAAGGATACTTTTTTTTTTTTTTCAGAAAGATAGGAGGGAATCATGAAAGCCAGCTGTTCTCCATGAAAAAATACATCAAATAAACAAAACAAAAAAAACAACCCACAAACAACTGATTTCTCATCAAAGTTAAAATATATGAAAACTGACAAAAAAAAGTACTTTTTTTTTTTTAGTTATGCTTTTGCAACTACTTTTGGTTACTTTTGAAACTACAGTTTTGTTGCCTAACAATCTGAATAGCTGCCACATGGTCAGGCTGAGCCAGGTCTTCTGTGGTGCATTTTAATGATTGTTTCTGATGTCTCATTGCAATACAACCAGAAAAACATCTCCCAGAGAAGACTGAGAGTATACGGCACTTGAAGAGCACTCTCTAGTTTATGACTGTAAGATCAAACCAAGATAATATGCTTTGTCAAAAGTGTGTGTGACAGCTGTGTGTGAGTTATGTTTGAAAATTCCATTTTGGGTTAACCTTCAGGCAGGAATCTCTTCTTCACTGATCACCTTTAGTATGAGAAATTCTTAGGCCAGCAAGATTTTCCCTTGCTCTTCTCACAGAACATAGAGGAAGCCTCAAAGACTTACTTTCATTAGACACTAGTCTTCAAAAGTTTCCAGTTCAGTGAGGGGAATCCCACTTATTCTACTGGGAATGTTATGCTAGAAGTTTTGATTTTTTAAGATATAAGAAATATTTCATTTTAGAAAGGTGTTTGAATTTATCTTACAAAATATTAAAATTAAAACTATTTTGACTTGACTAAGACATTTGAGTCAATCTTAACTATTTTCTATGAACTTAACTATCTGGCTTTGGTAAAAGATATTTTCCATAAACTAAGAAATTTTTGATGGAATAGCCTGAATCTTTTAAACTTTTTTTTTTTTTTTCCCTATTTGGCTTGGGAGTAATTGAGAGATTCTTATCATCTTTCATTTAAAACTCCACACAAGAAATGGTGTGCATTCCATTCTACTCACAGGGGAATCACAGAGAACAAGAAATTCATGTATCAGAACCTTGGAAAGGCATTCTTACTTAGGCTACTAAATGGTGTTTTACAGAGCTTGCAGTTATCTTCAAAATACCAAAACAAACAAATAAAAAAAACTTTTACCCTACTGAAATCTTATTGAAAGCCTCAAACTTGTCTTCTATTTTCCTCTTCCTCCATGCCTCAAGAGAGTCAGAACTTTGGGCCCTCATTGTGCTACAATATATTTGGCAGTTGCTAACTCCTCTGTCATGAGTAAGAAGCATCTGCTATAGAAGTCCTCATCTCATTTTTTTGTGGAGTCTGAGTATCTTCTGCCCTGGGATAGATCTTAACCTCTCAAGAAGACATGGAGATGCACTTGGAATCCAAACTGGCAAGGAGGAATGGACAGGTTTAGGGCACGGATACACTATTAGGCTGCCTGAGTCTAGACCATGTTTTGGCTATAAGCAGAAGTTTTGAACACTACAGCGAAGTCTATCCAATGGATATTTCTGCCATGCATGATCTAAGTGGGTTTCATTTTCACCGTGTCTGCCCTATAAGATTTTTCAGTCATTTTCTAGATCAAGAATAACATGGTAAGACCCAAGTAAGAACATAAATACCTGTTGTTTGGCAAACCCTTCTAAAGTGCCAGATGAAGCCTTAGATGAAAATTATTCTGAATTGAAAAATAAATAAATAAATGTAGATTTGTGAAAATTAACTGCTGTGAGAAAACTACAGGATGAAGAAAAAAAAGCAATACAAAACAACAACAAAAAAAAGCAGAACAAAACCAATAAACTTGCTTTTACTCATGCAATGCTCACTGAAAGAAAAAATACCACACTGTTATTTTGTACTTCATCCACTGGTACCATTATGCTTTCAACAGAAGCCTTCATAACTACATACCTTGGCAACAACTACCTTCAGAAAGTCAAGTCTGTTCGTAAAATATGTTCAGCAGATAAAAAATATATATTTTTTATCCTCATTCTTTTTTTTTTTTTTAATGTGTTCTACATTCTTTATCAAGGTAAATCATCCTCTGGACTGACTGTGGGACTGTGGAGGATGTGCTCCTTTTCAGAAGAACGGCATTTGCCTGTGGTAGATGATAAGGCAGAACGCATACAGCTATTTCATATCCCTAAAAAAAAAATCATGATTGTATAGCACTATGATAGACTTCTTAGTATACAAAGGGTTAGTGTGCATCATTAAAAGAATGAGCAAGCTTTTGATTTTAATTGTAATTGTAATCCTCTCCACTGAAGCCTCAAATGCATCGTTTGAAATCTAGTGGAGATGTGAGTTTTCACTGCAGCCACTTTACGTTTGTGATACATTAAAAGGTGTAATCCAACTGAAATGTAAATCACTGTTCTTGAAAACAAATTACAAATGGAGATAACAGGGCAGCATACTAGCACTAAAGCATCCGAGAGCCCATCTGAGGCCGTTTTCTTTCAGACCCAAATTGCAGCAGCCCTGTTATCATGGGTAATAGGGTGCTGCTAAGGCAGGTTGATTACGAGGCTATGGTAAACAATCCTTTTAAATGCAGTGCCTCAGTAGACATGCACATACAACATTAATCAACTGAATTCAAACAGAGCCACAAAGGGAAGTGGTGGGCCAGCCCCTATTTCTTCAGCTCACACAGTAAGTGGCCGAAGTTCAGTCCTCTCTTGCCACAGTGGTGTTTTCCATCCCTTCATAATCAGTACTAACTTGTGTGAAACCTTAATTTTGAGCCCTGTGGAAAACAAGAAAATGAGCCCTTGAGGTTTCCTTTCAGAAAGGGCTGTGTTTTCATGTTTCAAGGCATAGCAATTTTGCTTCACTTAGGCAGTGGTCTCCCTGGGACAAGGCCGCCCCCCTGTTTTATGTATTTGCTCTGCCTCTGGGCCGGATGAAGGTGTAGGATGGATTGGGGTGCAATCTCCACCCTGTGGTGCAGACACTCTCCAGCCTAGGGGCTGGGATACAGGACCACCATGCAGTGCTAATCCGGGGAGAGACCAACCTTCTCTCTTCTGAGGCCATTCTACCACAATAAATCAGCCTTTCCAAAAAGTCTCCACCCAAATAGCCAACATTAGTGTTAAGAGCAGCCATCACTTCTCCCCCTACACCCATCACATTTTATATTACCAGCCCCCCTTTGAAAATCGTCATAACTCAGTTTATTACACTTCTCAACCTGCTTAAAAGGTTCATGCATTTATATAGCATGTACTGCCAAGAAATCTCCTCTATGACTGGAGATTTGTTTTAGAAGATCTGCTGTAATGGGGTGAGGAGAATAAACATCTCTTGGAAGGATGCTGATCTAACATGGAAAAGCATGTAAGCTACAGAAAGAGCAAAGTGCAATAAATAGCTTCTATTTAAAATATAAATAGAGTAATCTAAGTCTGCCTGAAGATAGTTTAAATAATTCAATAAGTGATAATAATAACATTCACTGAATGATAGCTAAAGAATACCTTATAAAGTAACTTACAGCAATGCTGTAAGAGGCCAGATATGAGTAATCATTGAGCATAGCCAAACACAGAAATTCAATTCATTTTGGAAAAGTTTAATTGAATACTTTGATTAAAACCTCTACAATTCTTTAAAACAAGGAATATCTGCTAATTCAGTTCATTAAATAAAAAGAGAGCATATAAATGTTGGAAATCTATAGAACATAGCAGAAAAAACATTTTAAAAGTGACACTCATAAAAAGTTTGAAACCCAGGTGCTAGAACACAAGAAAGTGTTACTAATGGAGTCTGAGGCCTTTTGCATCAAGGTTTCTGGTTAAAATCCAGTTGCGACTTAGTGGTATAAAATATTTCCACAGTATATGATGGAAAATGAGTTATTAATCTTCAGACCTGGTTTCTAGGAAGTGTCTGTATAACCAGAAACTCAGGGCCATGTTAGGTATCTTTCTGAAAACTTGGAAGACTGGATGGCTATGGGTAATGTTTTGCTGTCCTTTCCAAACTTGATCCTCTGGGAGAGGGTATTTTCAGCATTCTCAGGGACAGTGACAATACATTGAACACTTTGAATGAGGACAGAAAACATGAATATTTGGCCATCTTACATACAATTGATATTTTCTATTTCCCACTTTGCTTCTGTTCAAGTATTTTAAAGCTTTTTTTTGTGGATCAGACCAGTTTCATAGTAATACTTGGAAAAAAACATCCACACATGGGTTTGTATATGAGTCTACAGAGTGCAAATAAGCATGGGGTTGCAAGTGTGGTGCAAAGGATGTACATATGTTCATGCAAAATATAGTGAATAAATTATTATGAAATCTCATTAGTGTGAATAGACTGACAGACTTTTACTAAAAATCTTCTCTGTTCCCTATACGAGTATACTATGAACATCAATACAGCCATTTCCCCTGGGCTGCTTTGCCAAGGTATGTGATCACCATTACTTACAGGGAATAGCTCTAGGAATATAAAGGTAATTCACATCACTTAGTTCTTGGATTTACTTCAACCTCTTCCAAGAGGATGACAAGCCTTGTTTTTTGGAGAATGGCTCTCAGGAGGGATATGACAGGAATATTAATCCTGCAGTATTAACTGAGATTGCATTTCCTTTCAGATAGTCATCTAAAGAGTGATAGCTTAACTAATTTTCAGTACTCACCAATACAGTCTGGTGACCTAGATTGAAATGCTCTAGGAGCACAGGTATTAGGAGATAGGAGCAGATATAGGAACACAGTTCTTTACAACACAAAAATTGAAATTTATCTTTCAGATATTGTAGGGACTGTTTTCTGTGTTCTAGTATTGGATTCCTCACTTGGAAATTCCCATTCTAATGAGATGAAGTGGGAGAGACTATGCTAGGAGAAATATAAGTTTCTGACCATGCCCCAGTGGAAAAAGACATATCTGGAAAGTAGAGGAGAAATCGTCTGAATGGAATAATTCTGAATTGGAAAGAAGACTGTACAAAGAACTATCCCTGGAACCACTGGATATTCATAAGGAAAGGAGAAAGGCTGTGATCCTTTTCTTTGAACTCCGAGGCCAAATAATGGAAAAGGATTGTTGCCACTGTGCAACACCATAGATGTAGTTATTAAAAAACTAATAGGGAGTAAGGAACCTGAGTAGACCACATCTCTTTCACATCTTGAACAGTTGTCAGGGATGTCCTGGTACCTATTTTTTGAGCTGTCATAAAATAATTGTGGTGTTTTTGTTTGTTTGCTTGTTTGTTTGTTTTGCTTTTTTTTTTTTTTTTTGACTTCTACCCATGATTTTTCCTTGGCAGCAACATTGCCAGGGTGGTCTATTTTAACACATTATAAAAAATACTTACTGGTTGGCTGGATTAAAATTTCAGTGTCCAGAGAAATACATACTCTAATAAAACACAGATGTACCTTTAAGCATTTAAGTGGAATAATAAAAATAAAGATTTCATCATTCATGTTAAGCACGGTCTTTAAGGAGTTTCTGTATTAATATGACCTGTCATAAAATGATCATTAAGTTTCATTAGACAATAATAGAGATGGAAGGAATGGAAATATCATCAAACTGGTTCTGTTAATTTTAAAGTTGTATACTTTCCCTTCCACTCTTAAAAAATAAATCAGATTGAAAATTTCTTGGGAATATAATAATTTTAAAGTATTTTATAAATGTCTGTAAGAATACAAAATACTGAGAATTATACATAAAGAAAAAGATGTAGCTGACTGTGAGTTCAGCTCAACTATGCAAAGGTAGCTCACAGCACAGACTTATAACAAATTGGGCAATTCAAGATGCTGTAGTCAAGAACTATATGAAACACTAGGATCATTTGTACACATAGAGCTGAAAAATACGGCTGTTGTTTTCACTCAGAGATAATAATCATATACCTGAGCCACAGGATAAGGCCTTCTTTCTTGGTTCATGACCATTAAGAAACAACTCTCCCATTGTTAACCGTCAAGAGGAGAGGCTGCAAATGCAAGGTCATACAGGAAAAAAAGATGTGGGAATCATTTAGTGCAACCCTACACTTAGACAGGTGCCAGTCTTAGTCTTTTTAATTGATCTCATTTGTTACTTATACCTGTAAATCACACTGTTATCATCTCTGAACAAGCAATGGAAACTAGAATTTGTCACTGACTGAAGATATCAGACCAAGTCCTCAAATGGGCTGGCCATATAGATTTACTGGCTTAATTACACAACAGTACATTAGATTGAAACAAGATACTTAGAAAAATCCAAATTACATGCAGGCCTCTTGTTTCTTTATCCCACATTGACACAAAACACAGTTCAAATGCTACTGCTAAGAGAGTAAGTTATAGTCTTCTGAGAGAGACAAAACCAGACACAGTCAGGCCTGACATAGTCAAAGGTTTTTGATACTGTGCATCAAAAATTATCTTCTGTGGATCTAAAAGCCTAGTATGCAGACAGCATGACACTCACATCCCAGAGCTACTGCAGTGTTATGGTGGGAACAGGAGAATTATGAAGGCAACCGTGACCCTTTTCAGTTATTCAGTTATTTAGTAAGGGGCAATGTTAACTGGATTTAATTTTCTCTCATTAGAATTACTCAGTCCTATATATAGTCCATGTAAAGACTAAGAAGCATAAAAAGAGCAAAATCCTCCCTATGCTAAAAGAGTAATACAAATATTTAGACATTTTCTAGATACGACTGTGCATGCCTCTTACATACAAATGGAGCCCAAAGAGAAACCAGTACTGAAGCTGTAGACAACACCATATTGTGTCATCCAAAATAATGACAAAAGCAGACTTCTGAGATGAGAGGTCTCCCTCTACTGTTCCCATGTTGACTGCTTCAGTGGCTTCACATAATCAGTCCCCAGTTCCTGGCAGAGACAGAGGAAGTTATGAAGACTATCCTGCTTCCATGTGATTTGCCAGCTTTCTGGAGATTACAAAATAGGACATGTCTAAATGTCAATCCTTCAAGAAAGCAGAGTGAGTAAAGCAAGACTATTTTCTGAACAGTAATCTTATTTTGAACCCTACCTCTACTGATCTTGGGGAATGGTGGAAGAAGGTCTCTCAGAAACCAAATTAATTCTCAATAGTAAGAGTGGCAGGAAAAGGAGGGATTGACATTGAATATATGAGAGTAATTGAGCATCTTGGGGTCTTTAACCAACTTGGGTACTCCCGGAGAAGAGGCACAAGACTGATTGGGGAGAGGTTATAGGAGGTTGTTTTTATGCCCTGCGTTTTCCATCAAATACAACAGAAAGCAGGAACTGTGAGAAGAAACTGCAACAGGGAGGGAAGATGGGATTCCTCGACAGAAACTTGCATTGGAAATATGAGGTAAAAAGATGACACTTGAGGAAAAGAAATAAAGAAAATTGCAGTGTGAGATGAGTGATTTGATAAAGAAAATGTTATATAAGGAGAGCAATAAGGATCAGTAAAGAAAGATACATGGAATGAGATTTATGTACTCTATGTAGTACAAAGAGATTTATGTATTCTATGTACATTAAAAGTGACTTGCACCAGTCACTTTTAGAATGGAAGACAGAGAAAAGAAACTAGTGGAAAGAGAGTTGAGTCATAATTCATAAAATGAGGCAAAATTTTAAAAGACAAATAAAAATAACTGGACAGAAGGGAAAACTTAAAAAGAAATATGGAGGAAATGACCCAAACAGAAAAAGCAGAAGAAAAAAGATGAAAAAGGTAAACAAAAACTTTACAAAGAGGTTTATCAGAGGGAGGGGTGTGTGGGGGGAGGTGAGATGGAGAGCAGTAGGTGGAGGAAATATAGTAATAAACAGCAGCCATAATAATTCACTAGTAATAATTCATCCATTTATTGAACATGACTAGATCACTACTTAGTCATTACGCTTTGGAAAATGAGATGATACTTTGTTCGCATTGTTAAAAATGCATCTCTACAGACATTCCCCCTAGCTATTATCGTTCTTCCTTTTGAGATATAACTGAGAGCAAAGAAAGCTATCCCCTTCCTCAGCTTTATTCATATCACTTTTTGACACACCTTTCTGGCTGCTAATAGCAGACAGGAATGCTGGTAGGCACATCACAATTAACAGACATTTTAAAACCAGTGGTTACAGAAATGAAATGTATGAAGCAAGGTTGGCTGGAAAACTGGAGCCATACTAGCACCCAGAAGAAATTAAACTGTTTTTCAAAACTTCCATACAAAAAATATTTAAAAGATGCATTTCTATCAGTAACCAATGTCAGTTTGTGATTAGCTATGGTTTTGAATGAAACAGCAGTAATTGTTTAAACCATTTCAAACCTAAGCAATAGGTATTTTTTATAAAGTAGAATTATATCATGCTTCAGATTTTTCCTTGTGATATGCCGACCAATCTCTGACAAGTGAGATAGACCAGCACCAAATCTTACCCTCTTTTCACTCTCTTTCTCACAGGGAAGTCACAAAGAAGGGTTACTTTTCCCCAAAGGAATAGAGACACTTCTTGGGGTTTTTCTTTTAGAAAGGAATGGTTTCTACAAACTAATGTGAAAAAGATAGTGGTGTCTAAGGAGGGACAAAGATAATAACATCAAATAAATATTTTATGAAAGATAAATTATACAATAAAAGTGCAAAAACTACTTGAATAAAGGTCATCCTGTTCACAACTTGATTGTTATTTCTTCACTCAATTTAGCCAAAATCCTAATTACACTTGAGGGCCACCAATTACATTCCTTACAGCCACCTCTCAAAACTAACAGTATGGAGAAGCATAATTTCTCTGATCATTTTCACTTCCTTCTAAGTCCAGAAATATTTGGTCTTCTGTTTTCCTAGCTACCTCTGGCAAACCTGGTAGAAAGTCACTAATTTCATGAAAGACATTCCTCAGTCTGGATCCATGAGACCAGGACTTAAGGAAATTTCAAGACTTCAGTTTCCCTCCTAGTCTCAAAGTTGCTCTCTGAGACCTTGGAATCATTAGGGAGTAAGCATTCAGCTGTCCTAAACTCTGAAGTTATGTTACAATTTCAACAAGACTCACGCGTGTTAGTAACGCTACCAGCACACTGTCATGTTTACAGTCCTGAGAAATGGCCAACATTTCCCGTGCCAGGTGCCCTGTTCTCAAGGGCAGGGGAGGTAGCCAGTGGACTTAGCTCATGCCTGGCAACAACCTTGCAAGGGTGAGGAATATGATAGCCCAAACACCTCTTACAATGTAGCTGATAGAAAAATTAAATTTTTGTAGACATCCATATAGCTTCCTTTTGAGTAGAGAGTTTCTGGGGATCAGAGCCCAAGTTGTTCTTCATGGTGTTACTTACCTTTGGTCTTAAAAGCACTCCAGTTAATTAAAATTATTCCTTTTTTTTCCTAAAACACAACACCCATCAGATATTGAAAGGTACCATGTTGATGGTGAGCATATATTCATCCAATTTGCAAGGAGTTATAAGTTTGTGTTCCTCGTCAGCCCAAATATGACTACTGTTTGTTCTGTTTCATGACAATATGCATTTTTCTCCAGCCTTCATAGAATGGTTTCCGTTGGAAGGGACCTGAAAGATCATCTAATTCCAACCCTCCTGACATGGGCAGGGATGCCACCCACCAGACCAGGTTCTCCAAAGCCCCATCTAACCTTGTCTTCAACACCTCCAGAGATGTGGCATCCACAGCTTCTCTGGGCAATCTGTACGAGTGCCTCACCACACTCATATTAAATCATTACTTCCTTCTATCTAATCTAAGTCTACCGTCTTTTAGTTTAAAGCCATTACTCCTTGCACTATCACTACACTGCCTAACAAAGAGTCTTTTCTGTATCCCCTTTAGGTACTGGGAGACCACTATAAGGTTTCCATCCAGAGCATTCTTGTCTCCAGGCTAAACAATCCCAACTCCCTCGGCCTGTCCTTTGGGAGAGGTGCTCCAGCCCTCTGATCAACCTCATAGTCCTCCTCTGGTCTGTTTCCAACAGGTCCATGTCCTTCTTGAGCTGAACACAGTACTCTAGTTGGGGTCTCATGAGAGCAGAGGAGAGGGGGAGAATGATCTCCTTCAACCTGCTTCTTTTGATGTAGCCTAGGATATGGTTGGCTTTCTGGGCTGCAAGTGCACATTGCTGGCTCATGTTGAGATTCTCATCAACCAACACCCCCAGGTCCTTCTCATCAGAGCTGTTCTCTATTCATTTTCTGCCCAGCCTGTATTTATGCTTGGGATTGCCCCAACCTAGGTGCACGACTTTGCACTTGTTCTTCTTGAGCTTCATGAGGTTCACTTGGGCTCACCATCCAAGCTTGTCTAAGTCCCTCTGGGTGGCATCCGTTCCCTCCAGTGTGTTGACCACACAAAACAGCTTAGTGTCATCAGCAAACTTGCTAACATGGTTACTGTCCATATCACCAACAAAGATGTTAAAGTGCACCAGTCCCAGTACCGACCTCTGAGGAATGCTCTTTGTCATTTATTTCCACTTGGAAACTGAGCCATTGACTGAAACTCTTTCAGTGTGACTTTCATCCTATTCCTTACCCACTGTGTGGTTGATCTGTGAAATCCATGTCTCTCCAATTTAGAGACAAAGATATCATGCAGGACAGTTTCAAATGCTTTGCACAAGTCCAAGCAGATAAAGCCAGTACTTCAACTGTACAACCAATGTTGTAAGCCCACTGTAGAAGGCCAGATTAGTCAGGCATGATCTGCCCTTAGTGAAGCCATGTTGACTGTCATCAATCACCTCCCTATTTTCCACGTGCCTTACGATAGTTTCCAGGAAGATCTGCTCTATGGTCTTGCTGAGCACAGAGGTGAGACTGATGGGCCTATAGTTCCCTGGGTCTTCCCTTTTTCTCTTTTGAAAAATGGGGGTTATGTTTCTCATCTTCTAGTCAGTGGCTTGGCAACATCATCTGGCAGTTCCCTCAGAACCCACTGATGCATCTCATCACGTCCTATGGACTTGTGCACCCTCAGGTTCCTTAGATGGTCTTGAACCTGATCTCCTACAGTGAGCTGTTCTTCATTCTCCTAGTCTCTGCCTTTGCCTGCTGGGACGTGGGTTACATGGTTAGAGCTCTTGCCAGTGAAGACTGAGGCAAAAAAGTCATTGAGTACCTCAGTCTTCTCTGTATCCCAGGTGACCAGGTCTCAATTCCTTCTGGAGGGCCCACAATTTCCTTAGTCTTTGCTCATAGAATTCTAGAATAATTTAGGTTGGAAAAGACCTCTAAGATCAAGACCAACCATTAACCCAACACTGCCAAGTGTTCCACTAAACCATGTTCCTAAGAACCCTATCTACACATCTTTTAAATACCTCCGGGGATGATGACTCAACCACTTCCCTGGGCAGCCTGTTCCAATGCTTTAAAACCCATTCAGTGAAGATATTTTTCCTAATATCCAACCTAAGCCTCCCCTGGAGCAAGTTGGGGACATTTCCTCTTGTCATATTGCTTGTTGCTTGGGAGAAGAGACCTACACCTACATCGCTACAACCTCCTTTGAGGTAGTTGTAGAGACTGATAGGGTCTCCCCTGACCCTCCTTTTCTCCTGACTAAATAACATCTGTACCCTTAGCCACTCCTCATAAGACTTGTTCTCTAGACCTTTCACCACCTTTGCTGTCCTTCTTTAGAAGCTCTTCAGCACCTTGTTGTCTTTCTTGTAGTAAGGGCAGAGGCCAGTGGGATGAGGTTCAGCATGGCTAAGTGCCAAGTCCTGCACTTTGGTCACGACAACCCCATGCAATGTTACAGGCTTGGGACAGAGTGGCTGGAAAGCTGTGCAGAGGAAAAGAATCTGGTGGTGTTGGCAGATGAGCAAATTTTGAGCAAATTTGCTGATGATACTAAACTGGGAGGAGTTGTTGACTCTGTTGAGGGTGGAAAGGCCTTGCAGAGAGATCTGGACAGATTGGAGATCTGGGCAATCGCCAACTGCATGAAGTTTGACAAGAGCAAGTGCCAGGTCCTGCACCTGGGAAGGGGCAACCCTGGCTATACACATACAGACTGGGTGATGAGACACTTGAGAGCAGCCCCGCAGAGAGGGATCTGGGGGCTTTGGTTGATAGCAAGCTGAATATGAGCCAGCAGTGTGTCCTGGCAGCGAGGAGGGCCAACCATATCCTGGGGTGCATCAAGCACAGCATTGCTAGTTGGTCGAGGAAAGTAATTGTCCTACTCTGCTCTGTGCTGGTGCAGCCTCATCTTGAGTACTGTGTGGAGTTCTGGGCACTACAGTACAAAAAGGACCTGAGACAATTGGAGAGAGTCCAGAGAAGGGCCACAAAGATGGTGAATGGCCTAGAGAGGAAGACATATGAAGAGCAGCTGAGGTCACTTGTCCTGTTCAGCCTGGAAAAGAGGAGCCTGAAGGGAGACCTCATCATGGTCTACAGCTTCTTCATGAGGGGGAGTGGAGGGGTAGGTGCTGATCTCTTCTCTTTAGTGTCAAGGTGTCAAGCTGTGACAGGGGAGGTTCAGGCTGGATATCAGAAAAGGTTCTTCACCAAGAGGGTTGTTGCACACTAGAACAGGCTTCCCAGGGATGTAGTCATGGCACCAAGCCTGTTGGAGCTTAAGAAACCTTTGGACTGTGCTCTTAGTCATATGGTCTGAATTTTTGGTAGACCTGTGTGGTGCTGGGAGTTGGATTCAATGATCCTTGTGGGTCCCTTCCAACTCGGGATATTCTATGATTCTAGGTGCTCACCTGACCCTAAGCCAGCAGTGTACCCAGGTGGCCATGAATGTCAACAGCACCTTGGCTTGCATCAGGAATAGTGTAACCAGCAGGACCATGGAGGTAATCATCCCCATGTACTCAGCTCTGGTGAGGCTGCACCTCAAGTGTTGGGTTCAGTTTTGGGCCCCTCACTACAAGAAAGACATTGAGGTCCTGGAGCATGTCCAGAGAAGAGCTACGAAGCTGGTGAAGGGCCTGGAACACAAGTCCTATGAGGAGTGGCTGAGAGAACTGGGATTGCTTAGTCTGGAGAAGAGGAGGCTCAGGGGAGACCTTACTGCTCTCTACAACTACCTGAAAGGAAGTTGTGGGGAGCTGGGATTCTGCCTCTTCTCACAGATGACTAACAATAGGACTAGAGGGGATGGCCTCAAGTCGTGTCAGGGGAGGTTCAGGTTGGAAATCAGGAGAAATTTCTTCTCAGAAAGAGTAGTTAGGTATTGGAACAGATTGCCCAGGGAGATGGTGGAGTCACAGTCCCTGGGGGTGTTTGAAGTGGTGCTTAGGGACATGGTTTACTGGGTAATATTGGTGGTATGGGGACCGTTGGACCAGATGATCTTGGAGGTCTTTTGCAATGATCTTAATGATTCTATGATTCTAAGGGGCACCGAACTGGACACAGTGTTCAAGATGATGTACTTAAATAACATACTTTAGAAGATCATTCAGGTTAACTTTTCTCAAATCTACCCACAAAAAACAAACAAAAAAATAAATAAATTACTAGTTATGATATGAAGTTAAGACTGGATGAGATATGAAATCTTCTAACATTTGTCTAAAGAATATAATAGTTGATGGCATTTTTGTTTCTTTTTAGGAAACACACAAAATGTTTAATATTGTTGAACAATGACAGTTGTTTTTGATACATAATGTTGTGCTTTCATTTTATTATTTGAAAATCCTCTTTCTTAATCTGCATGGAAAATTCAGTTTCTAGAAATTCATAGAATATAAAGACAAACTGAAATATTTTTGTTTTGCCAGTATAACAGAAATGGATCACATGAAAATGAAGTTTTATCTCCCCCATGCTACTATTCATTTTCAGTTGTAAGCTTGTACCCATCTTATCTGGATAATATTTTTGTCAGCTGTATTTGATTCAGAAATTTCATCTGGTTTAACAATTGCACTTGCAGAGAGAAACAGAAGATAGTTGGCAATATTACAAATAAATATATCAAGGAATTATGACAAGTTAGACTTTTAAAATTTCCAAATAAAGGTAACCAAGCATTAGTCTTGTAAATAAAAAGTATATATAATGACATGGATTCATAACAACAAAGTAAATGTTTTTACCAGACAGCAAATGAATATTACGACTTTTTTTTATTTTTTAATCTATAATTCCACTCTGCTGATCATATGTAGCAAAAAATAACAAGCAGTAGTTGACTCAGCTTCTAAAATAGCTATCAAAGCACAGATTTGGAAGCTCAAAACATTAAAAAGTTAATTTGAAAAGTGACACCTGCCAGAATGGCTGTACATTTTTACAAGATCCAATAAAGTTTACAAATCAATCTTTTTGTTGAATTTTGATTTAAACACATATACATCTCAGTTTCACATCCTTCATCTTTTACCCTGTTAAAGTATTCGAAGAAATGCAAGAATTGTATGCTTTTATTAGCTTTGACAGAGAAGCAACAGTTGGTTTAATGTGGCCTGTTTAGCTCTCCTTTTTCCTTTTCTTGTGCAACAGTAATAATAATTAAAAAAAATAAAAATAAGAAAATGAGTCTCAATAGTTTATTTGCTCAAAGAAGAGGAATGGGCAAGTCTTTTTCTGCATTAAGCAGCTGCATAAGTAAGAGTTGTCTCTATCTTTCTTTGCTCTAAGATCTCATGGTGAAAACTGATGTGGAAATTATTGTTCCCTGGCATTGCACTTCTGACTCCACAGCTACATTTTATGAAGCTTGTGTGCAATTAGCCAGTTCGTTATTTTATCCTAATATTATAATAAATCACTTCACTCTTTTTCTCTCATCCATCATCAACTTATCTGCCCGCAAGTCAAAATGGTACCAATTATTAATCAAGGCCACAGGCACCCACTCCTGCACAGGGGCACCATGTTTCAACTGTCAGGTGGCATCCATCCCAGCCTTTCTTTGTCAGCAATAAAGAAAATGAAATTGGACTAATATGAATCTCATTTCTGCCCTGATTAAAGGCCTACATTTTCCCTAGGCATTGCCTGACCAGGTCCTGACTTGTGAGATATTCAATGTTCTTGTAATGTCATTCGGACAGAGCGCGCCTGTCTCCTTAGGTCATTGTTCTTCAGATTCACTTGTTTTACATGGAATATAGGCTAGAAAATCTAGACTTCCTTTGGGGTGTTAATTAAGAGGAGCATCCAAAATTAATCAGCAAATTCACTAGGGCGAAGGGGAGCTGTCTGAAGGCCTCGATATAAAATGCACTTCTAGTACAGAGAAATGAGCCTTCGGCTATTGACAAAGAGAAAACAAGTGCACAGACGGCAATCTGACATAAAAATTCATATACATATACAATTTTACATTCATTTTCCTTGTCAGCTTGTCACCTTTAATTATAAAGGTTGATTCGCTATTTGGCAGATCTGGAAATTGTAAACGTTTGGCCATTTGAATATCATCATATGGTCAATGTCTTCAAAAAAAAAATGACACAGTAGCATACAAGGAAAGGAATATTGAAAGACCAAGTTCAACTTCTTTGATGATCACCTTGAAGTATCTTGCAGGTCTTAGTGAGAACTGTGAACTTGGCTATAAAAACAAACAAGTTATGACTATTTACAGAGAAAACATTGTATTGATAAGTTGCTAGCCCCAATTCCTTTTTACTTACAGTAGTTTCTAATCTTCATTTCTTTAAATCTTTTATTACTTACTCCATTCTAATGTTATTAGTGTTTGGTGTGAAGGATTTGCATAGACCTTCAGGCTATTAATGACCTTTATGTGAAAATAGCAAATTCTCTGTTTGCCCAGTGAAGACTCAAAAAAAAAAAAAAAAAAAAGAATCTAAGCCGCGAAGCCCGTATCATGCAGACATCTCACAGAGAAGCCTCTTAAACAGGTAACTATTTTAATCAGATAAGTTTGTTTGTTTTCAGTAGACACTAAGTCAGAATTAAGTTTCTGCAACTGGCTGCAGGACTTTGTTTTGTACCTTGAAGAGCTCAGGACTTTGTTTTGTACCCAAGAGCTCAGATTTCAGAGGCTACCTGTTCTAAGTTTTTTCTTGTTCCACTCTTCTTATTGACTACCTCTCTTTGATTTTATACATTTCTTTCACAGGTTTGGAAAGACCAGGGATGACCTCTTTTTATTGTTACAACAAGTCATAGTTTCAGACTAAAAACTGCCATATTGCTCTCAGTTTTGGGTATAACTATTACTTTTTATGTACACTCATAGACTAATAACATAAAATCAGACCTTAAAAATGCTGAAGAGCCATGTAGCAGCACACACCAAGGAATCCAGCTTCCCAAGTCTATTCTGAAGTGTCTGATACAGAAGTTGTTACTTGGACCAGCTATTGACTCATAGTAAAACTAAAATGGGGGCACGCAAAGTGAAGACTTCAGAGAAGGAGGGGTACAAGTACTGCTTTATGAACACTTTCTTAATGGTATGGAACAGAAAACACCACAGCTTATGGCCAAATGTACTGAAACTCAGCACTGTCATTTTTACTTTAAATAACCACTCCACAATAAATAGCATATTCTGAACTGGAACGATACTTTATACAGTATCTCATGCTAACTAATTATTTAATTTCATTAAGTTAAGATCCTAATTTTAATTAGACACCTCTACCCCTAAATAGGTATAATAACTTAACCTTACAACAGTGACTTTTCTGTTGCTATATTTTTAATATTTTTCTATTGATAAATGAAGATCATCACAGAAACTGAGCCCACCTAAGCAACTATTTTCCTTACTTTTTTTTACATTTAATAAAAAGGAAATATAGTTGGACAGACTATACCTGTCTGTCTGAGCAGTTGTGTAAATGGGTAAGGGAATTATCCTCATGATGAGGCTCACCATACCTTTGATTGTGAAATATGCAGGAGGTGGGTCAAAACTTGCAAGAATGGGGGGTTGTACTTATGTATCTAGAGGAAAGCAGTCTGAACACAGCAGAGTAATTTTTTTTTTTTTTTAAACTAATACCAGTTCTCATCTAAACTAATTTTATTAGGACTAATGGGACCTAATGCTGACACCTGTTAGGTAGCTTTATGTTAGTTAATGGTTGATAACCGACTGAGCAACACTAAAAAATCCTGATAATTGCAGCTAGTTTCTTAGTACAGAACATTAACCCTGTTTTCACATGAATATACCCCCTATAGCCTGTACTGCCTATTGTACAAAGTCTTTCTAAATATCTCCTTAAAACATAGATTTTACAGAAATGTAAAGTTTTATGCCCTGTTTACTTCCTTTGTATTTTCTAAAGTAACACCTAAATAGCATACCGAGACTGCCTTTGAAGCTTGTGAAAATATGTATATATGTTAAAAAAACAATATAAAAATTGTAGCATTCCAGGAGGTCATCTCCAGTTTGTTATTGTCCAGTTAAATTCTTTATTATTTATTTGTGGGTTCTTTACTTCATACATAACTAAAAAAATTAAACTATGAACTGTAAACCTTATCCATGAATTATTTACATAATTACAATGACTGCTTTAAAAGTGGGATTTCCTCAGACATTTGTTTTTCAAAGTCAAACATGTGAATACAAAACAGAGTTCTCTTTGCAAAGAAAGATCCATGTTTCCCTTCCCCATGTGTATGTATGACTTCTTTCAATTTTTGAAAATTTCAGTCACAGAAACTATATCTATGCTACAGTGCAACAATGCTCTGAAGCCTGTTTCCCCAGTTTTCCTTGCTGTTACATACATACAGCTTTTAGGGGATCACCCAATCTGATACAGGGAGAAATGCTCTTAGGTGCACCCTGAGACCACATGAACCGAAGAAAAATCTTTCCTGTAGTCTAGATGCACCCCATCTTCCTAACTAATAAACTGTGCCAGTAGATCTCTGTGCCCTTGCAGAAAAGTATCTGGGACAAGCACATGAAGTGGCCTGTTGTTCTTAAACAGGACGGGTGACAACAACATTAGGTGGTGATTATGTTGAAACCATGGGATAATGACAAAATCTTAGGGAGCTGCATGAGGTCTACCATCATAGTTCTGTGACCTGTTATTGCTTTTCTTCAGCTGATTTTATCTCCTAATGATAAACATTACCTTCTATCTGCATTTCCTACATCTCTGATTCTGAGGAGAAAAAGTTAGTCCCTCTGATCCCTCTGATCCCTATGATTTGATCAGGTAATCATAAGGTGAATAGAATTTCTAGCATTAGGTGGATAAGATTATGGTCCTGGCATTCTGTGTGTTCACTGAATATAAAAATAAACAAAAATAAAAAAGATGAACTGTTTACAGATATTCCATCAAATATTTAAAGAATTAATTACTAATCACAAAATCAGTGTCTTTAAATAAACCAAAATTCCAATGGAGATCTTTTTTTTTTTTTTTTTTAATATATTTATACATATATTACATCCACAGATAAATCTATGGTACGAAGAGATTGGTGGTGTCCTTTATCTTTCAAAACAAAACTTATCCTGTCAGTTAATGAAAGTTATCAAAACCATCAAAGATCTGAATGCCAGTAAAACTTTGAGACAGAAATAGAACTTAATTAATCAATAATTAATGCATACTAAATTAAGAATTTTAGTAACTCAAGACATTTCCCTAACTACTTGCTCCTTACCTTTTTTTCAGCACTTCACAGGGTGATTTTTGTTACATTCTCAAGTAACCAAATTCCCCAAGGTGCTCTGTTTTACAAAGACTGCTGTAACTGCTATCCTCCATGCAGTGAGATGCCTCAAACATCCTGGAGGGCCATGCTAGATAGCACTGCCAACTCCACTCCATGGTGGTGGGTGGACTGTAACCACAGGAGACAGACTTTATTCTTTTGGTATCTACCTTATTAACTAGTAGTTTTGATACCATCAGGGTGACATAGCATTCAAATCTTCTGATAAAGAAAAGTGAAGCCAGACAACATTTGCATCTCTCAGGGTCTGTTTGCAGTATATAATTTATGCAGAAACAGGGCATTAGCTTTCCAGTAAGTTTAATATCTTCTGATGACTTAATTATTAAACTAATGTTAATCAATAGGAATAGATTTTGTGTAGTTCTTTAAAATAAAGCGTTGTGCACAACAAAGTTTAGCTGTACCCTCTGAAGGTATAAGAGTTTCATTCCTCTTGCATCAGGGACTTGTTTGTAAAGGAGAGAGGGTCCATGTACACTTCTCCACTGTGGAGGCCTTGACCCATGGATGGAGGACAAGTGAAAAAGGGCATTTCCCACTTGAAAACATAAATTTTAGGATTATACTTTCACATAACAGGAGAAAAAACCTAATCAGTGTTAAGGGCAGAGCCTTCCTAAGGTTTGGGGTCTTGGTTGGTGCTCAGCAGCTTGCCAGAAGTAGTTTGGATTCATGCTGACATTTGTGAAGTGTCGGCAGATTAGACATATGCTTCATATGTCAGGAGTTCCTCTGATGGAAACCTCTGTAAAACACAGGGACAATGCAGTAGTTTAGGTGATGGGGAAGAGACCACTGTATGTCGCATCATGCTGCCTCTGTGCCAGCCCCCTGAGCTGCAGGGACCTGTGCAAGGAACAGGGACAGCACAGTAGACAGGTGAGCTGTCCTTCTCTCCCTGAGGGGCAGCGGAGGGACATGCTCTTGTCTCTGTGCCGTTAGCCAGTCCTCTGCAGGGTCATACCAGCACAGCAGGGATGACACCTGGAGACAGTTAGAGATTCACCCTGGCTCACCACACCCATTCCTGGCTCCTTCAAGGGCTGACTTCAATATAAAACAGACACTGATTCATTTGCAGTATTTTCTCCAAACTATTGCTGTATGACAGAAAACAAAGGACGGAGTCTCCCAAACTGAAGGTAGTTAGCAGAACAGCTGCCTTAAAGCTTTTTTTTCAATGGCTAAAGAAGTATCATCTCATTACACTACAACACATTAAGTATGCAGGAGGTTCTGGTCTTATCTGACCTGAGTATCCCTGTCACTTTTTGGGAGTGTTTTAACTTGCATAACAGCTTGTGCTCTGTATTATGTTGGTGACCTGTTCTGGTTATTAGTAATAGCCTTTCCTTTGGCTCCAATGCAGTCTCTATGCTTTAAGATTGCTTTCTGTGGTAGGCAAGGGCAGAAAAATGGAGCACCTGGTCTTGCTGAGACCCTTAAAAATGTATTTACAAAAACAGAGGTCTGTCTCAGCACTCATTTTAAATGCAGTATTTCTTATTTTAAAGTTGAGGCTTGATGCAAATTCAATGAAAAGACAGTTGATTTTTTTTTTTTCCAGTTTGGTTTGAACCCTGATTTTTTACTCTTTGTTTTGTCTTCTGTTTATGAAAACTGACTGACATCCACTTACAGAGCAAATGAATGATCAGCTGAGAAACTCTGCACATGTGCACATGTTATCCTATGAGCAGCAGTTGGATAAAATACTTGCCGATCCCACTTTATCCTTAAAAGATATCCAGAACGATATGGTTTTATTTAGGTAATGATTCTATCACAGCAAGGCTCGGCTTTTAAATTTCACTCTTAAGTAATCAATGTTAAAGCAAACAGAAAAAAGAAGACTGCTAGGAGGAATGCAGCTCTGATTCACACATGTTTTATTGCAACTGTTTTCATCACACAAACTAGTTGCCAATACAGAGTGACAGATGTGAGACCTTGGGATTATGGAAACATCAAAATATGTCAGATCCTACCAGCTCTTGGAAAATTTAAAAACCACCGCATTGACATTATTAAGTATTGTACGGGGTTATATGGTTGGAAACGAATCAACAAAGAAAAATTCCTGTAGGAGCTGAACTGCAAGTCAAACATAGCTAATGCCAATCCTCATGTAGTTAGAAACTGCTTTACTCTGTCACAAGAAGCAAATACTTGAATTGGCTTGACTTGCTTGAAGGAGGCCTCCAACTAAAAAGCAGAGAACAGGATAATATGATTGGCGTAATGATTTGGAGAAGGTGCAGTTCAAACACTGACAGGAGGCTGCGGATATATCTTTACCATGAAGGCAAAAGTCAACCAGGTTGGCTGTTGGTGAACCAGCACAGGTCTAGAAGCAGTATATCTAAGTTTCAGAGGTACCAGACCTGAGCTAATAAACGCTACTGATTTACAGACTCCTTGACAGGGCTTATCAGCTTGTCAGAGTGCTGCAATAACTCAGCTAGACTGCCTCCAGAGCAGCACTGTGCAGTGGCTGCATGGCTTTTTGCCACATGGACTGATGAGGGGTCTTCACTAGGTTGGAAATCTTTCTTGAAAAGCCATTGTACCGTGGCAGAGAATTGCCAGCTTCCCCAACTTAACTCCAGGTATTCAAGACATAATGCCTGGCAAGTCTAACACATCTGCTTACTTTATTTTATGGTATATTTTCCCCAGGATGTTTCCGAAGCATCTGGACTGCAAGTGCTGATTTAAGGTTGGAATTACTGAAGTAGCCGCAGTGCACTTTTTTCAGCTTGACTCCTTGGTCTCCTCTCACTGAGGGAGTTGCAAAGAGTCACTTATGTTACAAGAATTATGCTCAACCAGTTAGGTGGCATTTTTTAGGTTGCATTACCCTAACATTTTGGTCTAGAGCAACAGTTCAACTTTGAAATGAGTTCCTCAGTTTTCCTCACATTCAGTGCTAGACGGTTGCAAACTGGATTTCAGATAAAATTAAATGGGGATCTCTGTTTCAGATATGCCCCATGTGTTCCCTAAGGCAGCCATAAGTGTCTGGACATTGAGCGGGTGACTTAGAATCATGTGTGTGATGGGGACATTCTGTCCAGGGGATCATGCTAAACCTGGTCTGAAGTGAAAACTTTAAACCATATAGTAAGACGTAGGACTTCAGCATCAACTGTTTTGATCTACTGATTTGCTCTTATCATACTGAATTATTTGCTAATGTAGTCACAGCCTTAATCCTCCTTTTCTAATCATACAGTAAGTTCACCATACACTGAAATACAGATGAAAGTACTTCCTTACATAACATTAATAAACCTGGTTCCACTATAATCAGTAAGAATCCAGCCTTGTATTTCAGGATGCCAAGATTTTCCTGCAACAAGATGTTCTTTTTCAAAAAAATCCCAAGAGTTTGAAAAACCTTGAAGTCTGAGCAATTTTGAAGAATCACCTCCTAAAAAACAATGGGGACCTACTTTTCCCCTTTAATCAGAAAGATTAAAAAATAATAATAATAATAAAATAAATATACATTTGACCCATTTTTAATGAGTTGAATTCACTAATATTTGAAACCATTTAAGCTTCAAATTTAAACTCATGGAAAGGTTGATAAGAATAGGCTGATAAGAATGACAAAACCAACATTGTTTATGGATATTTCCATGCAAGCTCTTAAAGCAACACCACATACTGCCTTTGACCAACCTAGACAGAAAGCAAACATGCTCCCTTTTCCTGTTTCTTATTGTTGCTTTTGTTGTTGTTTTTGTTTTGAGAATATGCTTATTGATTGTGGAGTTAACTGTAAAATAAAAGGGATTTTAGAAAAACAAAAGTCCCATTGGTACATGGGAATATAAGGTACTGATGGAGAACAAAGCATATTAATTATAATCCTACTGTCCATTTCAGCAAAGCCTGGGCAAGGAATGAGAAGCAGATCTCACGATCTCTACTTCATGAGAAGTAGATCTCAGTACACTGAGATCTTGTTTAACAGGAGTATTTAATAACTTTTTGAATAGATTTAATAGGAAGAACCCATGTCAGAACACATAAGACCTTGGTTGAAAGCTTCCAAAACAGAAGGTATTATGAACCTCAAAAAATAGATGATGTTTTTGTGAGTTTTATCACCTCACCAAATTCAACAGGGATGGTGAGATTTCAAACACTTTGTCAGAGTCTCCAGCTAATAGGATCTGTCTTTTAGGGTTAAAAATACACTAATCATTGGCAAGACAACATCACATGTCTAAGAACTTAGTTATTAGAACTTACTTCACTGTTCATATCATAGAATCATAGAATCATAGAATGGCTCGGGTTGGAAAGGACCTTAAATATCATCTAACTCCAACCCCCTGGCCATAGGCAGGGATAGCTCACCAAGTTTACTAATTTTAGAAATTAAATTTATAAGCCATCAGCTGATACTGTTAAAAATGTAAATGACTGATTTTCTATATCAGAAAAATATTTCACCTTATTTTAGATAAAGTTTGCTCTTTGCTCTCTTTCTACATACATAAGTCACGATAAACAATTCAAATTTATGAGTCTATGAGTTTGTGAGATATTTCTTCAGTGACAGATGTCACTGAAGCAAAGCTAAAGCAGTTAATGTATATTTTTATTAAGCAACAAAACTATAACAAATATTTTAATTAAGTACTGCCTTAAATATTCTTTATATAAGGAATATATATATATTTATATACATGTACATAAAAAAGTAAAATGTTGAAACTTCCTTTTCACTTAGTGAAGAGAGGAGCAGTCTTCCTAAAATACTGCCTGTTTTCAAATCTACTTTCTTTTCAAATCTGAAAAATATTTGAAAATGTTCAGTTGTACAAATTAACACCATCAAGAATTTTTTTTTAAACTGAAGGTCTAATTTTAATGGTAATATTTCACCTATAAAAAGTGAGGATAACAAGTTTGTATTCATACAAAGGTGTTAATTAATGAAAGACAAACCTTTGCCAATTATTGACACATTCCTCTGTAATCCTGTTATGTGGAACATTCTAATGAAGTCATAGTTTATTACTAATGATCTAGCTTTGTTTAAAAAAAAAAAAAAAGCTGCAAGGGGGAGGGGGTTGAAATAATTTATTTGCTTTGGTGTATTTTTTATCACAGCAGGTAAGAATGCTGCATTTTGACTGCCACATTGTATGCAGGATGAGGGGGTATGACCTCAGAAGCAGGAGCGGAGAACTGGCTCTTTCACACTTCAGCACACACTGCTGTGAACCAGCACTTTGGTCATATTATCTGCTGCACCACAAAGCTGTCCGCTAATTATCTCTGAATAAGAATTTTATAGAACCTTAATTTTCAGTAATGGGGCCTGATAGTTTGTGAAGAAAGACAAAAGAATGGTCCCTTTGTTTTTCCCTCACAATAACCTTCTAGTGCTGGAGCTATGGCAGAACTCATTAAACTTGAACAATGAGTTGAAATATGATCGTGTTATTTTTGTCCCTGCCCCCAAACTAAGCTAGTCCTGTCTGCCAGTCTGTCCATCTGCCTAACAATATGGGAAGAGACACTGATTTTTTAGTGGACACTGTTACAACACATTCCCATACCCTTACCAAATCATTCTGAACATGAATCTGAGCACAAATCTGAATCTTTTGCACATTTGGCATGATCTGCCAGCAAGTTTAGAAGTGATCTGGGCATTATGTGGTGGAGATGTGAAAAACCTGATTGAACGGGGTTAAGAGAAAGTTGATTTGTGTTTGATTCGCACTGCGGGAATAGATTTACAACACCAGAAATCCTAACTATTCATTCAAACTTTGAGTTAAAAGAAAGTAATACCAATAAAAATGTGTTGCTAATTCAAGAAAGGACTGTAGGTTTCTACTCAGATGAGGGCTGGTAAACATTTTTTGTACTATCTTCAACATCCATCTTTCTTCAAGACATCTTCCACTAAGTAACATAATTCTTAAAAGCTTATTGCCTTCTAATTTGTGGTTTATATTCTATTTTTTTTTATTTCCACCAAACATAGACTGAGCAATTGTGCTGTAGTGTAGATGGTAAAATACTTCAGGATAAAAAAAAATGCAGTCAAAATCCATGGACTATTCAAAAACACAAATATCCCATTATACTGCAGCTAAGAGAATTACTTGTTTTCATGTTTAAAAAAAAAAAAAAAAGTTTAGTACTTTTTCTTCCGGGATTATTTTATTAGTTCAATATGTCTGCAGTTCAGAATTCTTACCAACACTGTTGTTCCTCTTAAATAATCCTTATTTTCATGAGAATCATCAAAGCATTTGGGGGAGATATCCTCCTCCAAAGCATTTGGGTACCTTCTTTATCCAAAACTATTGCTTCAGATGTATTTCATAGAGTTCTGTGAATGATATATTTGTAGAAGACTTACATAAAACAAGGGATTGAACCTTGATGTATTGAGTAAAAATCTTAACATTGTCCACTGAAATATTCTTGTTTATTCCTGAAAAATCTCACATAACCTATTTTTTTTCCTTTCATTCTTGTAAGAGAACATGCCACAGCCAAAAAGAATATTGCAAGTTTTCTGATTCCTTTCATTTATATTCCACCTTAATTTTCTTTTCACTCAGTACTAGTCAATTATCCCTAACTAAAGTCACCAGTATAAAACTGACTTGTATATACAATCTAATTCAAAAATAAGTTTTTAAACAAAATATCATAAAGGCAGTCCCCTCCCCCATCTCTGTGCCCTTACATGGACAGTCAGGCAGACACACAAACACACAGAGGCATACAGACTATCCAGAATTGGAAGTCTGTTGAAGAAATTATAGTCTTGAAGAATAGGGAAATGGGAATGTATTTTTGTATTTATATAACTATATGCATACATATATATACATACATACACATATTTAAGAAGCCCCAAAAGCACAAACTCATTTCATTTTGACTTAACCTGTTCTATGAATTATAAAATTCTATATCAAAACAAATAATCTGTTTTCTGAATAACGTTGCTATTTTTATAGTACTGACTATTTAAAGGCTGAAATGACTAGCTTTACGTTAACTCCATTAATAAAACTGAACATCTTGTTCACATCCTGTCAAAGAAAAGATTTTGATTTTTCATTGTATGATAAGATATTCATACTGCAAATGTTGAAATCTCTTTTAAAATATTTAAATTGTGCTTTATTTTTAGGTTAAACAAAGTAGCAGTCTGAGAGTTTGTGTGTGACTGTACAACTGCTGTTAGGAATGGCTGTATTACCCTATTTACTTGTCGATGTGATACCGGGTAGGTTCCTCTGACAGCTTATACCAGAAATGTAATCTGCTCACTGTAACAGGCTTTAGTCTTCCAATGGGAATCCCTGGGTGCAAGTGGAAGAGAGTGAGACCAGAGGAATGCACTATATACTCAAATAGATGCATGATGGTTACTGTATGTTTCTTTCCAACAACTGCTATATCTCTGCATTACTGTTCAAATTCCAAGCATTCAGGGATGTAAATATATAAAACAATGCATCTATTTGTGCAAAACATTCTTCATGAGGGGCATCCATGTGTTTTTAATCAGTTTCATGCTGAGTGAAAGAAAATTGTAAACTATGCATTAAAAGAAGATTTAGTGAAAGTTATTTCTCCTCTATCTTCTGCATCCTAATTCAATGCTCTCCCTTGCTTTCAGTGATAATATAAGTAATCTGCTAGCAACATTCATGAGGAAAGTTTGATGTGGATTTACACTAGTGGAGCTACATTACAATGGGTAGATTTAAGGTATTATAAAATGAGTTTTTGGATTTGTTACAGAGGTATGAAACCCCTAAGACACAGACAGATAGGACTTCCAACATATGGCAACCACTCTTATTATAAAACAAAACAGTGTTAAGTCAAAGTACCTGATTACAATTCGCTAGTGCTATGTAGCTCTGATAGTAGGCTTATATTTAATACCACAGAAACAATATCATTTATTTTTCTGGCTTCCCTTATCCCTTAGTTATTGGGTTCCTAGGCATTGAAACCTTAAGCAAAAGGACAAAATATAAATTATAGAAAACATCAAAGTATAGAGAAATCAAATTACTTTCCATACGATCTTTACAGAGATATGTAACACATTTCTCATGTGCAGTTTGGTCAAATTGCTATCACTGCAGAGCTTTGGTTCTTATAATTAGTAATCTTTTGGGAGCTGCAGTAACACACTTATATGTCAAAAGTACTTAATTGAATGCAATAGTTAATTTTTCAATGAAAAAAATAATTTGATAATAATTTTACCCAGCTGAGTTTTTAACCTGTTACCAAAGGTATTATTACTAAAAAACACAGCTATATAATTTTAGTATATGCTACTCCTTCAACTTAATCTGTTTATAGATGTTCTTAAATTACCTTCTCTGAGATGCAGTTTTTGGTGGTAACACCATACCTAATTGCATATACACATACACTGTTAAATATAATTTTTGGTGAACATCTTATCATCTAAAACATGTAAATTAAGACAAATGTGACTGTGATGAGCATGTCAAAAGAAAATTCTCTAAGCCCAGTAGCCTAATAATCAAAATTCCGTTTGGGAAATAAATTGACTGACAAGCAGTTACTAACAATAAATGCACATTAAATTCAGATGCATACCAGAGTATCAAATAACTACAAAATTTATCACCAGTCAAATTTAAAACCATGTTTGCTTGTCTTGGTCTATGGTTCCCATGCACTGCTATCTTATTAACAAGACTTTAATTCTCATACTGACACACAAAAGTGTTGTACTCTAATGAACTGTCTGCTTCTTGCAGAAATCTGGTGGTAATGTAGGATGTTAGTTACAATAATGATAATCTTTAGTATTTTTAGCCTGTCAGAACCTGCACAGCCAACAACAACCAGTCTTTTACTAAAACTCTACCTCATCAAACTAACTTAATTAGCAATTCAACTCCTTATTTTTGTTTTGGATTCCCCTCTGGCTACTAATTAAAGCTTAATCGAAACTGCTGAACTGAGGTTGTAAAGAATTCATTAATATTAAAATTAGCCCCAACAATTTTTTTGGGCTGGTGCAATTTGTATTTGTTACTGTCAGGATTTGAAATTCAGTTGAACTGTTAAGAAAGCTGTACCAAAAATTTGCTGTATTTTCATATTATAAGCAGAACAAATATGATGAATACCAATAGTTGAACAAGGAATTCGTGTTTTGACCACGCGTGGTTCACATTACTTGTGTCACTGTTTAATACCAACAGAAAAAATATATTTTCAGATCATTTTTCCAAAGTCGTCCACATTTTTTTATCCTCCTAAGTGCTTTCATATTTTGGATAAAAGGGAATAAAAGCTTCTGGAAAAAAAAAAAAAGGAAAAAAGAAAAAAGCAAAGATTGATTCTATGCATTATCTTGACAAGATTAATATGTTTGAAAAATGAACAGATTTACCACTTCACTTTGATTTTTCCACTTTTCTTAACATCAAAGATTACTCCAGCTGCAATAATGGTCATTCTGAAAACTAAAATCAACTGAACTATGAGCTTTTGTAAAGGACATATTCTCACTGGTAACATCTCTCTCATAATATTCTCTTTTAATAAGAGTGATATATTAGTTTCTAAATTAAAACGATCACCTCAGTGTTTTATAAATTATTGAAATATATTATTTTCTCAACTCAGTTTATTCTTTGTAATGAGTTTAAATGTATTTTTAATTAAATTGCTTGGTTTACAATAAAGAATCAATTTATATTTAAGTGCTGCTAGTATTTTCAACAATATGAGTAAACCATACTTGTGTTTGTTTTTTTGTAAATTTCATGAAAAATGTAAATAGGAAAGGCAGCCTTTTTATAGTAGATAAAAACGATTTTCATAATTCAAGTTCACTTTTCATTTTAACTTTTATGCTTTAATATTTTTATTGGAACATGTATATTTATTTTACCCTACAGGAAATTTTTTCAAGAATGTTTATAGGAAACAAACTTGTTAAGAATAAAATATACAGCAACTAATACTGTTTAACATATTTTATTAAATATAAACATTAAGATTATTTATATAATGCAAAACTTTACAAAAATATACATGAAAAATTATGTATGCATCTAGGTTTCATTTAAATAACATTTATGACAAAACAATCATGCACATATTTAAAAATCAACATATGTCCATTTTTTACTCACTGACTAAATCAACAATGGCATACAAGGCACACAATTTAAAATCTTGGTGACAATTTCCGTGAAGTTATTCAAATACAATTTGACTTCTGACAAGAGGATGTAATTTATAAAACAGAACATGCCTATCAGTGGAACCTAAATTTGCATAATGAGGATACTTTCATTTCTGCAAGCACAGTTTTTGACATCCCAACTTGGAGCGCTGGAAGAATCTGGTGAAAAATGTCAATATACATAAGTAGAAAAATGATGAATAAAATACCCGTATCATTTATTTGATTTGAGTAAACAAAATACATTTCACTTGCAAAAAATAATGATTTCCCAAACTATAATAAAGTGTTTCCTAAATGTGTAAAAGTCTAGCAGTGCCTTTAGCTGCAATCAGCCTTGTAAACTAAGGGAGGTGTTTTGAGGTTATCATTAGATGATAAAAACACTGTTGTGACATTAATGGTATGCATTTTTAATCAGTGTTTTGATTTAATTCTCTGTTGCATTTCCTATAAATATACTGCAATAGTAACAGTAGAGGGGAAAAAAGAAAACCTTCACACTTTCCTTTAGCAGTTAAACTTGAAATTGGTTGTTAACTTGGTCATCTGGATGAAAGCATCAATCATTCTTGAATTGGAGAGGAAATAGTTGTTTGCCCTCCCAGAACTTTTTTGAATTATTGTTTCAGGTAAACATATGTTCAGAGTTTGAGTTCAACAAATGCTGGAATAAATTTGCTAGAATTCAGCATCTCTTACCCATCCCACCGAAAGGAATAGTATCAGATGACAATCCAAACCAAGTTACCTTTATGTTTCAAAGCCAGAACTTGGGCAGATTGGGTCATATCTATTTCAGACTTGCTAAAGAAAACCTGAACTGTGAAGAGGAAACAACAGAGTAACATCTTTAAAGAAGAAGAAGAAAAAGGAATAATCAATTTAAAAAATGATTCTGGAAATTAGGACTGTCTTTTATGCAAGTTACTAATAGCATGTTCTGTTATTAGAAGTAAAGGAAATCAAGTTTATTTTTTCATTAATCTTGCTGTTTGTTTGTATTTTACTATTTCCTTAAGCTTTGAAAGTAGGGCTGCTTTACTTCTGCTTATGTTGAGCTTCACTTTATGGTCTCTCTCCTACTACTGTTGAACTGTAAATATTCCAAGGGGATTTGCTTCAAAAACAGCTGTTTCAGTTAAAACTGAATGTGTAACTTAATATGTAACAAATATATCAAATAAATGTAGTTAAAGATTCTGATGCAGAGAAACAGTTTTGCTGGCCTTGATTGCTATAAAAAACTAAGAACACAAGATAAACGGAAGAATAGGAAAAATAAAAAAATAGGGAAAGCAAAGCAAGGAGGCAAATATGAGTGTAGAGTCTCCCTTTAATACTAAAAAAGACTTGTTTATATTCAAATTAAAGAACTAGATCATGTCTATGAAAATAAATGTTCTTCATCTGTCTGGTAGTTGTCACAGACATACACCATTTATTAAAGTGCAAAAAAGAGCACGCCACCCTTGTTTATTTAAAACACCAGGCTAAAAAATACATTTATCAGGTGGTTGATAAATATGGCTATAAACCCAGCACTTTTACAATTAAACCTGTTCTAAATAATATTTCTCCTTACAGCAGGTATTTATAGTATTGCCTGGTATAGTTCCAAGCAGAACGTGGAGGTGCCTGTGACTGCCAGCCACAAAAAAAAAACAAAAAACAAAAAACACTTGATATACAGATAATACAAATAAAGATGATTCAATTTCTGACAAATGCAGCGAAACTAAAATAATAAATAAATTCATGGAACAAGATCACTGGCAGCATATTCAAGCAAATAGTAATTGCTTCTTAGCTGTTCTCATCATTATCATTTTGAGATAAGTAGGTATTTTATAAACATTTTCAGCTAGGAAACTTCACCACTTCTCCTTAAAAATTCCCTTTTATTATCAATGTAGATTCACAGGAAAGAAATAAGAAGCTTGCTGTTCAAACAGCTGAAAGGGGGAGAAATGGGTTGTTTTAACATTTCTTTTGCATCTTTAATTTCTTTCAATGCTCTGTACATTGTGAATATGTCAACTGAACACACATCTAATTTTCAGCTGCTAACATTTTGAATACAATAGGAACATATACAGTGGCTCAATTCATGAGAGCATTCGTAAGGCTGGGATGTGAGCTTGCTGCAATATGCTGTGATGTCTGTGCATCCACTGTAAAGATGATTGGCTAAAGCTAAGCCGTTAAGTCCTCTCCTTCTCTGGGTCAGTGTATGTTTATCCTATGAACTCCTTCTACATATAAATACACCCTGTTCTGTATTTCTGTATGCTGAGAAATTATTCTTGCTTACTCCACACTCAGAAGCAGAATCAGGTATAATTGTATATTGATTCTGGTCTAAGTTCTGCAACAGAGAAAACTCTCAATATGCTGGCATATATCACAAAATGTATTCACATTTGCGAAGACTAGGAAAGACCTACAGGTACTTAGTTGCCATTAAAAAAGAGGCTTAAAAACATTTTAAAATACACTCTTGTTATGTGATAGCTGATAAACATCAGCAGAATAGGAAGGGACAGCCAAGATCCAATGCATAAACCTTCTTCAAAACAGTCAGAGTGCAGCCACGATACTGGGAGAGAAAGGAAATCTGTACCCTTTCTAATCCTTTATTGACTCTTTATGTACTCTTAGAAAACTGAGGCAAAATTTGGTAGTTTATTAAAACTGGACAGCTAAGGCTGGCAGTGAACTTCAACATTCCTAGGAAATATTTGGGTGTTTCTATTCGAGAAGAATGGGAGTGGAGCTCTTCAAAGCCACAGTTAATAGAAATAGGAAGACAAACCCAATTTTTTTGTTGCCAAAGGGTGGGAGTGAAAAAGTGGCAGCAAAAATAACTACACGTTGGGAATCGTTTGCACATATAATTATTTTTAAATATGGCTAAACACTAAGTTTTTCGTTTCACATTTGGGATTTTTGATGCCTTTTAGTATTGTTATTGTTTTTATTTAAGCATTCATTGAAATAATAAGGCAAACATTTCTGTTTCCAATTGTGGCACATATTATGTTTGCAGACCTATATTCGCAGAATACCATCTCTTTCTAATACTAATAAAAAAAGTCTGCTTCAAGCATTCATTGTCCTACCAGCTGAAGGCTAACAATGAGTAGGTCCACGATGTTCTGAGTGAACTACATTATATTTTAAAAATAATTTCTGGTCTGAACAGTTTTATAATTTTCAGTACTTGTGCCTTGAGATAAACTGAACCCCCTCCTCTCCTCACCCAAGCTGAAGTGCTTGCATGTCACTGCTCTTTATTAAGACAATAAATGTAAAAGTTGCATTTGACACTCCAGAGTACTTTCAAATATACAGCGGTGGAGTCCTCTGTAAAGCTAACCTGATTGGTGGCAGCAGTTTTGTTCACTCACTGTAAATATATTATGGTATTATCAAAAAGATACTCCTCTCAATTTAAATCCTAGATTACCAGACCATTCTTGGCCATTTTGAAGAGCAGTGCTGGGAGGTGGGAGGGACATCAATGCACGGTAAGGAGGGAGAGATTAACAAATGGCAACAACCCGCCTTTTATAGTCCCCGCTTTACACCGTCTTTCCTGACCGAGGCAGAGTGGACCGTGTGATGTGGGGGTGCCTGGCACCCTTCTTTGCAGCTCCAGGGCTGCTAGGCACCATGGCTGTGGTTGCCTTGCTGTGCTCTTATAAATGTAGCCTACATCCCTGCTTTCACATTTCAAGGATGCTGGAGCACTAGCTCCACTCACACAGGTTTCATTTTTTTTAAAGCTGAAGCCAAGCGCGTACATTTTGGAGGTAAATTATGCAGAAAAATACTTTATATTTCTGCTGAGGCAAATGATTTTTAAGTAGGTCTCATAATTACTTTGGGTGGAGAATGTGCTTTTTCTCTTTGGTCTATTCACTTGCAGTTCATATGAGGAAGGATTATATTACTATCATTACACAAACACTTAAATGGCTCCATTGATTTGTTTAGAAATGAGATATCAATGACAGTTAATTATTCAATAACTGATCATTAATTTTGGGCAAATGATCAGAGACCCTTAGGTCCTTCTAATTTTGCTTGGCTCAAATGAGTAGATGATATCTGTTTGTTAAAAGCATATGACACACTACTGAACATTCATTTTCATTCTGCTACAGTAAAGTAGTGTTTTAAACACATTCATGAAATGTTATAATACTACTCAGGCAAACCTATCAATACAAGGAAAGTTAAACACACAGTCAAGGGGATTATTATCTAGCTGTCTATATCTTTCATCTAACCTGACACATTGCCATGTATTTTTTGTGGAAAACAATTTTTAACTTACTTAAACAGCCTGCTTTTAATTAATCCTTCCCTCTTCCTTGCTTTTAAAGCTATCCTAAGGAGATCAAGGACTGTTCATACATACTGGGCTACAGCAGTACCGGATGATGTTCAAAAAGCGTTGCTTAAATAATGAGGGTACCATCAGTCCTTACATTTTTAATTAAAGTTCATTCAAAGTGTGCTTTCCAATACCTGTGTCATTACCCTATCACCACATCTCAGAGATTTGCTAATGATTAATAAGCAACACAACATTTTCTCTCACTCCATCTGCATGGGATTGAGCTCTAAAATTTCCAAAGAATAAATTAAAGCAGAATTAAGGTTACAAAATAGAGAGAATGTCAAGCTGAAACTCTTTTCATTAACTCAGTGTTCACTTCTGCCAAGGTCTGCAGCACATATTTGATTCTGTAACATCAGCGTGCTGAGATCATTCCAATATCATAATAGAGCACATTTAAAATGAGCAATTGAAAACTGCAGCCTTAGCTCTGGATTTATTTGCTTTTCTTGGCTAGATGGATAAAAAGTAGCCTGGGTGGGGATCTGGTTTCCGCTCACGGCAGTGGAGTTAATGCCATACTGGGGTAGTGCAGTGAGAAATCCCAGAGATGGCAGAGTATTCAGAGAAGCTGCATAGTGTCATTTCTGCACTGGCCACAGCCTTGTTTTGAATTTATTTTAGTAATTCAGGTCCCTGTAAAGCACAATATGGAAGTCAGTTTTTTTTAAAAAATAGCATGACAGACGATAAACTTGTCTATCATGCAATATGTATTTTGAGAAATATTTTATAAAACTTTAAGCTTAGAGTGACAGTAGGGCTGTGATAGTTCCCACGTGTAAAACCAGACCAGGAGCAAGCCAAGGGAAACAGACCCATGTCCCTTTACAGTGCAAGAGAGACTGGCAAATATAGCCTCATTAAGGGGCAAACCAGTAAAAACAACAATAATCTTGGTTCAAATTGCAGCTGTGTCATTTCAGTGTGAATGTTACCAATGTGATCACCAGAGGTCAGTGTCACCACAGGCTGCAACACAGAAAGGGGGAGAGGGAGTGAGAGAAAGCACGATGCTGTATGTAAAACATGAAAACCAGCTTGCCTGATCCCTCCAGAGTTTGCCTGTGCCCCAGCAACAAGTATAACCAATTCACAAGTCTCTCTAGTCTTTGTGAGATGGAGGGTGGGTGGCTGGGGAGAGCGCTGAGAAGAAAAGGGCAAGGGAAAAAAGAATTGGAGAGCTGAAAGGAAATGGGAGCAAGAATAAAAGCACAACTTGGCCAGGTTCTTTGTAACCATAAAAAAAAATTACCTTCAGATTCTCCAGCAGACAAGTCTCACCTGTGTTAAGGCATGTACCGAGCAATACAAATTATTGCCAATTCCAAATGCTCAGAAATTATGAAGCTGCAATGTTTAAATAATTAAAAAATTATTCTGTTCTCTTTTCCTTTGTCTACAGGGTTTTTTTTTTTGGACGTACTTTAAAGCTTTGCTCTGCTAACATAACACCTGAGAGTGTGTGCATGTGTGAGTGTGTATGCATGTATTTTTAATGATGTGAAATCTTCAGGTTGCATAGTCTGCCTCTGGGGCTGCAGTTTAAGAAAAATGCCAGAGCCAGAAAAAAACTCTGGGAGTTGTGAAGACTGCTTCCCCAGTTGCTCACTTTCTTTTGACAAATGGTCTTAAAGCCATGGCCTCTGTGTGTGGGTCAAAGAGGTGATGGATAAATGTGTGGGCTGCTATTGCTCCCTCATCTTGGCATGTGAGCCCCAGCAGCTCACTCAGTGTGATCCTTCTATACCATCCAGATGTGCCAGGCTGTGAGTCTGCATGCAGGGAAGTGCAAAAGCCGTGTCAGGGAGCAATCATTCAGGATCAGAAAGGAGAACAGAAAGGCTCTCCCCTGAGCCTTTCTGGGATACCTGAAGGCACATGGCCAGATTTAATAACAAGTGCTGTCTAAGTCTTTGTCCATACTGGCGTTTTTGGAGGTTATCTCCTATCAGTGCTCAGGCAGGTAGCAATGGTAATACAAACATTGGCACAGAGAAGTCTCAGGCTTAGGTGTCCTGTATCGTACATGTCTTCTACAGTTGTTACTAATCGACACTATTACAGTACAAATATTATTATGACAAAAAAAAAGTTCAGAAAAATATTCCTTGTATCGGATGTATTGTTTGAAAATTGCAGTGTATTTCATTAGCAAAGGAGCTGGGGGTCCCAAGCAATGAGATTTTCCCTGCTGGATTAGGGGGAGTTCTGCTTGGCCTTTGCAGTCCACTGGTGATTCTTCATTTGCAACACTGATGCCCAAACATCACTCCTGCCATGTAGCTCAGAAGCAACGGTGAAAACTGTCTTGAAAGAAAAAAGCTTGTTTTCAAGCTCACTCTGCACAAAGCTGTGTCTTAACAGGAATACCTTTATTATTGTCATTATTATTATCATTATTTTACTTTTTCTGAATGTATTAATAGTCAGATTAGGAAAAGTGCCAACTTAAAAATAGACAATCATTTCTTGGGTAACAGTAGATATTTATTTTCCTACTGAAGAACATAGACTGCCTCTCATGTGGAAGGTATATACATGATACCAGACAGAACTAAGTATTTATCCAGCCATATCAGCTGCTCTTAGTTCACTCCAGGGTAAAGTCCTCTTCAATACTACTCCAGAAAAATGATAATGCTTATCTAAAGGAATTATCTAGATAATGTCATGACAGATACATGACAAACTTGCTTTCTCTGCACAAGTCTTAGGGCTAAGCAAATACAAATTGAGCCTGTTTCCCAAGGCAAATTGCAAGCTGTTTTTTTTTTTTTTTTGGAAAACCCAACAAAAGAAAAATAGGCCAATTCTTCAAACTGTGTTCAAATGTAACACAAGGTAAAAGTCCTAAAACTGTCAGTCTTTAATGAACACTCTATATTACTGAAGTCTACAAATACCTGACAGTTTACTACATTTGTCCCAATAAATCCTCGTGATGGGAAGTAGGGATATGAATAAAGTTTACTTGATCTCAGGGTAGTGTTTTGACCACTGTGTGATCTCTCTTGGTAACTTCTGTCATCCAACATAAGGATGCTATCACAGGTTGCACTGCAAATATATATGCTCCTGTTTACAGTCATTCTCTCTGAGATCTATGATCAGGCTAAACAATCCATGACAGCATACCATAGCATGTCCGTATTAGTGCACTGAATTAACACTGTAGAGTTTAAATAATGTGTATATAAATATATATAAATCTAAGGTAAGTATAGGGTAAATTTATGTATTTTCAAATGTTTGTTTTCCACTAAACATTTCATAAATATTTTACCACACATTTTCTTGTAGTGATTATTCTCTTTTCATCCCCCTCACCAAGTACCCCTCACCTTTCCAAAATACAGCCACCTCTTAGATCAAGGCATTCCTTTAGTCTAGAACAGATTAAGACAGCATTGCGTACAGGCATTTCCCATTAAAAAAATAAATAAATAAAAAAAATAACATGGGAAAAGTGCTTTGCCACCTAAAATAAATGTCTTCTATAATTCTCAGTGCTTTGTATAGTTTAGAGTGGTCTTAAAGTATTAATTCAGAAACACCTTCCAGTCTTATTTAATGGTGGTTAGGGAACAACACACTAACTGTAAAGTAATAATAATAGTATTAACAATAATAATAATAATAATAATAGTCTGTCAGTATGGAAGCTGGTAGGGATGAGTACATTTTTTAATAAGTCTGATGAAAAGCATGACATCTAATTAATGCTATTTGGCAAAATTCCAAGTTGTGTCAAGACACTGCAGCAGCCTATGGCTGGGTTAACCCTGTGAGGGCTGTTGAGCCACCAGCAACAAGCAGCTGGAAAAGTTTCTGTGCCAGTTAAGCTGCTGAGGACCCCTTCCTGCTGTGCCTGTACCTCTGAAGGGGAGCAGAACCACCGAGATGCTCTGGATATAATGATGTAATGCAAATCCTCCCCAGAGGATGAATGTGTATAAAAAAAAAGAGACGGTGTTACAAAAATCCATATCTCTGTGTTGCTAGGATGGGGTAAGTACACTTTGCACCCTGTGTGTAGTAATGAGATCTGAATGCTGTCAGCTCAGAGAAGGAAAGGCACTTATGAAGGCAGCAGTGATGCAAGAAAGTCCCTTGTTACTTCCACCAGTGTTTATGGGTGTATGAACTTGTATGGGATATATAACCAGTGGAAGAAAGAAGGCAGGATAGATACTGCTTTAGCTGCGGGGACTTAATACTGTAAACTTCCCTCAGTCTCAAAATTTTGGTGAAAAGAAATAGATTTTGGAAGGAACTGAGCTTAGGTGCCCTAAATCGCTCAGTGTGCAAATCCTCCCTCTCTGGTTAAATAAAGAGGACAGGAATGTTCATAACTCTGATACTTATATATCCTATCCTCAAGATAAACATCTAACTGATGCGCCTCAAGATAGCTATCAGACTTATGCTAGCAAGGATGGCCTACTTGTGCTGTAGAAGAGGAAACAGACCTCAGAAAAACCTGAATTGAAATGACTCACAGGTTATTGGAGTTCTTGATGAAAAGTGGTTGAGTAGGACATCTGCAGAACTTTAAAGTACCAGCTGATTCACCTGTTATAAAGAAGAAGAGAAAACGTCTGTGTGGAAATAGGAGATCAAAACAGGAAAAAAAGATCGTTTTTTTTTGTTTGTTTGTTTGTTTGTTTGTTTTTGTCTTTCCAGAAAGAATTGGATTGTGAAGACTTCAGTAAAGACTTTAGGGGTCAAAAAATAAGACTGAGTTTCAGTTTTCACCTTGCTGCCAGTGATTCACAGAATGCAAAAATATGATGAAGCAAAAGTCTGGAGACTTTTCTGTTCCTGAGACCCACTCAATTTCACACAGCTGTGCTAGCTCCTCCTCTGAGAGCCTCCATCCAAGCTGCAGAACTGGGTGCCTGTTGCCTTGCACTGTGGTCTTAGTCTCCTGGTCCCAAACCTTATTCCCACAGGCAGGCAGGTGTTCACAGGGGAACAACAGAGAAGGCGAAGTTGTTTGTAGGGGAACAAAGCAACTGGGAAGCAGAGAGCTTTCTCTTAAGCCCTGTTGAGAAGCAGGTAACCTCTGGAGAAATTGAAAGGCAGCCCTAATGAGTTGCAAGTAACTTTGAAAACGTAAAAGCACAATTTTCCCAAGGAAAAAAAAAAATCTAAATCCTGCGAGGCTGGATTTCCTCTAGCTAGACTTTTAGCTATAGCCACTGGACAATTGAAATGTGACTACAGCTACATGCCAGTTCAGTTTGCTCTGTGACTCCATGCTTATTTCTGTTGCCTTGGTATGCATAATAAAATCTCCAAATTTCCCAGACTATAAATCTGATGTTTTAGTTGGTTGTGTAGATCATAGCACTGCAGACTGGAGCTGTAACAACACCCATAACACTGTGCAGAGAGAAAAGTTTTGGTCTGGAGTTCTTCCTTTGTTTGTGCAAAAGCCCAGTTCTCCAGCTCTCACAGGTATGCAGATCAACTACTTGCAGAGAGGACTCTACCTCTCTCCATCCAATTCCTGTCCTCCAGAGCCCAGGACTGACACATGCAGTTAGTGAAAGTACTTTCAAATAACACAATTTCATAGTATTTGAAGCCATGCTCTGTTACATATTTCAGATTCTAAACTACTAAGAACTTGTTGTGTTTATTATTTTTTTTCCATAGGTACAAGGTATTTTAATATATGTGATATATATTCATATATACGCATGTTTCTTTACTTTTAAAAGACCATCAGGGAAACTTGCTGGCAATTTTCTACAGAGATGGAAGTGGAAATGGATGTGGATTGTTAATACCAGAATATCACCTGCCATCTGGATAGGCTTAGCACATGATAAACTGTGAGGTTTGGACACAGATTTGTGGTGCTTGAGGAGATTGCTTAAAAGCCTGTCTGTGTTGGCCTAGCCTGACTCTCATCCTGTGGAACCTTTGCCTGTTTCCTTGTACAAGATGAACAAAGAACAACAATTGTGAGATGTAGCAGCCTCAAACTTGGAATTGGAAAAAAAAAAAAAAAAACGAGTGTTTTTTGAGTTCTACCAATCATTTTTAAATTCAGCTCTTGGAATTAAACTGCAGTGTTGTAATTCATAAAATATGGAACTTAAAAGGACAACTGGGTTCACCCATTTTTTACCTCCTGTATAACAAAGAGCAAAACTCTGTTAAATGTCTTGGTTTAGTTCCAAATCTCTCAACTTCTCTTGGTGCTACATAATTTATCAAAAATATTCAGACTTGTTTTCATATTTTTTCTAATGGGGAATCTAACATATATCGACACATTGTTTAGGAGTTAATTTTTCTCACTGATAAAAAGTACACCTAGTTTAAACTCTGATTTTATCTAATTTGAGCTTTCAGCTCTTGGAGTGTGTGGCAGTCTTTTTGCCAGAATGCAAGGATTATATTTCTTTCCTACAGATCGCTTCTCCTAGACTTCATCAAGTCACCTGTTACTTCAATATCTGGCTACAATAAGGTTGTTAAAATTTTGATGGCTGAAGGATAAAAATAAAGCAGACTTTGTAAGGACAAGTAATATTTTTTATAAGACAGGTGGATACAGCTGGGGAAAAAGACGGAGTTTAGGGCTTGTGAACATAAAAGTTCATCTGTTATTTCCATTGATATCAGTTAGACATAAAATATAATACCTCTCCCTGCACACTTTGCCTGGCCTATGAACTAAGCATACATAATTTGTTGGAGTTAGTCATAATAAGAATGAATTATAAGAATGAAACAACACTTCTACTGCTGCAATGGCTTTTCTCCATAGTTGGGGAGATCAGAACTAGGGATAGTTGTCTGTTGTACTCAGACATTGAGGTTACGTGATGTGCAGTGTTAATGCACTCAGAGATTACTTTTTTTTGGATTCATCATTACTCCAGGGTTCTTCATTTTGAGTTCTATAGTCCTTTCAGAGTCATTCCATCTTGGAATGGAATTTGTCCTAACACAGGTTTTTAGTTAGTACAGTTTATATTCCTTCTTTCCTTCTCTCCCTGACTTCTCCGCAGGCAGCTTCCCACTGCTATGCTGTGTGTTGCTTGCTTACATCCAAGTTACCAAGAGATCCAGGTGGCATTGTGTCGGCAATCTCTGTGTAAATTTATTGTTGCTTCAGTTTCATGATAAAATTTAAATTTTATCAGTGATCATTTTACGTTTGAATAATGCAAATACAGTTCTGGACATATCTCAAAGGATCATCTAGACCATATTCATACAAAGACACTTAGAACGTCCTGATATGTTACACAATCAGTTTATAAAAATTTCCACTGAGGAATTGCAGCTTTCCTAGGTATTCTCTTTGCACTATATTTCCAAAAAGCTATTCTAAATCTTTCCCTCTCCACTGATACTAATATTTCATAGCATGGCATTAAAAACTGATCCCTGAGGACCTGACTAGGAAAACATTATTTCTGTGAAAATTCCCTGTTTGCAATTACAAGAAAGAAATTGTACTTTTTAAGCCATTCAACATGTGCCATGTTGAGTTTATTATCATTTTATTTTCTTAATCAAAATTTTGTGAGGTACAAAGTCAAATGCCTTACAGTACTTGTGCGAACATTATTACCTTTATCAACCAAACACATGCAATATTTGAAAGCTAATGAGCTATCCAAGATAGTTTCCTAATCAGCCCTTTTCCTTCCCACTAGAAATACCCAAGTCTAATCTCTCCCCTGCCAAGCCCTTACTCTAGCTCATTTGAAATACCTAATTTTTAGAAAACTGGAAAGGAAAGAATGTTGTTTGGGGGAAAGGGAGAGAAGCAAAATTGTTGATTCCTGCTTTCTCCTTACCTCTTTCCATAGCCTACAAGAAAACAAGCTGGCTAAGTAGTACACACACGTAATTAAAGCAAAGCCATTTTGGAAATAATTCCAACTTACCCTGAAAAAGTGATATATTTGCTCGCAAATGATGTGTTTCAAAATTAGAGGTGTGCATAGGTTAAGTTTAAGTTGATTGTTAAAACATAAAAATTGTCAATTAAAAAAACCCAACTACCCTACTAACTACTGTCATTTTCAGAACAAGTGAATGAGAACATCAAGTAATGAATTGAAATTAAGTTGTTTCTCAGTAATCACAGTCTATCTAATTTCTTCTCTCTTAAACATCTGTTACTTACACATCAAAGTAAGGGCAGTTAAACTAAAAGTATCTGGACAACGTAGATAGCTACTGGAGAGCCTTCCTTACCAAGGAGAAAATTTCCAATCATACTCAAGGGAAAATGGAACCTGTAGTTAATTTTCTACAGATATATTTTAACCATAAATTCGGTGTTTTCACAGAGTACTCATGGTGAATGAAATGCTTTGGGAAGAAAGGACAGGGAAAAAAAATGGTTATTTATTATAGTTATTTTCTTTATCTTCATTATAAAGTCAGTTTTTTTCTGTATTCTTCTCAGTGTCCTTAACTCAAATCTGGCAGAAGTGAAGCCTAAGTCCAGTGCAATGTAATGTAATATAAGGTTTAGCTAAGAAGAGGTAATGAACACCTGTATCAAAAGTGGTGGTTACCATAAAATGATACGTGTGTTAAATATTTACCAGATATCAGTATTATTTTCTGCTCAAAGTTTAAGGAACTACTTAGTGTCCTCAGATTGATGATGTGATAACCCTTGGTAAATATTGATTTTTAAATGGTGACCACTGTACAAATTTATACTTGCTAATGGGAAGGTCACAAAGCAAACAGTACTAATTGAGCAAAATCAAGGCACTTCTTCAGCTTGCATATTTGACTTGACATATTGCGACGGACACAATGCAGCTCTTTGATGTTTCCTACCAAAACAATGTTCAACTTAACTCTGGGCAACATGGAGACATTAAGATAAAGACTAAAATGCTTGTCATTATTCCTTGAGTAATGCATACCTTCGTAAGAAGCTAAATGAGATGTTAACTGCTTTCAAACCACAGACTATCCTATCTTCTCTTACAGAATGCTTGCACTCCCTTTCACTTTTGTTCATATTTTTTTCATTCTTTTTATGCGTATGTTTTCATACTTCTGTCAAAGCAAAAACATTGCTAATAGGCTTCATTGAAAAGCTTTTCCTCAGACCATCATTCTAAGGATCTGTTTTTTATTTCCTCTCTTCAAAGACTTATTCTGAAGAGGAATTGAAGAGTCAACCTGTCATCACAGGGCTATGTTCTGGACTGCAGAAAGTGAGTTTTTTAGGCCCTCAGAGCACAGATCTCGCCCATACAGCTTGAAGGGGCTTCACAGCTTCTGCACAATGGCTTTGAAGCAAGGCTGGTGAGACCGTCTGTGTGCTAGTTACAACATTAATCTGTTCTTGCACAGTTATGCTGTATTTTATGCAGGGTGGGAAAGGATTCATTGTGGAAATTATGTAGAGTTACTTATTGGGTATAAGTGATTTGCCCATGCTCCAAGAGTACTTAACATGTTGTAGGCTGCACACTGCAAGATTCTTCATTTTAAATGCATAGAATTGAAGAGATTGTGAGATTATTTAGAGAAACTGCTTATGTATTGCTGGCCCTTAAATTTCACCCACTTACCCTCAGACTGAACACCCCAATTAAGGCTGGAGCATATCTTCTGAAAAGACGTCCTGTCTTGAGATGAGTTGAATTTTCAAAAAAATGGAAAATCCACAACTTCCTTTAAGAGAACTTTATCAGACTGTGCATCACTCCCCTGGCATTTCAAGCTTGGTAAGAGTAAAAGTAGAAAAATTTTTCCTTGTACCAGGATACACAGAAGAAGCAAATCAGTCAGAGCCAAATTTGGTTTACTGTATTACAACAAAAAAATAAAAATCTCATTGGTTATGTATAATGCAAGTATTTATTAATGGGTTTATGCCTAGAGAAAAGAAAATTATTAAAAAATTATCATAAATAAATCAGGAATACCTCAAATCAGATTTATCTAGTCTGTAAGCATCTACCAGACAGAGAAGAGCTGTTGAACAAGTACTGAGATCTGGGCAATAATGACCCTGCCAAGCTTGCCTTTCCTGAGTCCATTGCAGTTTATATGTGCGGAAAGTATAAGTATAACCTAAGTACTGAGCTGGTAAGTCAAATACCTGCAGAACAGGTATACTTAAAAAAGAAACTTTCCAAGAGGAGCTTGTCTTAGTAAAATCCTGTTTTACCCCTTCACCTTGGTCTTCAGGGAAACCTTGTCTAAAAGATTTCACGATTTTTTAAATGAATTTTATGTTCCATGTAACTATCTTCTACAGATTGGCTTGATAGTTTAAGATCCCTCAGCATGTTTCATTCATGATTTGACCTATATTTCAAAGATGGCTTCCATAGAAAAAAAAGCTAGGATCCATAGCTGTTGTGTACCACGCAGCCATCTGGTTTCTTTTGTTCAAGCAGGATCTCTGTTAGACCTCTAACTTTTAATGACGCTACTAGCCTGGATCTGTAAGGAAAGTAGTTGTAGCAAATGATCAATTAGCAACTGAGAACATTACTGGGGTGTTTCTGATGTTGTTGTTGTTATAAATTACAGCCTATTGTTATATTTTTGTAAGTATGGAGCAATTGTATATTAGCATAAAAATAAGGGGCACTAGTATAAGAACATTAACAGGTGTTCCTAACTATATTATTATTTTCTTAGACAATAATAATGTGTTATCAAAACATATAGCATCACCCTCATGGTGATTTTACTTCAAAATGTTGAAGCTGGAAGGGAAAAAAAAGGATACTTTTGCCTTTTTATAAATGGAAAAATTTGGCAACTTTTGTTTTAGCAAATGTGTTAGCTCTCATGGTAAGAAAGTCTGTCTGGTGAACACAAGAAGGCTTTCTCCAGCTGGATAGTGGTTGGGTGTTCATCCCTTCCGTACCACTTCTGGGGACAGGCCTTCCACAAAACACACATGTTGCAGAGCCATGGGAGAAGCCTCCCAAAAGTCTAGATGACATAGTCTGTGGAGTTTGTGACTGCTGGAAAGCATACACTTAAGATTGTGTTAAATTTGCTGAAAATCTTTGGCAGAAAATCATGTGGAGCTCAAGGCTTTCAAAAACCCTACTAGTGTATTATTGAAGACACTTAAGTCTTTCCAGCTCAGATCTGGCTTTCCCAAGGTTTTGGGATCACCAGCTGTCAGATCTGGTGGGAACATCCCTTGTTGTCTGTGCAGTTTTATAAGTAGCTATCCCTGGAAAGACTGAGGAATTGGGTTCACAACTCAATTTGTGAACTTTACACATAGAAAAAAAAAAAAAAAGCTTGAGAGGTTTCATAAAAACATCTGCAATAGATACTGACTAGAGCACTACAAATACTGGACTACAGTAGACAAGTACAAGAATACAGGAAGTGTTTCATAACACAATACCAGCACCATCTTATGTATTGACACAGAAAACTGCTAATGCCAAAAGAAAAAATGATCTCTGTGTTCACAAGTGAAGGGCTCATCAGCTCCTTACTAACTAGCGGACTGAAACCTGCACAAAAACTTTACATCTGAAGCAAATCCTTGCAGCTCCTGCATAATGTGGGCTGGGCTATGTTTCAAAACTTCAGCTGTGATTCACACTTATTTTTACTAAAGCTACAGTTATTATTAGCAAGTTTAAATCTGAAGCTTTTCATCAGATTGAATATATGCATTATGGTTTTTTTTTTGTGTGTATACCCAGGGCAGAAACAATACAGTGCATGTTAATATCACCTTGCCTTGTTTAACTGTGAAAGTTATTTTGCATATGAGCTTAGCTAATAGATGTTACATCTGCTGGATGATTATGTTTTTCTAACTTTTATCATTCTGTTCTATTTTTGTCTTATCTTTGTACATTTATTCTGTGTTCTCTATGGAGAATACCTTACAGATTCCTGGCATCTTCTTTTCTTTTTTCTCCAATCCAGCTTTGATTCTACACAAGGGAGACGTATCAATGGTTAGTATTACTGTCACTTAATGTTTCTCTAGATTATTTTGTTTATATTCTCATCCATAAGTTACTTGGCAATATATATGGATGCACATATATATATTTTCTAAGTTACTTAGCACACATGTACATACAAGTGTACTACAAATGTGGAAAATATTTTACATGGATCCCAAAATGTATCATTATACCTGATTTCATGTATCAATGAAATCAGTCAAAAGGCTTAGTAATCAGTCACGATGAAATCCCGACTGTACAGAAATAGGTAGGTAGATGCTATCTTAGACTTCAGTTCAACCAGGATTTAAAACACCCCTTTCTCTTCCTTGTGCCGTTAATTTTTGATAGTTTGCACTGCTCAGTGTGTGTAACAGTGTTAATGCAATATTAGATGCACCCAGAATACTGACCAAGGAAATGTTTGTAAACAGATGAAAGACAGGACGTTTGATTTCTGTATGTTTTTGTTTGTTTTTAAAAGAACAAAACTTACATATATATATATATATATTTGGTGTTAGTGATGTGTTTTTGGAGGGGTAGGATAGGATAAGGGGTTGGAGAGAAAAAGATGGGAAAAAACAGAAGTAGGAGAAGCAGACTGAAGAAAAGCTACCTTTTCCCACCAGTGACTTGGGCAAGGCATTCTGCAGTGCCATGCTGCTCACGTAGGTACTAGGATACTCTGCAGGTCACTTTCCTTGTGACTGAACGAGGTTTGGATTTTTAGTTTTGAAGGAAATTCTTCAAAGTACCTGTGGACTTCTAAGAATGGTTAAATAAAAGTATGTTAAAATTGAGATGGATGTGAGAATTCTTAGCTTATAGATGAAAATATACCACCTTCCTTCCCACTAACCCCTACCCTACTCCACCCCCCCAAAAAAAAAAATCTAGAAACTTTAATCAGCATTGGTATAGATTTGATATATAGCTCTCACTAAAATATTTCTAATTCAAAATGTCTTGAAAGTCAAGATCAATTTACTTTATTTGATGGTCTCTCTACTTATGATATGAGTCTCTGAGACCCCAAGTTTTAGAAATAATGATTCACCCAGAGTGTGTGCTTATTTCACTTCCTGAAAATTAGACTAAATATGGAGAAAAACAGTCCTAGCAAGGATAAAACAATTTTTTCCCTGCCATGTTACAGTATAGTGTAGGGGTCTTCATGGTTCCTGGACCATGTTTTCTTTTGGCATTTTTGCAGATCCAACAACTGTATTACAGTGAAACAAACCAAGTTTTATCATGTCTACTTTGCTGTACATGTGTGTTTGATAAATGTTTTGTGATACCAACATTATTCTCAATATTTCCTTGAAAAGCTTAACAGTTACGAAGGAGTACAGCAAATACATTGGCATAAATATACTGGTTGGCCTGGAAAACAGAAAGGTTGATAAAGCAAACTCATAATTGCTCTTCCTCTTAGGTCAAAGATGATATTATATAAAGACTGCTTTTTAGTGGTTACTTCTGTCAACTCTTTAAGTTTCATGTAATTCTCTTTAAGATGTAGTTTATGAAAATATATCATCTGATGGGAAATCTTGAAATATTTGCAGTTCTCTGTACTTAAGCAAGTTTTCTATTGTGAGTCTTTATTTTCATGGAGTATTTGTGGGGGCTGTAAATGTCTTAAACACTCATGAGAGTTTTAATCCAATGTCACAAATTTTTTAATTTTTTTCCTGAGAAAATGATTTTCTAGATTCTTGTTAGAGCTACCTCTATTGTGAGATTATGAATTTTACAGTCAGGAAGAGCAAAAATGTCTTTTGAGTAGCAGGACTGTATACTTCATCTTCTTACATATACCATTAAACCGACACTTATGGCCCTTTTATTGCTGTGACAGACAATAAAGAGTACTCAGTCACACTGAGCTCTTTGACTGTTTGGGTTACATAAAGGGCCCAGGTAGTTGGCATAGATCTAAACTGTTGGACAGAACATGGCTAAGAAAAAATTGGTAAGCAAGACTGGGCAACACAGACGGATTCTGGACCTTATCTTCTTCCTGAAATTTCTGCTTTTCAGGCTTCACATAAAACTGAAAAACAATTTCAGCAATATTATCTCTCTCTCTATATTTTCTGTTTATACAGACCACTTTTTTTTTTTTTTTTTTTTTTTAATTCTGGAATATAAAAAAGTCAAAAGTCAACTAAATTAACAAGAAAAAAATTGTTTATTTTCCTGTCTCTCATTCTTGTTTTTCAACCAGCTCCATTTTTCCACCTAAAAGCTACTGCAGAGTTTTGCAGCACTTGAGTTGTCTGCCAAATCTGTTTTTAACTGTCAAGAATGCTGGGTATGGTGGATACATTTGTGACACCTCTGTGTCAGATACAGCATGTATGAAAGGGCACAGTTTCTTACTGCTCAGAAGGAGTCCAACATCCCACCAGAGCTCAGGGTAAATTCAGCCAGAATCTCTTGATGGTGAATTCGCTATGCTGACTGACAGTGCACTGCAGGACCATAAACAGAAGGGTGAACAGTCTCTACAGCTTTTGTTTTCACCTCCAACTTTCACCTTGGCCTCTAAATTTCTTGCAGTTACCATCTCAGAGAGCAACACTGAGCCACCCAAAATGTTCCTCTTTCTCCAAAACAACTCCTCCTTTCTCTTCAGCAATATGTCTCAGTTTTAATGCGATACTGACCTTGGACTCACTAATGATCTTTACATGCTACCCATCTCTGAAATAAGCATCTAATTTTTCATCCCACTGTACAAGACTAAATATTTAGTTTAATTATTTGTGGGTGACCATCCATTCTTAATTAGCTAGGAGAATCAATATTTATTGTATTTGTGGAAAACAATATTTAAGACTGGAATATCTCATTAATGAAACAAAACCCTATTTCCATATTTCTTCACATTTGATCTGTTTTAGACCAACTTTATGATACCATTTAATCATTTTAAATTGCTGAACTGGAGATTTTCCAAATTCCCCTAATTTGAAGTCACACAAATTTTAGCCATGTCCCAGAGCACCTTCTTCATATATTCTCTCTGAGTATATATGTTAATGTGCATTAATTATACTTTTTCTAAGTACTGTACATGTTTCTGACATGAGGGTTCTACATTACAGTGAAGGATTATTGTACTTTCTAGGCCCAATGCAGCTACAGCAGCTTCAATCACTTTAATATATTTTATAACAAGTAGCATTTAATTAACAGTACATCTCTTGTCCAAGTGAGGGATCCAATCTTGCACAGGTTTAGACACACACTTAATTTTGTGCACTATGAACAGCCCTATGGAATTGGTTATTTTGTTAAAAGAATGGGTTTCTAAGACAGAAAGCACTTGCTTCACAAGCAACTGTCACTGCAGAGACTTGAGAGAGGAACAGAACTATTGTTAAGAAAAAAATATTTTTCATCTGAAGATTTTTTTATATGCTTCAAGTAGCTCTTGCAGGCATGGTTTATAGTGACTACATGGGGAACCATAGAACTGTGTTGTCACTGGAGTTTTTTTCAGAAATCTAATTTCATGTATTCTGAAGAATAAGTTTTTAAAGGTATCTTTCAACATTAAAATAAAAAATTAAAAAAAAAAATTTTAAAAAAAGAGAGAGAGAAAACATTTTTGGAGTAATATTAAGCTTCTGGGGAAAGGACAGAGCAGCCTTTAAAAATCTTTCTTGCTCTACTACCAAAGCCAAATGCATAGCACACCTGTTCCCTTCATGGATTTGCTGAATATGCTCACATTAGATATAAAGTGTCCTAACCCAAAGGGTTATAAAAACCATTACAGTACAAAGGAACATTTTCAAGTTCTTGCTGATTGTTTTGTGCCTAGTTGGGGACTTTGGTCACTCTTTGCTTTGCACATGTGGGATTGACAAGATGGGAGCTCTAGCTCTCAGCACTGAGACAGCATGGCTTAGGATAGGAATACAGAAACACAATGACTGCAGTAAAATGTACTTTTTCTGTTAAAAGCTGAAATTATTAATGAATACTAAAAAATAAAAGACAGATGACAATAAATAAAAATTACAGATTACAAAAATTACAGATGACAATAAAATTTCAACATTCAACTATTATGTATGTATATATATGTATTATATAAATAATTACAAATCTTAAAACATTTCCTTCAGAAAGAAAGTAGTTTCTTCACACTGGTATTACAATCCAAAGTATCTGAATGTCTCCACTGCCTGAAAAATAGTTTCTAAACCTTTTTGTTAAACCACTAGGTGGAGATGTAGGTTTACCAAGCTAGGTTTGCAACAAGGCTTTAAAGGCACAAGATTGAAAAATGCCTCTTAAAAAAAAGTACAAGATTGATAAATTATGTATCTTGTTGGTTACAAATTCCAACACATCTTTGAAGGAGGAAAAATGGGAAAAAACTAAATGCTCAGTTGTAAAATTGTCCAAGCAAATTATTATTTTTTAAGACACAAGTTCTGATGTTTAAGACTCTGAGAGAATAATCGCTTCATGTTATAAATTGTCTGCTGCCAATACACACACATTTTCCTTTATTCTCCTACCAGCTGCTAGCTCATGCTATCAGTGGTCAGGAACAAACAAATAAAAACTACCCCTAAATTTTTTAGCCTGCTTTCAAACTTTCAAACCAGTGGAAATATGCCAGCAACTGGCAGATTTCTGGACTGTTTGCTCATGTTAAGGAAATTGTTTTTAATTCTAGGACTTTTTCAGCATCCTGATATCTAGTATAAGATTGCAAAGCAAAGTATGCTATTCTGAGTTGCTTTACAATAATACCCATTTCTTTCTGTCTTTCTGCCATGTGTGCCTCATCATATAAAGGGAAAATCAGAAGTCAAATTGAACTGTTGTTTACATGCACTGCTTCCACTTGCCTTTTACATAAAGCTCTTCTATATCCACTCCTTATCTGTGTGCACTACAGACCCTCCCACAGCAGACAGCAAGAATCTGGGCATTTTCCAACAGGGAACAGTCATTCAGAATTCATTCTTCCATATTCCTCCCCTTAATGAAAACTCTCCTGCAGCTCCTGATATTTTTCTGATGGGTAGAAAAAACAAGTTCTATCTTGACTTCCACCCCTCAGCATCAAAAAGAAGTTAAATAATGTAGTCTGTTCTGCCTTCAGATTCATCTAAGAGTTCTGCATTTTTTCTTTTTTCTCCCTTCCCTTCCCTTCCCTTCCCTTCCCTTCCCTTCCCTTCCCTTCCCTTCCCTTCCCTCCCCTCCCCTCCCCTTCCCCTCCCCCTCCCGCTCCCCCTTCCCCTTCCCCTCCCTCTCTGCTCACTGTAACTGTCAAAGTCTTGTTAGAGAAAATTTGGGAATGAATCGACCTCCTTTTGAAACCTTAAGAAAAGAAATGCGTTTCAGATATTGTTTTGGGGCAAATCAGTATCTTAATAAAAAATAACCCCTCTTTTTCTATAACCTTGGATGTGTACCTATTTTAGCCAAATGTGTAAGATTTAATACCATTTGTTAAAAGCTCTGAAATTCTGCTAATAGTGCATGTAAGTCAAAGGTGTAAGATCATATATTGTTGGTTCTAGCTTTTTTTTTTCTTGACTTTTTTTTTTTTTTTCCCACCATCATTTCTGCATTTCTGGCAAAGCTTTCTTGTTTTATGAGGAAAAAAAAAAAAAAAAAAAAAGGAATTATATTTCAGAAACTAAAAACTGAGAATTGCAACATTTCAGAAACAATTGTCCAGTGATGTGATTATTTCTATTAGTTCCTGCAATGTCTAGGGCTATTTCCAGGGAGAATGGCAGAAATAAGACTAACAACTAAATGCTAGAGCAAATTAAGCCAAAAGAAGGGAGACATTTCTCTATTTACTAGAAGACTCTTAAAGAGTCCACCATCAGACAAACTCCCAGAACTTGTAATGCAGGGTCCTGCAGCTACAATCATCATATTCAAGGGGAAATGCAGGCTGTTGGGAAGATACACAATGAAGCTCTTCCAAAAGCTAAATTCGTGGAAGGGGAACAGCTATAGTAAGAAATCTAAGGAAAGGCACCTTCCTTAAGAAACAATGATGTTCTAATTTTGCGGAAGGTATATCCCCACATCTTAACAACAATATTTCTCATACTCTTGTCCTACCCTTCCCCACTGCAGCACTTCCCAAGAAACACTGTTAGTTACTAAATGGTGACACTGGTTATTTATATAAAGACTAAAATATTTCAGTGCAAAGTACTTCAGGTTTTGCTCTGTGAAAATAATATACATATATGGGAATTTTAACAAAGCCTAAAAGCTAGCTAGAGCCAGGTAAATCGGTGGTAAGCAGAAAGCAAAAAGCAACCTGGTTGGGGAGGAGGCAGAATTCAGTTTTAAACTCAAAGGACTGTGTAATTTATTAGTATTATAAAAATGCCTATCATTTTAGAAATACATGCATTGAGCAACTGTGTAAACCAAAAGTTCTCATGTACAGTGAGGTAGAAAGAAAGAAACAAAAATCTCTGGGTGAGATAGAAAACACGGGGTTAAAGCTGCAATTTACTAAGCACTACTTTCAGGGGGAATCTCTACTTTTTGCAAAACAGAAAGAGTCAGTGAGGTGAGAGCTTTTCTGCTGAAGAAGGCAGCAGATCTGCCCCTAGGCTAACATGTTAGCCCCATCCCAACTAAAACTTGGGTTTGTACTAATCCAGTTCAGATCCTCACCCCAGCCAAATCCCCCTTTGGCTTCCTCAGCCGAGAAACTGCCCGTCTTTTCATCCTACATTAGCTCTGAATGCCTCCTAATCAGTTACAGATTGAGAAGGAAAACCAAGAGCCCCTATATTAAATAGCATTTTCTCCTCAAATGTTGGATATGAAGTTCTCCTTAAAAAGCATTTCCTACTGCGGTCACACACAGCTACTGAGGTACTCGCTGAAATAACCCAGCACAGAATTAAGACTCTTCCGACAGTCAGGGAAAAGAAAGATTTCAGTTTAAGCCTAATGAAAAAATAAAAGAAAAAAAAATAGTGTCTGGCAAGAGCCTCTTTTGCAGCTAATCAGTAATGTTGCATCTTAACCCTTTACGTGCTACAGCCCAAGACTGCTTCAGGTCACACCTTTTTTAAAGTCCCATAATGACAGGACAAATTGCAAATAAGAAACGGAAAGAGGCAGGATCAGTTGCCTGGTTTTAGGATTTAGCTGGCAGCAGGAAAGCTGTAGGGTGCATGGATTCACAGTTTCTCAGTGGGAAACTTTGCCCCCCACAGCCAAACCACCTCCTCCCTGTCCTTGGCTGTCCCTGTAAAACTATTTCACTGGGATTGCTCGACTAGTTCAACACATCTTCTTCTCAGCCATCCCTGGTTTTAGGGTCTTATAAATGCACATGCACACTCACAGGCACACACATCAGCACTCTAGCTTGCAGCCACTGTAACAAACCGGAGGGCATGGGGGGAGGACCACCTTCCGATGCTGAAACCTCAGGAAAACAGGCATTTCCCTTACTCTGAAACCCTCTCTGCTTTTAGATGAGAATGCATTTGACCAAAACATGATGCTGTTCATCTTACATGGCTGTTTGTCGATCATTGCTCCTGGAAGGATAAGCAAACCCTATGGAAAGACATTTATCTAAATTATCCTGATAAAATGCTATCACTCTAAGGGGAAAGAAAAATGAGGTAGAATGCTAGTTTGTACACAAATACTTTTCAATTATACTAACCTGGAGGAAAATCAGGATGTGGAGTTGAACTACACATAATAAAAGTTGGAGTGCCACTTTAAAAAATAAAATACTTTCCTTAAGTGAAGTTTTTCCTTTGTAGGGATTTAGTCTGTTAGAGAAGAGGGAAAAAAATGAAAAATATGAACCTCCTCTCCCATTCAAACTGTTATATAGTTAGTGTTTGTGACTTCTCCCTTGACAACTAGATAAGAAGATAAATGCGTGGTTTCTCTTAATTAGCCTTTCTTAATTAAAAACACCAGAGGTATTTGTGATCATAATGAACTCTTCTGACAGAATGGTCACTTGTTCTTCAGGATGTCACTCCAGGAAAATTAGATTTTTTTTTTTATTTTTTTTTAAATGGGGGATAAATTCTGTGCTAAGGAAGAAATAAACGATGCCCGCAAAAGCAGTGTCCCCTTGGTTTTATCTGAATGAGATGGATGTGTATCTGGAGGTTTTTAGAATGGTGTGGGGCAGTATTAGCCATCATTAGCACCCCAGTATGGATCCAATTCACTAATTACTTATGCTGTCTTGGTTCACTGAGATTTAAGTACCAAGTCAATCCCATTATCTGCAGTCTCCCAAGCTTGCCAGAGTCATCTGTCTTTTACGGAAAAAAAGCACAAGGGTTATCAATAGGACCCTGAAATACTTGGGATTTTCCCACTTCAGGAGGAGGCAAGATTAGTCCTGACTAAAGTCTCATCTTCTCTAAGCTGCTACTTGGGATGTGATAAAAGTGAATGCTGACAATTATCCATAACTACACGAAGAGCAGGAGCGAGGGGGAAGAAGGCAAAAGAGGCGAGGAGAGGAGCCTGCCACACATGCCTGCATCTGTCCTACGGTTGCAGGCAGCTTCTCGTACCACCTCCGAGCTACAAATTACAATTCGTCTGTTACAAACACGCGATAATATAGTCAGGAATCAGAAATTAAAATATTCCACAGGCCTCGGGCCTCCTCGGAGAGAAAGAGAGAGGGAGAGGGACTGAGGGAAAGAAGCAGGGAGAGGGAGACGGAGGAGCAGACCGAGCCCCCGCGCTGCCCGTGCTGTTTGCGCCCTCCCTTCCGCATCCTACATGTTTAATGTCTGCGGCAGCGCCGAGGCCTTGTCTGTTTGGGACGGTTGATTGACATCTGCTCTGCTGAGAGGAAGGAACTGGCAGCTATTGGCACCACTGTCACGTTCATTTGCACACTTTATGAAGCAGCAGTGTGGCTACTAATACAAAAAGAAATCTTCTAAGCAGCATGACATCTCTTGGAATGGAATATTTGTCTTTACAAATGATTGCACTGCTGCCAGTACTTGACATGGTGCTCGCAAACATGTGTAATTGTTGGAAGTGTAATGATGATTATTTGCATATTTAATGTTCAAACAAGTACTGGAGAAGCAACTTAGACTAAACCTTTTATGGGGAGGATTTAAATATGTTCAGCATCAGCCTGATGAGTCCCAGAAAGGAGTCGGGGTCTGAGGGGAGAGCTGGTGCGCACCGCTGCTGTAGGAAGGGGAGCTTAAGAAATCACCCTGGAATTCGCTACTCAGATGTCTTATAGGTTTATTTTGAGACAGATTTCATGCGAATTCCTCTCCCATTCATTTTAATTGCTCAAAATTATATTTAAATGCAATTATAGGAAAATTTAGGAATGGTCTATTTATCATGTGTCTGAAATCAGCCAAACAGCAAACTGAGGAAAGTAGATAAGCAAGCACATGTTTACCAGTGACATCAGTTTACAGCAAGCCTGCACATGATGGCAACGGTATTTTAACTCTTTGGCATGAGTGTGAGATGGGTGTAGGACATGGGGAGGGAGACTTACAAACCTCATTTCCTGGGCTGGAAGTACAGTGCTGGACATTTGGCTGGGAAATCAAAGCCATGTTCACGTTGACAGAAAAGGGCTTTCCTCCCTGTAGAAAGCTCTCTTCTTTCTGCTTGAGAGACAGACTCTTCATTTTCCCTTTCCACTTTAAAGATTTATTTTATTTTATTTTATTTTATTTTATTTTATTTTATTTTATTTTATTTTAATTTTTGTGACACAGAGACCTAGCCAGCACACAGACCTTGCATGGGACATATGTGTACACTGGCATGCACAGTTAGTTATATGTATGGAAGGTAAAGCATCTTACAAAAGGGCTCTCCAACACAGCAAAAAGAAACAATCCTTTTGAAGGTAATATTGTTCCCCTGGGAAAGAAGCACATCAGTTTTATCAGTGGAATAAATTCAGATGATACAGGTACATGAATGGCAATTTAGCTCTTCACCTTTAGTGAAAAATTTCTTTAACTGAGGACGTCATTTTCCAAATTTATATATATTTTATCTTAAAGACAGGTTTTCTCTAAGTTGCAACTTTTCTTTCTTAAAATACTTATTAGTTTTCATCTCATCACCCTATCCCAACTCTCCTGATTCTTTCTTTTCCTTTTTCGTTGTCTTGATCTCTCCTTGTGGTCTATTGTGGATCATTTCAGTATCAAGAGATTTATAACCACCAAATCCTACATTGTCTGAGGGGTAGCACAATAAACTTGACTCAATTATCATGCTGTAAATTGATTAAAAAAAAAAAATCTGATGGATGAATAAAGACTGAATATCTTCGTCTCTGACCCTGTCGTATCATCAGCAATTCTCTGGCAGGACTCCCACTTGATTGACAATGCTGCTAATGAACACTGTCTTAGGCCATGTAATGATTTACCTGCCATGAACAAGGTTTGGCAATGCTACCTTTGCATACCTGTCAAACAATTAATCCTTTAAAAAATAGATATATTGTCTTGAAGCATGAAAGTGTCTGGAAATTAATAGAAATGTGGAGGTATAAGATAAATACATGTCTGCTCATTAAGCTAATCAGGATTGTTTTTTTGCTTATCTTGTTCCAAAAGCACTCCCCCTCTATTTATTTCAGCCACCTGTTGTCTTATCCTTGCAGGAAGCCAATATCTTCCTTTATCCAACTAACTCCTACCTTATGAACTACATCTGCCAGTAATGAATACGGAAAGTTGAAAGCTTATTGTGTGTAATCACTCTTTGCACCTATTGGGCTTTTTTCCACCCTCACTCATGCTCAGCCTATCTACCTTCTCTGTCCTGCCTTTTTAGAAACTGAAGGTAAGGAAAACTTTGTACAGCACCTGGTATTAGGAATGTGCAGCTCATTGGCCTATGACTCTGCCTCCAGATGCTAATCAATCCTCCTCACCATACAAACATTGGAAAATTGCCTGGATGGAAAGGATCCCTCTTTTGATCACAGATATATGTAGCACTCCCTAGTGCCTGAGCAGGATTCTGGAACAAGGTTAATCAATGTCACTTTGCTAACAATAAACAGTGTCTTTTACTTCTTACTTCTTCAGACATCATGAAATGGAAGAGCCATATAAACCCATGTTTGCAGGCTAAGAACATTACTCACCGTGTGTCAATATGTATCGCAGATACCTTCCACAAAATGTAACTTGTCTGAAGCACAGTCTTGCACTTTTGTAAATAGCTAATTTCTTGCCTAAAAAGTGAGAATGGGGGTATGAGCAGAGGAGGGTGCTAGGAAAAATAATGTTGAGGAGATAAGGGGCTCATAAAAGAAACAGTTAGACTGCAAAGTTGAATTTAGTTCCTTATGAAATTCTTTGAAGAAGCAAAAGTATTTAAAAAACATATGACAATAATTAGCAGTATTTCTTTGGGGATTTGTTTGTTTGACCTTAGCCTTTTAATCTGTCAAAGTATGCTAATAAGCCTGACAGACAGAAAGATAAAATGCGGAGACAGATGAACTAACTGAGAAAACATCAGTACAATACTGAATATACTTGTGGAAAAAGGAAAGAAAAAGAGTGCAATTAAACATTACCTCGAGGCTTTGATGACATGCTCACTATCATGGCAAAGTTTCTTCCAAATTTGGAAGGAGTGTATACTCGAGGTCACTATCATTGTGTCTGGCATCTCTGACGGTTTTACTTTGAATACAGAGACATCTTTCTAAGTTAATTTTTCCTCTTCATATTTCTGTCTTATGTATTGAAACACTGTTTTCTGGATGTTGTCTTTCTGCAGGGTATTACTGGGTGCATTTCAACCACCCATAACTATTTATGTCTTGAGAATCCTAGAGCTGGTGAATAAACATGCAAGAGATTTTATTTTTTTTCCATCTTGAAGACCTGTGAAGAGGCTTGGTTTCCAATAGGATTTGTTTATTTATTTATTTATTTATTTATTTATTTATTTATTTATTTATTTTCTGTGAGATCTTTCAGGTTATCTATGTGAAGCCTATGAGAATGATGGTCCCCAAAATCAGTAGTCACTTTTAATGAACAGTCTATTCTTCATTCAAGGTGAGTTGAAAAATCTCTCAACAGGAGTAAATGACAGTACACGAGTCAGTTCTCTTAGCACACAGGAAAAAAAATTTACATTTTCCTGATTTTTTCTTTTCTTCTCTTAAGTAACTGATTCTATCTTCTCACTACAGTCAAAATGGGCTTTTGGTGATTCTAGAATAAGGTCATAACATAACAACAGGCATTTTGACATGCATTGCCTGCTTTCAAGGGTAAAGCTTCTCAGCTCCTTCTCTTCAAGGGTTGTGAAAGCTGCCTGATGATGAAGATTTGTTTTGCATTGGTACCATCTATCTTCAGAACTCCAGAGAAACCTTCTGCAAAATCAGAAACATGATGCTGTCATGTTCCTAAGTAAAAGACTAGTCACTCCCTCTTTGACTCAAAAGAACAAGCTGTAAAGAAGAGGTTAAAAAAATTTCCCTAGCCTGATGTGACCATATCCTCATGTATTGGGATTCAGTTCCTGATGGTCGAGATAAGAGTTGTTGAAACAGCAGAAATTAACTGAGGGGCACACTTTCCCTTTCAGATGTCCTGCTGCCATAGCTCTAAACCAAGAATTTAAACCTAAATCAGGATGTAGACTTCTTTTTGCTGTGTGACTAAGCTGGGTAACTCACTTTCATGAAGTGAGACTGTGAAGGAGTTCTTCAAAATAAAATGTTTGCACATTGTATATCAGTGTATCTTATTTCCTGACAGGACATCTGATACTTAGTTTTTCCATACACCCAAAGGAAGCATGACATTTAAAAAAACCCTTTTTCCAATGAGTGAGCTACCCACCCCACTTAAGCTCCCTAAAAATATGCAGAAAATGAAGCACAGACATGTCTTAGCATCCAGAAGTGTGTCTGAAATTACTGCCTTTGCAAAGCTTTTACATTTAGTCAACTTTATAATCACTTAAAGAGCTCATCCAAGCTTCGATTTTTAAAAATGTAGCTAAGGGCTTTCTTTCTCTCTCTGAGCCAGATGCACAATTATAAACCAAAAATTAAAGCCAATTAAAAAAAAAAAAAAAGTGAACACATGCTCTAGCTGAAGGCAGTACCCAGGGCCTACTGCTAAGGACTGGACTGACCTGCTATACGCAGTGTATGGCAATGGTCCTCATGCCAACACCTTGGAATTAAGGATACTGCTCTGCACAGAGCACAGAGCATGCCCCCATTATGGCGTTTCTTAAGAACTGTAGCTTTACTTATTGATGCTTGGACTTGATGATCTTAAGGGTCTTTTCCAGCCTAAATGTTTCTATGATTATTGGTCGACTTTCGCCTGCAGAACGTGAAGCAAGAGCTCTGCTCGGGCTTTCCTAGCAGGAAGGAGATCTGACTGCCCGGCCAGCCTGGGTCCCTTCCCGGCTCTGCAACCACTACAGATGCGCCCACCTCCCCACCTATTTTCACTGCTCCTCTTGAAGCCAAACTTTCTGAGGCGGGCGACCGAGCGAGCAGGGAGGCACCTTCGAGGCGGACTTCCAGCCAGGCGGGAGACACGGAGCAGCATCCCCCGCTAGGCAGACCCCCCGTCTGGCTTCCGCAGCCCTTTGGGGGCCGCTCAGAGCACCCCGACCCCTCCGGCAGCCCCCCACCTTCCCTGGGCGCCGGCCCCGGTGGCAGCCGCAAGGAGAGGAGCTGCGGCCGGAGGCGGCTGGGGGGAAGCCGGGGTCGGGGGGAGCCGGGGCCGGGGGGGGGCCGAGGCGGGGTGGCGGCGCCTTTTCTCCCTGGCGGCTTGGAGAGGTGGGCCGGGGCTTTCAGAGGGGCTGACAGATCTGAAGTTTTGGAGGCTGAATGAAAGAAACACTCAGCTAACAAAACTGTACGCCACAGAAGAAGTTTCATCTGGTCTGGCCAAATCCCTCCTTTCTTTCCATCTTTTCTCTCCTAATAACAGCTGCCCTCTCATTCCCTGTTACTCCGCTGTGAAGAACAAAACCTCCCTCTGACTATCTGTTTTTCTTTTCTTCCCCAGAGTAGGTCTCATTACTGGTGATTAGCAGATGATTAAAACCAATTCAGCTTCCCCCAGTAGATATTTTCTCCCTGTTTGTGACTAACGCGTCAGTCTTCAATGAACGTGCTCCTAAGCTTATTAACGGGCTCAGAGGATTAGCTGCCACCGAGCGCCGCCGCTCCGATATTGTGATGCAGCGAGTGACATGGAACCATTTGCCGAGCACAGGCAGGGCCGCTGGGACTAAATATCTAAATCACAATTTTAGTTTTCGTGTAGAGCGAGGCTGGGGAGAGGGCGGGAGGGAGGGGGAATCCTAACAATTATTACAAAAATCAAACGTTTGGCGAAGTCTGAAAATAGTCTTAAAGCAAAGGGCAGAGGCAATCACGGAGAATAAAAACCAACCCCACCCTCTAAAAAAAAAAAAAAAAAAAGAAACCAAAAACCACCACCACCACAAAAAAAAAAAAATAGAAAACCTAACCCAACTCAGCTACAAAATATAAGAGCTTCCCTCATAGGGAGATTCGTTGATCTGAAGTCCAAAAGGGACTGTTCTGGTCAGCTCCCACTGCACAACATACAGGCCACTGTCGAGGTTTATATGTGAAGGTGTGTATCAAATCTATCTGCTGCCCAGTTATTACTATGTAAAAGCCCAGCCTGTAGCACCCACAAATCAGAGATTAGAGAAGGATGCAAAATTAGAAGCTTGATTTTATCCCACTCACCCCTTTAAAAGCTACCAGACTTAAATATAATTTCATAGCTAATAATAAAGAAAGAATTTGAAATATCTGCAGGTTTGGATTATGCACTAAATTATCCTGGAGATAAAAAAGAAACATGGTGAAATAAGTTACAATGGGTCATGAAAAATATTTTCAAATCATATTCTTCCTATTATTTTATATGTTCTATTTGTTCTCATTTTTTAAGTACCTTGGTAGTGAATTGTGGCCACATTTATAAAATTGACTCCCTACATTGCACTTCTTTTCACTATGTAGACCTCACACATAAGTAGTCCAGATAAATAAATTGATTTGCACTCACACACATTCCAAAGTCTCTTGGAGCTACCAAATGACTAGAAAATCTGGCCATCAGAGTTGTGGGAGAACCCAATTTTTCATTTTGGGGTAATTTCCTCATGCGAAACATTCCTTCCCTCTCAGAATAGAACAGGGGAGAATAAAGTTTTTCTCAAAATTTCCTATTGAATGAAATAAAAAAGAAATATTCTCTGATTTCTGGTCAGGTGAAATATTTAATTTATTCTGACTTGCAAAATTTACTTTGCTCTTTTTTTTTTTTTAATTTTTGTTTGTTTGTTTGTTTTTAATAGTCACTTCATAGTACCCATTTATTACACAAACAGAAATGAAAAGTTTTTAAAACGAAAGAAACTCTTCTTACAGTTTTTTTTTTTAACAACATTTTTGCAAGCACAAATTTCTCAGTTCATTAAAGCCCTGACATTAAATACTATTTAGAAAGAATATTTCAAAATTCGCGAAAATACTTCATATCCCAGAATCTATACTTTTTATACTGAAGATTGTTTCAGAGGAAAATTGCGGAGTGGCTTTACTGAAGGCAAACTCCGATGACTAAACACAGATTTAAAACCTTAACTTTAAGTATCTAGATTTGAAAACAAAGCCAAAAGGAAAAGAAAAATAAACCAACACACACACACAAAAACACTTTTAAAGGATTTTTTCTCACTCCTGTATTAAATGCTTTAAAATAAAAGAACAAACTCCTCCCAATAATTCCATTTCTACATCTTTAAATTTCTTCCCTTTATATTTTCCATTGTCCTCTTTCCAGTGCAGCTTAACTCTGAGTGTGCTGAAGCTTGAAATGTAGCTTCCGATTTATAATAGCAACAGGGCATGCAGCAAATGTCAACAAATCCCCTGTCACCCAGGCAAGAAGGAAATGTGAGAGGTAAGGCAGAGTAGCCCTTCCTTGCTGCATAATACAAAAAACCCTCGGTGAGAAATAAAGAATTAAGATCATGCTCATGAAAAACTGTACAAGACCATTAATATTGAACCAAAAATGGCACGCTATGGTGCCAATCACTGAAATAACCAATTATACATACAATGCAGGTATAGACCTATGTGCTTGATATGTAAGTAAATATAAAATGAAACTCCTCCACCATCTACCTCCTCCTCTGCAAAATTAAAGGAATTCCAGCAGACCACATTGACCATATTCTGAAAAAAGCACCCCATAAGACCCACATCACTGACCTCAAGTGACCTCAATAAATAAGTAACTGCTGAAGGATCAGCTCTCTTGTTGTGAAACAATAGACCCAAACTTCAGTGGAGCGCATGCAAGAAAATGTCACAGGAGGGTAGCACAGGATTTCAGAGCAGAAAGAAAGTTTGGGGAATAACAACTACATAGCCAAGCAACCAAGAAAACCTTTTAGCAAGGAAAATTCTGCATTTGTCTTCACTTCTGGAGCATCAGGTAGCACCCCTCTTGCTTTTCTGCTAATAAAGATGGGGAGATGTGATGGAAATACATCATATTCTTTGCCATTTTCTCTTTTTTCCCTGTCTCTAAGACGTCATTTTATGAATTTATTCATTGGTCAACAAATGATTCCTGGAAAAACATACCAGGCTATTGGTTATTTGTAAGTTTTCTGTCAGTGGTTTTTTCTCTATGTGATCTGTCACCTGAGTCACATTACAGGCTTATTTCTGGCTTCAGTTTGGAAGAAAGTACCTGTAAGACAAGAGGGAAAGCTGCCTTTGATTGTGTCAAGAGGTCTATGAAATTAGGAGCTGATAGACTGGCTCATAAAAGAAATTTAAGAATATTTTAAATCTTTTCCTTTGGACTACTTCCTGCCTGAAAAATCCTTACTGGGAAAATGTGGATGTTATGAGCAGGTTCGTTGTTAAAATGGATTTTCTCCTTTTATCGTCAGGGACAGAAAGTGATTTAGACAAATGGAGTGTGGTAGGAAGCTTTTTGTGTGTCATTTGAGGCCTTGTCCCTCTGCAAGATGAGACCAGTGTGTATGAAAAACAGGGTCTGTTTGTCCATCATATATGCAGATTTCAACTCAATAGCACAATTGCAAGAGAGAGAGTTCATCTTCAGAGGCTGCCACCACTGAGTTGGATATTACCTCCTTAATCTGAGCTATGATAACAACCTTGTGTTAGTTAAAACCACCTTCCCTCTTGCTTTACTTCTTTATGAGACAGAAGTAAAGAGATGATAAAGTGAAACATACTACATCTGTGGCCACAGCTGAACTGGATCAGAGAATGGGAGGCTGATCTAAAATTAGGTTTTGACTGCTAATGTTAAAGCATTCATGTCATAGTTTAAGGTATCTGACTTAAATTTAGAAGTGGTCAGCATAAGAAAGAGGGAGAGACAGACAGAGCAGGAGATATGCAGTGGACTAGTCTTAGCACTCAGCTGTTAGCATTTGTTACCAGCACACCAAGCAATCCAGCAGCACTGTTGTGCAGGCATCAGCACTGGAGCCTCTCTTCCTTGAGACTCTGGTTTTAAAAAACAGATGATTATGCAGGAGTAGTATTTTCAGCATCTTTTTACATGGAAAGATGGAATGTGTCTGGGTAGCAAAAACTCCATTTTCTGATTCGCTTGTGTGTTTACTTTGCTTTGCATTCAGTTATATATATATATATTTTTTTTTTCAGCACAAGGATTTAAAGTTGTTGCTGACTTTGTATTCTGCTGTACCACAACACTTTGTAGAGGAAAAGGAAAGCAAATGTGCAGAGTTGCCAGGATACGGATTTATTCAGAACTTCAGCAGCCTGGCACTTCTACTGTGAAGTTCCTTCCCCCTTGCCTCACTCCCTCATGCTCCAGCAGCAGGCAGATAGACAAGAAATAGGAAATGACCAGCTCCTGTTTCACACTGTAGCATTCATTTTCATTTTATTCTGAGCCTTTCACAGCCCTATAGATCAACATGACTGTTTTCAAATGACAGCTGTGAAATGGGTGCAACATGGAAAATTCAAGTGGTTAGTCTGCTTAGAAGCATGCGATCCTTCTTTCCTGCTATTCCTACTTCCAAATGTTATTTTTTTTTAGTTCAAAAGTAGCATTTGCGGAGAGGGAAAATAAATTAATTTACTAGACTGTTTTTCTTGTGAAATAATAGATAATAACTGTTTGCAAACACTTTTAACGTAGAGTAAGTACTGGACAGAATTGGTGTTTCCCATCCAAACCTGCTGCTTTGGGTCAACATTTGATATATGTCTTCAAAAGGGCAAGAAACAACTTCATGTTTTATAAAACTCTACAGCTCTTAGAAGCTATCCACACACTCAGAGAGCGAAGAAGAGTTTTTGAGGACAAAAGAGACAGGTATCATCTTTGGTCTTTTTACAATGGCTATATAATATATTCAAAATATATATTCAAAATACTGAAGTAGTTTCTTAAATATGTAGTTTCTTAAATATCTGCTTCCTGTGCTTGATTTAGCTGGAGTTGCATGTGGAATTGTTATCCTCAATCACCATGTTCCCTTTCCTCTTCCCCCAGTTTATAACAGTTACTTCTAAACTACGGCCAAGTGGAGGGACTAAACTAACTAACTAAAAACTAACGTCAAGCAACACTTTCCAGCACTTCAATATGATATTAGAATAATAATAATAATACAAGACATGATTATGAGAGTTGTAAATATAACTATTAAACAATAGGTGCCACGAGTTCTTTATAAAGAAACTTTCTACCTCCCTGAGAAAGCTACCTGAAAAGCTATGCAGCTTTTCAATACTTAAAGAGAACTTTAAAAAAGATGGAAAGTGACTTTTGCTTAGGCAGACAATGACAGGACAAGGGGGAATAATTTTAAACTAAAAGAGGTGAGATTTAGGTTAGATGTTAGGAGGAAATTATTCACTCAGAGGGTGGTGAGCCTCTGGAACAGGTTGCCCAGAGAAGCTGTGGGTGCCCCATCCTTGGAAGTGTTGAAGGAAAAGTTAGATGGGGCTTTGGGGAACCTGGTCCGGTGGGTGGCATTCCTGCCCATGTCAGGGGTGTTGGAACTAGGTAATCTTTAAGGTCCCTTCCAACCTGAGCTGTTCTGTGATTCTATGATTCTATGAAATCTTTTAAAGTAAATATTGGCCTGGAAGAATTTCAAGACATTCACTATTGCTTCTACATGTTAGCATGGTTGTTCCTTTTCATTCCTTGTCCTCTTCTCCTCTTCCTTTGTACCTGGTACTTTTTGTTTGTTTGTTTGTTTTTGTTTTTAATAAATTTGAAAGATAAAATTACCTCATCACTTCTTTTCTTGGAATAAGTTTGTGATGAAGGTCCCACATGGTAGATGTCTGCTGGCTACATTAAGAATTGTCTTCAGAGATAAAAACTTACTTCATCACATATAGCAGCATAGATGAAAAATAAATAGAAGGCAAGTGCGCTATGATTTCTTGTTTTCATCTCTTCTTCAGGAACTCATACATATGTGTTCCCAAATCAAAGGGAAATCTGATGTATAGAAGACCATCCAAGAGAGCAGCAGATTTCTGAATTTGATGGAGCAGTTCAGTAGTGATGAGAAAAACGGGAACCTGGGGAGATACTGAAGGATCATGGATTATCAGAAGACACCTGATCTGCAGTGCTGGAGAGATGAGAGATTCATTAACCATGTTATAAGCTGGAGGAGAGAAAATGTTGTCAAGTAGTGTTTGCATGATTTTCAGTGGCATTAATTCATCCCTTGAATATGCTTTCTTTTTTAAGAAATGATGAATTCCACTAAAGGTGAAATGAAAGAAATCAGTCCAATTCAGAGAAGGCCCACTCTAGCTCTGTATACCAAACAGAAAATTCCAAAATAACCTCAGCTGTACGGTAGTATGGATGTTGCAGGCCAAAAGATTTGATTATTGGGTTTCCATATATTAGAAGAAAACACATTTTCAAAACGTGTTAGCATTGCACACTATGCATCCAGTATATGAGCCCATGAATCTTCCATCTTGATTGCACAATAATAGACGGGATAGTATCCATTCCTGGTAATACACTCACAGTCACAGTACAAGGATTTGCTCAGCTCAGGGAACCCATCTGGTCAAACTTAATTGTTACTACAGCAGTATGTTTAATTTTGACAGCCCTGGGTGATATGAAAGAATTAATTTCATTGTAAACCTCAATGACCACTTCATCAGTGGTAGATATTCCCACCTCTACTTGATAAGCGACTGACTTCTAGCTGCAAATAGCAACAGACAGCAACACTCTTTTGGATAATAAATAGCAACAAACAGCACTTGAAATTTCTCAGATGCATAATTTCATAGAATCATAGAATGGCTCAGGTTGGAAGGAATTTTGAAGATCATCTAGTTCCAACACGCCTGCCACGGGCAGGGATGCCACCCACTAAATCAGGTTGCGCAGGGCCTCGTCCAACCTGGTCTTGAACACCTTTAGGCATGGGGTATCCACAACCTCTCTGGGCAACCTGTTCTGGTACCCCAACATCAGAGTGAAGAATTTCCTTCTAACATCTAATCTAAATCTCCCCTATTTTAGTTTAAAACCATACCCCCTTGTCTGATTGAGCAAAAAATCACTCTCCATCTTTTTTATAAGCCCCCTTTAAGTACTGAAAAGCTGCAATGAGGTCACCCCGGAGCCTTCTCTTCTTTAGGCTGAACATCCCCAACTCTCTCAGCCTGTCTTCATAGGAGAGGTGCTCCAGCCCCTTGATCATCTTTACGGCTCTCCTCTGGACCTGTTCTAACAGCCCTTCTTGTGCTGGGGATTGACCTGGATGCAGTACTCCAAGTGGGGCCTCACAAGGGCAGAGTAGCAGCTTCATGGCTGACACAGAGCCCTCTAAAGTCTTTATGGATGTGGTTTTGTTTCATGAGACAATTCTGTACTTGGTACTATATTTCCATCTGAACTTGCTACTTCTAAAGTGAACTTGCATTCTTGGCTCAAGCTTTTGTCAGCTAATACTCAGTTTACAGCTCCTTTGTTCTTGTCCATTAGCTCCTGTTGAGGTGCCAGTACTGCTGAAAAGATGTATTTTTGTCTTCTATGATCTCAGACCTGCTTCTGATTTTCCCACTGGTATCTGATCCAGCTGTGGAGAAGCATAACAGAGAAACAACCACGTCCTTAAACATAGCTGCATTTCTGTGTTTCAGCAATAGCCACAGTAGTTTGATATCTGAAGCAAATAATAGCCCACCAGTGCTATGTGTGGTAAGTAGGCACATCCAGGAAAAGGATTCCAGGATTCCACAACCCAAGCACATTTCCTTTCATGTCTCAAGAGTGAACAGTCAAATTGTTCCAAACCACCCTACCAACTGGATGATAAAGCAACATACTGTCTTTTGTGATGCTATGAATTCCTGTCTAGCTGAGGCAGATAAGATAGATTGATTACCTATGTTGCTTTACATCAGTACAGAATAGTGACAGATACATAGGGTATGAGATCAAGGTGCTAATACCAGAGAGGCAGTGGGTAACATCAAGTTGCTAATATCTACGATGTCACAGGATAAGCCCTGAAGATCAGGTCTTTGAGATTTTTTACAATGGAGAAACAGAGATGCAGAGCTGAGTATTTGCAGTGTAAGAGTTTCACCAGTCTGCAAGTGTGCTAATGGAATTTGTTCCCACGCACCAATATCACAGAGGGGTAATGCCATCTACGCCATCTATTATCTAAATGGTACGCAGGCACCTTGTGTATACTGCAAACAGGAGAGTGAGCAGAATCATACCAATAGCTTACTTCCAGGCAAAGTAGATGGCAAAACTGTCCCAAAAGACTAGATTCTTATGCAAAGGACATATGGAGAGAAGCAGAGGACCACTTACTCTCTGTTGCCATACTGCATGTTATCTCCTTGAGGAAAAACTGCCTGTGTATGTGTAACACTGGAGACTACCTTCCACCTGAGGTATCTGCCTCGCTGTGCAGCTGAATGACTGCAAATGTGGATCATGGAAAGAAGAGGAATAAAATGAATAAGAGAGGATTAAGTTTTCAAGGAAGACAAGATCAGTCTTATCTCAACAGCCATTCGTTTCACATCTTTACTACTTTTGTCACAGCAATACTATCAGAACAGACAAATGTTAATTTCCCTAATATTCTTTCTCAGACTCAAATATGAACATAATGAGGGACAAAGACTTAAGTAAGTTAGAGTAATTTCCTGAATGCCAGCAGCCAGAGCAGGAAGGAATGATAGATGCGGATTCACAATGATTCACAGATACCACTGCTGGCCTTAAACAAACAAACACTTAAACACTAAATCTGATCCCACCTGAGACAGCTCAGTTCCATAGCTATACATCTGTGTTTGTATATGGTATGCCCAACCCAAAAAGGTAAAGGTTCTAGTCTGTGCACAGCTAAGTTTGAGTGTTGAGCTATATAGAGATATTCTACATTGGCTGAATTTACCAGCCTGTCAGTGATGCCCTGAGAATCTTTGCACCATGCTACTTTTGGTAGCATAGTAACACCTCAGGCTTCTGAGCGAGATAAATTTAGCATTTTCAGCTATTAAATGTTAGCAAAAAACATACTTGTAACATAATAGATTTGACCTGGAAGAAACAGTGCTTATTGGAGCTAAACCCCTTGCATTTTATGTCCAGATAAACTGGAGCAGGAAGCCCTAATTTACACTCAGATGAGGCTTGATTTCCCATGGTTGCATCTTTTGATTCAACAAGCAGTTTCACATATGGTCTTGCTGCATTTGGCAGCAATGATGTTAGGTACAAATCCCTATGTTATTGGCACTCCTGAAAACTCAAGTACAATCATCAGGATAACCCCAACCGTTCACCTGATAGAACTTCTGGCTAGTGCTCAATCAATCTAAATTATATAGTGTCATTTAACTAAAGAAAATGAATCTATAGTACCCAGGACACTGGACCCAATAAAACAACTTTATATATGGAGTTAAACCTCAAAAATGTGGTAGGATACAAACACACATACAAAATGTTGTGTTTGGGGAAAAAAAAAAAAACAAAACTTTAATTAATAATTTATCTGTTTAGTTAATATTCTGACAATATGACAAGGCCTTTTCACAATATAACCACATTTAAACCACATGACAGCCAATATATCACCAAGAAGGGGCACAATATCTATATATGGATGCAAATATAAAAGTAGAGTGTACAAAAAGGAAAAAGAAAACCTCACACAAACTGAACAGACAATCCATTGCTAAATCCAGTCCTTGATTTATATTAAAATAATTAACATACAGAAAAAATATTTTCCTGTTCTGGGGAAGAAGTGTGACAATGAGTCTTCAGAAATATATTTTTTTTTCTGGTAAAAACTCAAATGACATAGCACTAGGGCCATCTGATATTCTCATGCATACGACAGAAACACACAGCTACAGAATTAGATAAGTTAGGCTGCACACCAAACCTATCCTACTACAGTCCAAATGAGGTTATTGACTCAGAGAAGGAGCCATTGATAAAGCAATTACTACCAGCAGCCAGATGTGTGATAGCTCATTTTTGGAAATGGACAGATGCCCCAACATTAGTGGCATAGAAATATCAAATATACAAAATCCTTTGAATTGAACCAAAATGACAGGTAGCCTCATATCAGAATCTGGTGGATTTAATGGGTAATATTTCCTTGGAACGGGAACAGAATAAACACGAGTAAGAGGTTGAATAAGCACAAATGAATCTTTCAGAAGTGACAAATACGCTACGTATGAACTAGGTTTGTTAATACTTGTTCAGAAAGCAAACATATTCTAATAATGACTTATTTATTTATTTATAAAGCTTCTAGAACATAATGTACTTCAAAGTTAGGTGCATAATTTCAGGTACATTCAGTTTATTTCCATTCATTGCACATCCTTATTAGAAAACTCTGCTTTCTGAACATTACACTGCTATGCCAAATGTGCAATTCTATAAATCAGCCTGGGAGAGAGGGTGCCAGCCCTTCCTGATGATGAATACAAAGGCAGGAATCTGCTTTGTTTTGTAATATGTAAGGCTGATTAATCCAAAGCTGTTTGCAAACTTCATTTCATACAGAATACCCCCATCCTTACAATCTGATTAACAAATCAAAGGTGTATTCAGACTTGGAGACAGGTTGCCACTTAAGTATTTCAGACACCCAGGCATTCGGTTAAACTAAGCTTGGATTAGCAAGGTCTGACTATTTAAAGGGATATACGTTTAGGGGTTCTCTGTCTCTGCTGATTTTGAATGCTGTGCTCATGGGGTAGTGCTGTCCAGTCTTAAGAGCTCAGAGAGCTTACAGAGCTTTACAATTTCCCTGCAAGCTTCATGAGCTTAATTGAAGATAAGTACATACAAACTCACCTTCCTAGAAAGACCTCTATTTATATGAAGAGGAGAAAAACCAAACAAATCTCTTTATGCAGTGACTTAACTGCATCTTCTCTGTCATCATTTATCCTTATTTTTATATAGTGGAAATTATTAGACTAAAACCCTTAATCGTGTGGAATAGATGAAAGTGGAATCATTCAACACTGTCACATTTTGTTGTCACTTGACACTCTCTAGCAGGTGACAGAGAATGATCAAATGATTTGTTAGAAGCAAGTTGTGCCAACTGCTTCAGCCCTACTGGGAAGTGGATCTGTGAGCGACCACAGACCTAAGTGCCTCTCTGCCTTTCCTTCCCCATTTGTAAAAAAGTGAAGAAAGAACTGCTGTAGCCAACACATTCGACAGTACTCCCTTATCACTCTGTCACTGAGAGACTAATCTTATGATCAAGAGGGTAGAAATGAGCAGCATCTCACCTGCAGAAAGTGCACATTTGCCGTTCAGAAGAAGAGACCATAAGAAGACATCTGTTTTAACAGCTGAGGGTGTTGTTATGTGTGAAGGACTATTGAGAAGTGACTTAATGCTGCTACTGCACTGAGGGTTTACTTCTAGGCTCTGCTGGAGCTCACGACAGTTACAGGTGAGGAACTGGAGCATGAACATGGGGCAGGACGTGTGAAGAAGGTTGCTATAGTAAAGTTTAACTGATGTCAGCTTACATTCAGAGCTGCAAAAGCAGTCATTTAACAAAAAACCCTTCACTCAACTACAATTGTATTGCCATATGTGCGTACGTACACATATACATCTAAGTGAGAGAGACATTTGTCACCATCATTTGTTCAAGTAGTTCAGCTCATGATAACAACTTGATGACTATAGTGTAGTAAAAGAAAATGCATTTACAGGGCTTCTTTATTGTTAATTTACTTATTATTTATTTTTTATTTACTCTTCATGCCCTCAAAATGATTGGCTTCCTTCAGAAATATCCACATGTCCTAATGAAGGGGAGAATTCAGGCAGGAAAACTGTGAGAGCCTCAACTGCTGTAAGATGATGAAGCTCCATTTGGAGAGGCAGAGTATCTTCACCTAAAATGTGTGTGTGGCAGGTGATTCTTCCCATATATCCTTTGACTAAACTATCTGCCTCTGGATAGGAGATTCAAAATGCCATGAATTGGTCAGAAATATAGCTTTCATGTGGCTGTACAGCTAACTAGAATTCAGCTTAATTCAGTGTTATTTGCAAGTAATTGCACCCTAGTCAGTCAATAATTTACATACTGGTATAGTTCAGGAAAATATTCATTATCTAAAATTAAGAGTTTCTTTTAAAGCATGTTTAAGAATTGTTTCATTTGCAACCTGTACTAATGCATCATCAGAAATAAAATGGGCGGGAAAGTTAGCGGTTGGACTTCATGATCTTAAGACGTCTTTTCCTACTTAAATGATTCTATGATTAGCAAATAAATAATTGATACAGGAATAAAAAATAAATAAATAAAATAATAAAAAAGAGGCTTTAGTCTACCGTAATTTGGGGACTGTCTTGTCATTCTTCATTCTGCCTTAGCTTAAATAAAGAAATTATCATCTGATATCATGCTTAAATGACTCGATATTTATTTTTATATTCTTTTATTTAAGTCGTAGTAATAGCTATAATATGATTAAAAGAAATCCCAGCTACTATTATTCTCTCCCCCAAAAGTTTTTATTACAATAAATGTTTATTTTATCGGTGAATATACATTGCAATTATGGAATTAAAGAAGGTTGAGAGATACCTAAGCAAAAGAAATTGTGGGTTCTTGGAAGGCTGGGTGGTCTGTGACTGGTAGTTAATTCTGGTCCCCTTCCAAAAATATTTTGTCTTTTGTCTTCCTTTCAGAACACATCATAGAAGACAGACAGAAGGCCACATCCTCCACTCTTTTGCTTTCTAAATTACTCCTGAAATCTTCCCACTTCTCTTTAGGGGAGAGAAAGCTACAACAGGAACAAAGGACACAGGCTGACTTTGGATAGTATATCTTGCAGTGTCATGTTTTCATCCATATCTGAACTCTTTCCTGTCATCTGAAATTTAGATTTCTGTCTCAAGAAACAGACCTTTCTCTCTATAATCACCATTGTACTATACAGAGTTCAGGACGGAACCAATGGTTTATTTTATTTTCTGTGAAAGCCACGTTAGATCCCAAGCTACTTCATGAATGGTTTTTGTAGCAAAAACTAAAACATCAGCAGTGGCACTGTTTCTACTCCTCACCATTCCTCTGCAGAAAACCCAAATACCAGGCTTATCTGTCCTTTCTAAGTGCAATTTCTGTGGATAATTTTTGCAGGTCAACAAATTTGTTTTGTGACAAGGAGAGTTCCAAAGTCTGGGTCTCCTCATAAGATTTGTCTAAATTAGAAAACCCTATTCCACTTAGGTTCATGGTTGGACTGACCTCTCTCTGTCCTTCACTGTCCTTGCACAATGCATTTTCTGTCTTTCACTCTTGCTTATATTTATACAAACAATCTCAGTGAAGTATCCTACAAATATAAACGCTGACAATTTAGTCTGCTTAAAATTCAGTGGTTAATAAGGTTCAAAATAGTATGCTGCTCTAGGTGCTTGTTAGCAATGCATAAGTGTAATACAGGTCCCCCTGCCTCTCATGGACTGCAAGTTAACACTTAAATACCGATTAAAACAAAACAGATACAAAACATAGCTAGTTGCAGTTGTTCTGATTAACATTATATTTTACAGTTGTTATACAAACAATTAGTAGGAAAAGACTACAACATCAGTTCTGTTGGCAGGAGAAGGCACAGCCATGGCCAATCCAATCCAATTAAACCATGTCTCCAGTATACAGATGAACAGCAAAAGTGCGAATCAGAACATATCATTACATTGCCTTCCCTCAGACGCTGAGAGTCTGATCCCAAGAGGGGCTGAGGGCAGGATGAGGAAGAACGGAGATGTTCTGGGAAAGAGGCACAGAGTGAAGGGAGAGAGAAACTAAAATATCTTGGGGAATTAACATGGCTGTCACATCATGTGTGTAAAGAAACTCCTGAAATTTCTGAAATTCCCTTTTCTTTTATTTTTTATATTTTTTAACCCAGAGTATGAATAAAGAATTGAAATTTATGAGTTTTTCAAGAAATGCCCACCTCCCTCCCCCTTTCTTAAAAAAAAAAAAAAAGTTTACAGGAAAACTTTATTATTATTTTTATGTGTCAAGTATTGAAATGAAGTTACATCACTTTAATGAAGTCAAATGCTTTCATAAATTTGCGTGCAACATTTCAGTGAAATCAATACATTCTACTAGAACATATTGACTTCATTGTGTCTTCATTTTCCAGTGACTTTTTTTTAAATCGCTATAATACAATGCGTGCTTAATTTTTAGTTACCCAAATTCATAAAGTCTGTGACATTCTTTCTGTCAGCTTCACTGAGTTTTGAATTTGATGCTCAAAAACAACAACAAAAAGCTGCAAAAAAGAAAGACCAAATTCTAATGAACTGCAATTCTACTATACAACTGGTTGAATCCTAAATCATATATGTTTCTTGTTATCAAAACACAACATCTCTTGATTAACATTTATATCTCATAGTACCATTTATACAGTGGTGAAGTGATAGTACTTGTTTTTGAGAAACCGGTCTTGTTCTAATTTAGAATTACATTTGTAGGGCTCTCTCATGCACTCAAGTTTTTTTTAAGGTTTGGCGTTCAGACATGAAGGTTAGTATACACATATACTAAAAGCAAGCAAAACATTTAAAAGCTCAGAGGCAACGCAAAAACTCTCTTCCCCTTTGCCTTATCATTAAAAGGATCTAGCAGCAGAGCTTAGTCCGAAAACGCTGGACTTTTTCAGTCCAAAATTGGACTGAAATGTGCTTTGATTTTTTTTTTTTATTTTTTCAGAAAAGAAGTCATGAAATAGATTAGCAAGCACAAAAAGATGAAATATATTTTACAAAATATAGAGTTAAAAAATACAGTGCAGCTCAAGAGGAGACACATGAGGAATATTCTTCAGTTTAGGAGGAATAACTTTAAGTTCAAGTATTAGGTGAAAGTTCTCAAAGCTCAGACTGTTATTTTCTCACAGGGCACTGCTTACTGACAGATTCAACATCCGGACTGCATTTCTGCTGGATTTGATAAAAATACAATTAAAATGTTGTACAGGGGGGTACGCCAAATTGGCCTGCATCCTAGAACCCACTCCAAGCAAAACCTTGAGGAATATATTGTACAAGAAAAGGTTTGTCCCCTGGGATTACCTCCCACTTCCTTTAACCTGATATTTTGCTCATCCTATTAAGAGATTCCTCAGAGGGGTGAAACAGTAGATTGCCTCATTAAGACTCATCATTTACAAGATGTTGACAAACGCTGGCATTTATCCTGTTGTCATAACAAATGTGAGAAAATGACCACTTGGCAATAAGTGATTCTATGCAATTGCAGGTTGTAAAATTCAACAATATAAGGGTTTGTGGATAATGCATCCGTATCACTATGTAGCATCTCTGAACAGATTCTGCATTCATTGTAACAAATCTAGGCTAAAATAAATAATAATGCATAGCTTCTTTTTACAGAGTTTTCCACATGTGCAACCCAAACATTAATTAAGAAAAATGACAGAATACTTTTAAACCCAACACAATAATGAAACAATTATTATTAATCTTACTGGCTATCTCAGCATAAGTACCCAGCATCCATATTGTCCTTGTTGACAGCCTGAAAACTCTGTGGACTCAGTTTGCTTACAACTCTCATCTGCCCTGTAGATAACAGTGTGGCCTTTCTTAACAAGGGTCATCTTGTCCGCTCGGTGTTAATGGTATGTATGAGATCACCACAAGAGCAGACCCCATAACAGAGGATACTGAGACAAGTTTGGGTGAGAGAGAAGTGTCCTCCTGAGACAATGCAAAAGTGTCTTGAGAAATGGAGATTCTCATCCTTTGAGAACACCAGCAATAGGACAAGGCAGTCTTGTAGGCAAATAATATGGATGAGAAGAAAATTTGGCCATAAGTCTGACTTCAGACTTAGGCCAAACATTTCACCTTAGCGTAGTTCCAACTGTTTTTAAGAAATTTTCTGAGGAAGATAAGCGTACTTTAGAGCTGCAACCATCAATCATAAAAACAGACCAAGACCTATACAAAGACATAAATGTCTGAAGATGCATAGAGTCCTTATTTGTAAAGTTATATTCTTGAGCTTCCCATTCAGCTAGAGGCTTGTGAACCCTACAAAGATTTCAGTCTTCTCAGATGTCTCAGGTCCTGCTTTTGCATATGTCCAAAAGCATCTCAATTTTTACCATTAAGGAAGCTGATTTTTCTAAGAACCATAGGTTTTGTTTTCTACATGTTCAGAATGAATTTTATGCAGTAGGCTTTTCCAAAGAAAACCAATGACATTGACTCATACACTTTTACAGATGTCATTCCTTTTTCTTAAAATATGTCCGGAGGAGTGCCCGTCTGCCATAGACAAGCTGAGCACAACATCAAGTGAGGACTTCAGGCTAAACAATATCTCCAACTTTCACTATGATCAATGGGAAGAATACTTCCAAATATAAGTCCTAATTTCATTAGGGTGATAAAGGGCTCAACTTGGATAAAATAGACAAATAAATAAATAAATAAATAAGCCTGTCTTCCCTTGATGACCTTTTCAGTGAAGTGCCTACATGCAGAAGGAGGAGAAACACAAGCATTTTTATCATCAGGGCTCTCCTAAACTGAAGGACTCAAAATTAGAAGTCCTTTTGAAATTCTGACCTTGGATATCTGTTTGGTTGCTAGGAATCCTGTTGTAAAAACAGAAAATGAACACAAACAAGGTATGTCATTTTCTGTGTATTAGCTGTGAAATCAGAGGAAAACCACGTTATAAGCTTAAGAGATTTCTTGAAATGGAAGGTCATCTCCTTGTCTCCAAAATACAATGATTTCCACTTTAGAAAAATACATTGCAACTTTAATAAAGAACAAAATCTATACAAGATTGAAAGATCCATAAAGTTAAAAAAAAAAGGGGGGGGTGTAATTTTCTGGTTTGGGGTAACTATTGAAAAATAGGTGTAGCCAATTGATCTCTCTAAGTATAAGACTCCCTCAGTGCCTGACCTAAAGTGGATGTGAATCAGCTGCAGCTCTCCAAATGACAGAACCTGGTCTTTGGCTACAGCTAAAACACTCATTGCTTTGTCCCTTTAGCTTCTCCAATCTAACCTACAATGACAGCCACCACAAGTGTGAATAGGATTTGTCTCATATAAGTTGGCCAATATCCAAACACCAGTTCCTTGATCTTAAGGTTCATATGATGAGAAACTGGAGTCCTTGAGGTAGTTCAGAAAAGAAGTCAATTCTGCAGCTAATTCTAAACAAAAGTAACAACTGAATATCCTAATTATAATGCCTGTATTAACAGCTAACTAGTGATTCTTGTGAGATAAAAGCAATGATATTATTAACAATAAGAATTAAAAGTGACAATAACTCGTTACCAAGGGTATTGAGTTGCAGGTGGTTGGTAGCTCTGTCCTACTTAACTAATACAATGCCTGAAACACTGCATTTGTGGTGATTGTAGGGCTCTAAAAGAATCAGTAAATTTGCTTTGTCACCAGAATTTGCAAGACCTGATTTGACAATATCTCTTCTAACTGGGGAATTCAAAGGGGGGTGTGTGTCGGTGGGTGGGTGAGTAATTCATAGGTTCCAGTTTCTGTCACTAGTCATTATTACTCACCTTGTGTTTCTGTATATTTAGCTGGTTTGTTTTCTGTCTATATTTTTTCAGGGATAGAGTTTAGGCATCACCTGTTGGAAGATGGTGTCCTTTGGTCTGCATCTTCAGTTGTGTATTAATACTCAGAAAATATCCATCCTCTCATCTCCCCTTCCTTCCTCTCCCCTCCCATGTTTATTGTACCTTACTTATTCCTCTCAGTCTGCTAATGACTCAACATGGACTACTACAGCTTGCTGCCAAATAAACACAGGGTAGAGACAACTAATAAAAACCACAATCCTGAAGGTATCCTTACAGCTTTTGGAGCATACTCTACTTTTGAAATGAACACTTTCAACACTAACTATATATTATTATATATATATATATAAAATATAATATACATACATTGTATTATATATTATTAATAATTATTATTAATAATAATTATTAATTAATAATCATCAATTAATTAAATTGTTGATATATCATTATATATTATATTAATATATTATATATTTGGCTAGCAAAGCCAAATTTCTGTTGAATGGAAGAGATTTTTTCCCTTAAGATATGGGATAAATGAAGGTTCTTGTTCTCTTAGTTTCTCCTCTGCTACAGCTTCTTGTGTCACAGACTATCTCAGCTCTGCTTCTGGATCACTTTGATGTTCACTTTGAACATTCACTATTACCTTTTTAGACCTGGAGTCATCTTATATATGGTATGATGTTTTCCCAATCACAACGCCATAGGGTGTGAGATTATCATGCTGTCTCCTTCCTTTTGTACTCTTCTATTTTGTTTATAGTATTTTTAATTGAGTCCTGGACTCCCAATCTGCATTCATTAGACATAGAGCAGATAAACACTTGTAAAGACACAATTAAGTCACAGCCAGGTACTGGTGTTTTCCTCCCTGCTGACTTTACCTCTGCAGAATACAGTTCATTAACATTTCCATAGTTTTAGTTACCCCATATTGGAATTAAAGTCTGTATTTGGTTATTTGCTTGCTTATTACCTGTTCTAAAACACACTGTTAATTTATTTTTATCAGATATACTCTGCTAACTCCATGGATCTGCCTACCAGTCAATGGGATCTGAATTCTCCAACCTCAGCTTTTCGTAAAGGACTCAAATATATTATGGTGCTATAAAATAATTTTTTCCACACCCTGAGTGAAACTGATTTGCTCTCACAAAGTAACCTGCAGAAATGCATGCAATATTTATCATTTTCTCTGCTGTAGAGCAGTACTGGAAAATGATTGGCACTACTATTCCAATGACCATAGTTGCTACAATCTCACAGTGTTGAGACCCAGAAAGCTTCTTCTTATAGACTATAGTGTGAAATTATGTGCTGATTGGGAACAGACCATTGCCTTGGCTGTTTTTGAGTCTACCTTGCAAATGTTGCCTTCTCAATTAATAGTGTTAGGGATTGAATTTGTATTTGTATTTCAGATGTACTACTACACCACTGAGAGTGTCCCTTTAAAGGTGCAAGGCTGGGCTGTGAAGGGATACTGAAGGTGAGTTGTAGACTTGAAACACTACAGTGCACAAGTATGTATCATACAGCTATATTTCTCCAAAGATCTACTTCAGTATCTCTGCATAATCCTCTGCAAAGTGGTATGAAGGTACAGCATCTCATGGAGTAATCTGTGTTTCTACATGGCATAGCTTCTCATGATAGAGGAATATCTAGAAACGTTGTGCATTTTGAACCATACTGAAATGTTTCACTTATATAGGAGAGACAGAAATTAATGGAGTAAAAGTCAGGGAATTTTGTTTGTTTGCATGTTTGTTTTTCTCCTTGTGAAATTTTAAAACATGAGCAAGTAATATTCCACTCACTTTATAAAACCACAAAAGTGTTAGTCTCTAAAACAACAAGCTTTCTATGATCAGATTTTTTGATACAGCTGTGTGGAGTGCCGAACTGGTTTCTATTTATGTCAGTAGAAAAGCTACCATTGAATTTAGGAGGAGCAGATGCTGGCGGTGACCTACCAACACACCTGAAGCAGATGTTCATAACCACACAGTGATGTGTGCCTAGTTCGTGCCTGATTGCTAATTCACCACAGTCATCTTTCTCTTCTAACACACCCTACATCAAGTAACAGCCACAAGACTCTTTGATTTTCTTTTTGAAGGCAGAGGCTAATTTTGCTAACACCTATAAAGAAGGACAATGAACAAAAATATTTTTTTCAAAAAAAAATAAGGACAATTCAAATAAAGAAAACCAGTTTGCAGACATTAAAAAAAAAAAGTTAATCAACCATCTGGAGGTGTGTGAAAGCTTTTTTGAATGTGATATAGAAGTTGAGCACGATCTTTTTCCCTGAGTTTACCAGTTCATTAAATAATACATTTGCCTTTATTTTTTTCACCCTGAATTTTGTATTTTGTTTCACTCAGAGTGAAAAAGAGTTCTAATGCCTATAGCACAAACTGCTTCTGAATTTCTCCCTCACAGAGTACATTTATATCATAGTGTAACATAACATAACACATCATAATACAACTTAACAGTATGCTGTGTATTGTGCACTATGCAATATAAGCTTACTTATATTCTTGGTAGTAGTAATAAATAATAGTGCAGACTACTATTGTAATAATAAACATGAATTAGAACAGTGGTTAAATCTGGTTGGGTATAATTATAGGTTGCCCCAGTGAACTAAATTTCAGTGGGGTTTGGTTCTATGGTTTAGGGTAGTCTCCATTAAATATAGGAAAATCCAGTTAATTAATTAGCCCTTAGTGTTAAATGAGTTTTTTAAGCCTGAGAGACAAGGGGAATGTGGGATTTGTGGGGACTTGACAATGAACATTTAATGATGTTAAACCCAAAGTGACTGTTAATATAGGCTACAGAACCTGAGAGTCAGAAATACAGTCACAGAGAGAAATGCAAATAAAGTACCAAGGTTTAACAGGAAATGAAGAATGTTAATTTACTTTGGATATTCAAATTGTCATTATATAATTTAAATTTTTTTGTTGTTGTTGTTTTGATGGTTACAGTGCCAGGTTCCCTCATTCTCTGACTGTACAGAGGACACAAATAGAAAGACAAGAAATGTATGACTGAGTCGAACCATTCAGAGCAGTTATATCGTTCTTTTCCTGTGTGATCTGTCAGCATGTAGATTAGCCATTTATGAAGAGCTGTCCTTGGGAAAGGACACCGCTGTTTGAAGACATCTCCCAGTTCTGGAGCAATCTCAGCAAGGAACAGTCCTGGACTGAATCAGAAAACATCTTAAGGCTATTCTACCAGGTCATACTTTATACCTAGAAGCTCTTTTCTACTGGGTGGACTTCTAGGCTCAGAGAGTGCTTCAATCTGTTCTTCTGCTGCTGATTTCCTTCTACACATTAGTTCTTTTTCATTCTTCCGCCTGCCCTCTTTTAACCTCACATTAGGCTTACCTAAAGTAAGTGTAGCGGTATTGCTGCAGCTTGTCAGGGCCTGGTAGACTCTACCAGACCTTCATAGTCCTTGCTACTTTCACCAGGGCTTCCTCTACCCCACCCCACCCAAGGCACAGGACCCCATGTCACCCCTGCCCCAGGGAGACCACATCAGGGCTGTTTTCCAGTCCCCCACAGCCTTGCCCTGCCTGTTCGTGGCCCCCAGCCACCTGGACACACCCACAGGACAATGTCCCAGCATGGCCTTGTCCTGTCCCTATGGCTCTGCTTGGCTATCCTGGGCCATGTCTGACCCTGGTTCCCTTCATTGGGCCTGATCCTGGCCATAGCCATGGTCTGACAGCCTGGCCTGATCTTGGGATCTCCTTGGCTCCTGGTTTCCCAGCCCACAGGAAGCAGCTATCCCCATCTCTCCCCAGCCATAACTCATCCTAGTCTGCAGTGAATATAGCCACATTCCTTACTTTTGTTTTTATCCATGTTATCATATTTGTACACACAAAACCTCCACAGTCTAATCAGGATTTATTCATGGTCAAATACTGGCATACATGTGGAACGAGATTAATCATCTTGGTTAGTCGTTCTAGGTTGCCTTCATCTTCAGTGGAAATAGGTGACCATACTTCATTTATCTGGCCTATATCAGCAATTTATATTAGGATACAAAATGTAGCACTGTATGGGTGCTACAAGGGTAAGCAGGAAGCATGGAGAGAAGCTGGGCCTTTCCATTCCCTTGACTCCTCAAGGCTACCAACATTCATGGAAAATAGCAAATGCATTCCCAAAGCAGGGACTATTAAGTAGCTGCCCGACAACCACTTGTCCCTGTACTGAATGTAGCACTTCGTGATTTTTTATTTGCAGCCTCCACTTGAACCTTAGAACCTTATGCAAATTCTGTGCAACATGGGTAATAGGTACTTTTTTTTTTTTTTTTTTTTAGTTTGGTAGAGGGACAGTGATCAGGGACCTCTTGAGATGACAGTCTGACAGACTGTAAATCAAGGAGGATCTCTCTCTTAGCAGCCACAAAGATTAAACAGACTAATGAATCAATGTTTTAGACCATCCACTCTGGGGAGCCTTCACTTAAGTCCCAGCTCTGCTGGTCAGGTCAGAAAATGCTCTTTTCTGTCAAATGGTAGGTTTCTCTGTGTGGTAGTATGCGTTCATCCTCCTTTGTGTGAACTCTAAAGAGCTGACAGAGGCAGATGTCAATCCATACCGCTGTGACACTTCCTCATTCAACTCTAAAACTTTGTGAGATCATTTCACCATCCAGCAATTGGCAAGGGAGCTTTGGTGGGGGGAAAAAGGGTCATATTTGTTCATTTTGCAAAATCAGTTCTAAAGTTCATCTTTCTATTTTTTATTTCTGTTGAGGACATGAGCCATTAATAACCACCCCCCCTCCTCCAAACACCCAACCCTTTGTTTTTATCATATTTGCTGACTTTAGGGCACTTTACCTGCGTCTTTTTTAACCTCTTAACATAAATAACACGACATCCGTAATTTTGTTATCAGCTTCAAGACTTTTTAAGCTAAAATCTTTATGGATGTACTGGATTCTATTCACTTTTGTTTCTGTGATCCTGAAATGGTCATAATTTAAATCATATGTATTTTAAAGCAGATGTTCTAGTTAAGTTCGGTTTTTCAGCCCATCTTTCTAATGGCTGAAGCACTGATATTTAAAAGGGCCCTCACAGTACTAAAAATATCTGCCTTTAATGTAGACAATAACATACTTCTGTTAAATGTATGTTGCTAATAAAATACTATAACAAATACAGTTGATTTAATTAAATAATTTATTAGATTTTTTTAGCAGGAAAAATACTTCTCTGTTACTTTTTGGGGAACAAAATGTTGTGAGCAAGTAATACTCAATATAGTAAATACTCTTCATTCAGCACTTCCTCAATGATTATTTCTGTTCCTTGAGTAAGTAAATGATGAAGCTTGCCATCTTTGATTTGATTCTGTTTGAAAACACAGACCTGCAACTCAAGAGAGCAAGTGATGAAACAGAAAAAGAAATGACTATATTAAAAATGTCCCTGCCCAGATGGTCCCATATAGAAGTTCTGATCTGAGTACACACTAATTAAAGAGAAGGTGACTGGAATCTAAATTTGTCTTCTAATTTTATTTATGACTCTTATCTACACATGTGGGGCTTGAACACATTTCATTTTTGAACATAACCCAAAAAAGCACTTAAGAGGGTGCTTAACAATAAACTGATGTTTGGCTCCTACTACCAAAGGAGGGATGATTTCCTGAATGTGGACCATGGAAGAATTGCAAAGCAAGGTACTAATTTTTCCAGTTGAGGGAAGCTGATCAATATTTATGTATTTGATTTTTTTTAAAATTATTTTTTATTAAGTTTTCATGCATTTTCTGTTCATGAAAACTGGCAAATATTTCAAGATACACTGAAATCCTTTCATTAACAGAAAAAGAATTGTCTACAGGGTAAACCAGTTTACTGTAGTTTCTCTACCATGTTGCAAAAATACTAGTCCATTTAACTGAGATAAAATTTCAGTCTGTACTATCTTCTCTTACCTACTGATAATAGCAGATTCATTATTTTAGACAGAACTAGTTATTCTGTTCCATTCTGTCTGTGTAAAGCCACTTTCAGAGAAAGACATAACATTGCTAAACTGAGCTTGGAGAAGTGAGGATTAAATGCAGTTTTATTCCATGAGAAAAGCTACATTTTTGCTGAAGCAAAAGCTGAAGTATGGAATAAAAATTAGCCAAGAAATCAAGAAAAGAAAAATCTTAAAACTGATATAAATTTCATGACAAACATCACAGTGCCTGTAGTGTAAAACAATCCCAACTCAGATTTTTTTTTTTACTTGATTGAATTTATTGTCAGTTCATGCAAACTTCTAATCAATTATTTGGGTCAAAGAACAGATAGAAAAAAAAAATTGATATTAAACTTTCAGACACTGTTAACAGCAAAGATGGGTGGGCAAGGCAGGTTTTCCTGAGACAAATAAAGAGCTAAAGCAAATATAAAATACCAAACCAAGGATCACAAAATATTTTTCTGATTCTTTTGTGTCCTACATACAGTCCTGTTGCTAACATAAATATTGTGTTGCATTTAAGAGTTAAACTTTTAAATTTAACCATCAGGACAATTTCATATCCCGGTAGGAATGCAGAACAGATTAAGCATATGATTTTTAAACAAATTATACATGCTCTTAATATTATTTTTGGCACATATACGCACTTTGTTCCTGGTGTCATCATATAATGTTCAGTTATACATACAGATAGTTCTATGCTGTATGTATGTGAACATGGGAAATTTTATCTACTCATGGGGAGATTTCAGGGAGTTATGGGAATGCATTTATTGGCCTTAACAGCAGGTACAGCTACTTTTGTTGGCTACACCGTCACATCTGTTGCTGCCTACCTGGGCGGTTTATCCTTGCTGCAGTTCTAGGGTGGGAAATAAACTTTTCCTCCTTCTAGCTCCTTCACAACAGGCTAATCCATTGGGGCAATATTCCTCTCAAATTTAACATACATTAGAACAACAAAGCAGACAAACTGATGTCAAATGAACACTGAGACAAATACTGTGAACTTGCATGTGGTGGTTTCATACCGGTGTCATTTAAGTTCCACCATACCATTCTCTCACTTCCCCTCTTCAAAAGAACTGGGGTAGAAAATAGAAACATATGGCCAAGTATCAACTCATAGAATCAGAGAATTTCTGATTGTAGAACCTATGATTCTAGAACTCATAGAATCATAGAACATCCCAAGCTGGAAGAGACCCACAAGGATCATTCAGCCCAACCACTGACTCCACACAGGACCACCCAAAAAACCAAACCATATGTTTGAGAGTGTTGTTGAAATGCTTCTTGAACTCTGGCAGGCTCAGTGCCATGACCACCTCCCTGGAAAGCTTGTTCCAGAGCCCGCCCACCCTCTTGGTGAAGAACCTGTGCTGGCTTCACACTGATGGGCAGCTGAACTCCATCACACTGCTTCTTCAAAGGAAGTAGGGGGAGGAAATATGATTAAAAAGGGCTCAAGGGTTGAGATGAGGACAGGGAGATCACTCCCCAGTTACTGTCATGGGTGAAACAAATTCAGCGTAGGGAGACTAATATAATTTATTACCTATTAGTAACAAGCTAGAGCAATGAGAAACTAAAAGTGAACTACAAACACCTTCCCCTCCATCTACCCTCTTCTACATCCTCCCCCTGAGCGGTGCAGGGAAATGGGGAATGGGGACTGCTGTCTGTCTCCAGTGCTTTGTTTCCTCTGCTCCTTGCCCCTCTTCCAGCATGGGGTCCCTCCCATGGGATGCCGTCCTTCCCAAACTGAGCCTGCGGGGGCTGCCCACAGGCAGCAGCTCTTCAAGAACTGCCTCCACATGGCTCCGTACCACGGGGTCCATCCATCCCCCAGGAGCAAACTGCTCCAGCACGGGTCCCCCACGGGCGGCAGCTCCCCCCAGACCCCCTGCTCCTGCGTGGGCTCCTCTCCACGGGCTGCAGCTCCGGCCCGGGGCCTGCTCCTGCGGGGGCTCTCCATGGGCCGCAGCCTCCTCCAGGCCACATCCACCTGCTCCACCGGGGGCTCCTCCACGGGCTGCAGCGTGGAGATCTGCTCCGTGTGGGACCCATGGGCTGCAGGGGGACAGCCTGCTCCACCAGGGGCCTCTCCACAGGCCGCACGGGAACTGCTGCTGCCTGCCTGGAGCACCTCCTGCCCTCCTGCTGCACTCACCTTGGGCCCTGAAGGGCTCACATTATCTTTCTCATGTCTCTCAGCTGCTGTTGCACATCAAGTTTTCCTTAAATCTGCTCTCCCAGAGGCCCACCCAGCGTCGCTCCCTGGCTCAGCTCTGGCCAGCAGCAGGTCCCTTTTGGAGCCGGCTGGAGCTGGCTCTGAGCTGACATGGGGCAGCTGCTGGGCTCTGCTCACAGAGGACACCCCTGCAGCACCCACACTACCAAAACCTTGCCACATAGGCCCAATACAAATGGAAAGTGGCAAAAGTCCTACTAAATTTTATGGGAATTTATGACATTTTACTGGAGCCAGGATTTTACCCTATACTCTAAAATGAAATCCCAATCAAATTATCCTAGGAAAGTTAGCTGGTGATTACATTACTGTATTCATTAATGTCTCTATTAATCTTTCTTTCATAAGATAGGAATCAAATAATTAAATATTACACATTTGTGTTTTAGTGAAACACAAAGTAAAAGGTAAATGCATGAACAGAAAAATAAAGATATTTTCAAGCTTAAAGAACCATGTGATCTGTATATCACTGCATGAACAGAAAAGATAAGGGGCCATATCAAAGATCTGTAATTGGATTAGAAAATGATATAATCATATGGCTTCTTTATTCTTTAGATTAAGCCATTGTCTGTCAGAAAAGAAAAGAGCAGTGATGAAAAGGAGAATAACGAGAAAGGAGCCCTTCTACTTCCCTTGAAACAAAATAAAAGAAAACAAGGAATATTCTGACTGGAAGGTGTGACAACTCGATACCAGCATGAGGCACTTAGAACTCTCTCTCAAGCTAAGTTTTGCATTCACTGTTTATCATAATTTGATTTAACAATGACAAACTTTGATTGTTAAACTCCAGCCTCACTGGCTGCTGTTGTACCACCAGCCAACGTAACCTGTTGTTACATTGGCTGAGATTACTGCACTTTACATTCTGCAACTTTCTTCCAAACCCTGAGGATAAAAAATTACCACAGCTGAACTGTCATTGTGTATGTGATTAGTTGATTGTGGGCATCTAGGAGAGCATCCTAAAAGCAAATCATCTAAAGAGATGGAGTCTCCAGTAATATTTGTCTTTTGTTACCTCATATACCTTAAATGCACCACTGGATAATCTAAGGGGCATGTGAGGATCTAAATGTACAGCTAAACTGAGACCTAGATTATAGCTTTCGGTAGACCACCCTAGATGATATCACTCTCCTCAGCAACAGCAGAGGTCTGTAGGGTCTATCTTGCCTGCAAAACCTGATTGGGACTGATCAGAAAGTTTTGAAGAGGCTCATGTGAGATCAGAGATTGGAAGAGAGGCTGTGGTATGCTTAAAAGTGGTTCTGACTATGGTGTCAGACTGCAGAGGTCTGAGGATTGGAGATCTTGAAACTGTGCGTAAGCTGAAAAATGTGTGTGGGACGAGAGCTGCTTATGAAGTAGGATGAAAGTAGGTGGGAGATGAGGGGATGAAGGAGCCACAGGTTTGTAATTGTATTTTAGAGAGCTATATGGAGCTATATGGAGTATGGCTAGAAGATGTGGCACCCTGCCACATGATTTTGGAAGGTAGCTCCCAGAAGCAAAACATTTGCCCTTTATCCCAGCTCTGTAAGTGCACAGCACAAGTAACCGAAGAACAAATGCAAGCAGCACCGTTCTTGCCAAAGCACGTTCTATGGAGAGCACATCCTCCTGCAGTGAAAGTGGACCCTCCTGGCAAGGTAGGAGATCTGGCAATCACTCCGCATTAATGAGGAGCTGTTAACCAAATACATAAATAAGATGAAAACCACAAGAACAAAACCTCACTGTTTCCATATGACTCTTGGCTTCATTCCTTTAGCGGTTGTGCTGCTGAAACTTCTGCACATTGGATGAAGTCCGTTAACTATGAGTTAGATATGAATGTCACCACATTTATTGTTGATTTTGACACATACAATGACACCTCTTCCTCCCCTCCCCCCACCCCCAAAAGAAAAAAGCCCTGAAAGGATGTCTGAGAAAGTCGTTGCAAATTTCACTCAGTAAGCTTCATATTGCCCCTGTGGGAAAAGATAGAAACTCAGCAGTAAGGGAACATGGTAAAAGAAGAAAAAATATCCCCACATACAAACAAAGACTGGAAAACACACGGGCAAGTTTCTATCCTATTACAGAAGCATAACTGTAATCCTTCTAGCACAGGGATGTTAACTACCAAAGAGGGGCAGGAGCTCTCCAGAAACTCAGTCTGTCATGGAGTATGTTCATAATAAGGCAAATAAGCCGACTTGTGCATTTACTTGGGTATGACATCACTGACAGCCAATTAGAAAGTTCCACTTATGTCATTTCATAATAAAGAAAAGACTATTCAGCACTCGCTGCATCAAAGAACGCATGTCACAGAGATTTGCACAGAAATGGGTTGATTAATTTTTAATGAATTATACCAGGAAAAGTTTCCTTGCATAAGTTGCTGTGAGAATACCAGTAATAACCTATACTTGAATAAAGGGTTTCTGCATCTGTGGGTTCTACAACTACAGAGACACTAAGCAAAATTGAACTAAAAATTGTGCTACTCACCCTAATCCATCCAGTTCATAACAGCAGTAAAAACAGTGTGGGGTGCACAGTAGCACAAGTTTTAAAGACCATTTTATTCACTGGAAGTGTGTCCTGTAACTAGTAAAATACTTTCCAACCGTCTTTGTTTTCAGTTCGAGAGTGGTTGTCACTATTGAAAATAGGCCTTTGCTGAACATTGCCTGGGCTCAGTACAGCTTTGAAATTCTGTAATGCACCCTATGTGTCTTAGGACTTTGTGACTGAATAGTCTTTTCTTTTTTTAATTATTTTTATTTTTTATTTATTTTTATTCATGGAAAGCTATGAATCTATCATTCAGCTGATCCACAGGCTACTGCTTCTGGTCAAAAAATGTGCATCAATATGGCATTGTTTGTATTTCAGGATGTGTAAAGAAAGAAAAAACAAAACATTTCAATACTGATGTTAAGACAAATATTAACTTTACATGACTGGTGCAAAAGCCAGCTAGCTGACCCACTGTGGAGTAAGGCACAGAGATTAGGACTTGCAACAGAAAAGTACATGCAAAGAAGAATTTCTTAAAATCATCACAAATGCAACTCTTTGAAAAATGAGTAAATCCAGAGGTTATTGCGTACATTTTCAGTATACCCAATTGCTTGCCAGAATTTGAGAGCACCCAGATTTCAACACAGAATAAAGATCTTATGAATTACAAATCAACTCGTGTTTCAAGCTGATTTAATAGAAAGCAAGCAGTACTGAATCCACAGTTTAAACGTAAAGTAGCCAAGATGGAGCCAAATTAAACCTTTTTATCCATTCCCATAGAAATTTTGTTTGGATTATATTAAATCTATTTGTGACCTTGGTTTCTGAAAAATCAGAGCTATCAAGAAGCCTCCTTAGCCCATGATATAAAAAGATTATCTAATGCTATCCTGCTTTACTACTAGTGATTTAGAATTAGATCTAGATTGTTTTAATTCAAGGAAAGTGCTAACAGCAGTTCTCTGATGTTGAAATGATCTGGATAAAAACAGGTTCCCTATAGCTCGCTCACATAGAACTCCACATCAAATAAATCAAGTTTCTAAAATAGTCAGTGAACTGATTTTAAAATAGTCTTGTGTTTTTAATATTTACAGCAAGTGCCTGAAAAGCATTTTCTCTTTTAGTTCCTTGTCATATATGTTCAGGATTCATTATGTTACTCGGAGGCAACCAGGTGAATTTCCTCTGAATGTTGTTTGTGCTGATCAAGGAATGCCAACGAATAGTGCATTTTTATTTTAATTGATCTGACTGGAATGAGCTGCCACTCTTCTTTGCATATGAACATATCTCCGTATGGAGATTTTGGTTAAGTTTTGTGCTTCGAATAATTTAGGATTAAAGGAAGAAATGTGGGTTCAAATACAAGAAGAGGTTTTTCACTAAGACATTTTTTCCTGATATCTAACACTGCCATAAATCAGAAAGAGGATACGTTAGAGTGGCAACTGTAGAAAACAGAAGAAAAAAGTCTCATTAAAATTAATGCATAGTAGGCTATAGAGTAAATTAAAAGCCAACAGGATCTCAATGCATTGCAATTGGCATTCCTAATTTAACAGTTTCTGCTACCACAAGTGAAAAAAAAATCTGCAGTGAGAAATTTGCCTTTTTATTTTACTACTATTTTTCACTTACAGTTTGCTATAGTTTTAAAATAGACAGGCAAAGAAAGAAAGATTTATTTGACCTACCTGTAAGCCTTGAAATATGTATTTAGCACAGCTGTTCTTTTGTGTTTAAACTCATCACAAAAATGCAGCTTTAATGTAACCCACCATTGATCTGCAGTAAGTGGAAACAAAATCTCTCCTTAATTAGTATCATCCAATCACTTTTTTACATTTCTACAGAACACACACTGTGAACTGTTTAATGGACTATTATTTAGAAGAGTGGCAAAGAGCTTGCAAAAAAAAAAAAAAAAAAAGACAGTGAAAATAAAAACTAGCAGTGTCAATGAAAAATGTGTTGCAAAATAATGGAAAAAAAGATGTTTCGTTAAGATGGGCTTCACTGGCATTTTACTGTATAGATGAACACTGCTCCAATTACTGCCAACAATGGGGAAAGAGATAGAGAGATATAGATTCATTACTTTCAACATCCTTAACTGTCTACCACTGAATTCGCTTATCTGTTCCTTTTTCTACAGGACCTGCATGGAGGGGGGAAGGAATAAACAAAGAACTGAGTAGAGTGAATGTGTCACAAATTACCACAAACACACTGTGACTCAATGCACTTTTCATTTCTCTCCTCATTAACTGTGTCTTGCTCAAAATGAGAGACTGGGTCTAAACATAATCAAGTCCCACAGATAACAATTGACTTGACTGCTGGGGCAGTCATCACCTTCTAGCTACTGGGAAATAAATTTAGAAATAAAATGAGTTAAAATAAAATTCACTCTGCTCTCTTTTCTGTGCTCAGATAATTTGAAGGCCATCAAGGCCTGCAGAAACAATCCATCTCTTTGTGAAAAGGAAAGCAGCCTGTGCCACTACCAATAAGGCATGTCTTTAGTGTTATCAAGAGTAAGTATAATTACACAGTGGAAAGGCCATCAAAGTGTCTTGGACGCTGGTATTTTTTTTCCTGAGGTCTTCATCAATAGTGCTGTTGGAATGAAAAGAATAAGTAGGGGGAAAAAGAGAAAAAAATAATATCCTCCAGATTGGTGTGACTGACCTGCAATCTAGTAGAGCACATTATAATTTGAGAGCAGTAGGACGATTCAATAAAAATTTTGCTGTCTTCCACTTTAAATCAGGAAGGATTAATTTCAAGAATCTTTGTGGATACTTTTGTGGTCTTGGTTTTGTCAGTGCTGAAATTTCTCTTCGAAGAGGCTAAAGAACTTGCTGTTGAAGGGCATTTATACTTGCCAACACTCCCTTTACCTCTAATAGCAATGCATTTCTGATAGGCAGATTTTCTGGCTGGTAGAGAGGAGGTAGGGACATTTGTTTCTGCTGAACGGGATCCTAGTCCTGCACTTTTTATTTGGACATAGCAGTAGAAAAGTTAATTGGTTTATTACATTTCTATCAGGGACAGCCAGGCCATGATGTACATGTCTTAATGGAATTCCATTCAGTGAATACATGTCCAGTATGTCTGACACTGTTTTCTAGGGCAGGAATTCAAAAATATATGCCCAAGTCCTGCCCTGTGGTGCCTTACTCGTATTAGCAAATGTTGTTCTGGGAAGGAACTATGCATGAACTATGTTCTGGGAAGACTATGCATGAAAAAATCTTGAGAAGATCTGGGTATACACTGGATATAGAGCTAATGCAAGCAGCATCTTGAAAATGTTTTTAAGAACAGAGAATCATCCCAAACCTACCTATAAACTTGCTTTGGGCAGTCTTCTGTTTAAAAAGAAAACATCTTAGTAACTGTGCTATAAACCGTGACAATAATCACTGAGTCTGATGGTTAGAGCCAATCATCTAATCATCAGTGTCCCCAGCAGCCTCGTTGGTTTTGGAACTTTCCCTTTCTGTGGCTACTAGACCTGGAAATCACAACATCCAAAATGGTGGTGACTGTTTGCTCTAGGGCAAATTAGGTCATTTAAAAGCTTTAACCAGTCTGTGGACATTTAAATCTGCCTTAGTGGTTTGTTTCTACTGTTCACAACATGAATACATTTTCCAAACCTCAAAATTTAATAGATTTATTACAAGAAACAAGATTAACTGGACTGTACTGCTTTGAAAAAAATCTAGTTCTTAAATAATAATTATAGATCTCCTGGAGTCCAAAAGAACTGAAGTAGAGCAGACCCAGCAATGTGGCCAAACATAACAAATTGAGAGGAGTGAGGGAAAAGAAATATAACTGAGAGAATGCAAAAATGAAATGTCCCTGATATATTCTCTTAAAACTTAAAGAAGTTTTTATTGGCCAACTGGCAAAATAATTCCTTTTCTCAGGTTTTATTTGGACACCAGCATCGCCTGGAATTTGGGGTGGGGGTGGGGGTGGTGCAGAATGTGGAGTCTTTTTCCAGAAAGTTCTGTGATGCAAGTCAAATTTATGACAATTGGCTCTGAAGACTAAGGTTTCTAGCCTTCCTAGATCTAGCTAAACTGAGTGAGATAACAGGCCAAATTGAACCCCAAGTTCTATCCAGGAGGAATTTGGGGTGTGCAATACTGGGACTATAGTTGAACCTCTGCTTTTATTTTTAGCTGTTCCACTGTATTGGCTAAAACGTTACAGTAACTGGAACTCTGCTGTGGCATATCAGCTGTATTTCTTTTAGCATACATCTTCATTACTCTCACAGAAGTAGTAGAGAGACTCTGTCAGGGTAGTGTATAGAAACTAAGTTAGTTATAAAGTAGTTTTGGTCAGACAGTAGATGAATGGGAGCTACAGCTGAACAGATCCTGGTGCAGGCTACGTCAGCCTGCCTAATTACTCCTGTGACTGAGGTTTATATCCTAGTACAGCCTAAACTCTTGAATGGTTTCCAGAACATAGAACAAGCAAGCAGGATTAAAGATTTTTTTTCCTTTCTTTTTTTTTTTTTTCTCCAGAAAGTAATTTGTGTTTTCCAATCCATTTTTTCTACTATGTTGAAAGGCTATTTATGTCAAAGAATTTTTGTTCTACCAAACAACTGAGAAATAAATCCAGCTAGTATTAGATCAAATTTTCAGACACAACTGAAAGAAACTCAATAAAAATAAACTTTTTATTTTTTAAGCGTTGTCATAACCCCCTCTCTAACAGTAAAATTAATCACTCAAGTAAGACTCTACCTTCTTGAGTCAGAAGTATGTGATTTCCTACTGGATTGGTGGACACTAACAGATTCTTTCCATTTTGTGTTCTATTTGGGGTCCAATTAGCCCAATGAGCTAATTGGAGTTGAAAACCAAACCAAACCAAACCATGGCTTCCTGTCACTTTAGGAGATAAGCACTATGCAGAGGCACCTCTAATTTACCTGAAATGAAGATTATGCATAGCAGAGAGTCACATTGCTGCAGCCTGTCTCTTCCAAATATTCCTCTGGAACATGTCTGACAAACACCCTCCTCCCTTTTTCTTGCTGGCTGCACTGGTCTTAGTCTGATTTAAGTAATAGCAGAGCTGTGTTCAAAAGGAAAATGGCAGTGGGCTCCACTAGCTTTCCCATTTTCAAGTCACTATGCTATGGCCATGAAATACAAAGTAAACTCAATAGAGAGAACAGTTCATAACCCAGTAATTATTATTCCCCATGTAACTGATACTCTCTCCAGTCTCCATGAGTTTTACTGCAGTTTGGACTATACCAATACTTTAGGTAGGTTTGAGATTGTTTATTTGCCCAAAGTTCTGTTCTGGGTAGACAAACAGGAGTAGGGGCATTTATGATCTATACATTATTATGTTACCAAGAAGTCAGAAATCTCTGAATGTGGCTTCCAAACAAAGTTAAATAAAAATATAGGTATTTCTTTAAGCTTAGGATTCATAAATGTAAATGGTCTCTATCATGTGCAGTTTTTCCATGGGAGTATTATTTGGCACAGCTTCATGCTGTGCCAAATTTGTAGTTTCTTAGATTATTGCTTTTTTAGAAAATTCTGTTTTTGGCACAGACACACAAACACACAAATTGAAAAGGGAAATATTTATATTGTGAAATTAAGCTTGTTCACATCTTAAATGATGATTTATTAAAGAAAAATATATGGCAAGCCACAGAATGGTGAAATGTACCCTGGCTTTTGCATTCCTTATATGAAACAACCACAAAACTCATTTGAAAACAAATAGTACTATAAAGACTTAAAGAAAGAAAATGAAGCATTTGCATGTATAAAATACCTCATACAACACATCTTCATTCTGAAAAACTAAAGAGAACTAAATGTTTTTCCAAATAGCTTTTCAAGGGCATTATTTTTATGGCCAGGATGTTTCTGTTTCTGTAGGCACCTAGAGTATGCTATTGGATTACTTCATTGAACTACCATTAGCTTAAGGACAATACATTCAGTGTTGCAGTATTCAGTGGACAATGAAATGTCAAAAGCAGAAAAGCACTAAATAACAGTTAAGTTATAGGCATTTTGTGGCAGAATGGAAAAAAAAGTATAAAGGAATACACACAAAAATTACTGCTGTTGTTTATTAGTTTTGTCATGGCATCCACTTGCATGCAAAATCAGGACTCCATTGAACTAAATTTATTATCAAAGATTGCATGATTTATCTGATATTTTTTATTTTCATTTTATGATCAGATTCCAGTACAGATGTAGACATCTGAAGAGTAAATACATGTTATTTAAAATAAGCTCCTTTGGAGACCGATATGTAGTTTTAGGGTGCAATTCATCAGAACATTTCAGAGGACTATGTGAGAGTGAGATGAAACAAAAGTTAAAAAAGGACATCTTTTCTTTAAGAAGAGCCTAATGTGAATAGCTCACGTGTGGATGTCTACAACTACATACCTAAACAAAGAAGGATCCTAGTTCTGCTGTCTGCAACAACAGACAAAGCAGGCAATAAGGGAAGATATATATGAAGGGAATAAGGCAGAAAACAAACAAGCAAATGAACAAACATAACATTTGGAGATTAGTAAGAAACCAGTCACAAAAATATATGAGTGTTAAGAAAACTTGTGACTGCTGATAAAGTACAACACATGGAGGTCAGATGTCATGGGGCATGTCTGCTGTTCTCTATGTCAGGCATTTATTTCTCAGCATCTCTGAGCAGCATTGGAAAATTGTGAAACAGTCCCCAGCATGGTTACAACACTCTTAGTTTTCTAGGAAAAAAAAAAAAAAAAGAGGAGGCTAATTATGAGGGGCTAAGTCTAGTTATTGCCAGAAGAGACACCAACTGTAAGGGCAGAAAACACTGAAGAAAAGGATTAGCATCCAGGATGACAACAGATAATAGTAAACAGTGTTATTAGTGAGGTGAAAGAGAAGAAAGGTATGAAAGCCTTCTAAAAAATGCTAATTTACCTGGAATAAAACTGACTTAACAGTATGTGACAGTTATTTGATTATAGTTTAAAAAAGACACATGAGAAACTTGCTTTGATATAAAAGAAAAGAAAGAAAATGATAGAAAAGGGAGTTGTGAAAGGAAGAAATTTGAGTGCAGGGTACAGCGCAATAGTATTTCAAGGTCAATGTAATTCCTCTTTTCTAAACATGTTTGTTGTACAAACTGTAGTAGGAATATTAGAAGTTTGTATTTCCATCTGTTTGCTTAAAACTGGGTCTGTGCTTCAGCATGAACAGGCGAAGCTCTGATGAGCTAGAATTACTTTGGCTCATGATGCACCCTATAACACTGCCATTGTATGCTGATTTCTTCATGATAATTGGTAAGGATTTTATAAGTTTTAATAGTCATCACATGGTCACAAGCTGATTTTATGAAACTTCGTTCATTAGTCTCAGCAAAATACTGCAGCACATAGTTGCCAAGTGAGAATTTCTAATTGAGTTTAGTAATACGCTGAAAAGGTAGTTATTGTAGTTATCACACAAAGCAAATGCAAAAGCAATGTAAAGAATTTTATTTTGTTTAGAATTGAAATCTTGCAGCAGTTTTATCCTGAGTCTTAAAGAAACGTATAGTAAGCATTTAAATCAGTATTCTCATGAATTGCTGAAATCAAAAGTTAGCAGTGGTGTTATTTGTGAAATATGAATGACCTTTGTAAATCTGTTCCTAGGCTCAGGTAGTCTAGAACTGATTGATCTTTCTCCAGGCATTTAGAGACTGAGCTGCGTAACAGCATACATGCCTCAAAATAGGATTTATCATTACCTAACTTGAAAATTGTTTTTTCAACACTGGCTCAGCTGGTAACTAACCACTGAGTTTCATAGATAGATTTCACCTTCAGTTTCAGGCATTTAGCTTAATTTACCTGAAAGCAAATGTCTATGAGTAAGCTTATGTCTGAGTCCCTTTAGAGAATCTCAGGGCTCAACTCTGATGTCTAACCATAGACATCTAATGATGTTTAGATGACTTAGAGTATCTAAGATAACTGTACAGGCTTGGTAGATATGACTCAGGACTTGTGGTCTCCTGAACCAATAACAATTGTCCAGGTAGGTTTTCAAGAAATCTCAGTTGCATATGTTTGGGCAATTAAATCAATATGTTAGTCAGCAGAGCTGAGTTCACCCAGTGTAAAAGAAACACCAGCATTTGGTAAACCAAAGCACTCTGTAGACTAAGCTGACCATGTTGATAAGATCTTGAATCATAGAATCATAGAATCATAGAATGGCTTGGGTTGGAAGCGACCTTAAACATCATCTAATTCCAACTCCCTGTACACACCTCCCACTAGACCAGATTGCTCAAAGTCCCATGCAACCTGGCTTTGAACACCTTCAGGGATGGGGCATCCACAACTTCTCTGGGCATCCTCTTCCAGTGCCTCACCACCCTCATAGTAAAGAAGTCCTTCTTATATCTAATCTAAATCTACCCTCTTTTAATTTAAACACATTACTCCCTGACAAAGAGTCCCTCCCCAGCTGTTACTTAGGCCCACGTTATGCACTGGAAGGCCGCTATAAGGTCTCCCTAGTGCCTTCTCTTCTCCACGCTGAACAACCCCAACTCCCTCAGCCTGTCATTGTAGGAGGGGTGCTCCAGCCCCTTGATCATCTTTGTGACCCTCTTCTGGACTTATTCTAATACTTCCATGTCCTTCACTTACCAACTTGAATGACTATGGTGAGAGTTCAGGCTCTTATTTCACATGCATACAAATACTTATAGAGACCTAAATGTGCTGGTATCTGAATGTGGAACTGAAACAGACCTCTAATTTTTATGATCAGACTTCCTAGCCTTAATGTTTATAAACCTTTTTTTTTTTAAAAAAAATTATTTATTAAATTAGCACGCAGAAAATCCTGCCAAAATCACCTGGTCAAGATGAGATATTCCTTCAATATCCTATGAAGTGGTAATTCCTGCTTTGGCAGGGAGGTTGGACCCGATGATCTCTCGAGGTCCCTTCCAACCCCTACAATTCTGTGATTCTGTGAATTCTTACAGGCCCTCTCAGAATGCCTCTGGAGTGGGACCTAATATGCAGTAACAACTGGCTTTGTTCAAAGGACAGTTGAAGGGTTTTTTTGTTTGTTTGTTTGTTAGTGTTGCTATTGCTGTTGCTATTGCTATTACTATAACTGTTACTATTACTATTACCATTACCAGTATCAATACCATTACCATTACCATTACCGTTACCGTTACCATTACTATTCCCTTTGTATAATGTTCAGAAGTGGTCACGACATTTATCTAGGATTTGGAAAGACTGAGAACAAGTTTCGTGAGTGAGTCTGGGGATTTAAGACCAAATACCTTTACAAGGTAAAGTGGATTTTCATATACATCTGGGCCCCTACAGACAAAGTATCTTTAACAAATAGCTTTATTTGATCTTATCCCAAATATCACCAGCAGATGCTGATCTGAGGCTTAACATCTGATGTGTAGCAAGGCATGCTGTGTCATTCTGGTGCACAAATGCTTCAGGTTGGCACCTCTGTAAGAGTGCACACTCAAGTCTTCATGCAGAAGCCAGGACTCACAACAGATAGAACAGGAATGTGTCCTGCCTTAATAAAGTGATTCGATCTAGGAAAAGCTTTGACCTGGTCTAAGGAATTGACAAGTTCCTTATTCATGTCCTGGGCATGAATGTGTCCAATACAGGTACCAAACTCCGAAAGTTATGCTCATGAAGCTGTCAAATTTTAACAAACTGATATTTTGTCAAGGACATCTTCAGGCTTGCTTTCTTTAGATTATATGATTCACTCACCTGCCAAAAGCAATCAGGATAATCTTATGGTTCTAATGATTAGTGCTAAATGTGATATTAACAATACTGCTCATAAATATTATAAGAGTTTTAAATTCCTACTATAAACTAATGAGCATATCTGGTGAACTCTTTGCAACATTTTTGTTATGTTACTATATCTGCCCTTTTAATAACACAATTAAAAAATTGAAAACAATGCCAGATTTCCATAAAAAATAGACATATACACATTGAAAATCCACAAAACTCTAATTAATTCAGTTTCTCTGGGGTATGCCATAATTTACAGCTCTAAAATTATGAGGAATTGCCTTGTTAAAGTCCTCTGAATCTGACTACAGGTGTTCTAGCAGTGTTCCAGTAAGAGAGTTATTAAAATCCCATTCCCATTTCTGGTGGAATTTTTATCATTTGTGTGGCTATGTTTTGCCAACAAGAATGAGAAAAGAGAAGACTCTGTTCGCATTCATCTGTGGGGATTCAGCAATTAAATCAATTTGATTAACCAAAGACCCATTCTGCTGTGTATTTACATACTGTAATTACGAATTGGCAAATAGTGGGAAAAGTGGGAGCGTGGGATAGCGTGTTTTTATATCAGTTGTTCCAATACAACTGCAATACTTCTAAATAAGCAGTCATATCTATTCACTTTTTTAGCACTCCAAATGGGAAGGATGAAGCCATGCTTTCTGTGGGATTTAGACTGTCTCAGATTTCACTCTAACATTCAGAAAATTAAAACATTTGTTATATTTAGCAAATCTTTAAAAGCAAGTAGCACATCTCCTAAGGATTGTTTGGTCCCATCTTTTGGAGGCTATATTTTCTGCTTACTACTGCACCACCGATATAACTGCCAGGTTACTTTAGATTTGCCAAACATTCAGGTTTGATCAAGTCAGTTCTATGTCCAGGTTGTTTCAGACCGGTTTGCAGTTTGGGCTACTGAAAATTGAGTAATGCCCATGTTGAATAAAGCTGTGAAGAGACAAGATGACAGGATAAATCAGCAAGGGTGGCTCAGCTCTGACCAGGTGGCTTCCCAAGTGCTTCCAGTCCAAGTTAAGGAATGAACATTTAAAGTCACTCAGGAAACCTGCACTATAGCCTTAACAGTCCTGGGGCATCCTGGGGACCTGCAAGGGTCAGACACAGAGATCTTCACATTTGGATACAAATGCATTGAGCAAAATGATTTGATTTTTTTTTTTTTTTCCCCAGCTACTTACTTATTGATTAGTGTAACTGCTGAGAGAGGAATGAAATCTGGAACTGTTGAAGTGTTCACATACACATTCATGTAAATGATCAATAGCTCTAAATGATATCAGAGCACAAGAGTCTTGATTCACACATAGTCCCTTATGTTTGAAATAATTCTGTCTTTACAATAGAAGGAAGCCTATGTTTTCAGGTCTGAACTGAAATCAAAATGAAACACCAGTCTGAATTGATAGTACTGGCCTGATATTAATGTATACCTTATTTATCACCTGTATAAAAAAGTTTCACTTCCCCATATTTTTTTCATAAAACACATAGATTATATTTCAATGTTAATATTGTTTTTAAAATATCCAATGTCTTTACCTAATAGGTATATATATTTAAATTACTCTATATTTATAAATGTATATATATTTAATTAAAATAATCTATCTATTTCTTTACACTATGAATAATGATGTTTTGATTTAAGATAAAAATCACAATACATATTGTGACGGAAGGGAGCCAGGAGGCCTATTCCTTAAGATCTTAGCCTTAATTAGTATCTCACTGTAAAGACCTGACAATTAGTTCTGCTGAAACTGTATCTCCATCCCTTCTTTTTAGCTGCACATATCATAAAGGTCAGACTAACCATAGGAGCATACCAAACTTCCTATCTTATGCTACTTCACACACTTCCACAGCAGAAGTGATTGATTGTGTATGCAAGATATTTCAGGGCTTTAGTAATGTCTTCAGAGATATTCCCAGTGTGTTGTTCATGGATCTCTCAACTGAAAGGCAGTTAATTGGTCACCAACGCTTTTTCCTTGAAGATGCATAGAGAGGCTATCTCTAGGCTCACTTCTCAGTGTCTCTGCTGGAGGGCTGAGGACAGCCTCTTTTTTTTGAAGACCTTGAATCTATAGAAACAGAGTATTTTTCCTCATTAGTTTTCTCTCAGTCCTATTCCATTGGACCTCTGTTACAAACCATTTTCTAAAAAAACAGTAGATACAGGATGATAGAATCTTGAATAATTTGTCTGCTCATTATTCCAGTGAAAGACTAGTCAGATTTTCATTTGGTCATATTCTTGGCTGGATGACTGCTCATCCTTAAGCCTAGGACACTGGTAAAAAGTCCACAGTAAGTATTTCTCATATTTCCACCTGGTTTTATGATATATTCATGACATTTTATTGAAATACAGTCACAAATAAAGAGGTTATATGGACTCTAGTTCAGTAGTGCAGGGTTATAACTTGAAACGATGTAGGTATCAAACTCAGAACAGAGGTAATGGGAAGGAGTAAGAAGAATTAATTTCTTCTACTTATCATTGTTTATTGAGAAAAAGGGGCAGACAGGAACTGGTAAATTCAGACATTAATAGGTATGGTTAGTGCTCTCATTAATTAATTAATTTATATATTTATTAAATTTTCCCTAAAAATATTTTGTTGGAAAAATTATGTAGGGGAAAATTCAATTTATGAAGCTAGAAATAATATATATATATATTAAAAAGAAGAGTATATATATATTTTTATATTTATATTTTATATATGTATATATATGAAAGTATATACATATATATACATACTTTTCTTTTTTTTCCCCCTGAAGATTGTAGTATCAAATTAGCTTCTAGAATGACCTCGCTACAAGACTGGAATGAAGGAAAAGATGCAAAAATGTCATAGGAATAAAATATATAGAAATTATTAAAAAAAAAAATTGCCTCTTCTTTATGCCTCTTCTTCAGTTTTCCTATTATATGCAGTAATTGAAACAAAGCATACTGAACACTTGATTTTGAATAAATAAGGTATGTTACTAAAATATCTTCTTTAATGTTACTTTAATGCCTAGATTATCTAGGTCACTACAGTAAAAAAGTGCATCAGCAGGAAAGAGTATTTGCTGTGTTGATAGTCCTCTGAGCATCTTCAATGAGTGCCTACTTGGAGAATGCAAAACTGTTCAGTTGCCAGTTTTCTACAACCATATGTTGTGTGTCTCCTGAATGCTGACTGCAGAGAGGTGTTTTGGATCTTCTAGACACCAGTGAAAGAAAATATTTCTAGTTTCAGAATGAAAAAAAAAAAAAAAATACTAGACCTTTATGATCACGTTTAATTGCTCTGTTACCAGCAAAACACAGTGGATTATGAATTTAACATTGTCTTATGTCCTTGGCTAAAACCATTTTTTTTTTCATCAGTAACTCTTTCTTCTAGAATTATCAGATAAGAATTTGATTATTTCTGTGACACTTCTGTTTGTCTTGAATATCTTGAATAGGTGTTTTATTATTGTTGTTGATTTTCATTGTTTGTTTTTATTTATATTACAAGCATATTCATATTTTTGATGTGATTTGGTGTGGTTGCCTCAGGGTATCTGTTCCAGTTGGTCTTGATATTTAGTGCATAGTCAATAAAGACAATCCCACCAGTTTTTTCAATTCCTCTAGTTAAAAATATTACAAACATAAATATATTTAAACATCACATTTTATTGTTTTACACAGAACAAAGGAAAAAACAAGTCCCCTTTTGTCCTGAGAAATAAAGGACTAAAGGTTGCAACAGATACTCTTATTGCAATTATTGACTCCTGAGGAACAGTCTGATAGAATTTGATTAGGTCTTAGAATAAATTTCATATAAAAATGTAGTAGCTAGAATTTTCTATGTAGAAAGCTCATTTTGTCAGATTGGTTGTATCCTCAAATGGCAGTCATCAAGTGATATGCCATAGATAAAACCTTGGCTCAAGCGTGTAGATCAGGAGATACAAAACTAACCTTTAAATGGTTCAAAGACTTCTGAAAAAAACAGGGCAAGCAAGCATCTATTGAAATCCACTCTTGAAAGATGTTACCTCTCACTGGAGAAAAAAGACAGTTTTACAGTCAGGTCCCACTAACTCTTACTTTTAAGAAAGTGATTCTGTTGTTTTGGTGGAATGTTTTTCCAATACATTTGAGCTTATGAGTGCCCTCTGGGAAAGATGTGTGAAAAGACAGATACATATGCACACACAGCAAAGTATGTATAAAATATATGTATTTATATGCTCTTCTATCTAATTACCCTGTTGTTAATTACTTATTTTTTTTTTATGTCCTATGAGAATTAGGATAACTTTAAGGAGTCTATAACATAGCCGAGGAGAAAAACAGTAGAAAGGTCTCTTGTGTTTCTCCTAAGTCATTCAGATGCTCACTCTGAGGAATCGAATATATATTTTGGATTTTGAACATTAAAGTTTTCACATACTCATCCTAATTACATGTTTCTAGAATATAGAGTTCTTCCGTCCTGTTTTAATCTTTATCTATACTTCATCTTTCTCAGTGGTTTATTGTTTTCAAACATTTCTGAATTTATAACTAATCATTTCTTCCTTTAAGGTTACCCACACTGATGATCATATTTTCAAATGTCTTAGATTGGCTCAAATCTACAGAGGTAATATACACAGTCATTACATGTGTTTTGGCAATGTTAGAGATCTTTCAACAGATTCCATCTAAGAAAGTTTAGCACAGTGAAATCTATCTCAAAGGCTATTAGGAACTATGGCAGTAAAACAAAATGTGAAAAATGTCTTACTATTTCAGCAAAGAAATATAGGGTAGAAACTAATTTGAGCATATAATTTTTTTATTTTTTTTTGGCTTCAATGTTATCAGAATAGCCTATTTTGTGTTCCCTGAAATATTTTCAGTGTTGATGAGCAAGGAATGCACAATAGATTAGGCACCCCTTGATGAGACAACGTAGTTGTAATCATTCAAAGCAAATATTTGGCTCTGTTTCTTTGTGTCGTGAATCTCCTAGGCCCACTGCAAAATAGTAGCATATGAAAACATACTCAAAAGGCAGAACAAAAGACTTCTGGAGAAGAAACTCTTGCTTTGAGCTCTAGCAGTCCAACATCATACGATGGGTGAGCAATTGGCTAACGGGCAGGGCCCAAAGGGTTATGGTAAATGGGGCTGCGTCAGGCTGGCGGGCGGTCACCAGTGGGGTCCCTCAAGGCTCCATTTTAGGGCCGGTACTTTTCAATATTTTTATAAACGATCTGGATGTAGGAATAGAAGGTATTTTGAGCAAGTTTGCTGATGACACCAAACTTGGAGGAGTTGTGGACTCGAATGAGGGTGGAAAGGCCTTGCAGAGGGATCTGGATAGGTTGGAGAGCTGGGCGATCGCCAACCGCATGAAGTTCAATAAGAGCAAGTGCCGGGTCCTGCACCTGGGACGGGGAAACCCTGGCTGCACGTACAGACTGGGCGATGAGACACTAGAGAGCAGCCTAGAAGAGAGGGATCTGGGGGTCGTGGTAGACAGCAAGTTGAATATGAGCCAGCAGTGTGCCCTGGCGGCCAGGAGGGCCAACCGTGTCCTGGGGTGCATCAAGCACGGCATCGCTAGTAGGTCAAGGGAGGTGATTGTCCCGATCTACTCTGCGCTGGTGCGGCCTCACCTCGAGTACTGTGTGCAGTTCTGGGCACCACAGTATAAAAAGGACATGAAACTGTTGGAGAGTGTACAGAGGAGGGCTACGAAGATGGTGAAAGGCCTGGAGGGGAAGACATACGAGGAACGGCTGAGGTCACTGGGCCTGTTCAGCCTGGAGAAGAGGAGGCTGAGGGGAGACCTCATCACAGTCTACAACTTCCTTGTAAGGGGGTGTCGAGAGGCAGGAGACCTTTTCTCCATTAACACCAGTGACAGGACCCGCGGGAACGGGGTTAAGCTGAGGCAGGGGAAATTTAGGCTCGACATCAGGAGGGGGTTCTTCACAGAGAGGGTGGTTGCACACTGGAACAGGCTCCCCAGGGAAGTGGTCACTGCACCGAGCCTGTCTGAATTTAAGAAGAGATTGGACTGTGCACTTAGTCACATGGTCTGAACTTTTGGGTAGACCTGTGCGGTATCAAGAGTTGGACTTGATGATCCTTATGGGTCCCTTCCAACTCAGGATATTCTATGATTCTATGATTCTATGATCATTGTAAAGTCAGGAATCAAGTGTTGATACTAGCAATGATACTTCATCCATGTGGTATGTGAAGCAACTTGACATGGTAAAAGATACATTACTTTAGATAGGTATTTCACACTGTTGATTAGAAGCCATGTTTTTGATTCAGTTAAACTCTTTTACATCGCTTTCATAAAGCAGATGGAATGGATGATGATACAACTGGCCGGAACAAAATTCCTCTAGTCTGAGTCTTCTAGCACAAAGTGAAGCTTTTCCTGCTGCTTCACTCTGGGTCCTCAGCACAGAGAAATGCTCTGATTTTGGTAAGATATAAGCAGCAATAGTTAGCTTTCTCTTGTCCTTTTGTGCTCTTTTGGGTGTTGCCGTGAGCATAGGATGATAGCCATCTGGTGGAGTCTTAAACAGTCTTGAAATAACAGACTTGAGAGAATCAAAATTTCCTGTAACACAGGATGAAAAATCTGTGCTCTGCTGCTGAGTTGGATTAAAAAAAAAAAAAAAGGAAAAAGGTAAATCCAAGTCAAAATGGAGCACATAGGACTGGATAGTCACAAGAGCTAACTCAAGCCTGAGCTGCATAAATTCCCTCTACAGCCAGAAATGACAGAGTCCTCTAAGGTGTGGTTCAGAACAGGTATTCAACTAGCTATGAATCTGTATGTACAGGGGATTGGGTTCTCAAAGAGGAGCTAAGGAAGGGCAAAGATTGGGTTATCCTTCTAAAGGTAAAGGCTTCATGAATCCTTCTGTTGGATGTGTCTCTTCGATGTGTCTCTATTCTCTGCTCTGCATGTCATACAGTTTTAACTTGGACTCTAATAAAGAGCAGACAAAATAATTTTCAGCTAGGGACACATGGGACTGGACTACAAGCTAGTGCACATCAGCATTTTGCCTTTATACAGAAGCCAGGTTTGAGCTGTGACTAATCTGGCCTACCCCTCCTCAGCCACACTGGGCATGCTTTTCTGGTGTATGCCAAAGGGCCTGGTAGCCTCAGACACCTTGCATAGCTTCCTGGACTGCACTGTATACACCACTCTTGGCACCACAGTACAAAAAGCACTGTCAAAAGGCATGAAACAATCCATTATTTAGCATGCATGCAATTTATGTGAGCTATGGTTCAGACACAGAAAACTGTGACCTTGGCCTTGGAAGAAAGTAGTGCTCCAGGCAATATCTCTATACCTGTGCCTTTGTCCTTGGGAAAAACTCTCAGCCTCATGCCAAAATGACCAAAAATATGCATTAAAGGAAAACTAGTTATCTGAATCCATGTTTATATATAAGGCAGCCAGCATCCCCAGCACGTATAAACTTTATTTGGAGCTGTGTGGGAACACCACCTGCTCACGCTGCTCCAAGAAATTCCACTTAGAACATTCAGAAGCAGCTGGGATGTGAATATTTGATTCATCTCATCAGAAGCTGAAATTAGGATTGAAAACATAGATCATATATTCCACTAACATTCCAAGAAAATATTTATTTCTTAATATTTGTTGTTCAGTAAGATACCACAAACTGCTTATCATTTCCAGCTTGTTTATGCTATGGGTGGATGTAGTTTATATTAAACTTTGCAATTGACTTTAAGGTGACAAATTTACCATGAATCAAGCCTGCTGACCTGGAACTAAAGTAGAAGGTGCAGCTGAAGTAATTGTTTCTGCTTTGACTGACAGTCATGCAGCACATAGTGCAAAACAGCATTGTGGATTTGGGAAGAAATTGCCTAAGTTTTATAATTGTATGTCTCCTACTCCTGCAATTTTAGGAAGTATCACATTTCAGGGAAAATTCTATCTGCCCAGGAGGGAGAGGAGTAAGGACACAGCAACTGATAGCATAAGTCCACTGAATAGACTGTTCAGTGGCCTCTGTAGCAGCACTTTGTTCTTTATACAGACAAAAGGAAGGGGATATGAGTTTCAACACACAGCAACTGTTCCTCAGCTACAAAGAGCTGGTATGCCTGTGGCTTCTTTTGATGTCTCTTGGTTCTTGAAAAATTAGGTTCTTGTGCAGTCCTAAATCCTTTTACCTCTTTCTAGCTCTACTATATACCATGCACTATTACTTTCTATTCATAAATTAAAGGATTGACTGCAATAATGATCTTTGGAAAGATTTAACTGAAATACCTGAACAGGCAAGGGTGGTTCTCATTCCTCCAATAACATAATGAAAAGCTACTTAATAAATTTACTTTGGTATTCTACTTGGATGTTGTCCTTAAAAATATATCACAGCTCTTACAACTACTATCTTGACTGCATAACTAATTTTGGATGAAAAGGGCTTCCCGGTTTTCCTGAGATGGCAACAGCAAGAAACAAAAACAAAATCTACCAATCAAAGAAACAAAAGAACCCACAAGTAAACAGCAACAACCAGATCACAAAGTACAAAAGCCCCTTATTTAATAGTCCATCTGAACAGGTCAGGCTACTGGTGTGAAATCAGAATCTCTCCAGAAAAATTCATATATTATCCTTGGCTTGATGGGTATCATTGACTTGTGTACCTCATTAGAGTATCTCAAAACTCTTTTTTTTTTTTTTTTTTCTCCTCATTGCTTGAAAAGTAGAGGACAACAAAAGATGTCAAATTAATTTAAGATTTTATTTTTTTTTTCCCCAATGTGTGTGTTTGTATAGAAGTTTCAATTCAAAGTCCCCCAGGCCAAAATGAGTATGTTAGTGTTTGGAGAGGAAGACAAACATCACTGATGAAGAAGACAACTTTTAGCCAAAATAAAATCTTGAGACAACTAATCTACGGAACAGCCAATGTTGGGAGCACCAGGTTGTTTGTTTACCTTAAAAGCTGAGACATTCAGCTTCTTAAATAAATTTTATTTACTTTTTAAATTTTGCATATTTAGAACAGTTTTATACTGCACACTCAACCTTTCCTAGTCCCCTTGATGAAGCACTTGACTACCATTTACTCTATAGAGTACCACAGAACCACCTGTTTCCTTTTAGGCAAAGAAATGCCATTATCCACGTTTTATTCATGGGGCACTGAGGTACAGTCAAATCCAAATTCATGAAAAAGGTCAGTGGTGGGGCCAGGATTGACTCGTTACATGTGCTATGATCTTGTTAGTTCTTATTGGTGGGGGGGACCCAAAGGTTGTTCACACTGTTGCATAGATCATAAAAATATCTTTTGTAATTACAGCCCTGGTTATTTTCCCAAAACATTCCTGGAGGGAAGGTGTTGGGACAGACCATGTAATCTAAACCATAGCCTAATGGCCTAAACCTCAAAACATTTGGAGAAATTCATGTCTACTTTCTGAATTTTCCCTTATATTAGTGTGGCTCCAGTTCCATCTGCTCCTGGAAGTAACTAGTGCCATAGGTTGACCTGCAGTGGGTAAAATTAAAAGAATTTGCACGAGTACAGAGGGCTTACAATGTTTAAGAACTCTTTGACATTGGATATTTCTGAAAGCACTTGAATGTCTTAGAAACCCAACAGCAACAGCAACAAAACCCCAACACTGTAACTTCCCTCCTTGATAATTATCAATAAATAGTGACTATTATTAGAACAGCATAAATCCATCAAAAGCTGGAAGTTGCCAGATCTCCTCCAGTTTGAATTTGAATGTGGATTCCAGGCCTCCAGTATGGAAAACCTGCATGTGTATTATGTGAGTGTGCACTTCTTGATCTCTTTTAATCAAGAGAAAAATGGATAATGGAGTAACAGAATTTTGAGAAAGAATGCAAATTGCTGTGCATTGCAATGAAATGTTTCCCCTTAGGATTACAGTGCCTGGGAAGACTCCTCTGCATGAGCTAGAGCTGATATATGAAGCTTTTGCTTGCATAAAGGCAGAAAGGTTAGAACTCATCTGGGCCAACCTTAGGACCTGGCTCTCCAGTACTTAATCAGGCAAAGCACCAGCAGAAGTCAGAGAGGTTTGCCCCTTAGTGAGAATTACCGGACTAAATCTTCCTTTGCAGAGCTGGCTGTGTAATCCTGCTGTGGTAAAACGATACATAAGGGTCCCTTAATAAGTCTTAATTTGCTTTGACCACTGCTAGCATTTTAGGTCCACAATGGCTTTCACAGCTATAGGTTGTTCTTTGTTGGCCAGCAACGTATTACTTTCAGAGGTAATTCCTTGTCAGTGCTCTCAGCTGAAAGCCATTCTTGTCCTTTCTGCTGCATCCAACCTTTCTTCCACTTATGTCATTATTGTGGGTAGGAGAAGTTCTGTGACTTCCTGACTCTTCCTTTTTTCTTACTGTGGAAATGGAGATGAACAAAAATGTGCCATATTTATTTACAGAGAAAAATTAAATCATAATATAAATTCAAGAGAAACGTATGCTACAAAATACAATTAAGGCATCAGACATTTAATAAAGCTACTACATGGCAAAAAGAGCTACTCTGTGTTTTCCTAAACACAGTAATTTTGTGAGCTTTCTCAACCTTCAACAAAGGAGAGAAAATGTGTCTTGTCTTAGAGGATCACAAAGTAAAGCAGGGTTACTTTAAGTTTCTTTACTTCACATTCTCCTTATGTTTCAAGGATGATGTTATCATGGTTCAGCTGGTAGCTGGTTAAAAAAAACAGTAACTTGACCATGAGTCTGAAACACATCTGGGTAACATGACATGCAGATATGGACAGTATGACGAAAGCTGCTGCAAACACCTTGTATGACTTGCAAGTAAGAACACACTAGAACAGACCTTCCATATTTCTTCTGCCTTAATTTCTGTTTTGCTAAGTCAATTTCTGATCAGTGAGATATCCTACTGGTTCAGAAAGAAAGCAGTGAGCAAGATAGATGGTCTGTTAAAGCAAACACTGCATTTTTATTAGCTGTAACAACAGAACTAGGGGAAGCAATAACTAAGTAGTTCATCCCTTCACAAATCTGTCAGGACATGCTCTCTACAGCTGCCAAAACAACGGCCATAAAGCAGATCAGCACTTAAGTTAAGGCTGAAATACAGATGCAACAAATAATTATAAATATTACTACATAATCCTACCTAGCCAAGCCTCCTAGAAAATCTGCTTAAAGCAGATTTCCACCACTAACACCGGCTCATAGTGTGGATAAAATTTTGCAGCCCACAGAGTGAATAAGCCAAAAAACAATGCAAACCGAGGACTCCAGCAGGAAGAAACCAGTGAACAAACAGGTGAAGAGTGACTGGAACAAAGAAAAAGGCACTTAGTGATCTGTGAAAACTAGTAAGAATTGGCTGAGCTCCAGCCAGTTGTGAGGTTGCTCATGATTAAGAAGAAACTTTTCCGCATTCGGTCATGTGCCAGGTAATCTAGCCCAAATGCTATCTAGCACTGGATGCCATCTCATCTCAAATAGATGAAAATAGTAACATTAGCAGTTCTTTGGTCAACTATTTTAATACAAGAATGCTTTAAATGAGTCAAATAAACTAACTGCAAATATCAAATAAGTAACCTATGCACTCAGTGTACTTTGATATGTTTGCTCTAAAGTGGGTAATACTGCAATCTTTCTATTGTTTTACCCCTAGTTTTCAAACTGTACATAAAGTTCGAATTGTCTTTCACAACTGTAGTGATTCAGAAAGACCTGTGTTTAGTTTAAAAGAAGTATTCAGAAAAGTAAGACATCTCTTGTTTGTGGGCAAGATCTGTTTTCCAAACTACAAATTTAGGGATTACTCCTTACATCTATTACACTACTGTAAAAACCTGAAACATGTTTTGAGGACACAGACTGTATCAGCAAATAAAGATGCTAAGCTCAGATCTGATGAATTTCAGTCCCTGTTTCCCTGTTCCTCTTCCATCAAAATTTCTATACCAACTTACCAAAGTTCACCTGCAAGTTCCCAAACTGCCACAGGGGAAAAAAAAAAAAAAAAAAAAAAAAAAAAGAGAGAGAGAGAGAGAGAGAGAGAGATGTATAATGGTATAATGTTAAATTATAATTTAATATGTTAAAATGTAAATTTCCCAAGTTCTTCCTGCAGGTTACTATATTGCCTGCAGGGGTCACTATGACATCCTCTGTCCTCAAATATTTTTGTATTCTACACAGTCAAGACTTAAAATTATCTAAATTTAAGAAACTTTTTTTTTTTTGGATGAAATTATTCTCCCACCTTCAATGCTTGTTTGTAGGACTTTGAAAAAAATGAAACCATGATTTTCTGTGATGTTTTGGGAAATAAGGCAACTACATGATTTGCCAGCAGAACTAAAAATTATTGCTATTCCCTTGCCCTACTTTGTCTGTGGTTTTCAACAGAGAGGTCTTGGAGGCTATTTCAGGGTAATCATCGAGAAGATAAGCTGAATAATCTAGATGACACGCAAAAACAGTGCTTCCCTATCACTCTGGCTTTTCTGCTAACAGTGCCTGTCAGTCCCTTGCAGAACAATACACCACACGTCACTGTCCCGTATGCTGGCCCTTCTTCCACCACTTTTGTGCAGTAGTAGTACAATAACTTTCCTGTACAGTGACTCTCTGTATCATTAAAAGAAGGGGCTGGGTTTTCCTCTAAGATCACTTCCCAAAGTCTTTGCTCAGTCTTTACCCTTACAAAATCTTGTTCAAATCAATGGATATTTGCATGAGAAAGCACTCACTTAAAATTAGACCTGAGTGAAAAAGGGTTTGGTGGGGGAAAGGAGGAGGTAGGGGTGGGGGGTAATAGTTACTTTCATAAATTAGTAGTGCAACATTTGCTGTGGTTAGCTATGATGTATCAAACATATTGCTTAGGGTTTTAGTTTGTTTGAGTGTTGAAGTAGATTGAACTCTTCTAAATGTTAATATGCATGTTTTCTAGCGTCTTAAGGCTCTGTTTGAAAGTTGATTGTTTTTGTTAATAAAATATAAATAAAAACAATATAAATAAAATCAAGCATGATAGATTATTCAGCCAGGAAACAAATAAATGCAACTCCTTTGCCCCACCCCCAGGCCAGTACTGTTTGCGGCTGTCAAACATACTGGACATATGGCTTGCCAAAAATCCAGCTGATGACACTGTACTCAGTGAGGACAAAGTCAAAACGGGGGGGTGGGGGGTGGGGGGTGGGGATTGATGGGAAGGGAAGGGTGAGAGTGAGAGAGAAAGGAAAAAAAAGAAAAGCAAGCCTAAAAGTTTAGGTCGCCCCCCCCGGCCCCCCCCCCCCCGCCCTCCAAGCTACCACGTAAACACCTGTTTAATGTTCAAAGTGCAAGTACCCATTATTTTCCAATGATCCTTAACATGAGGTAAAAACTTGATGCAACTCTCCCCTCTGTACCCCCCCTCAAAGCAAGTGACAAGAGGTGACAATGGAGACAGTATGTGTAGGGACCAAAGAAGTCTGTGCTATAACCCCTTTTCTAGTAGAAGATCATGGATTTTACTCCTTATCCACATAAAGCTCTCCTGTTTATGCTTTATGCTGATGGAGTGAATTTCACCCTACATAATTTTGCCTACCCTAGCTCAAGTCACTTAGGAAGCCTTTATGTAGATTTTACACTTAATTAACATAACCTCATCAGACTTGGTATTTTCTGGAATTTACACGAACTGGATGTCTTAAGAAACCCTGACTAGAGACGAAGACATAAGGATTGCTTTATTGAGAGAGGGGAAGAAAAATATTGTATACACCAATAAGGCAAAGAAAAACTTGGATTAGAAGATGGATTTAGTGGGTTAAGAAGTCACAGAACTTTGACAAAGCACAAGTTTGCTAATACAAATAAGAACCCTGAGCTACATTTGAATTCACATCACACTACACCTGGTAAGAATTAGTCTAGCACAGCATCATCAATCATAGTGTGGTTGTCAGTTTTGACATCCTTTAAGTCTACGTTGTGTGCTTAATGACTACATTACAGAAAATGTAAACAGACACCAAACATACAGGTATGCCCTATATTTTTTTTTAAGATGCTGTATATTTAAAAATAATAATAAAGAAGCACCAATGTTGTTTTATATGGAGAATGAATAAGTGAACTGTAATACAATCTGTTAGAAAATAATCAGAAAAAAAAAAAAGTTTTTAATAACAAAGACTACAAGAAAAAAAAAAGGAATATTCAGGAACTTTGGTTTATCCAAATTAGTAAAATATAAATTAACATTTAGAGGGAATAGAGATTCCCTTAGTTTTGCTATTATATATTTTCTCTCTCACAAACATTCTGCAGAGATTAAATATTATTTTTACTATACATCCTGTGAATTTTTCAGTTTGATATGGTGACTATGATTTACTAATAAGGACTCCAGAGTCACTTGTGAGCCCATTACAGGCCCTGTATTAATAATTCATAAGGGGAAAACATGCTGAAGAAGTGCTTGGGATCATGACCTAAGTGAAATGCCTGAGTTCAAACTAAAAATCTCCCAAATTCCATTTTTATTATTAGCAGATTTCTAGAATTACAACTCTTACAAGAAAGGTTTCAGTTTTGCAGCTCTGGAGGTTGCCCAGGTATTATGAATATAAGGCCTCTTGTCTCGTTTGCTTGTGTGATCTGTGATTAAAACTTCTACAGACTTGGTTGAGTGCAGGATCAGGTCCCTCCGCAATTCATTCGGGGAAAGCTTAATTTGAGATTTTGGTGAGTGTTTATTTTCTGGCTCAACAGCAGCATATTTCAGAGGCGGGAAAAATGTATGCAAAAGAAGGGTCAAAATCCAGATGTAAGAATGAATAGCAAGAGTATGTTCAAAGGGTGCAGGAGTAGTGAGAACTGTAAATACATGTCTGATTTGGTTTGTGAAAGATATTTCTATCTCTTTACTGGAAGTGTATTGTACTTTCTCCTGGTTTGTATGTAACTGTCTCTGTAGAACTATGACAAAGGCTGTAAAATAAAAAGATCTCACTTTTTCTTTGCAAATTAGTTTGGTTAAGTTTCCAAAGTAAAAGAAAGAACCAGAAAAACATGTTTTATTTTAATTCATTTGAATAATCTTCCTCATTTCCGTGATCTATCACTCACAGATAAGAAGCACCTTGCAAATTTTGTTATTTCTACAAAATATATCTTATTCAATTAGCAACTGTCAGTGAAAAAAAAACAGACAATAAACCTCCAGCTCTGATTAGAATGGAAAGAAATGTTGAGTGAAATGCATGATATTGAAAGCTATTATATTTCTTTGAAAATGAACATTCATACAGAAATTACTTTCAAAGTTTTTTACTGAACATGAATCAAAGGCCCAAACTTGGTTTGATTTTAGTCATCTGGAGCAAAATTTGAGACAGGAACTGCCTCACCTATCTGTTGTTTTAATTCAACTATTTGTTTTTGGGAATAAAAATGCTTCAAAGCTTTGAGGGAGTTCATGTCTTTTTGGAATTTTGTTTTATTCCTTTATAATCCCCCATTTCACTTTTTCAGAACAAGGAAAAATAAGAAAACAAAAACCACTACAACAAAAAAAAAAAAAAACAGCACTCTATTATCCTTACTTTATTAAAACATAATAACCTAAAGAAGGAAATTTCATGTCTCCATTTATCCCAATTTCTAAACAAGAATTTTATTGTGACAACACATCTCAGATAAAAGAATACAATTAAGACACCTTACACATGTGCTTATTACAGGTCTGAATTATTATTTAAAAGCTGAGATGCTTTCACTGAAATACGTGGGTGGTGCACCAACAAAGTATTGAATATTAATTACTATTTTTATAAACTAATTCTCATAAGTCTTTGGTCTAAGCTTATAGTCCTTACTCAAGCAAAACACCTAGAATGCTTTGGGAGTTTTACCTAGCTCAGTACTTTAATCTCCTTAGAGATCAATAAATAATTAAAAATTTTATCATAGAAGCTACTGTGTTTTAAAAATGACTTCTTTTAAATTAATCTTTGCTCTACTTATTGGAGACAGAGTGAAGAATTTCTCCCCTGCATTTGCGCATGCACCCCCTCAAAACAAAACAAAACAAACAAACAGAAAAACTGTTCAGGAAGCATCTTTGATGTTAGATCCACTGCCTTAGCTTGGTTCTAAAACAGTCCCATTTTTGAATTGCTTTTCCTTTAACAACCTGATTACATTGCACGATTTACTTCCACAGTTCCAGTGCTCCTCATTACTAATTCCAATAGCAAAAACTTGCCAGAACCCCTGAGAAGCAAACCTTCAAATCTGGAATTAAATAACAGAATATATTACACATTGGACATTTACAGGGAAACTTTACTTGAGGGAAAATAAATACAAACATCTTGTTCTGTGATCTGTAAGTAAACTACTTTACGCACTGTGCTGCTCCTAGAAAGGCTTCTGACAATTACTTCTTTCAAGCCAAAGTTTTAACGGTGTGATTCTGAGGCTGGCATATATACTTCATACAGTATTAATAAAGGGTTTCCCAAATTAATGAAAATGTACCGTGTTCGCATATAATGAATAAGCACCTAATTAAAAGCACAGTAAAACCAGGAGCAGAGATATTGGTGTTTCTTTTTCTTTTTTCTTTTTTTTTAAATATTTATTTATTTTATTTATTTTATTTATTAATATCCATTGTATTACTTTAGCCTTTAATGTGAGCCTCTTCAGCTGACTGATGCCCAAAGGGGAGCTAACAAATCGCTCAGCTGGTGGCTGACACTGGTCCTGAAGAAAGCTAGTAAGGAACACTTTGCAGTCTTTCAGAGCCTCTACACCAGCTGTCACCCAGCTATGGGTGCTGAAAAGCTCCTGTCACTTCATCCAAAGGGATTTACTTGGTCAGAAGGAAAATTTAAATACAAAGCATGCAGCTAAGAAGCTAGTGAAAAGGATTATGAGTGCACAAGAGCACATGTGTATAAGACACTAATACATCTTTAGGAAATTTCAGATCCCCAAAGCCAGGATTACTGCCAGAGGCAGTGTGGTATACGTATGCTGGGACCTTTACCGTTAAGAGTTATTATCTCCCAACTATTCAACTTTATAGGTCTTTCATCATGTGAGGGTTTTTTTTTTTTTTGGTGGTGATGGTGGGGAGGAGGAGGTTGTTTTAAAAAACTCTCCCCTTATCTTCAATAGGGAAATAAGAAAAGCCATTCTCCGAGCTATTATTTGGCAGAATTCACCTGCATGCAAAATACTCCATAGCTTTTTGCTACTGTCAGATGTTTAATTTCTGTGTGTGTGTGTGCATGCACCGTTGTCCAACTGGCCCAAAATGTCCAGCTTAACTGTTTAATCATGGCTAAAGCAAACAAAGCGCCGAGTCCCACGCTCGCTCCCCGAACTGCTGAGCACAGGGGATGAGCACGCCGCAGAGGTGCATGACAGGAGCGACCTGCCTCACGAGGGGAAGGTGTCTGGCTCCGATCTGGCCATCTTCGCAGACTGGCACTCGAGAAAATAACACGCTAGTCCTGCTGGCTGAGCTTGAAGGGGAAGGCTCGACTGGGAAAGCCGCAGCGCTACAGAGAGTTGAAAATGCTCTGCCAGAAAGAGTTGAGGGAGGGTTTTGAGAGCCTAGCCTTCTTTTTCTTTTTCTCTTTTCATTTTTTAAGTGTCGGTTTAAAATCACCGGAGGGAGAAAGAAAGGGGGGGAAAAAAAAAAAAAAGCAAAACGTGAAACCGAAGAGCAACGTCTATAAAAACTTACATTTTTTAGCCAGCTTAACACTGCAGCCACATCCGACTCGGAGCAGCACCCGTGCTGGCTGGCCTGTGGCGAGGTACCGCTACTCTAGGTTAATAAACCCCCCCCCCGGCCTGGCCTGCCGGCCAAGGGGGAGCCGACGGCAGGGGCAGGTCGCTGGGTGCAGGAGCGGGAGGAGCGGAGCGGGGCCCGCCGCCGGAGAGCCCCGGGGGAAGGGGGTGGCCGCCGGCTTCTACTGGCCCCGAGGGGCTCGGGGAGGAGGAGGGGGCGCAGGGGGGGTGCCCGGGCTCACCTGAGGCCGGCTCGGGGCGGGGAGGGTGGGGGGAGAGAGGAGGAGGAGGAGGACGAGGAGGACGAGGAGGAGGAGGAGGAGGGAGAAAGGAAAGGGGACGTGAGAGGTTTGACGGGGAGTTGGGGGGGGGGGGGGGGGACGCAAATAAATCGTGTTTGGGGGAAAATTCCCCGCGTCGAGCCTTTGAGGACATCAGCATTATGTGTCTTACAAAGCGTGGGGTTTAACAAAAAGTGCTACACGGCTCAAACCGGCTGCCTTTAGAGGTCACTAGAACATCGCTGCAGTATTTACAAATTTTCCATGAAGGATTAGAAGTTAGTCTAAAGCCCTATATACACTATATACAGTTCCAGTGGATGCTGTATACTATTATCTAAATTTCTTCACATAGACTATCATGTATCTGCCCCAGCAAAGCTGATTAGTGAAGCAGCTTGACTCTGACATATCCTTTATGCCAGCCACAAGCTGCCTTGCACAGCCACCTTATTCACTGGGGAGACAGGCCTGAAGCAAGATTGTAACACAACAAATGCAAATGAGATGAGCCTTACACCACTTAAACCGAGATGGCTATAATATGTAACAGCTTAATGTGCCCGCAGAAGTGATTGATGCCCCTTCCATATCTTTAAAGAGCTGCCGTTTTGATGCACTCTTTTTTTAACTAATATTTCTTTCTACTTCTCTTCCCGGCAATGTCTTTCTCTTCATCCTCACCGTGGAGAAAGGAGACAGGGAACAAAATACCAAACAACTTATCAAAGCCAGTTGTCTCCCTCAAGATCCTCTTTTGATGAATACAAAATCTGGGAGGACTTCTTAACCATCTCTTGGTAGTTTATTTAGAATATTCCAACAAAAGTTTGTCCCACTGTAAAGCAGTTATTGTTAATAATAAGCAACGTTGCTTCCTATGGGAAAGAACCACTGAGTGGGATCTGACAGACTGCTTGCATTAGGGCTATGCAGTTTAAAAGTCTGAAGGAACCCTTGCTATTAACCCCAACAGACCACAGCCCCACTACGGCTCTGCTTGCATAGCAGAGAGCCACAAATCTGGGGAAAATTTTAGACAAAACTAGCATCCTGCACTAGCCTAACCACATGCTGCATTAACCTAACTGGCTATACATTTCTAATCAGTATTCGTTCCCTGTCCTTAAAATAAACAGAAAACAGATTTCTCCATTTCCCCTAAAATCAATCTTTCACTGTATCTGTCAGTTGCTTTCTCCCAATTAGTATTCTAAATTCATTTATTTTTGTCATAAATTAATTTTTTTTTTTACGTACCTTGGCACGAGTTTTTCATTCAATACTTGTGAGTAATGTGACAGACTTAACGTTGTGTTGCTTATCAGTATTAAAAAAAAAAAAAAGTAACTTTGTTAATGAATTGAGATGAATCAAAAATGCCTTATTAATTATCGCTTGCCTAGTAGGCTAAGCTTTGGCTCTTCACCTCACTGGCCCAGAGAACATTTCTTGCCTTTGGCCATGTCGGAGGGGCTCATTAAAACATCTCTTGGGAGCAGACAGAAATTGTTAGTGAAAAGCAATGGTCAGTGCCTCAGCTAGAACACAGCAGGGAAGGGAATCCCTCATCACTGAGAGCTAACAAGGCTGTATGTATTACACCTGTAATCAAACTGCTCCAAAAATGCCAGGAGACCACTGGGCTCTCTTTGTGATTGGCAAAGTTATCTGAAAATGCTGAATCCAATCCATAATTGATGTGCACACATACAATTACAAGCCTCCAGATATCAGTTAAAATGTTGCAGTTGCAAGCCTTAAGGAGTGGTAAACTTTAACATGCATGGCATAAAATAAGGTGTTTGACATAATAAAAGTGAACCTGCTTTGCTTCCATGCACTGCCAGTTAAATTTTAATTGAATTTGCTACATTTGTTAACAGATGTAATTATAGAAAACCTCACTGAAAAACAATGATATATGGATAGGCTTGGTATCTTTTAGACATTTTGTGAATTAATTTGTACGTTCAAATAAAGATCTACATCACCGTTTTGCCTAAGGTAAGTAAAATTTACAGTGACAAGTAATATGACCTTGGGATATTGAAGTCTGAGATTTTTACTTATCCTAAGCATTGGGTTAGTACAAGGTAAAAAACTAGGGCCTTTGCAAGACTTGTATTTGTGTCTGGCCTCCCTATAGTCTCCTAGAACTGTCAGAACTCTAAACAGTTTCAATAGTTGGCTTCCAAATAATTCAGCTGTAGTAGATCTTAAGTCGAAATATGAGCTAAACGTGCTGAGCAGACAAATTTAGAAGTCAGTGACAATATCCCCCAAAACAACATATACATTTATTGTAACTCATGCAAGTCAGCTTCAGGATTAGTCTGTTTTCTTTTAAATTTTTAATTTTTTATTTTTATATTTGCTTGTTTCTTGATTAACATATGAGAAAGAAACCCTGGTGCTATACATACTGTATGATGTATAAGTAGATAAACATCTAGAGATGTTGAAGATCACTGTGGATCCTCTTTTGCTCGTAGGACAGCAGGGACAATGCGTAGTGTAGGACAGGAAGAGGACATGCAGAACCAGCAAACTACCCACCACAAGTATTTTCAGGATGCACCCAAAAATTTAAGATGGAACAATTATTATTTCTGTTCAAGAAGGCCTCCTTATTTTGTGAAGTACTATGATCTTTAAAAAATGCTATGTAGATCTGTTGTCAGATGTGAACCCCATGTCCATAGTATTGAAAACTGATTCATGAGACTACAACATGAAGACCTTGCTTTCCTCCACTTTATCTACTGATATGTTTATGTAATATACAACTCTAGGGTGTTCTTCTAAACAATTAAAAGAATAAGCTAATTTTTTATTAGCCATCAATGGCTATAGGACATCAGGAATAGGTGTCAAATTACAGAATCCCTTTTTCTGGTGCCTCTGGCAGTGTTTGGACTCCCATTCCTTAAACTTATCGGGCGAGGTGCTCCTCTCCTCAGCCTTTACTGTTTCATAATGTGTTACTCTAGGTTAGTTGCTCAGTCTACCTCTGTAGAGAATGACAAGGGACAGCTATGTCCAAAACGTGAGTTATCCCACCTGTCTTAGAGAGGAAGATGTTAGAGGGAGCCCAGATGAACCTGTAGAAGGTCAAGGCTTAGGTAAGATGAATCCTGCCTAAAGTAGTTTCACATTCCTTTCTTCATTTTCTTTCTTTCTTTCTTTCTTTCTTTTTCTGTCTAGATTAACTTGATTTTGTATCATTTTTTAAATTGTAACATGTTAAGAAACACAACAAATGGGGAGGGGGGAGGAGAAAAAAGTCTGATGAAATTCAGTCTTGAAGGGTTGGGTTGAGAGATGTAAAAGAGTTCAAATACCTATTGACATTTATTTGAAGGCAGAGATTTTTTTCTACTTAATTTTTATACATGAAATTGTAAAGGGGGAAATGTATAAAACCACAGAACCTAGCAGTTTCTGCACTAGACCCCCCCCCAAAAAAAAGCAAACAAACAAACGAAAAAACAAAAACACCAAAACTCCCAAACCAACAGACAAACACACACACATGAGAGAGAAAAAAAAAAACAAAAAAAACCCCACCCTTTTTCTAATTATTCTTGAACTCTAGGGCAGGGAGCTGAGATCTAAGTGTTTTTTCAAACTGTTGTCACTCTGAAATATCATTCTGTTATTGTGCCACCCAAATTAGAGGCATAAAGACGTATTTGTTGTTAGCACTGCATGTTTGACTAGAAGCATCATTTATAGTGGCAGAAGTCCTTTCTATTGGGTGCTGTAGAAACTGAAAACAAAAAAGGCAGTCACCACCCTCTAAGAGCAAATAGTTTAAGTGCATCACCAAGTTTGTGACAAGACATCTGTGGTTTAATTTGTAGCACTCTCCTGGTACTAAGATGATACACGTATGCAGCCAAGTTCATCCCAGAATCACTGGCTACATTCAGATCACATGAGATGTGAATTTGACCCGTTGACTTCAGCGGTGTAAATGACAGATGCTGAGGATGTGGACAAAAGTGACTTTCCCCCACCTTTGCCCTCTCCAAGTTTCAGGGCTGACAGAGGCTCGTCTGTATAATTTAGAACACCTCAAGGCTGCTCCAAGCTCCACTGGCTTGTAACAGCCTCCGAGGTGCTTTTGTGCCACTGAGGGTTTTCTAGTGCATATGCTCTGGCCATGGGCCCTGCAGTGAGGTGTGGAGCAGAACGAGATTGCTGGCTCTGCAGCCCTCAGAGATTGCCCTGGCTCTGAGGCAATCCCCCTGCCTCCATTAGGGCAGTTTTCCAGGTTGTTTGCACCGCTGGAGTCAGAGCCATGCTCTGCTTGTGAAGTTACTTCTTTGCTAGTCAATGTTGAAAATATGAAGGGATGCTAATTTATCAAACAGGTTGTATTGCCAGCTCGTGCAAAGGTTTCTGCCAGTTATGATTATGGCCTAGGAATTTACAAGGGACTCGTCCGCTTTTTATAAGTCAGATTTTCCCTGAAGATGGTCCTAGCTTTTGAGTTACAATAATTGTATTGATATGATACATATGTTATATAACATATATATAATGCATAACAATATTGTACATACATATAAAGAATATACATATATATATAAAACAGAGCCTTTTAGAAAAACTGACTTCTAATAAAATTTTTAATCAAACGTGGGATTAGTAATATCAGTTATCAGTGACTACTAGAATGGTAGTGCACAAATAATTAACAGAGTAGCAATAAATGATATTTGGTAGAAAGAAAAAGGATAAATGTCAGCTACTATATTGAACTAAATGGCCATGTATACCTGTACATGTAACGCACATGCATGCACATATGCCTGGATACATGTATCTTTCATATGTTCAGGTGTATCAACTCTTATATGCATACTTGGTACAATTTCTGATCAAAACAAATAGAGCCCTAAACAGATCATTTAAACTGCAGGCAACTGATGCTTCCAGCCTGTGGTCCCTGCCCTGAATACAAGCAGGTGAGGAATGGTGCTAAATGCTTTTGATGTTGCCAGCTCCCATTTGCCACCCAACTTTTTTCTCCTCCAAAACCTCTTAACAAACTTCAAAGGCCTCCTTGCTTCTTGCCTTAATCCAGTGCACTGAGACCTCTAGTTCAAAGAACTTTCCTTAAACCCTCTTCTTAAACTGCAACCAAAACTTTTTCTTTCCTTTCCACAAAGTAGCAATTACAGCTCTGTTGCGTGGCAATTGGGCTTGGGCCGATCAGCTCCTGCTATTAATTAATCTCACAAAGGGGGCTCATTTCCTGGCATTCAAATTGACAAGAGAGCAGAGAACAGAAAGCTCTTTCAAAGCAGTTCCAGTTAACTGAGGGAAGAGGTATCAGAAGAAAGAGCCCCACAGTATTTGAGGTAGAGGGCACATTTGATACTGCCTATGCTTGCTACTGATTGAATGATTCTGTTGAGGAGAGCTCTTTACTAATCTTTTACCTGCAAAAAGCTCAAGAGCAAGTAAATGCAGCGCAAATATTGCTAAATTGTGGCAGAGAGGCTTCACAGGCCAGGCTTTCGATTTCACTCTCCCAGTGCATCTTCTCGAGCATTATACTTACTTTAAACAGAAAGTGTTCACTTTACTAACACAGAAAAGCTCTTGGAAGAAGGGGGGGGGGGGGGGGGGGGAATGAAGAGGCAAGAAAGAAGAATAGCAGACAAGAGATTAAAGCTTTTTATTCAGTATCTCTTTCGTATTCAAATTGTGCTAAGGGCTCTGTGAAAGTTAGAAGCAAGCTTGTTCAGGAGGGCTTCTAAAGTGTGTACATGGATTTCATGGGAATAGAAAAGAAGCCACGGACTGGGTAATGAAAGAAAGATAAGATGTCCTATATAAAACAACTCAAGAGTGGTTCAATTACTTCAGCAAACCATCAAGCAAGCTTTGAAGATTTGAGGAAACACTGTTAAAATGTAACAAAAAACTCATGTTGCAGGTTTTGTACCACTATATGTTTGTATACTGTGTGAATTATTGAAGCTATATTCCCTCTGTGAACATTATTTACTTCTTTGGGGTTTTTATTATTATATTTCTGGAAGAGCTATGTTTGTCTGGGAGAGTTATGGAAAATGCAACGTTCACGTTTGATCTTTGTATCTGTATGAAAGGAAGTGTGCCTTAAAAAAAAAGAAAAAAAGGCATAATTGTTTACAAAAATAAGCCTGGGAATTAAAGGTCTGTGGCTGTCAGTTTCACATATTTCGTTTTACGGTTAAAATAGCCCTCCTGACAAAGGATAAATGGTATAAGAAACAATCAACTTCTTTCACCCAGGGAAAGGTCTGAACTGAGGAATATACCAGTTATAAAAATAAAAGTCTGCAGTTTAGAAAATACCTATCTTTAATTGCAGCTATCTCTGTCTCCTTCCCCTCCCCAGTTCTCTGTATCAGAACTTGACAAGTAACATCAAACATGGCCCAAGAACAAAGCTAACCAACCATGGCCTGCAGCATCCTTCAACCAAAAGTCACCTTTAGTCAAGCTTTGCCATCTAATTTGCAGTGTTTCTGTTTGTACTCTTCAAGCAGAAGTCCTAAAACTCTTACAGTATAAAGCTTTCCTGGTTTCTGTTCAGTAGGATTACAATGAGGATGCTGGAATGATTTAACACTTTTAGCAATCATCAGCCACAGCTGCCCTGGTGCTCTGACTTCAGAAATGCAGAGCCAAGCCCATTACTTTATTCCATCTTAGTTTATTTATTTATTTATTTATTTAATGCATGCTGAATAACACAGCTGTAAGACTTCAATTTTAAAGTGCAACTTAATCCCCTTCTGTGCCAGTGTCCTGAAACAGAACTAAATTACCTTCATAGATTATTGTTTTTTTAATTTAGTTGGGTCAAATAGATGGCAATGTTATATCCCATTGTGTGAAAGACAGCAATGACTTGTTTGCTTGAATCAAAGTAAACAAAGACAGTTTACAGGTCCTTCCCTCAAGAGAAAAAACCTTACAAAAAGGAATGTCACCAGCAAAATTCATCGACTCATGGAGACAATAAAATGAGGAAAAAAAAATTAAACTTAAAATACAAAGTAATTTTCCACTTTCCTGCCCTGTGAACAAGGAAAGTCATATTAACTCATTAAATATAGCATTAACATTCAAGGGTTTAGCGATCAAAATTTTTCAGGGGACTGTCAAAGATCTCATGGTTTTCTAAAAATTCAGATCATTAACTTGAGACCTCAGATGATCGTTAAAGTATGGCACCATTCACTTTACTCAGTATTTAACAGTCCTTCTGGCTTTGCAGGTACTCAGAGAAAGGTTGTTTAAATTCTATCTTGCCTTATGCTGATTTCAACTCTTGATTCCACATGAACCAAACACATTTTGCAAGCAATTCTATTCCGTGTCTGACTATGAATGTCTTCTATTTCTAGGCTGCAGTGGTGTCAGAGATCTTTTGGTTAGATTCTAAGTTTTCCCTTTAAAGACTGGCTGCTGAGAGGGACTGTAATAAGAACTGGTGTCTTGGGGAATCCAATAAGCCAATGTTGAAAACACTTTGACACCCAAAGACAAGCACCAGTCAAAAAAGTCTTAACACAAAAATCAAAATTCTGTTCAAGTATTCCTTTTCTAAATTGTTCAAATTATGGTTCATTAATTAGTACTCATGCATTTACTCATGCATCTACTCTTCCTCATTCCTAAAGTAAGAGCTGTCAGGAAGGAGGACAGTAAAGAAATTAAAGGAAAGGACATTTATATGTTGTAGATGAAACGTTTTTGTTCCTTAGTTTTTATGATGGTCTTTAAAATATGTTGGTAAAATACAATTGTAATTAGGACTATTCTTCTTCCTGTACTTTCTTCACTTGCCCAATCTCCAATTCATTTTGTTTCTTCCTTCCTTTTGTATATCACTATTTTTGCCCCTGCACTTTACTCTCCAGTAATTTAGGTCCTAGTGGAATTATATCAGCTCATCCTCTATTGAAGATCTCTAAGTATCTTTCAAATTGTTATAACGAAGACCATCACATTCTTGGATTTTATATACATATATGAGTATGCAAATTTCTTCCTTGTGTGTTTGGAGTTCTGTCCCACCTTTTTCGACAAAACAACTTCTCCAGTGCAATTCCAACCTTGCTGTAAATAAGATAATTACAACAAACTTAGGTTAACTAAGACTTCACATATGGTTACATGCCATATGTTTTGAATATCTTAGTAATATCTGTTAGTACCTCTATCACTTTCATTGAAACAGTGAGAGATAATATTTAATTACATTTACAAAATAATTGATTGTTCCTCTTGCTTCTATTGTCTTTCCTCTGTTCTCTGTTCTTCACATCCTACTCCTCTCTCTGTTCTGTTCCTTTCCCTGACTAATTTAGATCACATGCTTGTTGAAGCATCACTCTTGTCATTTTATGGGTTCTGCTTAACACACATGAATAAACTCCCATCAGCTTGGTTGTCTATTTATATACATACAGGAGGTGTGCAATTCTAGAATTTACCAATCTGCCTCTGAACAGTGTGAGCGTGCAAGCCTCCAGAAATCAAAGCTCTTTGGTGACCCTCAGCAGGAATGTGGTTTTACCTGGGTTTCATTAAAAGTTAATAGCTAGTTTTCCATTGCCTTTGACAGGAATTAGAACGGCTCTCAAACATAAGAGAAAATATACATCTTTAAGTAAAATACAAATGCCTATATGAAAGAAACTCCTTAGATTCTCTCTCTTTAGATGTATGAGAAAACAAAACAGCTTTGTGACTGTCGAAAATTCTTTCTGATTTCTGAAGAGACAGTTTCAAGGGAAATAAATAACAGGCATCTGATTAACTGACCAAAAAAGCAAAGGTCCTTCTCTCTTCCTAAAATGAGCAGTTCCCTTCTCCATCAGCTTAATAAAATTGTCCAGGGCAATTTTGCTGTTTCTGAACTTGATATAAAGACAAATACCATTCTTGAGAGACTATAAAGCATACCTTTAGATCAATAGAGCATAGGAAATCCTCCAGAGATACAGTCTTGTTTATGGTCAGGGAAGCCTTTTTGAGGGTGGAAAAAGAGGGTTTCACAGTATTCAGGTTCATTAGAGTAAGTATCAGCCTAGAGGAGCCCTAATTTCTTTGAAACCACAAAAGAGATTCATTTGAAACCTAAGCTCTTTTTCAATTGTGGTACTGGAATAATAGATTCTATGGCAAGTATCTTGGAGACGGTGGAAACGGCTGCTCGCTTTTTAATGCATAGTTCACTGATTAACATCTGCCTGATTGAACCCTTATAAACTTGGAATGGACTGAAATTTTATTGAGTAGGCTCACTGAAAGGTCTCTGAAACATGTATACAATGCCGATAGGCATATAGATGGGCAAATAGGTGGGGTTTCATCAGGCACTACTCTTGCTACCTGAGGACTACACACAGGATTGACAATAAAAGCTACTGAGAGTAATGGTGTCAGGTTGTAGGTGTCACTCAGTTCTCTTGCATTCTGCTAAACGTATGTCACTGGATTTGGACAGGAAAACAGACTTCACTGATCACAGGGGCAATAAATGTGATAGTTATCACTGAAGCTTTTCTGAGCTTTTACATAGGGCAAGAAGGGTTTTTAACTTGGAAGGTTTGTATAAGTCCTTTCTGTGACAGGAAAGAGGGGAGGAATAGATATAAATGAAAGTTTCTAGAACAATGCATTAAAAATATTTTAGTAGTTTCAGCACAGTTAAAGTTGAGTTACTCTTTTAAATGACAAAACTCTTTGCCATCTTCAGTGTTACAACACACCAAACACAGGCTCTCTAGGGATTCCAATGTCCTTAATTCCTTCCAATGTCCTTAATTCATGGGATTCCAATGTCCTTATTCAAAATGAGTGCTGATTTCCAGAGGATGGCCACAAATGAAGTGAGCAACCTCTTAGCTCCCTTGGATAAAGAGTCTGACTCTGTCCCCAACCCATGCTGAGACCCTCATTTCACCATGTGAATCACTCAGGAAAGCCTGGAGCAGCCAACATCAGGACTTCACTCAGCAGGATGCTGAGTGCTCCAGTATGATGCATAACAGGATAAGTGTATACATTTTAATACTTAATGCTGATATATTAAATGAAGACAAAATATGCCCACAGAGGTCATCTTGCTCAGAAGGGATATCCAGAGTATGGGACAGAGATCACAGGTGATGCATTTGGAAACAAGACAATATTTATAGTTGAATGGGAGAGAAAATGTCAGATAAATAAGAGTATCTGAGAAATTAGCTTCTGGCCTGGCCTGGTTTCCTGTTGTCACTCATTGTATAAAAAATAGTCATCACAACTGAAGAGAAATATGGACTATGATCACTGAGTACTGAGAATTTTATCAGTGCATGGTAAGTAGAAAAACACCTGTGCAGGGTATAAATGTGCCGACTTACTGAGAGAATTTTTGATGTCCGATAGCCCCTAAAATATCTCATCTTCACGGCGATGGAAAGATCTAGGTTATTGTTGTATAGTGAAATATACTGCACAAACAGGTATAAACTTTGTGCTTTTGTTTACTCATGTAGCAAGATTTAACACTTTAACAGCAAACAATTTGTGATTTTGTTTGGCTATAAGGAGTAAGCTACAGACTGTGGTGCTGGGTCTTTCTTTGTACGCCGTACATTGGTGCCCCTGACCTAAAACAAGGCAATAAGCTGTGCAGAAGTGATGACACCACTTTTCTACTTAGGTCCATTAAGGAAGGGGCACAAAGAATATGGGAGAAGGTTGGTGAGAAGACTGTGACAGTTAGTTCAACAACAATGCTATTTAAAGATACACAGTATTAAGGTTTTACTCTAGAAAATTGCATACAAAACTGTTTAGCCTTCTCTAATCAAGAGATATTTTCTAAGTTCAGTGATACAGTAGATTGACTTATTTTAGACCAGTGAAGTTGACAAAGCTGCAGCACACAGCAAATAATCAGGTTGTAGGTACCTGTGGTTCTGTTAAGCTGTGAAAAAAAATATGCTCTGGAAAAATCTGTGTAAGATTCAAAATTTGATTTTCCAGTCATGCAGTTTGTACCTGAGTGTGTTTCTAGTGCCACCAAGGAGTCCTTGGCATTGCTGAAAAACCAAGTCTTAAGGGTTTTCATCAGGCTGTCATTTACAAAAAGGTAGCTATTTCCTCCGAAAAGAACAGCTGCTGACTCAGGTATGTCCCAAGAATGTGGCAAACTTTTATTCTAGGAGATGGGACCATTTGTGAAACAGCATCAAAGTACGTAATCTTTGGGACTTGTGAAGAGACATAGGCTTTGCCAAAAGAGCATGCATGTAAGGATACTGCTCTAAACCCTTTGCTGGGAAAGGCAGTCTCTTATGGATAAATATATGGAAATTGAGAACATTAGCATCAATGGAAGCCTGTTTCCCCCAATGAGAAAGGTAAAATTGCCAGTGGTTTAACAGTAGAGAAAATAAACTCACTCATGGGTAACTTTATTAGCTTCAGCCATTTTTTTTTCTTCTGATAATAAGTACATAATAAATTGATAATAAATTTCTGAGATAGTTTTCCCATTTCAGCTACACTTTTTAAAGAAGAAACTAAAAGTGTTATAATATCTAGAGATTAATTATTATTATTATTATTATTTTAATTCCAATAGGAAAAATCACAGAATTCTAGTTATTTTTTGTTGTTGTTACAAGTCATTAGAGAACACTGTTGTGAGAGATTGTGAGATGTTTAGTTTTAATACTTTTGAATTACATGAAGCATCTTACCATTTCCAACATTGCAGTCCTGCATTTTGATTTGTTGAGTTGGTCCAAATGTTACAGGGCATGCTCTCCTGACCAGTGCCGTCAGTCTTCTGAAAATTACTTGCATCCTCAGTTAATCATCTGAGTTATGTCTTTATATGAACACAAAGGGAGAGAGACTGGTGTTCTATGAATGCAATTTATCTTGCCTGTCCCAGGTATCTTGGTATGGGATAAATTCCTCTGTGATTTTCTCCCGCTGGCAGAAATCATGCCACCTAGTTAATACTATACCTGTAGATACCAGATGTGCAATTTCAATGAGATGAATTCTCTTCCTCTTTTTTTTTATTTTTTTTTTTTTCCAACATTAGTTAAAGTGTATTTTCAAGGTGGGTGGGAGATGTATGCTAGCTCCCAGCAGATGTAGCTTGACAAGTTCTTATATCCTTTTCCTTACGAATGAAACCACTCTATACATATCCTATCTTCTACAAGGACCTCAAGTTATGAGACTTCCAGCTCGAGTTATGAAGTTCCAGCCTAGCTTCTCTCATATTATCTGAAGGGTGGTGTAGTCTTCTAGAGACCCTTGTCCATAGGAAAGGATGGGAGCTATATTTAAAAGTGCTTTCAGGCAGTGGATTTTATTTTGAAGTTATTTATGAAAAAAAAAAAAAAAAACCAACAAAACTGTGATACAGAACAGTTTAGATTCAGATTTAGAATAGTTTAGACTTTTTAATTATTATTTATTTATTTATTTATTTATTTTGAGAACTCATGTCTCAAAAAACTGCATGTTCTATCATGAAAGTCTTCCAAGGGAGATTTTCATAAATCCCTTATTCTAACATTTTTATTTTAGGTTTTTATTAAAATAATGGAGTCAGCAAATAAGTTATTACCAGAGGTAGTGATATGCAATTGTGCAAACCCAAAACAACACAATACAGTCTAGAAGACAGCCAGCCTTCCCATTCTACAGCCATTGGTTTGCTGTAGAAAGCTATATAACAAACACCAGCAAAAATTAATGAAAGAAGTACACATAATTTAAAATTAACTGGATATAATGCTTGAAATCACCCAAAGACTATTTCTTAATCAGCCATCTATATGTGGTCTCTGTGGTCTCATGCTGTGTACAGAGCAGTCACAAATAATTAGTCTGCATCATAGTAAACAGACAGTGAGATGAAATGGTCTTAGAGAGAAATCATTTCAGATGTATTTTTCTTTGTATCTGTATTATGCACTAGACAATTTTGATAGTCTGTTGATAATCTGGAAATATTTGAAATGTAGTGGATTGAGAAATTAAAAGTGAACAACTATTCTGTTAAAACTGTGTAACACAGGACTCTCAAATGTAAATGCATTTAATATTTGGTATGCCTTTCTATTTCAATAGTAATTTTTCTAAAAATTCTACATACACATTAAACTGTTTATTATGTTTAGAATAGTGAAAAGAAATATAGTAGTGTGCAGTATACATATTTCTAAGGTACAGCAAGACATCCCACTCAGCAAAGGGTTACAACTTGACATAAATCAACTTGAAACTCATAAAAGTAATAACTTACATATATTTTATTACTATAGGCACATTTATTAGGATTAAAATTTTACAATATCATAATACACCTACTGGCTCACCTAAAAGTATTAATGTAATAGGAACACTTAATAAATGTATATCATACAGTAGGTATTTTCTAGAAAAGGGTGGCTTTCAACCCCAAGTGTTTTACGTCATAAAGAATTTTTAGCTGCCATTCAATATTCATTCCTAATTCATAAGCAAAAATAAAGAAAATAGGAAATACACACATAACATTGGAGTGCTTCAAACTGACTAAATGTTTGTACCAGTTTTCTCCCAAAAACATATCCTTCAATAAAACAATGTGCCTTCAATGCTACCCCTGCAAATGGTTATTCCAGAACATGTTCTCGTATGTACTGAAAATGTTTTTTTTTTTTTTTTTTTTTTTAAGTATTCTTTTCAGTATGTTATTTTAAGTGTATATTTCATTCAAAATTTCTATCAGCATCATTTCAGGCATTAGGTCTTTAGCATTGCTAATATCATAAATTCAATTGTCACTGAAATATTAGATGTCATTGCAACTTTAACAAAAGATAACTAACTTTTCAATTTTTTTCAGCCACTGAATAAAGAAGCTAAAATTTGGCAGATTTCTTTCATTTCACCCCCCCTCCTTTTTTTTTTTTTTTTTTTTTTTAAATCCTGTGAGCAATTCTAGCTGGTTGAATGACATTCAACTCTATCAAATCTCTATTGAATCCTCCATAGAACACTCCAGATGTTCTTCACCTTTATGTAACACACACTTTTCCAGCTGTTCATTATTGGTCTTCATGACTTCATTTTGACAACTACACATAAAGTAAAGAGCACTTTGGGGGGACGCTTAATGTAAAACTATAGCAGTCATATACTCGATGTGTTATGGGATATTTAGATAGCATTTGTTTATCTAGTACATCACTGTGGGTGGGATTCATCTCACCTAACTTCAGACACCTATAATGTCAGCTAGTCATCCCATGGCCTTCTGGAGACTGATAAACATATTTAGGACATCAATCAATTGACAAAATTCTACTTTAGGAGGAGATGAGCCATGCGCAAAAAAATCCTATCCTACGCACTCACTGATTGTAAAGCCTAAGGTGATTAACACAGATGCAGATGTCGGATTGGTAAACATCTACATTTCATATTTGTGTCTTGTGGAGTTATAAGAAATTCTTAAGCTCCTGTGCAGATATTTTGGGATTAGTGTGTCTGAAGTGTGAAATGATGCTGACATAAGGAAGAAAAAGAGCGGCACAATCTGAGCAGTGGTGGTACTCAAAAAATTTGGGGGGCATGTATTTTGCTAAAGTAATTTCAGATATATTCTAAAGCTGGCATTTGTCCTTAGGGAAGTGAAGAACATCTGTTACATTTACATGTGGTAGTGCAACTACACCACTGTTTGACTGGGACAAGACATTTCTGAGTGAGGAGAGGAGTAAGGAGGAGGAGTTACAGGAACCTACCTCTTCCTGCTGTGCAGGCCAAGACCCTCAAGGTAAGAGCTGCCATTACAACAGAGAGGCAAAGTCCATTCTTCACCAGTCTCTTGAAAGTCATTGACATTGAAGGTCATTGACAGATTAGCATTCAGTCTTCTTGCAAACCTATCTGTTCTGAAAATGTATGTTCCCAGAAGGCATGCTGGAATGGTATCATTCTACAGCATCAGTCACATCTTAACACCGTTTAAGACCTCTTGCTACCATCTCCCTATATAGAAGAGACCTGTGTATTGGAAGAAAAATGACCATGAGGCAAGTTCTGACTAAAAATAAAATGCAAATATATGATACTGTGAGCATTATCCAGTGAGTATACAAATAAGCGATGCCATCTGTGATAGTTAGTTATTTCAAATGTGATTTCAGGATCTGTTTTATTTTTTGTTTTCAGTGAAGCACAAAAATTGGGGAGTTGTAGGGAAATCCGTCCTGAAGTATTTTCCATCAGTATATACATTTTTTATTACATTCACTTACATTTCATTCCAGTACTTTCCTTTCCCATTCCCTTTGTCAAAGAAAATCAGTTGGTTCGAGGAAAAGGACGCTTACTGTGAGAACAAATTGGCATGGTATTTTGCAGATCTATATTGATTTTTCCTATACAATGGGTATTTTATTGCTAATTGAATGCTAGGCTATTCCTGTTTGGATATATGCAAATATTTCTGAACTTTTTGCTTGGTAAAATAATAAAACATAATTTAAAAAAATGCATTTCAATATATGTAGAAAAACAAACCTAGTTTAGACTTTGGACAGATGGTCCGATTTGGTGCAGCTGAAAAATAGCACAATTAAAACCTAAATATTGTATGTTTCCACACTGTATGAGTCAGAGGTCAAATGTAGGCATTTATTTTTAATTTTGCCAGAAGATCTTGTATAGTGCACCATATAGAGCAAAACTAAGCAAGATTAATGCATATTCCTGGCTAAGTATGATTGGAACTTTCTGCTGGCATTTATACATAGGTTTAAATTCATTAAAATATAACTATCTAATATTTGTTTTATATGACTGAATTAATTACATTTGTAAATGTTAACACTCAATGACAGGTCTACACAAATCACCTCATTAAAATACAAGTAGATTGTGCCTGAACTCTTAATTTTAACTCATTTTTAACTAACACCAACATAACTGTTGACTTTAAGGACATTGTCCTATGGAGAAATTTGTTTATCATTTCCATTATATTCCTTGTTACCAATAAAAGAATTAGTGAAGGACCGAAGAAACCAAAACAACAAACTGACAGGACTTTTAGTGGTAGCTATCACCAAAGATGAATTTGACAATATAACCTGGTAGATGATTTCCCTTGTCCTAATTGAGAAAAGACTGAATGCAACATGCAGAAACATAGCTGCTTTCAAGCTTATAAATGTTAGAATGGAAAATTGAACATTCTTTTTCTTTATATTCACTCTTTTGTGGTCTCTTTTAAACCAAAGGAGGATAAATTCAAGTGGGTTTTAGTTTCTAAACATTCTGGTTCTAGCGCGTGGTATAAAAAATAGGTGCACTGTTTTTGTCCTTCCAAGTGATTCGTGTGTCTCCACTTTACTGTCTTCCTAAGCTGTGCTTCTGTTGCACAGTCTGGTACTGATAAACCACTCCCAATTGTTTTTTGTTTGTTTGTTTGTTTTTTGTTTTCTCCTCCTTTCTTGATCAAAGTCATTCAAAAGTCCCACCTCTCCTTAAAACCATACTCGAGCTGCTATCTTTATCTGTTTCTGATTATCCTAGAAGATTTTAAGATGAGAGACTGCATTTTATTTTCCTCTAACCCTGCAAGTCTTTTGTCTACGAAAAATATCCAGTCAATTTTAACAGTACCTTCTGTGCTTCCTGAGGCAGGTTTGGTAAAAGAGTGAATAAACCCTCTTCTACATGTGAGTAGTATTTGCTAGTTAGGCAGATGATCACAAGCCAGTGTATATCACGTGCTCTAACTAAATATATATGTCACAGAGGAAAAGCTGGGCATACAGTCTAGAAAAAGGAGAATGGTAAGACTCAGCTTCAAAATGTTTAGCCAAGCCCTTCTTGTTTAAGAAGATGCCTCAGGAATTGTAATGCCCATGAGGTACATACAAACAGATTTGCAATTGCTAATGCTTATTCCAGAGAGTCCCTTTTTGATTGCTCGACATTCAAAATATCTAGCTTGAAACTGTGAAAATGCTGAGCTTCTTCAGGGTTTCAGACTTTATCGTTTTATTATTTTTAACTTTATACATTTTACAAGTCAAATATTTTGCATTGTGTCCTTTGCCAACACCAAACAAATACATTTTAAATGATTTGTGTAGAATTTGATGCAGAGAAAGCAGTTGTAGTTCATTATTACTCTCTTACAGCTCTGCTTTAATGTTAAATAGGTCAATGTAGACTACCCTAGACAATGTACTAATTTAGATTCTACCTGCATATCTACCAAACTACTTGAAGTTTGCAATACGCTTGTTTGTTTTATTTATAAAATTTTCCTGTCTAAGAAAATCTCTTTGATCTGATGAGAAATTGCATAAAGATTCAAAAAAATGTTTTGTGGACACAAAATTTTCAAAGAATCATAGTGTCATTAATTTACATAAAAATTCAGTTTCATTTAGAAAAAAAAAAAGACAAATCATTGCTGAAAGCATTTTCAGTTGGACTATACAGAAACCTGCTGAGGTGGATGCAAAGATCAAAACTAGTGTGCTGCAATTTAAAAAATCCCAGACAAATTCTTAATAAAGTAAAGATGCAAAGTTGTGTTCATATAAAATTTCTTTGAAACTGTAACACTTGTCATACATAATTGTTATGCTATAAAAGAAATGCTTGTTCAGATACACTTCTCTTTTGATTTTGAATCAACCAGGTAAAATTATATTTTGTAATGGCCCATAAAAAGCAGACATCTTTAATGCATATCATTCTGAAAAACTTCAAACTGTATACACGCTTTTTTTTTTTTTTCTGTGAAAGAATATGACTGATCAGTTTTGAAAGTCTATTGCTCCACACCAATTCTGGAAACTCCATGAAACATTCCATAGGTTGCTATGTAGGTTCTCCTCTGAATGTTTTCAGGTGTTTTATGAAAGCTTGAATGCTAAGTCCATTCAGAATGGTGAGGAAAACAACAAAAACAACCAAATCAAACTAACAAACTAACCAACCAAACAAACAAACAAAAAAAACCAAGAAACCAACCAACCAAACAACAACCCCAAAACATAAACCTGACAAAGTGCCTCAAAGATGAAACTTGTCATATGTATACTTCAGAAAAAAAAATAAAAATACACTCAGTGTCTATTATATTGTAAGCAGCATATACTTGCTTTCTGATGATCCGATGACTTCAAAAGAAAAAGAATTTTTAGCTTTCCTGCACTGGCATGTGTCAAGCAATGTGCACTATGGCTTTCAGAGCATAACCTCTATATTAGAATATAGGTTTTCTCAGATTACAGACAAGGGGACATATATGAGAAGAATAGGTTTTCATGAAGTGTTGTGGTGTTTTCATGTACTATTAAGTTAAGAAGCTAAAAAGACATACATAAATTTAAAGATTATTTTTCTATGTATGCAGAACTAGCAGAACTATTTTGATCCAGTTTGATGCAGAAATACTTTCTGTTTTCTCTCAGCCAGTTAATTGATGCATATTATGCTAATTTTATATTTGGATCATTAGAGGACATAAACCAGATTTGTGATTGTTTTCCTTTAAGAGATTTTTCCCTACAACTGTATTGCGTATGGTTTCATACTGAATTGACTGCAAGAAATCTGAGGAGTTTTGCTTGTTCATAACAAGTGAAATATTACTGACTGATATGAAGAAATTTTTCTTCATTTTGAAGTGTTTTTTTTTCTTTTTTTCTTTTTTTTTTTATAATCAACTTTGCAGTAAAGCAATGACTTTACATGATGATATGTGAAGTATCAAGTATCTTACAATACTTCCCTACGTTCATGAGATTACCTAATATCAAGTATAGCTCAATTCAATTTCTGAAGCACTGTAGAAATATTAGAGAATTAACAATTTCCTCAGCAGAGTACTCTGTATTTAATTCCCCATTTTCCTGAAACAAAAGTTGAGGCATCAATGTTGAAAGGAATGATTTTCAAAGCACCAGTATTGTCACAGAAAAGATGTTCACCCATTCTCAGCCATTTATATCAAAATCATGAAAACCCCACACCATTGCCTGTTCATAGGAAAACAAAGTGATCAGTGTACAAACTGGGTATGTAAATAGCTGATTCCTGAGAGCCAGCAATAAAATACAACATCATATGCAACTCAAAAAATTTATTACTTTCCATCTCTATTATTCAAATGCACTAAATGCATGTTGGTCATAATGTAGATGGTCTTCTGTGCATACTTTCTGCCTGACAACAGACCTACCTTTTCTCAGGAATGTCAATATGGCTGTAGGGGGTGAAATATAAAAGCAGAGAAAGCACATATTGCTTCTTCCCTAGAATATTCTCCCAGACTCCAAAATTTCCCAGCTTGGGGACTCACTGAGTCACAGGTGGGTCTTTGCAATTAGTCATAATGCCTTAAAAATATGTTTTCTCTTCCTCCTCAAAGGATCACAGCAGATCATTCTAAATTAAAAATCAGATTTAGATGCTCTACTTTGGGTTTAAAAACGTTTTTAGGTATAGTATGGATCCTAACCCCAAGAAAGCTTTTCACAAAACATTTTCAGAGTTGTACATTATTTCAGGAATTTATATTAACTGTACATTTTGGACTACAACATTCCCTGCATGACAGGGAATATTGCTATTCATGTTCAGGGGTGTTCCTATTTGAAAGCAAGGTATATCCGATTGTTTGTTTTCCACCTGTGTCTTAAAGCTGAGCTGAAATATTTCCTTCATTCCCTGACTAAAACGTGGAGAATAGAGAACCTCCCCCCAAAAGGATGACAGTCTCTTTGGATATTTACCAGTGAAAAGAAGAACTCACTTCCAATTCTTCCTCATCTGGAAGAATTTTGAGCTTCCAGTTGTGTTTACATGCTTATGACTTTTGAGCTCAAAACATAGGATAAAGAACTCTAGAGCTGTCCCCAGATCTCTTACCTTACATAGATCTTGCAAAACTCTGTCTAGATGTCCTGTCATCTCTAATGGGAATGAATCTCTTCCATTTCTTCTTTGTCTCCATGGTACATTGCAGCCATTTCCTTGATGGTGCTACAGAACAAGGAAAACAACAAAAACAAAGAAAAAAAACACACAAAAACAGAGATCTCATAATGAATAAATAGAATCAGAATCATCTCCCTGTTTCAGCTGAAGGACAAGAAAGAAAAGCTCCTTTTTAGTTGTGCTCAGTTAGGCCAAGTGTGAGTTCAAGTATCTTCATTTTGAAAATGAGTCCAGGCTTTCCACTTTCTGAGTAAATGCTTAACTGTTAGACTGCCCTATAAAAGGATTCAGGGTACTAACCTTTGTTCTCTGGATCTTCACTGCAATGATAGAAAAGCTAAAAGAGGCAGAACTTGAGCTATACTTTGCATTCCCCAGTTATTACTAGAATGTATGGATGCAGGAACATTGCCTGGCCCTTTTGGAAGTCATTGCTCTGTGTAGCCAGCATATGGCCAGGTATCAACTCATACAATGAAATAATTTCTGATTCTAGAATAGAATGTTTCTAGATTCTAGAACTCATAGAATCATAGAATATCCCAATTTGTAAGGGATCCACAAAGATCATTGAGTCCAATTCCTGACTTCACAGAAGACCACCCAAAAATCAAACCAGATGTCTGAGAGAATTGTTGAAATGCTTCTTGAACTCTGACAGGCTTGGTGCCATGACCACTTCTCTGGGGAGCCTGATCCAGTGCCTGACCACACTCTCAGTGAAGAACATGTGCTGGTTTCACATTGATGGCTAGCTGAACTCTACTACACTGATCTCTCACTCCCTCTCACCAAAGGAAGTGGGGGGAGGAAATATGATTAAAAAGGGCTCAAGGGTTGAACCTGTCCTTGTGGACAGGGAGATCGCAGGGAGATTAATGTAATTTATTGTCTATTGCTAACAACAGACCAGAACAGAGAAAACTAAAAGCAAACTAAGAACACCTTCCCCTTTAATCCACCCTCTTCTACCTTCTAACCCTCAGTAGTGCAGGCAAATGATGAATGGGAGTTGTGATCAGTCCATAATGCTTCATCACTGCTGCTCTTTCATCTTTACTCTCTTCCTTTTATCCAGCTTGGGGTCCCTCCCATGGGATGCCATCCTTCCCGAACTGAGCCTGCGGGGGCTGCCCACAGGCAGCAGCTCTTCAAGAACTGCTCCCACACGGCTCCGTACCACGGGGTCCATCCCCCAGGAGCAAACTGCTCCAGCACAGGTCCCCCACGGGTGGGCGGCAGCTCCCCCCAGACCCCCTGCTCCTGCGTGGGCTCCTCTCCACGGGCTGCAGCTCCGGCCCGGGGCCTGCTCCTGCGGGGGCTCTCCATGGGCCGCAGCCTCCTCCAGGCCACATCCACCTGCTCCACCGGGGGCTCCTCCACGGGCTGCAGCGTGGAGATCTGCTCCGTGTGGGACCCATGGGCTGCAGGGGGACAGCCTGCTCCACCAGGGGCCTCTCCACAGGCCGCAGGGGAACTGCTGCTGCGTGCGTGGAGCACCTCCTGCCCTCCTGCTGCACTCACCTTGGGGGCTGCAGGGCTGCTTCTCTCACATTTTCTCACTCCTCTCTCCCAGCTGCTGTTGTGCAGTTTTTCATTTTCTTAAATCTGCTGTGTCAGAGGTTCAACCAGCATTGCTGTGGCTCAGTCTTGGCCTGTGGTGGGTCACTTTTAGGCTCTTATCCAACATGGGACAGCTTCTGGACTCTTCTCACACAGGCCACACCTGCAGTCCCCCTCTTCATCCACCCAAAACCACCTTGCATTGTAAGCCCAGCTCAGAACCTTTTCCTACTATAAACCTCGCCTGACTCCAGCTGAGTCCAAAAGCCTCTGCTTCAGGATTTGCAACATGTACCTTGGGTACCCCCAAAATATTTCCTGTATCCAACTTCTTTGAAGACTGTCATAACTGGAAACTCACTAATAGAGTGAATCCAGCTAAGTCCTACAAGTATCCATAATATCACTGGAAATATGAAGGCTCCATGCAAAAGCTGTAGGTGAGGATGAGATAAACCCTATGAAAACTATTTGAAGATGTTGTATGGAATGTTATCATACTGCAGAAGTGATCCAGCACTTCTGGACAGTGGAAATTCACATGCCCTAATTGCTCAACTCCTTTGTTGCCAGTTCTCTGGGGGAGATATTAAAAAGACATTCTCACCTAGGATGGATACAGCCTGAAATCTTATTACAACCATAAATGAATTTCCTACATGCCTGCAATCTTTACTGAGCATCAGTACCTCTTCCTGTAAGTCATGATCAAGCCATAACCCACTCTGTGAAGAGGCAATCTGTCACAAAAAAAAAAAAAAGTGAATAACATATATGAACTTTATTTCCCAACATTCACCATATTTTTAAATGTTCCTACCTAAAATAAACACTGTGGCACCACTTTTCAGTTTGCTACTTCTAGAAACAGCCCTAATTGCAATGACAAAACACCAGTTCAGAAAGCATAAGATTTGTTAAGGAAAAAACATAAATTCCCATTTTATTGCTTCTTCTGATGGCAAATCTAACAGAAGTCCTGGAGAAATTCTTAAAGCACCTAAATTTTATGTGTGCTCCAATAGCATTTCTCTTCCCCCAGGGAGAAAAAAAAATACCTCAGTATGAGATAGTTTTGGGTCTGGAGACTCATTGTCTCCTCAGAAATAAATCTTTTTTTTTTTTTTTTTAATATATATGTATACTAGACCAGAAATCAAGTTCTAGTCATTTTTATATGTGAAGTTTTGAATTTAATAAATGCACAAAACAAGGAGACCAATAGTATTTTATAAATTCTTACTTTAATAAGCTGAATAAATTGCTCCATACTTTTAAACCACTGTAGAATGGCTATGTATCAAAATATGTACCCCCCCTTTTTTTTTTTTTTTAACTTTATCATGGCTTTTTCTTCTGAGTAATATGATCGCTGTTGTCTTTGGAACCACATGGTGTATTGATAGGCATATATTTATATTATATATATATTTATATATATTTATATATTTATATATTTATATTTATCAATGAGCAAGCTTAATCACTTCACTTTTTTTTTTTTTTTATATGTAACTCACAAAATATCTGTGTCAAATTTAGTTGTACATAATAGTTTTGCTGCAAACTGAGACTCAAGTAAAGGTTAGGGGATATGTCCTTACTTACTACATACTATGCTGAAACCAAATCCATACCACCTGTTTTTTATATTTCCTTCTCATTTCAGGAACTGAGGAAAGGATTTTGCACTTCCCCTATTATGGATCTTGAATATATTTGATTTCAATCATGATCATGCCTCACTCAATATATGTGGTATTATTATGTTGATGGTCCATTGCCAGATGATAGGAGAATCAGTCTGGTTACTGCTGTGGAGACAAGCTGGGTTTGACCAAAGGCAGTAGAAGCAGCAGACTCAAATTTCTAGGGCTTACCAATTCTTCCCTTTCCTCTTCTCTGTACCTTACTCTCTCTTCTTCCTTGCTCTTTCTCATGGCAGGAGACTTTTGACCCTGACCCCAGACAAACTCCTCATCCATGGGTTGTCATCCTTTACCACTGCTGCCAAGAAACTCATAAACAACTCTGGCAAACACACAGCAATAGATAACATTTATCCCAAAATGGACAAGGAAGACAAAGAACACAGATTAAGAGATACCTACTCAATGCTGTAGACACAATGCAGAGACCTCCAATATAATGTTAGAGGTGCACTACAACTCTGTATTCCCTTTGGTGAGTGTCCTACAAGGTCTGACTGCAGTACGGCGGTACTTACATTTCCCTAGGTAATGAGCCTTTCCTCTCAGAAAGGACTGAGCACTATTGTGACTCAGCCATATATGGCTCTGCGTGTTAAATATTTGTCGCTGATGACTCTCTTGACTGTCATTACATGGTGCAGGTGTGGATGGTCAAAGTACTTGTAGATGACCCAAGTCAGGACATGGATTAGACACAGAGGCCCTCAGCCCCCTGCAAAGTTACCTGGCCCACAAAGATGATTGTCTCCCTGTATTATGAGGATGGCTTTTTGCTGATGTTTTCTGACTCAAGAGCGTCCAGAAGGAGGCAGATGAAGGCAACCGCCAGATAGTGAAGTATCCAGAGATAAAAAGTTCTGGGAAGTTTGCCTTCTCAAGGTTATCTTTATTTCTGAAACAGTCTTGACTGGCTTGACTACCATCCCTCTGTGTTTGGGTGTATTTCCAAGGTATAACCTGACATTTCTGTGCGGAGATGTACATGTATAAGTGGGACAAAGGCATCCATAAATGTTCTGCTCTAGTTCTTTCTTACACCCTTATTCCTTTCTCTATATTTCTTGAAGGGTGAAAAAAATAAGTAAAAAGAGAGAGAAAAATATATTTTTTGTTTCCCCAGATGGCTAATTTTTCTCACATTCCTAAGTCAAGATAAGGTGACTACCTAAGTGTGAATAACTTCTCCCATGCAGCCAAGGACCTCAACCCTGATCTGCAAAGACCACCCTCCCCAACACCAAAGACATAATTATATTTCCGTGCCATATTGATCATGAACTCTTCCTGATGTTGTCACTTGTGTAGACTTGTGTTTATTATAACATGATACTTTTGTGATCTTGGGTGCTGTGTAATTGAAAAGAAGAAATACAACAAATTTTAAAAGTTTCATTTTAGCTTACTCAACTGCCACAACAAAGTGGCTCAAAACAGTGTATCATGCCTCTAATGTTTCCTATTAATCATGTGATATGAGTAATATTGTTTTTGAGGTATGCAATAACATACATGAATTGTGAACTTGGGGCATGGTAAGTAAGCAATAAACACTTTATATGGGGAGTAAATAAAGGGAGTAAAGTTTGTATACACAGCTCTTACTCTTTTCAGATGCGGAAAATATTGCTGCCCAAGCTAAAACTGCCAGTAACTGGCTCCCAGTCACTCGCAGCCTAAACATTAACAACAAATTTGCCTGCAGCTGGGCCACCTTTTCTGTGACCCTGTCAGGTCTTATTATTTATTCATTTGAATGTCTAAAATGTAGCTACAGGTGCACGTCTTGTGCTTTGAATCTCTGTTCTGTAATTAAGAGCACAAAATAAGTAAAGGACTTAACAAAAGTTCTTTATATATTAATAAATGAAGCCACTATATTTCTATGTATTTTTCATTTTTAAATCATTGCAAGATATAAGGAAGACCGACTAATGTCAGCAGTGCTGGAGCAGAGAGGAAGAAAGGCAATATTGGTTGTAGTAATATATAAGTGAAGAGAGATTGTACCTCAGATAAAACCAACTAATAGCAAGACTAGTTTTAGATTTTATTTACTTACTTATTTTCATTAGAAAGGGGACTTTCTGATACAAGAAAGTCTTTACAGACTTTTTCTCAACCTTTGCTACAAAAGATACCACACAGTTCTTTATTCAAAGCTAGGTGTTCACCTAGTCACGAACTAAATAGCACTAAATAGATTCACTGATAGGCTGAGCTTACTTTTTTATCACTCTGATAGAAAATCTCTTTGGTGGGAGCAAATCTCTTCCAACAGGATATTTATTAAGACCTTGTAGAACTGGAGAGCACAGTTCACTCTGAAAAAGATGAGGTATAATTTGTAAACACATTGACTCTAAACTGAAATAGAGATGTGTGCTGGATAGGAGCCTGTAGTGGGTAGGAATTGTTTCCTGGGTAAGGAAACGGCTGCCAGACATGCAAGTACAACCCAACTGACAGAACATTTCAGAAGGTGACTGAATTTAAAGACTTTAATCTGCATACAAACAGCTCAAATCCAACACAGGTGAGTTGATTGGCCGAAAGCCATTATTAGTTGGTCATATTACAGCTGTTAGGGTATGTAAAACAATTCTGTCTGTTCCAGGTTAGTTCCTAATGGAAAATATTACATTACAGGAACTATTAGTAACGTTGCTCTGTTGACACCATGCTACTTGTTGGCAGTCACTTCAGAGGTGAAAGATGGAACTGGGAAGGTGAATTATTTTTTATTTTTATTTTATGTGTGTGTTTGCTTTTACTTTCAATTATTTTTTAATTTAAATTTAAAGGTGTTTTATCCTCCTGGTCAGTGTTTTAGAAAGCTTAAAAGGACATCTGGGAAATTGTGATGGCATAACAGCATTCATAAACTCAGTTCTGATTTGACCATTGACTGCAGTTTTTATACCGTCCTCATAGCCATCCTAGATATATATTCCGTGCCTGTCAAATTAATGACTATTCTTATTTTTATTCTCATCTAATCACTGCTGCAGCACTCTCTGGTTAATGTGCAAAATGATTAGCTTTTCAGTGATACCTCAGTGTACAAAGATTGTAATGACATATTTTAACTCATAACTTTATGCTGTGATTTCAAAATCATTGGTTTGCTTGCTATTCTTTTATTGTTCCTGCATTATTTGTCCTATTATTGTGAAAGACTGAAAAGTTTCTGTTGAACATAATTATTAGTTAATGTTCATACACTATGTAAGTGCAAACATTTGGTCTTAGAGCTTATACAAATACATTTTCATTGCTGCAGGAAGTAACAAATTTTAAGCTCTAAAATGAGACCTTTATTATATATGTGACATTCCATTAGAGCTTCTTTCTGATAAGAAAGAAGCTGATGATGTCAAAGGTTAAATAGATAAAGTAGAACCAGAAATTAAAGAAAAAAAAAATCCCCCAATTTTCCACTTTGAAGAAGATTGGAAAACATGACACAGGGTACCTCATGATGCTCAAGTAGATTGGATACACCTGAAAGTGATGTTAAGAAAAATGTTTTTCCCTAATGACTAATGTTCTGTGCCATCCCTATATGGAGCTAAAACTTGAAAACTACACTATTCCCCTTAATCCTGAGTCATCAAGCTCATTTGATAGAGGGATATGAATACCATTTTTATATCAGCAATATTGGCTTTGGAATAAATGCTGAGTTACTAATATCTATGCTAGGATGCCTACTGATACGAGTGAGAGATCTTCTTTGATGTTAAAGGTACGGTTCAGGATTTTATTCTTGACAACATTTAAGCTATTGTCTTTATTTATTTGCTTAGTATGTTATTGTCATATTTATCAAAAGGCAAAGAGGAAAAATGTTCCTCCTAAAGACAACCACATTTCTGGCCTTTTCCTTTTCCTTTTTTTTTTTCTTTTTGTTTTTTTCCCCAACTTCTCTAATTCTTCTTTAACTCTCTGAGTCTTCCTTTCATTCCTTTGGCATTTCCTGAAGAGATATCATCTTTGCGTACTTCCTAATCACCTATGTCAGCATGAAATCCTTGCTTTTGTTGCCAATGTAAGCCAATAGGTAGGATTTATCTTGTCTAACTTCACATATGTTCCCCTGCCCACTCTCACTTCTCATTCCACGGAGAGAATGAGGCACTTTTAGGAAATGACAGGTTCAGTTCACTTACCTGAACATAGGTGCCTGATGCCATTTGAAAGAGTCTAGCTAAAGCAATCCCACAAGACTTACTAAAATGCACAGTCTTGCACCCTCCCAGAGGCCGGGAACATAACATAGGGCACAGCAATCTATGTTTAGGATTAGCCCATTTCACTTCAACCTCCAATAAACATCCAAACTAAGGCCAATAAATTGTGCCCTAGGTATCCCACAGTGGACTTTTGTGTTTTAAATAGTTGTTTAAGCTACTTTTACAGGCCACTGAAATCTAAGTCAATCCATTCACAAGAATGTGGGGAGCTATTTAGCTTACTTTCAAGTAGGCACATTTGCTTGGTCTGCCAAACCACTCCAGAAAGTCTTCTGGCTGAATTAACTACACTGCATCTAACTATAATAGGACTGTAGGCAGCTATATATAGGCATCTGAAATCATTCATTTGCAACACAGAGCTATTGTCTAGCATTATGTTTACTTGAATCCCACCCCTGACTTATAGGTGATTTCAGCAAGGTGAGATAAATCACACCCTACTCCATCATCAACTACAACGGAGTCCCAAGAGATGCATAAAATGTAGGTAAATTCACATCCCTCAGAATAATTGATTAAAGTTGTCCAGACCAGGAAGATAACACTGTATCAATAACATTTGATTCAATAAAAGAATTTGTCTTTGCAACCCTCAGTGTTCCAAATATACTTCTTCTGAAATGACAGAAGGTATGAGTGTTGTAAAGCAGCCTGTACATTTTACATGTGGATCCAAGATGTCTTGGGGTGAATAAAAGCAGGGAGCTTTGTCTACAGCTAGCACAGTCTTCCAATTTTATGTTTGTTCAGGTAAAATTGACAAAGACCTTGAATCACTGAACTTTGAGGCTGATATAAATTCAAGAAATTATCTGTTCCACCTTAAAGCAGAACCAAGTTCTCCTTGGATGTTCCTAACTTCTATTCGTCTATCTTATTCTTAAAAAATTCTAAAGGAAGGGATTCCAGAACCCTCATGGGCAGCCTTCTCCAAGATTTTGTCACAATAACAAGAAGCTGTTTATTTATTTATTTATTTTTCTTTACAATTTTTCCTCTTTTCCTTTACTCTTTCCTCTACTTTTTCCTCTACTTTCCTCTACCATTTTCCTCTACTCTTTCCACTGCTGGCAATGAAGAAATGATCACCATCTCACCATCTTTATAACATTTTTTCACTGTAGAGGATGACAGTCATGTTCTGTCTTAGTCTCCATTTATGTATGCGTGTATGTATTTGTTTATTTATTATTTCCTAGACTCACTTAATTCTCTTAACCTTTATTCACAGATCATGTCTTCAAAACCTTATCTCATTTTTAATTCTTTCCTCTGGGTGTCTCACATTTATCTTTCTTAAAGTGTGATGTTCAAAAGTGGACACAGAACTTGAGACTCAACAGGGCAGGCTGGACAGACTAGTGTGCTGCATCTCATGTGTGACAACCCTGCAACCTGCAGAACAAGAATATTTGGAATAAGAAAATCCCATTATCAATTTACATTTAGCTTATGACTCATATCAAGCCCCACATTTCTTCTCTATTTCCATCTCAACATCTATTCCCCATTTTATAAGTGCACATAAATATTTTGGATTTAAAAAAAAAAAAAGTTTCTTAAAATCTTAACATTTCAACCAATTTTGGAAATAATTGGGCAGATAAATCCAGGGGGTGCAAGATTTGCAAGTTTTCTTAGAAATTTTTTCACTTTTCAGTAAGAAGAGGAAGGGACCAAAGATCAAAAGACAAAATTGAATTACTACAACTTATTTTTCATCACATAGATTTTTCCAGTGTGATAAACTACTTTCAGTCTTATAATTGTCTCAGAAAGGGAGGAATGGGACAGAAGGACTTCATGTGACCACCTCAGGGACAACACATTCGAAGAGTTGTCATAGAGCATTTACTAACATACTAAAACCAATGTTTTTCACTTCATAGTTTTTTGTATTTTTTTGGACATGGATCAAAATAGAAACATATTATTCCAGAGCCTTCTGGACAGGCAACTGAAGCATAGGATGACTGGATAATGATAGAGACAATGAGCCTAACAAAAAAATACTAGGGAAAAAGCACAGCAAGAGGAGATAGCAATGAGTAAGGCAATACTCTAGATGATTCAATTCCATGTAAAAAAATAAGTGAGGGATGAATATGGAGTAAAACTTCAAAACTTGTCCTTATTTTTAGAACTTGCACAACTCTAACTATTAAAGAAACTTCCTAAGTCTTAGTAGACATCCTGTCTTCACCAAAGTCAATGTAATTTTTTTTCTGTTGACTGGAGTGGAAGCAAAATTACACTTTCTGATCCATAATCTTGAGCCAGCAAAAGTATATTCTGTATATTTGTTTGTTTGTTTGGTTGGTTGTTTTTTCCTGTTAAAGGATACTTTAAAAATGTTAAACCCTGTGATACCGTCCCCTCTCCTGCTCCTTCTCTCTTGCTTCTTCCTCCCAGCATCCTCCCTCCTCCCACAGTTGGTTTCACAGAATTAAGGAGCAAGGCCAGACACTTTCTGAAAACACAAGAAAAACTATGGAAAGAGGGTAGGGGCTGAGGTATGCCACTGCCACCATTAACACTGCACCCTGAAAGTGCATTGTATAAGTAAGTGGATGCCTGGTGCCTTCACGCTGAAGCCCTTGCTATCTGATACACCTAGATTGACATAAATCAACAAAAGATTGCTTTGAAACAGAAGAACGTTCCTGTTCCAAGATAAGGGAATGGAAATTCAGGCAGGAACTTCCAAAAAATAGTGTTTTTTTTTTTTTCCTGGCATTTTACAATCATATTATGACTCCTGTTCCAATAGTTGAGCTCTGTGGACTTTTCCTAACTTGTGGTTTTAGCTTGCTTACAGTAAATGTAGAGAACAAGACTGCAGTGTAGGAGCAGGGACCTTCCTAGGCTCAGCTGGGACAGAAGTGGTACTGTGGCAAGGGCAACACAGGTCTCGTCTTAGAGTTATTCCTCTGTGTTTTTAACCAGGGATACCTTTCTCATACCAGTAATCTAAACCTACTGCCACTAACAGAATTAGCAGGTAGGCTGTCTCTTTTCCTAAATAGTCTGCAAAACAAGCATTTGCTAAAAGAAAAATGAAAATTATCACTTAAAGTCGATATAGTTGATAGCTCCTACTTAACATACTTAACAAGTTGGTGCCTCAGTGATCAGCTATAATAAGGAAATGCTATACTCAACTCCTTATCAACAGCCTCAGTCTTGGCAGCGTTGAATTTTGAGATTAAACCAAAAAAGATGAGAAAAATGACACACAGTACGGTATGACTTTAATTTTACTTTAGACTGAGTAGGGCTGAATTGAAGTTGATGATTCAGTCATCAACTGTTGAAGGTCCTGTTGATTCTTTGCCAAAGCTACTTTTTCAGTATAAAACATTTGCAGGCTAAAGCCTAATACCAAACTGCATTAAAGCATTTTTTCCTTGTATGTGTGTTTCTGTATGTGGGCTCACATGAATTTATTGTCATTCCATCATTCACAGTGACAGGCATTGTAGCTTCCTGTCATGCCATGGCACCTTGCAATGATGTGAACTTTAAAAATTTATTAAGATAGTAAGTTACAATCAGTTAAAGATAAGTGACTTCGCTTAGACTGAAATGGAAAAAAAAAAAAAAAAAAGAAAGACTTGGTTGCCTTCAGTACTAACAGGTTAGCATAGTTCAAGCAGCCTTTTGTGGGTAATTCTATAATGTTACCAATATAGTTCAACTGGTTAAAGTGCTCCTGTACCTCTTGTCACTTACTCTAAAGCTAAGTGATATTAAGGCAATACATATATTTATACTTTTAAATTTCCTCATAAATAGGATTTTATCCCAGATAAATATAGATATTTTAAATTTAGATATCTAAGTCTGCTCTAGTGCTCTAGTCATACTTTTTTTTTTTTTTTTTGTAAAGGTCATTATTCATTTTAGAAATGTTAAATGCATCGTTGCACTGGAAGTGCTTATTTTTCTCTGTTCAGTACAGAAGGAAACTTATGGTGAACCACTTCAGTCTTAAATGTCTAACTCTTGGACATCTAATAAGTGCATTTGCACATGTCTTAATAGGTAATCGCTCAATTTAAAAAACAAAACAAACAAAAAAAAAAAACAAAAAAAACATCTCCATGCATCATGCCTTGGACCAGATTTGAAGTTATTTGCATAAAACAGCAACTAAATAGACAATCGAGGGTAGAGAATAGATCCATGAGACACTGTGGAAACCATTTTGTAAACGAGAATAATCTTTCTTTCTTTCTTTCTTTCTTTCTTTCTTTCTTTCTTCTTTTTAAATTCTTTTTTGTCTCTCTAAAAGCCTTTGGGTTTCTCCATGTTCATTATTAGACTGGAAATCTTAGAATCTTTGACCATATTTCTCTACAAATGCTACTTATACAAAATGCTAAAAAAATATAGTTTCTACCATAAATACAAGTATTACTTAGGGCAACAGTACCAGTAGTAAATGAAAGCATGTAGAGCAGGAGAAAGAAGAAAAAAAAAATCAAACTCCCTTTGCTGATAAATCAACCTTAGACTCAGTATGAATCATCAAATTTAATATTGTCATGATCAGTATTCATGGAAAATAAATGATGCCAAATATGCTTTAAGAAAAAAGAAATCTGTTTAAATGGTATTAATGGTAAGGCATACTACAGCAAGGTGAACAACACTGATAATATTAAATTAACCCAAGAGGCTCCCTAATCAGGATCCCTATGCAGAAATCTGCTTGCCAACTGTCGTTCTTTTTCCCATTGGTTTAGTTAAGGGTTGAAGTTCTTCTTGAAGTTTCTTTTTTAATCATTAGATCCCGACCTTACAGTTTTCTCTGACTACTTTCCTTCAGGCTGTCTTTGCTCCTGTCAATTTAGGATTTCCAGGGAATTATTCTTCTTTGAAATGCATATTCCAGGCTTGAAATACTGGCATATGTACACTGTAGAGTAATTGTGGAGGCCAAATGTTTAATTACACATGACAGCTGGAGCTGTAGGAGTCCGAGGCATGCTTGAAAACAACTTATGCCCTGTGCAGTCTTAACGAAAAGGAACAAAATAATATATATTTAGGTTCTGTGCCACATGGTAGCCGCTGTTCTCTCTTTTCACAACTGAGGGTGGTTTGCAAGAAGTTCAGCTGCTTTCACTTCTGTGTACTGTCTCTCTGAATATATACTATTTTTTTCCTTCATGCAGTCTAGGCACAAACTTTTAAATCATGCAATAATGTAAGAAATGCTCAGTGTTTTTTTTTCTTTTTTTTTTTTCTTTTTCCAAAAAACAGAAAAAAAAGGTTTTGGTAGCTTCCTTAATACAATGTTACTGAAACAATTTTATAAAACCACAATACTAGAAATGCCAGAATCAAGTGATTTAATTACTGAAGATGCAAACAACACTTATATTTACCACATTACATGTGATTTACTCAGAAATGAAGCAAATAGAATAACCTGACTTCTAAGACTTCAGGAAATAAATATAAATATATTATATCAACACAAATATTTGTCCACATTTATAGACAGAAAAATTTGCAGGTACATGAAAATGCAAATTTAATTCTGTTTATAAAAACGTTTCTTCTCAGGAAGACAAAAGTAAGAAGTTATTGTCTATTATCTGTATATTTATTGACAATGTTTGGCTCTTCATCTGACATAAATTTATATAGCTCCTCTAACAAAATCCCTGTGTTGCTTTAAAAAGGTTGGTGGTTTGACTAAATATTTGACACAGCTTTTCTCTATATAGACATATATATGTAAACACACACACATTTTACATTATTATTATATTGAATTATTATTATACTTACTGTGCAAAAGAGACTAAAATTTGATATTGAAATTTTGGCAAATCTGATTTTCTTTGTGTTTTGTGTTACCTAAGCACATCTTCATTAAATTATACCACACTATGATGAAAGGGATTTTTTTTTTCTTACTATATCCACACTTTATACAAGATTGAGCTAAGATTTAATTTAGCAGTGGTGACATTAGTGTTTGACAGGAAAATAACAGGCATTGTTTTAGCCCCAGAATGTTCAGTTCCACAGTGAGAAAAATATATCACCAGTGCTCAAGTGAAAAAGAAATTTCACTTCTTGCAAGGAGGACTTAATGAATATCTATAGTTCTTAGACGAATAAACGAGAAAACAAAGAACAATATTATATTTTCTTAATGTCTTTTATGTAAAGAGAGAAAATGTGAGGTTAATTTGGCAAATGACCTTTAAAGAATACTGTTTTGTGTTGTTGGAAATAAACTGCTTTGTACCGTAGGTTAAGAATGAAAAAATGTTATAAGTGAGGAAGCTAAAATGAAATTCCCTCTAGCAAACAAATATGAACACTTGGCATCATTGCCATGAATCAGCAAGGTAGCCAAACCTCTTAAAGTGTGAAGCAAAATTTCAGTTTTAAACTATTGTGTATTCCTTGAACAAAGAAGGTTTTCTCTGAGATGAACCTGCTTACTGTGAACCATTAAGAATCACATATTAGTTTTTCCCTGCAGTTCTTGTGCCCTTATTCTGAGAATTTGAGTGAAAACAATTCTGTCAAAATGTGTAAGAATGATTTCAGGATTTTCTGGGCTCTGTTTACCTGTATGTTTAGAAAATAAGATGGAAAGGATGACTGTGAAGTCCCCACCACAATAAGTAAAAAATTAGAAATACATCTAACAAACACTGTCATCTACCACCTCAAAGCCCCAAAATAAGATATGTAAAAGATGGACTCCAAAGCTGGAAGTCAATTGTGAAAGTGGGGCAATGAAGTGTGCCCGAGTGTATCTGTATGAAACCTATGGAATATATTGTACAAGTGGCTGCTTCTAAGGCACAAGAACTTGTATCCCATCAGTAAGGAGATTTCATCTGCAGGTAGAGCCTTAATCAGTCTCCACATAGTGGAGAAGGACCTGAACATGCTTTAGTGAGCATACTTACACATACACTTGCACACACTTGCCATGGCTTACAGATTTTTCTGAATCAACCAGGGAGTTGAGGTACACTTTGTTGTACCTCAGAAAATAACTATGATGATGGATTGCTTAAAGCTCCATACCAGAAACCCTGAAGGAACATCACAGAATAATGGAACTATAGAATGGTTTGGTTTGGAAGAGACCTTTAAGATCATCTAATTCCACCCCCCGTGCCACGGGCAGGAACAGGGACACCTTCCGCTAGACCAGGTTGGTAAAAGCCCCGTCCAACCTTGATGTCACCTTATTCCTTGCTCCCTTCTGAAACATTTCTGCATGTCAAACCTCTGCCTCTTGCAGAACAGAAGCACCCATTCTGCTAAAGCTGCCCTTGTCCCACTTGCTACAGTATGGCTGTTTTCTTTCCTCTTATAGAAGGTTAAGCTACTTGTTGGAGATGTGTCATATATAGCTGAAGGTGTTTAGTTTCAACTAAAATGAAGTAAATGTCTTTGGCAGTTTCAGCCTGACACATTCCTAAAGTAAGTTCACAAAATACAGAATGTATGGTCTTTTTTTTTCCCTAAGGTAACAGGTTTGAAGCTATATCAATATAATAAATAGTAATGGTATTTAGCAAGCTTTTTATTCTCTTTATGTTTTCTGTTAATATAGAATAACATCAGCACAGAAGATTGTATAGTACAGAGAAAAAAAATCTAAGTCTGAAGAGAAGGGAAAGATTACTTTAAAAATTTTGACACAAGGAAAAATGCTTACACTGTTGGTATTGTGGGAGGGTGACATGATAGATTAACACATTTGTATCAATCAGGTTGGTTTTCAGGGGCTATTTTATTTCACTACAGTCTTCCCTTTTTCTGGCCTTTTTGAATAGCACTTATTCCCTTGTGATATTATTTTCCACCTCTTTAAATTATTTGAAAGTTATTTTAAGTCTCCTGTTTTCAGAATCAACAGGTGCTTACTGATGTAAACAAAGCTCCTTGGGAAACAGATGACAACATAAAGACCTTGTGAAATGTTTTACTTGTAATAAGTAACATTATCTGAAGTTTGGGAGTGAGCTGCTCTAGACCAGCTTTTAATTTAAACCAGGCATAAGAATCCACATGTTGACCCACGGGTTTCACCAGGGCCAAATAAGAACAGGAAGTGATGCCCTGAAAGCAAGCCAGAACACCTGTACAGGTCACTTTTTGTCCATCATGCTTAACTAATTTTTCTCTGCCCTCTGACCTAGTTTTCCACAGTGCTGTTGAGATTTATATCTTTCATCCTGCAAACACTCCAGATGCCTTCAATTAATGAAACCAGCCTTAACTTCATAATCTGATAAACTGCAGTGTTACGGAAACAATTATTTTATTATTGTATTGACAAATTATCCTATTAACAAGTGGCTACTATGAAAATCAATTAAAATCTTGGTTGATATCACTGGAGAAGGTAAAAGGGGGAATTAACTAGTGAGTCAATTAACTGTTATTCTATATAATTCATAAATTAGTTGTGACCAACCCAAAATACGTGATTGTATTGATAATAAGAACACAAAATTATTGGGTGACATAAAAGGTGACATGATATAGGATTTTTTTTTCTTTGTTTTATATGGACTATATATAAGTTACTTGCAATGTCTCTGAGATATATTTCACAAGTTTCTCCCCTTCTCCATTCCTTGCAGATATTTTTATCCACATTGAATGGAAACATCAGCCTCCCATCCTTTTGATTCTATGAGAAGGCATGAGTGGTAGGCTGCATAGCAAGGCTTGCCTACCTGAGTGTGTACTAAACAGACCCTTATTTTCCTGCATGAACTGGGCACGTTGCTTAAAATAAAACCAAAACCAACCAACCAAACAAAACCGCTGTCTTTATGCAGAGATTCTAACCTATTTTAATTCATTTTATTTTCAGAAAGAGGACTGGAAGAACAGACCAATTTCTGAAGTAAGGTGATGTGATCACAGACATACGTTGTGTTGCAGTACTATAAAATTTATCCTAGAAAAATCAAACATGCAGACTTGTTGGGTTAATAGTAGATGCTATTATTTCAGTAGAAAGTGTTAGTCAATATATTTTGCAGAAGGCAACACATTCTTTGATGCGAGCAAGGACTTTGGTAGGTTTGCTCTGATACCCAGGGAAAAAGATACATTTTTTCTTACAAAAAGCAATAACCTATTGAAGTACTTTCTGTCAATAGTCACTTGTACAGTGTCTTAGTACTTCCCTCTCAACATCCCTCATAAAATATGCTGTAAGCAAAAGTAAAGATATATGTAATGTATAAAATATACATTACACTTCAAATGATCTTAAACTATACATTGAAGAGTACTATGGGGAAACATCAGCACCATAGTATGAGAGACGATGAAACTTCTAAGGTAAAACTATACTTTTGATCAACTATATTATACTTAATGGAGATTAAAATTTCTAAAACTTCTAAGTGGAATCTTTGGAAAAAAAAGAAAAAAGTTTTACGTTGTCATTGAGCTACTACACTTGGAGGTGGTGTAAAAAAGGAATACTTACATACACAGACACACACACCCCATATATATATGTATACACATATATCTTTAAGAAGATGGAAAAAATATGAGAGGGAAGAAAACCTCCTCAGGCAAATTTGGATAGATTATTGTTTTTTGGAACTTTTTTTTTTTTTTATTTTGAGGGTGGTGGGGATGGTAGAAGATGTGAATTGTCACTCCAATGCTATGCATATACATATATGGAGTGAAAGAGACAGATACACACATACATATTTCTATGCATATATATATGTACACATACACATATATATTTATAACTATAAGGAAAAAGATACTGCCTAGATTTTGTCCTGTTTTCATATCTTAATTAAAAAACAATGGCTGTTTCCTCAGGAAAAAGGAACAAAGCGTCCCTGGCACTGGAATCTCAGAAAATGAAAATGTTGAGAGACTGAAAACAGAAAGAGGAAATTAGACCTATCATGCACCAGTGAATCATTATAAGTCTCTCAGCTACTCTTTGGCAATGATTGCTGCAGGGAACTCCACATGAACATGTCTTGTTCACCACCAAGCCATATAGTATTAACTTATGTGGACTAATACTACCAAGCTACTGCACAAAAACAACGGGAGGTGGAAGGGTGGAAGAATCTGCTTACTGACAATATGCATTATATGAACAGCAAACTTCTCCACCTAGAAATGACAGTAGTTCACAAAGCTGCAGAGCCATGGAGTCTGGATAACTACAAAGTACTTTATATTCAGATGTCTACTGAAATGTTATTTACAGGATGTTATACTACGAACTGTTTTCAAACTTTAATTTTTACTACAGCTATTATTACATAATTTCATAAATGTGGTAACATCCAGAAGCTCCAATTAGAATGAAATGCCACTGTGGTAAGTGGTTTAAAAAGAACAGATTCTTCCACCCTTCCACCTCCCGTTGTTTTTGTGCAGTAGATTTGTAGTATTAGTTCACATAGGTTAATGTCCTTTCATTTGAAGGTCTTGGAATATCTAGTAGAATTGATAGCATTTCTTTAAAGTTTAAGAATATATGTATAATTCGAACAAAAGCTAGAGTCTTTATTTTTTTCTCAAATGCTTTTCATAAGAAAACTCTTTTATGACAACTGATATATAAAACCCTTACTAGGTTTTAATGATCTATCCTGGCAAATATAATCTGTAATGGCATGGAAAATTGGCAGAGTAATGTGTTCTGAAAATAAGGGAATGAAAGAAACTTCCTAAGCTAACACAGGGTAAGAAACATTTGAGCTTAGAGGACAACATAGACTGACAGTCAGCTGCCAAAAATCATGGTAGCTCTGGTCAAATCTTTACAGTTGTAATAATCTTTTGCATAAGGTCCTTAAGTTTGATCTCAGAAGCTTAGTAAAATCTTCTAACCAAACTAGTTCAGCACAGAAGCTATTAAATATACCTTATTTCAATGTGATGATCCATACAGATTTATAAAGAGATGGTGTTCTTTGTGTTCAAAACATGAACGAGGAAGCAATATTGTCTTGCAGAAGATTTTGTGTGTTTGCAGAAAGCTGGTAAAATCTGTCAGACATTGTTTCTGGAGTTGATTAACTTCTTGTCTGCTTTTGTGTGTGTGTGTATTTTTTTCAGAATTTGTGAGAAGAAAGTGATTATTTCCCACATGGTTGAATAGAAAGCTGTATACAATTTCTTCTGCAAGGTTTTTGTTAGCTATTGACTGTTAATAGTCACAATCAACTGTTCAAACTGTAGTGAGTAGTGTTGTTTGGTATCAACTCATGTGAACTCACTTGAAATGCATACAAGCCTCCCATGTTTAGCTCTTTGACTGGAATTGACTGGCTAAGAATCTTCTGATAACGTATTTGAAGGAAACTAAACAGTTTATTGTAAGTGTCCCTATGCTTATGTATTCCTCCACAGTTCTCCTTGTACATTCAGGGTATACTTTATCACTTGGAGGTAAAAGGATGTTTTATTCTTCATTACAATGCATTCAGGTTTTCACTGTTGGTGCCTGATCTAACCTCTAGCTTATGAGCCTTAATGAAAAAATCTGCTTTCATGTCTTTAATCTAACAATAGTGCATAGTTGTCATTGTTTAATACACAGGAAATAGCAATGGATCTGCAACAGAGCAGAACAGACAATAATAATTAAAAATAACTTATAAATACACTTGCAAATGCATGAAATGATTCTGCTTTACTTACCATTTCATACTAGACATTTTACATTAGTATCCAGGCAACAGAAAGTTAATTCATGAAAAAGTTTACAAACCTCAAGATTTCTCTGCCATTCTCATAAGCAATTTGACCAGAAGTGTATCATTCATTGCTTGCCAGAGGCTATTCAATACTCATCATTCATCTTTCTCTGTTTTCAAAAGGTCTCTCATCCAATCAGAGATCAGAAACAAAAGCTACTGTGCTTTCCACTCAGACACAGGCTTGAGCGAAGTAGAGGACTTCTGAAACCCTTCCTAGGTGTTGGTGGAGGATGCAGTCCTCCCTGTGACAGTAGCCACAGCAAGATTCGTGTGCTCCCTTTAAACCGTAAAAGACAGGTTGAGTGGTTCTAGGGATGTAGCTAGGGAATACCTTGGAAGGAAAATAAATAAAAAAAAAAGTAAATAAATAGAGCAACAAAAAAGCTAAATATTCTGGAAAATGAATTTACAGCTTTAATTAAAAGTTCTATTTATTCCCCAAGTTAGGTGCATTATTTATTAGTTTTTCTCTGTGCTCAATATATGTATGCAAGAATCACTCTGTGCTTATGACTATAAGCTCTTGAGCTGTGCTAAATGTCAGGTGAGTTTGTTTGTCAAATGCACAGATCCAATTCTGATTTGCTGCTGAGTTCGCTGGAGAGAAACCTCACAGTCTTGTGGTGGCATAAGAAGATATAATTTTTTTACCATGAGACAATAACAAGAAGCAGTGTAAATGCTTGTCTGCTATCATTGTGTCCCTCTGCCATGTAGAAATGATCACACTGTTGGCTAACCCTATTTGAGTATTTGTGTCTCCAGAGATATACATACATGCTACAAAACACTTAGGCTTTGTCTTTTAATTCTGTCTTCATTTATAGTCTAGTTTTCCTTGATATTTCTCTCTCTCTCTTTTTTTTTTTTTTTAAACCATGGAATCTTTTTAATTTTTTTTATTATGATGTTTCTGTATTCACTGGCCTTTTACTACCTCAATCACTTTGTATACACTACTGTGAATTATATATGGCATTATACAACAAATATTTAATTATCCTATGGGCACCACCAGCACCAAAAGTGGAATTTACATTTCACAGCTAAAATTGCCATTCTCTTCATACACCCAATATGATAAAACATCAAAGGAACAATGATATACTCTGTCCATGGAATAAGAAATATTGTACATTTTCTGAAACTCTGCATAATGATGAGTTAAGGGATGCACAAGCAGTAAAACTCACCAATTTTTCATAATGTTTCCCTCTGTAACTCCAGCAAATTATGTGTGATAATAAAAATGGGCAAACTTTTGAATTCCTCTGAGTTCAGATGATGGTATAACTAAACCTGCTCTCTCTTTGATGGGGGAGCCTTATGTGGCTCAACTCAGCCCAGACCTCATTGACTTCTGTATTCTGAATTTTTCAGATAATATCATCTGGCATCCATACTACTTTGGCATGCCAAACAATATCTGTCTTATCTAACTCAATCAATCAGTCTGTCTGTCATACTTTGCATTTATATAACGCCTTTATCCAACAAATGCAACATGCTTTATAAACTTTAATTAACTTAGGCATCTAGCATCCCAGAGAAGCAGGGAAATAGGATCTCTTTTTGTACAGAGGAGGAAACTGAGACAGAGAAATTAGGAGTGGGAGTCATCTTGCCTAACTTTAGTTGACTAGAAGTTAGACATTTAAGCTTCGGAAAATTACCCTAGGATCTCTTAAATGTTAGAAGAAATAATTCATCTGGCATCTTTTAGGCACTTATTTTAGGATGAGAAGTTTTTATTTGTGACCATGAAAGGAGCCCAGATGATTGATTACCTTTGTCTTAACAATCTAATCTAGGGAAAATGTTCCAACATGACTTGTCCCAAGTGAGAGAAGTCAAGATGTTCGTGGTTCACATCAAACCAAGCTGAGGGAATATAATGTCCCATCTTTGCTTTTGGCAAACTGAGAAGACAGAAAGATTAAAAGGAATGTTTTTGTGGTTAAGGCCACGGCCTTTCTAATCTAACAGGGAAAATCTGAAAGACTTTATGTTTCACCTGTTAATAAAAATACAAATGCTCTTTCATTCTACTGGGAAAAAAAAATCTTTAGAGTTGTTGAAAATCTTCTGAGAGAAAAAAAAAATGTACAAGATGGTTAGTACATTTTTACTTGAAAATATCATAGTATTATAATCCATTTTATTTTTTTTTTCTGTTTTTCTTAATAACAAAATGATGTTCCAGTTCCCTTTTCTCTTCTCTTCATTCTTACAAATTTTTACTTAGTTCTATTTTCTACCTCTACTTTCCATCTGTGGCCACAGAGTAGAAAAATTAAAATGAATAAGGAAAAGAGTAGGAAGATCCCAAGACATACAAAAAGAGTCATAAAAGCAAGATAAGTCTTTTTAAGAGTGCTTTTGAAATTAAAATGCATATAAAGCTCTTCATTGTTTTGTTTTCTGACCTTGCTTTAACTCTCTTTTTCCTGCTTTGCTTTCTTGGGAGATATTTACCCTAAACAGATCTTGCCTTCAGAATTGCCTCCAGATTTTTCATTCAGTGGTGCTTTGTTAGAGTGCCTCTGGAAGGAAGCCCATAACATTTTTGCATCTCTTTTCTGTAAACTAAACACAGAACTGGAAGAAAAGTTCATTCAACCTTCTCCCATTTCTGGCAGGGTGATCATCCTGAGTCCAGCTTCTTCTAGGGTCATCCAAGGAGGTAAATGCCTCCCTCTTCTCTGAAAGGCTGTGAAAGCTTACAGCTAATCATTAAATTTCATGATGCTCTGGGGCTTTTCCATTAGTTTTACCTAAGCATTCACCAGAGCTAGCAAGGCAGGGCTGGGTTCAGAACTCCCAAGCAATCATAAGTATAAATCAAGAGATTATACTTTAGACAGATGCCAAACATGAGATGGGAGAGGTTGTTACACCTGCTGAATCACGTGGGGATAGAAGAGGAAACTAAAGGAGTTTGATGAAAGGCAAGAAGAATTTTTATTGCCCATCAGCTCTTACCTGAAGAAAATAGTAGAGTTCAGTTTAGGGAATAGGTGCGTTGTAGCATTTAATCATAGCAGAATAAATTGAATTACATATTATAAATAATTATAATATAGATTTTATGTTTCAAAAAAAAAAAAGTAGAAAAATTAGGCAGACAAGATACACCAACGAGCATTTTCAAATCCTCTCATGTAGTTCAGTGGGAAGGGAAAGCATAGACAAGCCAAAACCTGTCCCCTGGTCCCTGGTTTACATTAATTTATATCATTGTCAGAGTCCAATACCAAGAAGGGACTGGACCTGGCAGAAGTCTGCTTTACTTCTGATCTGCTTTCCTTTCAGTTTAACCAAATTTCTCCCAGCCATTTCGTTACAGATTTCAGGACACAAATGGCATGGATACTGTACATCCAATTCTGGAAGACTTTAACAACAGAGGCTCATCTTGGCAGCAAGGATCCTCTAAATCACTATGTTCCTTGTATAATAGGTTATCCTCTGAAGTCATTTTTCCTAAGAGTGCATGGAGCACTTTTCCAAAGTATTTTCAATACTAAAAAAAGTCAAATGAGCCCAAGAAAGAATAGATTTTTTTTTTCAAACATTAACTCAGCTAAGTTTATTTCATTTTCTTTGTCAATTTGAGACAATTCAGTGAAATTATTTAGCTTTCTAAAATAGAAAGCCTCTATCTGTGATTCTCAAGAAAGGAAAAATGCACAGAGAATAATGGCAGAATGTGCAGTTGCAATATACAATGTAATATGTCCATACACTACAGTCATTACAATTAAAAGAAAATGCATTTTTTTTCTATTTTAAGTAGTTGTTATTCATGAATTGCTTATAATATATGATACAAATAATTATGACTAACACATTGTATGATAAAGATGAAAATCCTTATGAATGTTTAATCTGAAAATAAAGAACATTAACAATCCTTAATTATATCATCAAATATTTAAAATTATCTTCCATGTTAAATTCTATTTGTATTTAATATATTTATTTTTTAGATATCTGTAACATTTTTATGACTGGGTACATAAAATATCATCAGCTGTTACAAGAGACATCAGAGACATCTTGACTTAATATATTCAAAATCTTGATCAAAATTTCCATTTTGTTTATTTTTAAGATAAATCAACAATCTTTGTACACTATATTAAAATTTATATTTTCTCAATGTAGTTGAATACATAATTAACACTATTAGTACTACAAAAATTACATTGTGTTTGTCAGGCAAAAAACTCATGTAGGTCCAGATTTTCAGATCTCTTTTATGCAAAATACTTTTAGAGTATACATGTTCCTAATTCATGCAATATGATTCTGGTTTTGGTGTTCATACTGCTGTCATGTACCACTGCTGAGTCTTCTGTTAATACAGGCAGAAAACAGAGCTTACCTTTTGACCTTGTAACATATTTCATCATCTAATTCCAAGATTGCTACAAATTTAGTTTCAGGCCTGCTGAAACCAGGTCTATACCAGGTGTCTATTTTGGAATCAATGACATTCAAGTGATTGGTAAGGGTCAAAGTATTTCAGGAATTGAAAAGAAGCTCTGTGGTAGGAAAAACCTCAAAAACAAATAGGAAAAAATGCAGCATCTTGTAGAGAGTTACAGCATGAGGTTCCAAAAGAGCATCCATCAGACACTGCAGATCATGTCCCAAAATTTTATAATCAGTCTTTAAGGAAAACAAAAGTCACTTTGAATCCTGTGCAAGATGTACAAAATATGAGTCATATTAAAATTGCAAGAAGTTTCAATACAATTAACACTATTCACAGAAGTAACATACAGCATATTCTTATTGACAAAGCATTGAGAAACTAACTAGAGTTTAGATACTTTGGTTTAAGGTCATCTTAAATAAATTAGAGATTTCAGAAGGGATTTTTCAGTCTTTTCTGTAAATTAGGTTCTTTTAAGGGCATCCAAAAATGTAGGTACACTAATCATGATTTTCTGGGAAAGTGAAAAATTACAACTTACTTATTGTCAAGTTGGAATAATGAATCCTCTTCATGATCTTTTGTGTCAAAGACAAATCTAGCATTGGACAGATGACAGTGACTTGCCTGGGTACTGCATCTGAAGACATCTCACAATCTTCTACAATGGCTTCTCTTATTTGTTGAAGATGTCAGAATAGACACCACCAGAATAGATAGCCATTGAAGCAATCTCCTTTTACTACCACTGAATTATACAATGTTGTGGTTATACTGTTCTCATCTCCATGAGCAAATGCTGCCATCTATTTAATGTTATTTTTTCATTAAAATGAAAATGTAACTTTGCAAGTATGGTAAAGCTATTCTGGGCGCAGCGCCTTCTTTGCTCTATTTATATGTTTCAAATGTATTTAATTTAAAATAACTTCATCTTTCTAACTATATTTAAGCTAAAAATAGAAAAGATGTAAATTTTCTGAAATTGGGCTGGCACCACGGTTTAGTGTGATAACAGCTTATCTCAGAGAACTGGGTCAGAACATAGCTTGAATTATACAAGTTTGATTGCTTTTTAGGTGGCTGCTTTGTTGATCTTGTTCTTGTGTCACGTAGGAGTCCCAGTCACAAATCAGGATGCTAAGGATGGGTGACTGAACCAGCAAAGAAAAGACAGTTTCCGCCCCATAGTAGCTGTTTAAAATATGCTGAAGGACTGCATTATCTGTTGCAGCTCAGCTCAGCAGTGTATCTGCCCCAGCACAACTTCCAAGTGGGTTAACAGGGGCAGCCTCCATTCAAAAGCAGGTAGATTTTCTGACGGACTTGCATAAGAAATAGGAGCTATGTCTAATCAACACTGTGTCTAGTTTTAGGCAATGCTATTACTCTCTGACTTTCATGAGCATCCCTGATAATTTATTAATTAAAAAATGGAAAACATACGATTTGTGAAATTCAGAAAAAAGGAGTATATTAAAACATTGCTCTAGGCATGTTTTGCTGCATGTAAATCTGATTTGTTGACATCCTATATAACATAACCGAACCAATGTACTTCAGCCCAATATTTTGCTATCTTCTAGCATAATTAATTTCCAGGAATGTGTGTGCATCCAAACAAGAAACAGAAAAGGATCAGAAGGAATGAACTTGTCTGAGCATATTCAGATAATATATACGAAAAAAAGTAACCTTATGTTTCCCTACAACCAAAAGTTCATCAAGATTAGTAACTTTGGCAGAGCTTAATTAACAGCCAGGGAAAATGTAACCTGGGGTGGGTTGGGGGCAAACAGATTAACAGAAACTTACTTTTTCTTAATTATGCTTTGAATTATTCTCTCTTAGATCCCTCTTACCTATTGATGGGCAAACTGTAAGTAGTTTAATATTTACATTATATTCACTTAAGTCTCAGGCATTCAACAGTGTATTCAAACACCACCCTAACATTCTTACTTAGGCAAGGCTGCAAACATTGTAAAAGCAAGTTCCATTTCCTGACATTTTTTGCTTGGTTGGACACCTTTCTTTTTTTTATTTTTATTTTTTTTTCCATGCCTTTTCATGAGTCTTATTCTATCTGGGTAAGACTCGAAGGAAAAAAAAAAAAAAAAAAAAAAAAAAAAACGAGATCAAAATCAAAAACAAAAAAGACAACTGACAAGTTAATTCAAACAAGGTTGTTTGGATTGAACTTGGGGTAAACACTCACTAAAGAGTTGAGGTGGCTTAGGTTATCTAAGCTATTTGACTTTGTTATTTGGAGCTGACCTTGTGGCCTCTCTCACCTCTGGGTGGCTGACTACGCATGGGCACAAGCAGCTGCATGCATGGGGTAAGAAGAAATGCAGCTTTTCATGGTTGAAACCTAGGTGGGGTGACTTGCCTGCCACCAATAAATGGACAAGGTTATAATGCTTTTCCACAATGGACCCAGAATCTGAACCAGCACCAGACGGCTTCAACTGTGCTTCAGGAGCAATTAATTTGCTGGAGAGTCAATGAGTCACAGTGGAGTGTCATCTGCTGGTTTCCACTTGTATCAAGTTATATACCAGGTAGATACTTGGAGAAGGGTCTACAAGGAAGGAGCTCTCTTCTCCTTCCATTCAGCTTAGTTCTGCATCTCATAGTCATGCATCGGTGTAACTTTGCAATGCATCCTGGTTATACTTATGTCCACTTCAGCAGAGCAGTATCTCCAGTTTCACAAGAAAAAGGGCAATATGTTTCAGACTCTCTCCCTCAGTTATATTACTATGTATATTTCACAAAATATTCATATCTATCAAACTACTTAAAGATTCACATCCCACTCATTCCAGTTGTGGTGTACTGTGGCCTTCCTTCTGCAGAACACAAATGTTACTGTGGAAGAGTGGAATGTTGCATGCTTTGTGATTTTCCCTAAGGTCAATCCAAGCTGTCTCCTCTAAGAATCTCAGAAGTACCCAAAAGACAACAGGGATCAAAGCAAGCTCAAAACTGAAGCTGATTCACACTCAGCAAGTTTGAATAACTAATAACAAGATGGGAAGAAAAAAAAAAAAAAAGAAAAAAAAAAGACTTTCTAGACTAAGTTTTGGAAAGGAGATGTAACTTGACTCTTTTTCTTTTCTTTTTTCTTGTTTCTTTTCTTGTCTTGTCTGTTCTTCTCTTCTCTTCTCTTCTCTTCTCTTCTCTTCTCTTCTCTTCTCTTCTCTTCTCTTCTCTTCTCTTCTCTTCTCTTCTCTTCTCTTCTCTTCTCTTCTCTTCTCTTGTCTTCTCTTCTCTTGTCTTCTCTTCTCTCTCTTGTCTTCTCTTTCTTCTCTTCTCCTTTCTCCTTTCTCCTTTCTCCTTTCTCCTTTCTCCTTTCTCCTTTCTCCTTTCTCCTTTCTTTCTCCTTTCTCCTTTCCTTTCCTTTCCTTTCCTTTCCTTTCCTTTCCTTTCCTTTCCTTTCCTTTCCTTTCCTTTCCTTTCCTTTCCTTTCCTTTCCTTTCCTTTCCTTTCCTTTCCTTTCCTTTCCTTTCCTTTCCTTTCCTTTCCTTTCCTTTCCTTTCCTTTCCTTTCCTTTCCTTTCCTTTCCTTTCCTTTCCTTTCCTTTCCTTTCCACTTAATAATGAAGCAAGGTGTGGCGATGATTTCGCAACAGCAACTTCTGTGGTTATTTCTAGTTAATGTAGGCTACCTACCTGTACTTACCTCTTTTACCCTGCAGCATAATAATTATTTACTGTTTAGAAAATGCTTTGATACTATGCCAATGGTTTAGTTTTATTAGATGTTTTTAAGGGAAAGCTCAGCTTTTTTAAGAGTATTTTTTTAAAATCAGTATTATATTTTTTAGAGAAAAAATATATCTCAAATTATTCTTAATAATTTATCTAGCAAAGGTAACCAAACATGTTACCCATCCAGGTAACCAAACAACTGTCCAGGAGCTGCAGCTTCCTAGGAGAGCAATGGAAGCTGTCTTTGCTGTATCAACTTAATTAAATGTCGGTAGTGCTTTCAGGAAAGCAGGACCAGGATGGCATCAGAGACCAGCAGAGAATTCTGGATTAAAAGCAGTCCCTGTACTTAATCAATGGAAAAAAAAAAAAAAAAAAAGAAAGCTGAGCCCTTAGCCTCTTGCTTCAATGGAGAAGTAGCTTCTGTAGTTCAGGGACCAAGTAAAATAAGGGACTAGTAAAACCAATATTGAAGATGTGTGAAAAATGTACTAATCATATTTAAAACAAAGCAAAAGAAAACAACAGTTTAGAATACTGCCTAATGTTAAACATCTCTGAATAAGATGATAACGGTCTCAGTTATTAACCCTCCACTGCTGAGGTGCTTTTGACCAAGGAAGATACACTATTTTTAAGATCACTTGCAAATTCCCAGGAGAGTCTGCAGGTGAAGATGGAAGAGAGAGACTCCCTGTTACAATTGCCAGAATTTTCCTTTTTATACATTTATCTCTGAGCCTAGAGGAAAAAGGAGCAGTTCAAACAAACTCTTCTCTGGCTACTTTATTTCAGCACATATGCAACCTAGATAAGATCATTATCTAACAGCTTGGAGTGAAGCTGAAGTTATATAGTTGTTTCTAATACGAAAAAACAGTTATAATTTAATGTAATCTAACTTTGTGAAGTAGCTGTGATATATTTCTCAGACTCTGAGCTGTAAGGCAGAAAGGATATTTTAAAGCAAATTGTTCAACAGGTCAGATAAAATGGCTGTTTTAAATTACACTTCTTGGGGAGTGGCATAGTTTTAAAAGGAAGTTTATAGTCCTGGGAAGTGTTTATTTCTAACAGAGAGAAATTAAACTGTTTGCTTAGGGAAGTTGTGCATTCTCTGTTTTTTAATCAAGGGTAGATAATTTTTCTTGAAGGCATGTTCTAGGTCAAATAGATGTTATGGACTTGGTTCAAGGAGATGCTGATAAGAATGAAAAAAGAATTAAGGTTAGCCTTTTTTTTTTTAAAATTATTATTTCTTCCTTAAAATTTACAAACAGGTCAGGAGGCAATAACAGCTAAAGATGAAACCTTCAGCTAAGTGTCACAGGTGTGATTCAGGCTATTTTGTAGACTAAAATCGGAAAATACCACTCCATCTGCATACAGAAAGTAAACTCGGATATGTATATCACACCAATTTGTCATTGAGTCTGTTTTCCAAGGTCATACCATCCCAGTTTCTGTATTATGCAAAGTATCCTCCTCTTGTCAGGTACTAGGGAGCAGAAAATGGGTGAGCCAGGAAGGATTTCCTTACGGATAAGTTTTTCCATAAGAAAAAAAAAAGAAAAAAAAAAGAGAGAGAGAAAAAGAGAAAAGGGAAAGGGGAGAGAAAGGGGGAAGGAGAAAGGGAAAGGGAAAGAGAAAGGGAAAAAGGAAAAGGGGGAAGGGAAGGGAAGGGAAGGGAAGGGAAGGGAAGGGAAGGGAAGGGAAGGGAAGGGAAGGGAAGGGAAGGGAAGGGAAGGGAAGGGAAGGGAAGGGAAGGGAAGGGAAGGGAAGGGAAGGGAAGGGAAGGGAAGGGAAGGGAAGGGAAGGGAAGGGAAGGGAAGGGAAGGGAAGGGAAGGGAAGGGAAGGGAAGGGGAGGGGAGGGGAGGGGAGGGGAGGGGAGGGGAGGGGAGGGGAGGGGAGGGGAGGGGAGGGAAATTAGAAATTTGGGCAGAAGTAATATCTTCCATGTTCATGCCCTCTAAATGCAGGGAGTCTCAAAGCCTGGCCTCATAACATATGTCTATGAGTATGAACGTGATGGGAGATCACTTCAAACCCCTAATAAATTCAGGTCAATGACTTAAAGAAGGTTGCTTTTCTTCTCTCTTGTACATTTCTGCAGGGTATTTTGTCCCGTAAAAATGAAAATATGACTTTCTACCATGCAAACTAGCATATTATTAGTTGGCCATCCTCTGGACCAAGTTTGTTATTTTGGAGATAGTTGCCTGTTCCGTAAGTATGACAACTGTAAGCTCTCCTGCTCAACCCTGGTGTTTATGTGCCAAAACTCCATATTTTGCAGTCCTTTATCTGTGATTTTCCTTTCCTTCCAAGGGTGAAGGGCTGCAAGTACTTAGTGCCCCCTGCTGTCTCTTCATCTCTTATATCGATTTTCTGCACTTTGTGACCTTAGGCTCTGCTTTGACCTTTTGCTCTTTCATACAGGAACTTCTTTGCAGAAGGGGTTGTGCTGGAGTTGCTATGGGGGAGCAAGGCCAGTCACCTGTTTCCTGGGTAGACCTTCCTTCTTGGTGGTTGGCAGCTGTGGCTTGCCTCTAACCCCTTAGATATTTGTACATATAAATGATGGTGAAGGTCCATGGCCAGATACTTGGATACCTGATGGTTATTAATTGCTCCTCTGACATGATGGGGAATCAGGGATACCATTTTAAACTTAAGAGAATGAGAACGTAATCTGCTCCCTCTCCCCGTTTTATTTATGATTTAAGAAGCTGCAGTAATCCAAAATACTGCAAGTGAGATCCAGATGATATCTGGTGTACATTTTTTACTCCCTTGTACTGATTAGAGAGCAACTCTGTGGAACATCTATTTAAAAGAGAATCTCATATGAATATATAAGAAAATGCAGCACAGTGCCAAGCCACCCCTACCTCTCATATACTGTCAAATATTCTGGAGGGGACTGGGATCCTTCCTTGGAGAAACAATGCTCTTGTCTTTCCAAATAAATCACCTGCAGAGAAATGAAGAAAAAAAAAATAGCACCTCTAAAACAAAGAAGCACAAGCCCTATATTAGGCATTAGACTGCCTAATTGCTACAGAAGTATTTTCCAGCAATGTATACTGAGCAACCAACGGAAATATGAGGACTTAATAAGTAATGAGAAGAGAATTTATACAAAAACAGACATAACAAGGCGAAGTTAATTCATCACAACTTTCTCATAAGCCTTTGTTGGGCAGTTGGCCAGGCCCATCACATTATCTGTTTGACTCACTGAGTCACTCCAGCTAATAGAATTTTGCCCCATGTTTGTTGTTGCCATGGCAATGCAATATTATCAGGCATGTCATGTTCACAGATCAGTAGCAGCAGCACTGCTGCAGACACACAACAGCTTTCAGCCTTTGACCATAAACAGGAATTCACTCCACAGTCAGTCTGTCAAAAAGGAAGTCGGCTGTGGTGAAGAAGCACTAGTGCCAGTACTACTAGCCTTTTCCTTTTTCCTTTGTGAGTGCATTGCCATTATCATTAAAATAACCTTGAATCATCATGAATTCATTCATTCACAAACATTGTCAAAGAAGGTGCAATAGTTCAAGAGAATCCAGAGGGTCAAAGAGAGGACTAGTTTTAAATCTGTGCCTATTGAACCTGGAAATGACATAGTCTGTTAGATATAATCTTATTCTTACCATAGCAAATCAAGCTGTGTTGACTGGCACCAATGTCCAAGTCAATTCAGCACCATGAAAGGTTACTAGGAGTAAAGAGGTCATATCCTTTGTGGTATTGCTTTGAGAAATAAACTTAGGCATGTGTGGGAATATTTTACAAAGAATAGCTTTTTCACCAAAAGTGAAAAACAAATCCTGTCAGGAATCTATAAAGACTGCAGGTATTTTCTGACATAGCCATATTTAGTGTTTAAACCAAAGAAATAATTACTAAGCTTTTCCAATATTTTAAATGTTTAATTGAGTCATAAATATTCCACCAGATATTTTAATTGCTGTCCACAGAAAACAGTTAGATATCTTTTTGGAACTGCATTTTGAAACTGAGAACACACTTCATCTTGGGGTTTATAAGGATTTTCATTTTCTTTCCAAAATAGACATATCAAATAATAGTGCAGAATACATGGGAAGATCTTAGACCCTCTGAATTTGATTAGTTTGATAGATTACACAAGATTTACCCTAGCGTAACCCCTTTGACATCAGCTGAGTTGTTCTGATTTACCCTGCTGTGAAAGGGGATTAAGATTCTTGGATTTAAAATACAGGAGAGAATTTCTGCAAGGACGTACTGTTTTTTAATGCCTCTGTTATATGGAAAGACCTGTTTAAACATTTGTTGTCACATATGCCCCAAAATGTTGTTGACAAGCTATACTGGCATTGAAAGACCCTACACAAAGTTTAGGAATGCATTTGAAAATTATTTTAGGTAATAAGGGACTGATTATGCTTTTCCTTCTGTGGGCTTTAAACTGGTATAACTCCACAGATTTTTTAGCAGTCTCTTCTGAAATGCTGGGAGAAGTGGCTCCATTCTGAGACATGCTGATCCCCTTTATTGCAGCACCAATTCTAAAGTTTTGAGCTGAGACCACCAAACCACTCACATTTACACTGGTGTAAATAAAAACAGTGTTAGGCCCCCAGTACTTAAAATTGAGCTTTGGGACCAGTCTTAGGCTATCCTTGACAAATACAGATCACAAGTTCTGACGTGTAAAGATTTTGCACGGGATCTCTTTTCTGCTGAGCAGAGTGTGTATTCTCAGTTTGTCTTGCCAGTGAAGTTATTCATCCAGTGTAGCTGAGTAGATCTACACATGCTATGCATCTGCATGAATCTCCCTGCACTAACGTCATGGAATGGAGTGTACAGACTGGATTTTCTTACAACATGAAAAAGAACGTTTCTCCCATCTTCTCCAAAGAAATGCTGAAGTCTAATTTGGCTGTGCAGTCAGAAGTGCAGTGCTCCAGTGACAGAGCCCATTAATAGCCATGCAATTAAAGCAGCCCTACTGTTGTGCTAGGGAGTTGAACCAGCTTCTGATAATCAGGAAGGAGAAACAGTAGCATTGAACCTTTGCTCTCAACTCCTGTCATGAAGTGACAGGCACAGCTTGATGAAGTCCTGAAGATTTGAAGTAGTATGATCTTTTAATTGAAATCCATTTACGTTAATGGTATTGCTCTTGTTTTACTCCTGTGAAGTAAAGATCAGAATGAAGTGCAGGGGCCAGACAGCAAAGTTTTTCAGGGAAGGAATGAACATGAAGACTTTCAAAAGCACAAAACAGAACCAAGGCTGTGTACTAACTTCCGTGCATTTGTATATCTGTTTCTCAGACAGCCTGTAGTGTGTCCATATATGAGAGAAGGAAAGGAACAGAGAAGGAACATACATCTATATCTACATCTTGTCCACACCTAAAAGTGAAACCATTAGACTTATACTGGTTAAAAACTAGTTAAGTGAAATTCATGTAGCTTCTCTGTGTGGACATCCTTAGCTCACGTCCAAAACAGCTATTGTCAGTCTGGCTTGCAAGGTCTCTGAACGTCTCACAAAGATTCCTTATTAAGTGGAGGAAAGTTTTAGCCAGTGGAATGACATCCAATTCTATAACATAATTAAACAGGTGCAATTTTAGTGTGTTTAGAAGGAATGAAATACACTGAGTCTACTCTAGTAGAAATCATGGAATAAACCATTTATAGTTTGGATCATTACATCTCAGAGTAATGGCTGTTCTTTTTACACCAAGGGTCAGCAAATTTCTGCTATTCAGTGGCAATCTGAAAATGCATTATAGCTAATCATGTCAAACTGGCAAAGGAAAATAAATCACAACATTTAATGCATTTTTAACATGTAACTTTTTTTTAAAGACAATTTGTGATCTACAGATTATTCCTATCTATGTTTACTAGTTTTCCTCTATCAGTCACAATGAAATACAAATTTTCCTGGAACTTAACACTACTGCAAACACCTTCAATTTTATTTCTTACATTTGCATATGCCTTTGTATTATTAGTCCAATTTCTTTTATGTAACTGAGGAGAAAGAATAATTCTTTCCTCTGGCTCAGGCAGAAAATATTCCTAAAATAAAAAAATAAAAAAAATTTAGAAGTTTAATTGCAGTACCAGGGCATATCCATTCCAAAAGAAAATTCTTACTTGCTAAACCTTATGAATAATAACTTAGTGAAAAAATATATGTGATATTCTATGTATAACAGATTTTGCAATTATGTCACTCAGGTGGCATGATGTATTATAAAAACTAGGTGTTGTAAAACAGCCTTTAAAACAAATGAATATTTTGGGGTTGCAGCTAAAATCACTACTAATATTTTGCATAAGTTTCTGGACACATTTAAATATGAGGAAACTTCTAGAAATGAAAAACAAACAAACAAACAAAAAACTCATTTATTTATAGGCTTTTTTTCATGTCACTTTATGTTTTAAATGTTAAGTACTGATGATGGTAATGTCATCACTTAATCAGCAACTTAAATTTAAAAAGCAAGAGAAAACCACTGAAAACACTCTTAAGGAAATCCAGGAAACTTCAGATGCAATTACCTCACAAGAGAAAAAAATGCGTAAAGATTTCTGGCTAAATATAAAAGTTCACCTGTTAGGTTTGCCTAAGTTAAATTGCAAAACACTTTTCCAATTAACTGTGAGTTGAATCATTTTCCCCATATCTCTTGCGTCAGAGGTCATTAAGAAAGTATCCTGAAAGGAATAAGAAGAGGAATCTGAGGTTAGCCTCACGCTTCCTTTCTAGAGGTCTGATTGAGCTGAGAAATTCAGATGAACAAAGTTAAAGATTAGACTCTGGTATGACAGTGAATGATTAGTTGTGATCTAGACTACAAAGATCTGAAGGAACTACAAGGATCTTGACTTAAATCAGGTTGATTATTATACAAAGTGAAGTCATAGTCTCATTGAAATCTATGGCAAAGGTCTCACTAACTCCAGTGCGCCTGCAGTGTTCATCCATGCTTTTTAACCATGGGAACCATGATGATGCTTCCTCCACTATCACACATGTAGAATTCCTTGTTTTTCTTGGTTTGGAGTTCTTATTCTGTGAATAAACACAGAGAACAACCATGAAATGGCTGAGGATTAAAAAATAAGGGAAAGAATATGTGTAATGTATTGGCAAAAAGAACACAGAATTCAAAATCTTCGTAGAAAAGAAGCAGAGGAAGGCAATAAAGAAAATAAAAAGGAGAGTGGCAATGAAAATAGTAGATAGAAGATTGTGTCCTGGAAGAAGGAGGAGATTGTAAATGAGCCTTGAAAGCAGGCAAAATTGGAGGAATAGGAGGTAGTTGAGCATTCAGTTCTCATGCTGTGGGTAGGCTGAGCATTTAAAAATCCTAACACTTTAGCAGGTAAAGCTACTGCACAATGATAGTAAAGTTTATGTTCAATTGTTCTGAGCTGCTTTTTAACATTCACAGTAGCACATCTAAACAAATCATCTCACTTTTAATGGAAATCACTGTGATGTCGATCTGTGCTTTGTTTCAAATCTTCTTGTTAGTTCTTCAATCAATGTACAAGGCAACATTTTCAAGTGCATTAAAATGAGGCTATTTACCACTGTTATGATAATGATGGTTCTGTAATGTCTAACAAATATTTATCCAGTTTGTCTAAATTGGTCAACACAGAGACATTTCTAAAACCATTTGTAGCAATTTTAATAATGGGTGCTGTAGAGCCCCACATTGTATGCTAACTTCTTCAGACTTTTTTTTTTTTTTATGCATAAACTAGGACCAAACTATTCCCCACACTGAACTGGGGTATGTTGTTTAGTATGCTTACTAACATGTATTGTCATTGAATATGTTGGTCCTGTTATATATATGAATTTTACAAGGAGACACACCTGATTCTATAAAAAGCATGAAATCTAAGTTTCACAAAGCATGTGTCACTTAATTTTAGCAGCCCAAAAGAGTTCATGCTGATCATCTGAAGAGTTAGCTTTAACTGTTTATTGACATTGAATTGAAAATGAGAGATATTAAGTGAGTATTGGCCCTGAAACACTGCAATTGGAAGTATACCTATAGATATCCACCTTATAAAACTAGGTACCTTCATCTCCTTGTACTGCTGCTGTCTTTGAACCCATGCATTTTGTGCATAGTTTACCTTCTCTTGAAGAGTATTTTGGGGAAATGAATGAAGGAATGAACCATTCCAACAGAATTTCTCTTTTCCTCAATTGCTCTAGTTTTGTAGTATCCTACTTTCCAATGTCTTTATCATGCAGTGTATTAGAAAAAGAAACAAAATAGTATTTACTTTGTCATCAAGTATTATATCAGTTAAGTCAACATAATTATGGTTCTGACATGATGAACTGCCAGAGAGAAGCAGTCTACTTATTTACTACTAAATTTGTTGATCCAGTGAATGCTAAAGCTGCTCATTAATTGCTCAGCATAATGTTTGTTATGCACTCTGGAATATATCTGTGAGGAGGGAAAGAGAGGGAAAGAGAGGAAAGATAAAAAAGCTTAATATAACTGCTTCTCCAAAATATTATAATTCCGAAGAATTGTTTTCATTTAATTTAAAGAATTACCAAATAAAAATAAAAATAGGTATATAATAGGTGTATGGTAAATAGGTATATGTGAAAGTTTTGGTTCTTTACACAATTTTCCTTTTAATGTAGTTTGGTCCACTCCACATAAATGATTGTTCATAATTTTGTTTGAATTCAAATTATTTTACTTCTCCCCATGTATTTATTTGAATTCATTTTTTTTCTTCTCCCCATCTGATTACCTTTCCAAAACTCTATTGTTCCTCTACCAAAAATATTTCTAAATTTCCTAGCACCTCTTCTGTAGTCTTATTTGAAAAAGTCCACCATTTTCTTTTCCAAAGTGAAACTATTTTTCTTTCCAAATAGTAATATCGTACTCTGAGAAAAACAAATAAACAAAAAATACTTCATCATCCTAGTCATCTTGTTTTTCATTTGACACTACCAGTTCCATCTCATTCTGGATCTATCTTGTGATGGGAAGGCATCAGTGATTGCAATAACACTCTGCATCAGGAAGGTGATATGCTGTGCTAGCTTGATTAAAGTTTGGTTTAAAGAGATACTGGTACTAAATGTTGTCCTTGATTCAGATTTCATCTGCTGATTTCCAGGACAGTTACCTGTCTTCAGCTGAGGACTCTCCTATAACCTACACTTTCCTTAGATATTCCTGGGCTGTTTTCAGAGGCCATTGTTTAGATCAGGAGAGGAAACAGCACTGCATTCTGATGTATGCAGACATTCTGCTGTATCGTTTCACCATTTCATCTTGGTATTCATAGGTGGCAGTTTCTCATGCTCTATCTAATCTGAATCACTGCTTTCAGGCAGAACCATTACCACTGAGTCAAGTCTGAATCTTCTACAGTTTACTTTATGTTGGTACTCTGGCCAAGAAATAGAAACCATACATTCCTTTCCTAATCCTTAGTTAGATGGTTTCCTTACCAAAAGAGGCATTTAAAAGAATACTTGCAAACCAAGACTTTTTTTCTTCTTTTCTTTTTTTACCTTCATAAGTGTTCTGACCTTTCTTTATTTTGTAAAATATCCCTGAGTGTAGCTTACTGTACATTGATTTTAATAAGCATTCTCTACAGACCAATATGTATAATCTTGGAAATTGTATAATACAATTTTCCTCCACTGAAATACTATAGAAAATTGCACATTTTATACTGACATGTGCCACATCAATAATACAGTTTTTATATCTTATTTGTAGCTATTGATCTCAACAGCATAATGAAAAATTGATTGCAATGAAGTGCACTACTTCTTAAGTGTAAATTTCAATGTCAAATTATTTTTATCTATGCTTCCCAATTATAGATGAAGCTTATACATTTATATATGTTTGCTTTTACAAAACTCTGGATCAGTAAATTAGATATGACAAGAATCTACTTGGTCAATAGAAACCTTGTTGCTCTCACTAAAATATGATTCCAAAATTAAATACACTAGTTCCCTTTCTTCATTACATAAAGAATTAAAGTCTCTGGATGTGGTATCACCTTCCTAGTCAATTTAACAATTTGAAATAGGGTCCTAAATCTTAAGGGGATATGGGCACACAAAGTGTTTTATTGTGCAGGAAACCACTGAAATTCATACATTCATTCTGGAACCTACATGGCAAAGTAAACAAGGAGCAGCATATTCTTTTGTTATCTCTTGAGACCTTATTATTTTTGGGGGAAAACATTTGTGCTAAGGGAAAACCTTATGTTATTAGAACTGACAAAAATGAGAATGGCTTCCATACTTAGCAAAGGGGAGGCATTGGTTTCTATTTTTTGCATTGTAAAGATAGCGTAATTCTGTTTCTGCACCTTCTCTGTACCTTATTGGGAAGTTCAGACTGGGAAATTCAGACTACTTTTCTTCTGGGACATGAGCAGAGGTTATCTCCAAAGAAAGCTCCTTTACTCCTGTTTTCTGGGGACTGGAACGCTTAATGCAGAGTTGCTCCTGCCTGTGGAACTTCTCAGAAAAACAACAAAAATATTGCTGATTTAATTAGATATGCTACACATTTCATAATCAACAAAAGGTTTAGGTGTCTAGGCTAAGTTAATCTGCTAGATTTCTTCCAGTCAGTGAACAGAGATGGGAACCTCTGAAATAGCATGATTCATCCCATCCTAAAAGGATGAGAATGAATCACCGTTCAAAAATGTCTGTCAGTTTTCATTGATGATAGAAAAAGTGAATGTGATTAGTTCAGACTAGAGCCCTTGTTTCAGTTCCTAGGATTAGAGAAGAGGAATCTCACCATACTGGCTCATATAACTGTGACCAAAAGCTTGATTGCAATGTTGTCATAGTCTTGTTCAACCACTACCACATACATGTTCAGTTGTTCCACTGTCATGAAGGTAAATTTTACAAAAAACTGTGAACCTACAGGCACAAAAAGAAAATTAGTGTTTCTTCCTTCTTTTTTGGATACCACTGAATACTGTCCAAATCTTTCACTTTCTCAGTATGGAAACAAAAGTGTCTCTCCAGGCTGGTTGCTGCTGTAATGTTGACTGGGCAAGGAAAAGGGGAAAGATGTCTATGTCAGATGACCTGTAGTAATCATGCCTTTTCAACACTGCTAATAGAAGGGACTTGCCCAATACTTGATGATAATCTCAGTTACAATCTAGTGTTCAGGATTTTTTTTTGTGTGTGTGTGGGTGTGAGTGTGTGGGTGTGTTTCTTAAATAACATCTGTCTGCTTCCATATCTGTTTGTCTTAAACAGGAGTAATAGCTTTTGCCTTCCCTAGAATGGGTGAGTTGGTTGCATCAGATGTTAACTGGTTGCTGAAGTGGGAGGAATGAAAAACAGTTACACACAATGTGGCACAAAGAAAACCTGTTTTCCAATGGATTTGTGCCTCTTGCTTCTCAAGACAAAATTTTCTTTACACCTAAGGCATAAAAAATACCCCTTCTACATTTTTTTTTTTTATTTTCATAACGGTTGAGCTCATGGTGAAATGTGTTTTTTAGTGGGAGCATTAATAATGTCTTTTTCTGCTCAGCTGCCTATTTTCATGACATTTGTTAACCTTACCCATCTCTCAAAGCTGGTTGATATTAATCATGGACTCAAAACTCTTTGTAAATCAGGTTGAAAATGATACGAGCATGGTGACCATTGTAGGAAAGGACTGCATAGCATCTAGTATGAAATGAGAAACATTTCCCCTGTTCACTGCACAAGCCAAATTTTGTTACAAGTTAGCACTTATGAAATGACTGTGCTCTTGTACTCCAGGCAGGTATTCAATTTGACCCTGTTCCTAAGTAGGCAGTTGCATAGATTAGGATACACTGACAAAAAAAGTCAAGCACCATTTCAATAAAGGCTGGCTTTTATTATTTCCATGCATTTGTTTGAGTAAGGAGTTTTACAACTTTGCAATTCATTTCCAGACATCCTGAAACAAATGTCCTGTGAATTTGCATATTTCATGACTGATTTTTAAATGTAGCCTACATAGGAACTTAAAAGATATGCAAGTCTTTAAAGAGAAGATGATAATCTTACCAATTAGATAATTATTGTTATTATAAAGTCCTGTGTTTCTTACTTTAATACAAGCGCCTAAATAAGCAATGTGCACCTGAAAATCTTTTCCACAAAAAATTAGTCTGAGTTGTATTGCCATCAACAAATGCATAAGCCAATGGTGAAAACTAGAAATAAGCCACAACGATCATATTATGAAAGCCAAGATAATTTTCTCATGACTCTTTGAAACCCAACTACATCTTAAGTCCAGGGTGAACAGTGTTTCCATCACTCTAATTAACCTGGTGATGTTTCAAAGCAAAGAGCATGTCAACATAGCTGTATGAAGGATGTGCATACATGAGCAGCTAGGAGAAATATAAAATATTAAAAACAGATAAATTGAGGTGGAAAAAAGCTCCAGAAAGAGGCCAAGGAAAATCTGCTAGTCTTAACTATGGAGGTGTTATTTGTAAAACTGCACTATTGATAGACAGGAGTCCAGAAAGTGATTAAAGTAAAATAAAAACAAACCTACAACCACTGAAATAACTGTGGAGATAACAGATGTGATAAAATCATGTTTGTAAAAAGGATGGATGGACATCCATTTAAATGGATGTTCCTCAATTAAAGAAAGTTAAAAACAGTAATTAATTTTAATGTTTTATTATTTATTATTATTTAATGTGGTTTACTTTCAGGCTAAGCATCTTGAGAGAGCTGGCATCAAAGTCCTACATCACTTGGCCAGCTGAGAACATCAACCAAAGCTCAGCAGCAAGACTGACAACTGCAGCACAGATCCTCTGAGAAGGCTGTTGTCAATGTAAGGAAGAGTGAAATATGGATGGAAATGTCCAAGAACTGGTAAATTTGTGGTAAACACTGTTAAACACAAGTCAGAACAGAGAACTAATTTATATTTCTGAGCATAATTTCTTCCTTTAACTCCCTTAGCCTTTTACTAAGGCAACATTCCTTAGATGTTATGACACAAACACTCATCAAGTCTCCTCAAACTTTCCATTGTATGACAAAATTTAGTGACATACAATGAGCTGCTAGAAGGGGTGTGAAAATGTTGCCTTACACATCATCAGATTAGGTGGAATTTGAGTTCAGTTCTTAACGAACACAGAAAAAAACCTGACAGTTACTGTGACTATCTCACCTACCAAAAAATACTTTGATCGGGTGTACCTTATCAGACTCCAGAGAATACAATTCCCTGTTCCTTGATCCTTAATGAAAAAAAGGTGTAACCTAATTCCTACTAAGCAAAGCACAGCTGTGTTGGTGTTCTTTTTGCATGGATAACAGGGAATAGGACTGAGAAGTCTACAGATTATTTATTTATTTATTTATTTAGTAGCCATCAAGAAACATAATCAGAATACTCTTAGTGTCTATCAAAGCAAAGAAAGAGAATGATTTTTTTTTTTTTTTGGCACTGAAATTCGGTTTAAACCACCTTTCAAGTTGGGCATTTAACTTGGTGCCTTTTTCTTCACTTTCGTGAGTCTTTTTCAGTCTTTAAAGGATGTATATATAACAATAAAGAAGTCAGTTAGAGAAAGCACAGCTGTTAGCAGCTGAGTCGGCTAGACTCATATTTTGCATTTCTAGGCAGACTTTATGTTGTTCATATTTTGTTATATTGCAAAATTTTATGCAGATAGCCACAGGCCCTGGCTGAAAAGTTTTGAGAGTATAATCATAGTTTAGGAGTAGCTAATCTTTTCAGGAATCAATATAGCTGGAACCAAGGTAGTGGCCATGTAGGAAGACAAGCAGACTGATGGAATTGGCTCAGACTGATGGAATTAAGTGATCCCTGCCCATGGCAGGGGGGTTGGAATTAGATGAGCTTTTAGGTCCCTTCCAACCCAAACTGTTCTATGCTTCTATGATTCTTTCTCCATCAAGGGTGAACAGTAGTTGCTGCAAAATTTGTCTACAACAAATGTCAGCAACCTATTTGGGTAAGTGAGGGAAAAAATTAAGAATCAGTTTGTTAACTGCAATTCCCCTAAAGAAAATCTAGAGGGAGGCCACTGACATGACGTGTTGTTATATCCATGTAAAATTTATCTACACAACTTCATCTGTATAAAATACAAAAGTCTGCTCTGGTTATTTATCCTAGACCTTTCCAGTCAGTGAAGAGAGGCCAGTACCTTGAAGAATCAACTCCACCTACATGTTTTAATATGGGATGGATTGCCCTCTGGAGGCATTATCCTATTGGTCACAAAGGGCTTTTTGATAGTTATTTGAGACGAGACACCTCATTATGCCTGTGCTCAGAGATGTTTTACTCAAGCTGTAATACAGGGTGTTAATAGACATGATTCAGGATATTAATTAATTGCAACATGACATTTCTAGGTTGTTGAATGAAAGTAAAATTATATTTTCCAGTGGTCTTACCTTCAACATTCACTGATGTGATCTACACAACATTCATAGAGTTTTGCTATACTGTCTGCAATTTCTACAGTACCAAGGAAACCCTTTTGTCTGCTACAATTAGTTTGGCATCGTTGTTTCCCACTGACTTAGTGAATCATTCAGCAACTCTTTTCCAGGTTGTCTTTCCATATCAGCATAAGTAGGAGGATACCGGAAATGTAGCGTATTTTCAAATTTAGGTTGTAGATATATGATTTGGTGGAAATGATTTCTGTCCTTTCTTGCTCTGATATGCCCTTTAGTACTGTGTTGCTTTGCAGAGCTATGTGCAACTGCAGAAGGAAGCATTCAACAGTTTATACTTTACAGGTGAATTTCAGATCAAACGACCTTAATTTAACTTAAGGAAATAGGAAATCATGAAGTTTCCTTCTATCTTCTATCATAAATTAGTAAAACAGAGCAAAAATAAGTCACAAGGCTTCACAGCATAATTCATATTTTACAGAATATTTAGCCAAAGATTCTAGTTTTACTTGTAGAGTTTCAGGTCTGTCTTCACTTTAGTATTAATTATCTTTTTGTCATATATTTAGATATAAGTAAAAGAAAATGGGCATTTTATTCAGCTGGAAAATATGATCTAGTACTTAGTGGAACAACACCTGGGAGTCTCTGAAACCTTCTGCAACTCAAACCTATTTTTTCCTCCCAATGGGAATTCTCTTTAGCACCATTTTGCTCAGTTTTAAGTTTCATCAAAGTAGTATTTATTTGTACAAAACTATACACCAGATGTCTGCAACCATGAAGCCTATAAACTATTTTGTTGCCAATGTGACCCTAGTGGTTTCAACAATTACAAACTGAAAGCAGGTCTGTTTACACAAGGCTTTAATGTTAAACTATATGCAAACATAACTATGTGGACTCCCAGTTAGACAGACACATCCAGTTTCACAAATATTCCAGCAAATGAAATCTTAGAATTTGTAAGCTACTAAGTATAGCACAAAGAACATGAAAATCACGATGCAGTAGTACTTAGCACTTATATATATAGCACTTTACATCTTCAAAGTACTGTGCTAACAATATCTAATTAATCCTCCTCAACTAATTAATCCTTTCCAGATCAGGAAGTTGAGACACATTAATTACAATTATTATTTATGTACTTATATAGCACCATAGGTGTGCATGCCACTTTACAGACTTATAGACCAGTCCCTTATTAAGCAGTTAAACTTTGTCTTTAATACTAAAGGTTCTTAACATGTAATATTTGGAGGGAATACTTTCCCTGAAAAAGTTTACAATCATGCATTGGATTCTGTCATCAGAATTGTGCATAAGAAAACATTAAAAGCGAGATGGACATAAGGAGCTAGACTGCTTATCTGTGTGTTCAGAACATGTGTGTGTATAGCTATACACTTGTGTGTGTGTTTAGAAAAAAAAATGTTATTGTGTATGAATTGATTTTCAGGAAGGTTTATAATATGTTCATGCCTCTGAACACATGAATTATCAACAATAGTATCTATGATGGTAATAGAGTTTCATGTTATGTGTCTCAAAATTATGGAGAATGAAGAAAATCCTGAAATGAAGAATGGTTTCATTCTGTGCGCAAAAGATCTAAATGTCTATATCTGCAACTGTTTTCTGAAAGATAATCCCATTTGTCTCAGAGTTTGGGTTATTGTACTGGAGGTCTAAGTTCTATCTATTGTTCATAATTTCCCAATGCAGCATAAAGCAAAATTTAAAAAAGAGATTATTACTTAATTGTTACTTTAAAAATTATTTAATTACTTACACCAGTGCTTAAGTAGAAGGAAGTCAAAAATTAATGATCCCTTGGTTCCCAGCCCATTGCATTTTCCCTTAAATGAAGGAATATTATGAGGAAAACAGAGAATATTTTAATGGTGATCAGATGCCTGTCCAGTTTCTATCCTATCCAGACAGTCCTTGGTAGGTCAGCATGCAAATAAGCATTTCCACCACCGCCCCCCCCCCCCCGCCCCCCCCCCGCCCCAGGAATAAGCTCTAGTAACTTACTCCCCCCCCCCCCCCCCTTTTTAATTAATTAATTTATTTATTTATTCAAGAAAATTGTTAGTAACATGTATCTGGTTCAAATCTGAGCAGATTCCTCCTCACACAGCAAAAAGTTGTTCTAGTAAGTCTAGGACAAACTCTCTCAACAAATAAAGTATGGTCTAGAAATACCTTCAGTAACAGTCAGAAAAATACATGTAAAGGGAAATATTTTTCAGTCTGAATATATATGCATATATCACATCCTATAATATTAGATGTATTTTAATCTTAGACTTCAATTCTGTATTTGATGTTCTTCTATTAAATTCTTCATATCAAGTGGATGGAATAAATCTTGTGTCTTCTTTTGCAATTTCCTAGGTTGAAGGGGTTAGAAAGTATATGGCTTAGTCCTAAGAGAATTTGTAGCACAAAATGTTTTGAAATCTTTTCATTTTTGTTTGTGTATTGTATATTCACTATTCTAAATTATTCGCTGCAATTCTTGGTCTGAAAACAATTCAGACACTGTTTGCTACAAGTATTAACAAATGAGATTCAACTTGTGAGCCAGTTTACTTAGTTGAGACGTGGTATGCTGCTTCTACATTATAGTTCAGGACCATAAGTGAAGAACACATTTTCTTTTCTCTCTCCCTCTCCCTCTCCCTCTCTCTCTCTCTCTCTCTCTCCCCCAGATGAAATTTTAAAAGTTATTTAGGTAGGCAGAATGCAATTTCCTGAATTGGCATTTGGCCAGTGTATGTGGTTTGACCTCCTTCTAATGGAGATGTGTTTATTTAAAGTAGCAGGGCACAATCAAAGACCAACTGTATTCTCAGAGAAGGAGGTGAGGAAGTGAAAACAAGGAACACCAATAAAGAATTCTAATCAGGAATGAAACACCTAAAAGTGTATTGAAACAGTGTTCTGCAGTGCTTCGAATAATCCCAGGCTGTTTTAACTTGTGCAACTGCTACTTACAAGACAAATAACATGAGCCGACGCCAACCAGTCTCATGTTTTCATTAGGATAAGCCATTATTATAAAGTGCTTCAGATGTATTGAGCGACAGTGAACTTTCTGCTTTCAGACATGGTGGTACAGTACTTAGTCTTACCATGAGTCCAAGAACCCAGGTTTAAACTTTGCCTTGCTTTTGTGCAGTAGACCTTCCATTGAGTTACGGATGAGTGCCATCTTATTGAGGTTCGGTCTAAGTGTTGCTGCCTACTTTTTAGTGCATGTCAACGGCTGGTTGAATGGGAATGTTTTAAATAGTATAGAATGATTGGCAACCTAGAATTGGACTGAACTTGACTTCTTCTCCAGGTTTCTAAAGCATCCACTTTAGGATAAAGTTCCTACCACTTTAAACCCTAATGTTTCAGCAACCTCAGTTGAAATTTACCATTCTCTGGTTTATCATGGACTTAACTAACAACTCAGCAACACTTTTACCTTCATAAACTCCAGTAGCTGAATATACAAATGAGTTTCATCATCAGGAATAGAAGTCCTTACTATTTCTTTAAGTTGTTCGTAGATCAGTGAAGAAACTAAGAGAAAGCATTGCTTTAGTCAGTGAGTAACCAGGTATTTATCATGAATTTAGAATGGTGAGTCTAATGGAATGTGGAAATGGAAGAACTGTAAGGAACATGTCTGGAATCTGTATGGGGTCTGGATGACAAAACTGTGTAAAAATGGTTATTGCCAGTCCTACTGAAATTAAGGTCAATGGCTGAAGGATGGGTGCAGAAAATGGGGAGAGGGAGAGAACAGGTGAACAATTTAGAATTATACAAATCATTACTGATTTGTATAATTAAAGGTGTCATGGGGAACCACAGAAGAAGGAAGAAGTACCTAGCCATATGTTCAGGATCATGTAAGACTGATGGAATTAAAAGAAAAAGGCATATATATAAGACAGGTCAGCTTTGACTTGTTCTTGAGATGGAAGCAGTGTTACGCTCCAAGATCAAATGCATGCACCTCTCTTGCCTAAAGTGAACCTTCTGAATAAATGTAATTAATTCATTCCAGGGAAAGAGTTATAGCAATGTAAATGTTGAAATAATGAGATAAAATGAGTTTTGGATAATATGTTTATTTTCAGTTTTCAGTCATTTTCTGTATATAAAAATATAGATATATACAGGTACCAAAACCTTCTGAAGATGTCAAGTGGAAGTTAGGTTTTAAGTTGTTCCTTCCTTCTTCCCTTCCTCACGTCCTTCCCCATCCTCCATTCCTCATGCTTTCTACTTTCCTCTCTTTCTCTTTTCCTCTCTTTTTCACTCTTTTCCTCTTTACTTTTCACTATAGGCTCATAGTGCAGAGTTTTTTGAACAGCATGGCAACATATCATCAAATATATCATCATATATCAACATATATCAATATATGCAATATATTGCATATATCAATATATGCAATATATCAACATATCATCAGCAAGCTCGCAGAAGGTTCTCAGGTCATTCTCCAAACCTGCCCAATGAAACCAACTAGTTCCTGTGCACTACTTGCTGACAGTAGCTGATTCTTTGTTGATAAAGAAGGGTCAAAATATGTAATCAGATTTGTGCTATTCTTTCCCATGATCAAAAGGAGGAGGTTCCCTCTTCCCTCATTTGAAATCTTTGCTGAAGTACACAGTCAGCAAACCTCTCTGCTAAGTGCCTCTGCAATTGTTATAGGTTTGCAGATTTTTTTCTTCCCCTCCTCTCTTCTCCTCTGCTACGACAGATAAAAACTGAAACTGTTGGTTCCTATCAAAGTGCACCCAGGAACTAAGCTAAAAGGAAGAATCTCTCTCTGCATAATTCCAGCAATGATGAATTAAGGCCGAAAATGCCTTTTTGTATTTCAAACAACATTCATAGTCCATGCTTAAAATCGAGATTAGCTCCATCAAGAAGCAGTAAATTCAGCAATAAGATTTAATCTCTGTGGCACTCAAAAGACAAGATTCAATTATATTCTGTGATCTTAATTGAATTACACCCTCCCCCCCAAAAGTAATGACATTATTTTATATTTTCCCCAAGCCCAGCTTACTCAGATTGAAAAGAATTAAATAAACCATGGTTTGAGAAAAAATGTTTGTTTTTGCTGCCTAATAATTCACAGCTTTGAGGAGAACTAATAAACTAATATCCTTCTAATAGTAAAAGACTAATATCTATCTCTGGAAACACTTTTTTTTTTTTTTTTTGACCCATCTGGTTTGTCAGAAAAGTCTCCTACCTCTGATATTTATACAATATCATGCAAATGTCAAAATCTGAATGTCATCTTCAAAGACCCTTTTATGTCAGGCAACCCCTTTATAGGGAAAAAATAAACAATTTTATGTATGCATGCTTGATGCCAGTCCAATTAATAAAAGCCTTTTTTGCTATGCTTGGCTACAAGCAAGTTTCTCTTTTGAAAATGAACAGAGGGAGAATGAGATAAAAGGTCTGTATTGTTTCCTTGCAAATTTTACAGTTTCATTTTTAATTTGTGTTTGGATGTGAGGATCTTGGTGCAGATGGTGTGATAGTCCACAGTATGTTCTGAGAACCTGAAATGATAACAAAGATATGCAAATTGAGAGGGTGCTTTGGATGAAAGCCAGGATATCCAATTTCACAATAGCTGAAAACAAATTGATGTGCCCAGCAAACTACTCAGAGTAGCACTAGGAAATGTAACAGTGCCAAAACAAATTATATTAATGACCTGAGCAGTTTGTTGAATTCTATTGGCTAGCTTAATGTTGGTTACATTTGTCTGTGTTGGCACTTCATTTACTGCACAAAAAGTTTTGTTAATGAAAAAAAAATAATAATGAAAAATCAGTTGGTAATTGTAAAATAAAGTTATAATTATTTTTACATCTTAGAAATGTCAAATATATTTCATGTGAAACAAATTGAAAAAGTAGATACTCTTGAAATTCAGAAATCAGAGTCGAAATTATTTCTACGAGGAAACAGAAATATCAGTGTCTCTGGCTCAGCATTACATTTAATACTAACAAAACAATGAAAAAATTTCTGTTATTAAATACAGAAACCTAGTAAGAAATGTTTCCAAAGAAAATATTTAGGTGTAAAGCCACTGTCTAGAATAATTATGACACATTAATATTATTCACATTTTTGCCAGTATTAAAAAGAGAGCCTGAGCTGTTGGTTGTCATTACTGTCTTCCCCTCCTCCTTCCCTTAACTGAAGAATTCTCATCTTCAAGTGAATCACTTTAAACAGACTTAAAAAAAATTGTTTCTTGCTTAAACTATGTTTAAATGGATGAGAAAAAAAGTCTGCCAAGAATACTTGTAGTTTGACTATCCCTTAACAGTTCATATATTTTACATGAATAGCTTCTTTCTGTTTAGAATGAGAAAATCAAAGGCACTTTCAGTTTTCATAAAATCATACTAGCAATGCACTGAATTGAATGCACCTTCACATATTTCAGCAGTCCATACTGAATAACATACTTTGAATTATGCAGATCCATAATTCGAGTCTTGCTAAAGCCTGGTTTTGGATTTGATTCTAAACACATGAAAAACTTTTATTTACTAATAATATACATAAATTGGGCCTAGCAGAGGAAAAAATAAACTAAGATTTGATCTTGCTATCTCTACAGTCAATAGGCTACCTCCACAGCTGGCATAAGAATAACAGTTTCAATGGAGAGATACCAGTCTACTTCACTTAGACACTGGTGAACTGCATATTTTATTTTAATTTCTAGCAACATCACTAGTCTTTTGTTTATCTAAAAAACTCTGAGGCCATTTTATAAAATACTAAATCAAAGTAAAAACAGCAGCAGCTGCACCAACTCTTCCCCCTTTCCCTTCCCATTGCATACAAGTATAACTTAAAAGTGTTATAAATTGGTGCCATCTATTAAAATGAGAAGCAGTTTCTTATTGCTTGCAACTTTATTTTAATGTCACAAGAACGAAAACAAATACTGGCAGGGAATTCATCAAATGTTCAGTACCAAGACAATGTTTCTCAACTCTTAAATGTCACCTATTATATATACACATGTCCTAATGCCACAAAACTGTTCTTGTGAAAAGCACTTACATCCATAGTTTGTAACTTTGCTGATTTTACCCTTACCTGTACATAATCTGTTACTAAAAAGTAGGTAGTTTGAGACATGACATAAGAAATGGCAGTTATTGCCATTTCCTAGATAAACATAAAAATGATCAGGGAAAAAAAAAAAAAAGCTTGGTACAAGATTGATTTCTGATATTTTGATTCAGGCTTTTTCCTCAAAACTTGTATACAGAAGAATCCTTCTGATGAATTGTGTGAACTGTGAATCTGCCTTGTGGGCAGAGAGCAAATTCTTGGTACGACCTGCACCGCTGCTCCTGCACTTGACTTGAGACTGGGGGTATTTGCTATGGGACAAAACTGATGTGGAGATGTAATAATTCAAAGAGAAGTGAAGTGGGTTTGGCAAAGAGAGCTGAGAAAGAGGCAGAAGGGTATGTCAAATTCTTGTTGGTCCTGGGGTACTTGCCCAGTTATATAGCTCCTGGATCCATGCTATTGTTGAGCCTTTAGCTGAAGCCGATAGTCACAGGGTAGATGCCTTGTTATAAGAATAGGCAACATTTTTAGCAGACTTAATCATAGAATCACAGAATCATAGAATATCCGGAAGGGACCCATAAGGATCATCAAGTCCAACTCCTGGCACTGCACAGGTCTGCCCAAAAGTTTAGACCATGTGACTAAGTGCACAGTCCAATCTCTTCTTAACAGACAGGCTTGGTGCAGTGACTACTTCACTGGGGAGCCTCTTCCAGTGTGCAACCACCCTCTCAGTGAAGAACCTCTTCCTGATGTCAAGCCTAAACTTCCCCTGCCTCATCTTAACACCATTCCCGTGGGTCCTATCATTGGTGATAACGGAGAATAGGTCACCTGCCTCTCCACTCCCCCTCACGAGGAAGTTGTAGACTGCGATGAGGTCCCCCCTCAGCCTCCTCTTCTCCAGGCTGAATAGGCCAAGTGACCCCAGCCGCTCCTCAAATGTCTTCCCCTCTAGACCCTTCACCTTCTTCGTCGCCCTCCTCTGGACACTCTCCAACAGTTTAATGTCCTTTTTGTACTGTGGTGCCCAGAACTGCACACAGTACTCGAGGTGAGGCCGCACCAGTGCAGAGTAGAGCAGGACAATCACTTCCCTCGACCGACTAGCGATGCCGTGCTTGATGCACCCCAGGATACAGTTGGCCCTCCTGGCTTCCAGGGCATACTGCTGGCTCATATTCAACTTGCTATCAACCACAACCCCCAGATCCCTCTCTGCGGGGCTGCTCTCCAGCATCTCGTCGCCCAGTCTGTACGTATAGCCAGGGTTGCCCCGTCCCATGTGCAGGACCCAGCACTTGCTTTTGTTAAACTTCATGTGGTTGGTGATCGCCCAGCTGTCCGACTTCATGGCTTCACATCTCCCAGACTTCACATCTCTCGGACTTCATGACTTCTTCCTCAGAAAAGAAACCCCATCCCTGTGGCAGGTTATCAATCACATGCATCTTCCCAAAAAAGTGTGGGAATGACCCCCATCTGTTCCTTAAGCCTTCTCTGCTTATGATAGCAGGATGAGATGACCTGGCTCTGTGTTTTTTAACTCATTCAACATTCAGAGTGATTCACTGAGTGAACATGGAAGACTTTGCAAGGTGGGATAAAGTGTGTTTTTTGTTGTTGTTGTTTGATTGATCGTTTGATTTTTTGTTTGTTTTTACTTGGTGGCATATCTTGCATGAAAATTTCAAAGTTTCCCCACAGCCAGTTGGATAGGGAGATGATAATGCAAGTCAGCCTGGGAAGTGCCTGCAGATTTACAAAATTGATCTGATGGAAAACAGATTTTTTTTTGAAAAACAAATATACAAACAAACAAAAACCTAAACACCTCAAGAAATATACAGAGATTCCATTTATAATGAATTTATTTATTTCAGGACACATTTTCATTTTTTTCCCCCTTATCACACCAAGAAAGTGTCTTGGTTGTACCTTTGCAAAGGAAGAAGTAGAGTGAAAGGAATGGAGAGGGAAGAAACCTATGGAGTTTTATATTGTTCACCGCTTTTAATGTAAATTCTTTAGTTTTTGATAGCAGTGTTGTGCAGCCCCGAAGGGTAAATCCACCTCTCGCTTCCAGGAGTGCAGGGGTTGCATGGCAGTGGAACCAGCACAGTGAACCCTGCTGCCCCACTGCACAGCCTGCTTCACCACGGTGCACTGGACCTGCAGGCACTGACTGGAGGTCTGTGAGACCTCCCCATGCAGCATGTTACACCACAGTGCTACTGGGACCTGCCCCTGTTGCAGACTGCACATCCAAGGGCAGGTCCCATCACAGTGGAGCAATGCCTGCCTTCATGGGCATGAGATCAGGTCAAAGAGTGACAGTCTCAGCTGGGACAATCTCTGCTTTGCACTGTGTGTGTGTGTGTGTGTGCAAAACCAAAGCTTTCAAGTGGGAAAGGGGGAACAACTCCCTTTCTCACAAAAAATGTTTAGTGCCTCTTTTTAGCTGAGTGCTCCCAAGCCTGAGGTGCCTGTTCCAAACTTTCTCTTTTCCCAATGACTTCATTCCTGTGTTACTCCCACACTCTCCTTAGTAGGTGCGCAGCACCGTGCCATTTATAAGTTGCATACAATGTGTCTGAGAGTAGAAGTTTAGCTTTTTTAATTAGGCACAGTGCTCTTTTACCCCCCCTCCTTTTTTTTTTTTTTTTTTTTTTTGTGATAGCAAGATGAAGGTGTAACTGTGAACTTGACTCACATTTGTCAAAGGAAATAATAATAATAATACAATCCTCACAAAGCAATTAATAGCTTTTATTAACTGATGTATCTATGTAATAGCAAAATATAGGTTTCAGATGAGCCCAGAAAATGACCCTTGGTAAGAAGCTAGCTAAAAGGAATACCTTAGAGCTGTCCATCAGTTGCACAGACGCACACAAATCCTGAGCAGCGAGGCAATGTACTCTCTGTCTTCATGCATAATACATACAAAATAGGTGAAGTGGTATGTAAAGTGAATTTTAATTGGTTATAATTGTCATTTCATTTAGTAAAGTATTGTCTGGAGACCAGGATATCAATTAGCACTCTATGGACTCTGTTACTTATGAAAATATGCATATATAGAGATGATGTGCTCTAGCAGCAGATATACTTTAATTAAGAAAGTGGTACAGTAAATTAAAGACCTTTAAAGTATTAATTAATTGGTGTATAGATCAGTTCTGAGCAACAACTTGGTAAAGTTAAAATCACTGTATCTGATTTAAATGAGATAAGAAATGCATATTCTGTGTTGTTACTAGCCTTTTAAAGGTGTTTGCTGCCAGAACCATGTTAGCTTAAAGGTGAAACACGTCTATTCTTTATACTGTGCTAAAGTTTTATCTCAAGTTGGAGCTGTTTAAAGTTATCATTTGTTCTTACTAAAATATCAACCAAAAGTGTTTTGTCATGAGCCTTTTTTTATATATGTCCTTCATATTCCTTGGTGTTAATAAACATCCCAGCATTAATAAGGTATAGCAAAATGATTGATGTATTCCATTTTAATATTAAATTGTTGGTTACCAAGGCAGTTCTTTTTTTTTTTTTTTTTCCTTCTTCTCCTTTTCCATGAGGGATGAAGAGGGACCTGTCCTTTTTTAGCTGCTTGCTCTGAATGACTTTTTATACCCAATATATTGAGAAAAGAGGATGAATGTCACCTCTCTTCTCTTCCTCCTCCTGCCGATGCATACTCCTTCATTTGATTGACAGCTACTAATAACCTTCCTGCCCTAAGTGCCATGGAGACACTTTATTAGGACAAACAGCCAAGGAAATCTAGGAATGAAGCCAAGCCTGCAGTGAGTTATTATCGGGCTTGTATTTATCTCAGCTTTGTAATTTTTTTCAGTGATATGCAAATCCTGAAATAGATCTTCTTCTGTTGAAGGACAGGTCCCTCTGTTAATTGATCCACTGAGATTCAGCCTAACCTCTTTTAGCTATCAGCCAGGGAAACAGGCTACATAAAAGAGTCTCAGTGCTGTATACAGTTCACATAAATTCACTGTGCATTCTACAAGGAAAACTTCTGCACAGAAAATGCATTTTAGTTCCTGAACATATTTTACATATCAGTGTTATCTGCATAACAGATCAAACTGATTTGTTTATTTGTTTATTAGATATGTATGAGGGTGCACTCTTATAATCAAATGTGATTTCAGATGGAGCTTTCTTTCTTTCTGGAATGATACACCACAAACATGTATTGTAAAAACACATTAAATGAAATTCAGACATAATGAAAATGCATGTGTTCAAAATCACCTTTTTTTTTCTTTAAAAAAAAAAAAGATACATTAGAGAAACATTTTATTACTGCACAATTTGATTGTTTGGGAATTAACAACACAGGTGCATCTCCACAATGCCTTGAGATTCTGCAAACATTTCTTGTTTCTTTGTGGGGATTTGCAGCAAACAGGTAACATTGTTTCAAATAGATCTTTTAATAGCATATTAATAACAGCAGCAGGATAGATTTACCTCTGTTTGTCTTTCTCTATGGATAGGTCCATTTAACAAGCAAATTATTTGACAGAGAACAGAATTTGCAACAAAGGGGAATGTTCAGGGAAACACTAATAATAGTAATCATAACAATAATAGTAATGTCAAAGAGTCCCGAATGAAAAGGGATCATCATAAAATTGGTTATTATTTTTTTCATTTACCTAGCAACTCTCATCCATAAGAAACCCAAAGATCTTGATCTTCATCAACCCCTGGTAGAGTAGCACCAGTACAACTATCTTTGAGACAAGGAATACAGCCCTGAGAAGGGGCAAATTTGGAGCTGGGTTCCAGCTCTGCTGAAGAGTGAATAGGGATCAGTAATGCTCATAAATGGACCAGCTTTCATTTTGACACCTCATCTAAGACACAGCAACATGAAGAAGTAAAGGGGAAATCTATTACCAAATCTTTTTCAGTTTCTCAACCTGAGAGACAGAGTGATGTGCAGTAATGAGGTGTGAGGCATGAAAGTCTGTGTTCTAATCCTATTTCTGCCCACCAAATTGTCATGGCCTTGAGCAAGTCATTTTACTTCTACTGTTTTAAAATGAGGATGATAAGCCTTACAAGGTCCAGTCTATGATTCTTACTCAGTAAGTGTTTGTAAAGTGCTTCCAATATATGAAATACTCATGCAGGTATAAATAATTTTTATGAGCACAACCATAGTACCTGGAGTGGGGAGTTCCTGAAGATTTGTTAGTGTTGATAAGGTTACAAGAGAATCTGCATTGTGACTTAGATCAGAACCCGGACTTCTCCAAACAATGAAAATGATAATTTCCACATACAAATTTCATTTCTTTTCCTATTTCTCCAGTAAGGTAATGTGAGAACCAGACAGGAATTTCTTATCATTTTAAGTGTAGCTGAGATCTAGAATCAATATTCAATTACAGCACTCTTGGACATGCTTGAGTCCTGTTGATTTTAGTGGTGTTATGACCCATATTTATAGCTGATGTATTTTGGGCTGACAGGGACAGAGCACACTGAATATGACAACTGAAAATTTGAACTTTTAAATTACTAGGCTGTTCAGGGGGGTTCATGTGCATCTTCAGCTGTTCTTCAGTGTGCTGTTGAAAGTCTAGCTTTTCTGAATGACAACATTTAGAGATGGATTTTACAAGTTGTGCTAACCTTGACTCAAATCCTTTATTCTTCCCATATGTCCTTAAATAATTTTCTATTAATTATTGTGTAGAAGGCAATTCATCAGACAAAGGTACATTTTGCAAAGCTCAGGTGTGTGCAGGTCATATCTTTGTTGGTGCAATGGCAGCTGTAGATAAAATGTTTGTTTTACATTATATAACACAACCGTACATGAATATGGTACTACAGCTTGAATGTTGATAAATAATGGCTTGTGCAGATGATTACTAAATTGATATTACAGGATTCTACTCCTTTGAATTTTTCTGGTTAAGGAGGACATTCCTGTGTAATGAAGACATTAAATTGAAAAAATAAATTTTCACTCAGTCTTCTTCAGAAGTCTTCTTCTTCTACAAAACAAGGAATTAATTCCAATTTTATTCTCTGGGAAATGTGATTCATATATGGAATCCTTGAGAGAGAGAGTAGGGATTATTCCTATTTTTGGTATTTGCTTAGTTGCAAACTAGACAGGTTAATCTGTGATAGTTTTAAGGACAGAGAGTATACACATATACGTATGTTTATGTCTGTATCTAAAGTATGTATCTAAAATTACCTTCTGTGTATACGCACATATACATATATATATACACATACACATTTGGGCTACAGACTGTATTCATTACCTTATTGAAATGTTAAATGGGAATCTATATTCAGCCTTTATTAGCAAGGTGATTTTTTTTTTTTAACAGTTGGCAAGTCTTTTTTGACTTCTCTAGGATCACAGTTAAGCCAGTGTTAAGTGTTTTAGAAACACCTTCGTAAATAATGAATAAGTGAAAGAATATTATGATAAAGCAATGTTAACTTTAGAAACATACAGATAAATAAGTCATGATAATTTTTGTTTATCGGGTTAATTACAGGGTATAAATATATAGAAAAGTTTTAGAAGAGATTAACATTTGAGAAATCACTTTTTCTAGAAGCGAAAAACATCAGTTTATTTCAGCTGACATGTAGATAACTGGACAGGGTTACATCAAAATGCTGAGTTGGCCTAGAAGAGAAAATATTTTTATTGGTGTTGATTTCAAACCTAAGGCAATGCCAATGAAAACAGCAGTGCATTTTAATCTGACCAAAGCAAAATACAGTGTTATTATTATTATTATTATAGAAACTGTCTTTTATTTCATATCTACACACAGTAATTTAAGAACAAGGAATCTGTCAGAAAAAGAAAAAAAAAAGGAAAAGGAAAAGGAAAAGGAAAAGGAAAAGGAAAAGGAAAAGGAAAAGGAAAAGAAAAAGGAAAAGGAAAAAAGGAAAAGGGAAAGGGAAAGGGAAAGGGAAAGGGAAAGGGAAAGGAAAAGGAAAAGGAAAAGGAAAAGGAAAAGGAAAAGGAAAAGGAAAAGGAAAAGGAAAAAAGTCTCTTTTAAAACTGAGGACATCAGAATAAGGCTAGTCAGCTTTCCTCAGTGGACAAAGTGAGAAGGAAATGTTATATTCCTTAAAATATGAGCAAATAAAGGTTTCTCAAAGTCAAGCCAATACAGCAGGTGACAGAGAGCACATAGCCTACAGGCACGTCTACAGGCTATTCCAGTTTTCCTCACACATGCTGTTAAAAGGATGTTTTATCCTGAGGCAAAATTATGCTGAAAGAGTTAAAAACCATTTTAGAACATCAGATGTCATGTCACAATGCTTCAGAAACACTGCTGAAACGTTGCAATGCATATAATGCTTTTTCTTCACTTCATTTATCTTACCTAAGAAATCACACTTAAGCCTGATCCAAAGTCTTGTTCAGTCCTCAGTAGTTTATATATATTTTTTTTTAGCACTGACATCAATAAGTTTTTGACTAAAGCAAACAATTTTAGTGTCCCAAACTAACAAACATTAAAAATATTACAATGGCCTTCCAGATTAGCAATAGCTTTGGCCAGTCACTTAGCAGATAAAAATTGGCATTAGTCCATTGAAATAAATGGTGCTACACTGATTTACATCATCAGAGATGTTGTTAAAAGATACTACAAAAATAAAAAATAAGGAAGCTAAACCTAAAAATAAAGAACACAAGCTAAAATTAAAATAGCCAGCATTTTTCTAAGATCTAAAAAATATTAAAAAGCACAGATTCTCTTGTTCTAAACCAGCAGGTAACTAGCAAACATTAACTGATGACAGTGCTAAAATAAGAAATTGAACGAGAAATCTTGTTTATGTCAGGATAGTATGACCCAAGACCTTTTTCTGCTCTTTGAGATCATCTTTGTATAAGCAGTCAAGAGTCTTGCTGAAAGAGCTATGAGGAAGCAGGCTAGTGTTACAGACCAACTAGTACCTCTCACAAATAGGCTAGAACGAGTTTCGGCTCTACAATACAGGTCTGTCAAGGGGAAAAGAAAATAAGACAGACTCTGCACATACATTTTACAATATTGTGCAAGCTGGCAAGAAATAAAGCAGTGTTCTCACTGCCTGGGCATGGGAGCAGGTTAAGAGGACGTTGTTCTTGCAAGAACAAGGCAAAGCCAAGCACTGCCATATTTCATCTGTGAGTGCACAGACATACAGCATCCATTGTAACACACAGTGGTCAACCCAGGCTTTTTGTTCAGGAAAATTTACCTATTTGTTATCTCAACTTTTACTAGACAGAGCTTTTAGCCTAACAAGAAGCAGGAAGGAGGACCTATCCTAGCTTTTTAATGTGTACATCTGGCCTATTATGTAGCTGTTAACTGGAGTGAAACCATCATGTACATTTAATATAAACAGCTTATTGTGCCACATAATAATATTTGATTTTTTTTTTTAACAGTCTGAGTGCTTTCAAGCAGGCCCTTTCCTCAAAACTTTTTCTCCAATATTAACAACTCTTTTAGCTTGTACAGTCCCCAAGAGTATCTCTTTCATATGTTATATATCTAGTTTATTTCAAGCTTTTTTTTCATATTACACAGCAACCTTAAATTGCCTTCTCATCTGCTGCTGCAGCCATCTTGTCCATCTCAGTAGCCAGAAATAACATAAAGTGAAGTACAACTGTGTCTCTACAGAAAAGCAAGAATGCCTCTGGCTAATCTGACATGTTCCATGTTGGATCATCCCAGCTATCATATACCAAAACTGTCAGAAATTGCAGTAAGACCCAAACATATACAGCTTCTCCTATGCTAGACCCCCTGCCAAGCCATGATTGTTGTCATGAATTGGATGAGATATATTAGAGAGGAAGGGTTGTTGGGTTTTGTTACAAATAATATATCTGTCAGTGAAGTGAAAAGCATGCCACATCCCAAAAGGCGATATGTGACACGGTTTTCACCTCACTAGGAGGTACTGAGAAATAAACAAACTACATATTTCAAATGACTCATCTTCCTCTCACAAACTGCCTAAGCAATTTCATTTCTATTGTTTTCCACAAGTTGTTCCAATCAACAAAGAAATTGTATTTTATTCTGATCATTAAATGAAATGCGTTATGTTGTGTAGTTCTCACCTCTGAAAAGGAGGGATGAATAAAAATTGATATAAATGAATATGACTTCCATCGTTAATGGTGTCTACAATGGAGTCCAAGCCTACAGCTGAGCACTGTGCATCTTCATGAGGAACCAGGAACCACCACTAGCAGCAGAAATGTCTTTCAGTCTTCTGGCAGGAAAATCGTGCTGTCCCAAGCACCACACCTGTCAACTGCTTCCTCATAAATGTGTAGATAGAACCCTCCTTAGCACACATTGAATACTCTGCTATTGCTGTTGTTATTGCTCAATGTAAAGCAATTTAGTTAACTTGAGCGTCTTTAGGTATTTTGTTAATTCTCCCCCAAAATATTCTAAATATTCTGTACAACTGTATCCATAATTAAATCATCTAGGTTTCACTTGAGAGGAACAGAAACATGTGGCTTATTTTTAAACACTTCCTGAAATGAAAATGCTTGCTTTGGATAGACAAATATGATTCGTAAGGTGCAGTAGCTCAGTTCTGATCCTTAGTTTGTATCCCCTGTTTGGTAACTGTTTTGCTGTTTTCTGCAGCATATTAATTCTGAAAGTGATATACTGCTTTAGAGTCAAAGGAAGTTATAAAATGGGCCAAAAACATAGATTCTCAATAATGACTCCATAATAAATGTTTCACACTGGATTCCATTTTAAGTATCATATTCGCTCTTATGGTTTTGCACAGGAACAAATTTCATGATTACTGTCAAGGTACAAGGAGAAAAGTTTCTGGCACGTGTGCAGGTCATTCATCAAATCATACTCAAGATATAGAGGATTACGAAGCTACCAGTGTTCTGGGCTGCTAAAGCTCTGAATAATGATTGGAAAGGATTTTATTTTATTTTTTTAAATGATTTTCAGAAAAGATTTTTTGAAAACTTTTATCCTACGGGTGTCTATTCCTAAATAATGACTTTGATCAGATAGCCACACAAACTTGTTGAACAAGCTTGTGATGTGGGACATTCATTTAGTTGAATGCTCTAGGGGTTCACATTCACCTTCATCTCTTTAAGCACAATGAAAAGAATTAGGAACACAGAAAGTGTAATTCATCTAATCCCAAAATAGACATCTACAATAAATCAGATGACTCACCAAAACCATCAATAATCTGTGTAGCCAAATCAATTCAATGGGAATGTATGCCCTAAATAAGTAATAGGTGAGACCAACTGCTGAGTCAGAGCCAACCTCAGTGTACATAAGGATGAAGAACTACCATGCCCAGGGTAGGGGGCTTTCCTCAACTCAGTGGTAGTTGGTCTACAGTATAAGTAATCATTTTTGCATTTTTCTCCTTTCACTCTCCTGAAATTTCTATGCATCTGCACCTCAAATATCTCATGATCACTTATAGCCATACATCCTCAGTACAAGTACCAGGGCACCTTGTACATGGTTAGGAACTTCCAGCAGGCAGATAATAAAGTGTAAGAAAATAAAGCACATATGAGGAGGTACAAAGAGTCTCCTTGAGGTCAGTTTTTACTAGAAACTTTGGAGTTACCAAAGTTATGTCTTTCACTGCCATTCTTACGCCCACAGGCTAGGAAATATCTGGTAACAGTCTTGAAAACAGCTGACTGTATAGTGATGATCTCAGTATTTAAAACATCAGTTTCAATTTAATGAGTGCCCATTTTCTGTATTTATAACTAGAAAATATTTAACAATGTCTTTTTTTCAACCAGAGTGAAATAAATCTGAGGGAACTGGGATTGTTCAGTCTGGAAAAGAGGAGGCTCAGGGGCAACCTTATCGCACTCTACAGGTACCTTAAAGGAGGCTGTAGTGAGGTGGGGTTTGGTCTATTGCCAGGAGTTGTACTTGATGATCCTTATGGGTCCCTTCCAACTCAGGATATTCTATGATTCTATGATTCTATTCTCCCACGTGCCCGGTGACAGGACGAGGGGGAATGGGCTAAAGTTGCACCAGGGGAGGTTTAGGTTGGATATTAGGAAGAACTTCCTTACTGAAAGGGTTGTTAGGCATTGGAATAGGCTGCCCAGGGAAGTGGTTGAGTCACCATCCCTGGAGGTCTTTAAAATACGTTTAGATTTAGAGCTTAGTGATATGGTTTAGTGGAGGACTAGTTAGTGTTAGGTCAGAGGTTGGACTAGATGACCTTGGAGGTCTCTTCCAACCTAGCTGATTCTGTGATTCTGTGAAATCTCCCTATCATGGGCATATACAAGTTATGCATTTCATGTAGGATTCATATGTCCTAATATCTAAAGAGTATGCAGCCTTAACGTGTAGTAACTGTGTTCTTCCATCTATCAGTGGAGGGGGGAGACTAAGGTACTTTCACTGTTTGATTTTTTTTTAATCTTAGAAACCTACATCCGAATGGGGTGAACTGTCTTCATGTCATTGGCAGCAAAACAGACTCAAATACTCACTTCAGTTGGTGTCTGGTACTGGCCAGAAATCAAAAGCCAGTGTCAGAGAAGATGAATACCACACTGTAAGCAACCTCCCAAGTACCCAAATAAAATAGAATTCTCAAAGAAAAAAAATATTTTTTCCCTGTAGCTATTTTCTCATTAAAAATAAAATACCATGGAATGACTTTTTTTTTTTTTTTAATTATTTCACTGTGCTCAAACCTGCTCATTTCCATTAAAATGTAACCCTGAATAAGGTTATTAATAACCCATCTTAGTAGTAGTTGAAAAAGTTAGTATAACCTAATCACCTCAAGTTTCAGAAAGACCCATTGGTCATTGCAATTTTTTCTTAATTCTCAATTTTCATGCTTTCCTCGTTTGTACCATTTTCACATTTTATTTCTTCATTTACAGCCCTTTTCTCGTTTGCATTTTCTCTCTTCCATGCAACAGAGAAGTTTCTCATTTACAAGCTGACACCTGTGGTTTTGAATAGCACCTTATAAGTTATATGAATGAGATGTGCTGCATGATTTTTCAGTGTACCTTACACAATAATTGACCTCACATAGATTATCAGTTATTCATGGCCCCTTGCCTTGAAAAGGATCCTAAACAGCCAATCACAATTTAAGGGCATATTATCCTGCCTTAAACACATTTATTCACAGTACCTTTCACAAGTTATTGGCCATTTTCTTTCCTAGAATTAAGGATTATTGAAGCTTGCGCAACGAGAACTTTGTTCTTCATAACTCATCCTTTTACTTGCTTATGCAATGAACCATTATAATTTGCAGATAGTTGCTTCAGAGGACTTACGACTTCACTGGCTGTACAAAGACGAGGACAAAGACAAGTCAAGAGGAAGGAAAACATTTACAACATAATGAGAAGGTAAATCAACTTACATTTGCTGCAAATAGGTTGATGGAAAATATCACTAATGTTCCCTTTTAGCTGTGAAGATGAGGTTTTTCTACCAGTCCTTTTTCAGTTATAATACGGTAATATGGGGTCAAAGAACCCAGGCATTTTCTGCCTAATTTCTGAGGTTTAGACCAATGTTTAAAGTTAAAAAAAAAAAAAAAAAAGGTAAGGAGGGGACTTCATGAGCTCTACCTAGAGCTGTGGGGTGGGGTCCACCTCTAGAAACTCATTTTTGGGGTTGAAAATTTTCCTGGACCCTCTGCTAAGGTAGCTGGATTTATGTTTATCACTGTTTTACAAGTAAATATATCTATCTATGTATGTATCCAGGGTGGCAAATGAAGTGTGAACTGAAGACTGAAGGATTACACTCTAGAAAAGGTCCCTACCTGGTCAAAAATTGTGTTAGTTCTGCCATCAGAACATATCAGAGAATTCTCAGCTAACAAAAGTATAAGGAATTACAGTTCACATCAATATGTTCATGAGTTAACACTCTGTGAGCTTATTTCTTTTAATCCATTTACTCCCTCGTGTTTGCAGTCTTCCTTTCTGGCCTTTTGTAGAGTGCTTTGAGATCTGTAAAAGGAAAGAAACAAGAACTGTTAATTATTATCATTACTGTTGAACTGATGGAAGATTGCAATAAGATTCAGCAGTGGTTGAATCAAAGCTTGAATTACTGAATATACTTTTTTACTCTCTTTCAGTTTATACGAGGTATCTATATGCACACATAAACAATGCCACTAAGAGGAAGGAATGAACCTGAACAAAAATAGTAACTTCTCTTGTTATGCATACCTCATATCCTTGGCTGTTTTTGTTTAAATGACCCTCATGTGGTAGGATAAGAAAGAATAACATATGATTAATTTCTATTCTGAAGCCTTGTTTGAAAGGTGCTTTATTTGCATTAGCATTCATAATTACTTAATGACAAATCAGATATGGTTCATTGCTAGTAAGTGTAGAAACATGTTGTCTGAAGGATGTAGTTTAATTAGTATACTCCTAAAAACACGTCCCTCATGACCATTGGATGTAATCATTATTTTATGTATTTAACTGTGAAATTTATGTTTACTCAGCAGGCTAGAGACCATCTTTTTTTTTCCAAAGCTATTTAATGCAATACATTTAGACTTTAAAGGAACCCACAAAATCTCCCCAACAGCAGGTACTAAATAATAATAAAAAAATTAAAACAACTATTATTGCAATGAAACATATATATATATATATTTAAAAATATAACCAACATAATATTGCATCCATAAAGCATAGCAGGAGGAATAAATATGCGGGGAAGCTCATTTTAATTCCTCAGTTAATAACTTAGACGGAGGAGATACACATTCTCCTAGATCAATGAGACTATTTGGGCATTCTTTTATTGTTGATTAGTGAATCTGAAAATGACCTCATTTCAAGGGCATCGAGTGATTTCTCTTTCTCTTTGCTGGTATACCACAAGTGAATACTGTGAACGGTTTTTCTACAGAGGCTGCAGTAGAATCTGAGACTGCCCTTTTCTCAACAATACAGAGGATTGTCACAGCAATCAAAAATCATCAGGACTTTGTGAGGGGATCTCTGAAAGTGACACAGTCTCTTTGGTAGTATTCCCAATTAATCCTAAATTTCCCCATGAAAATTGAGTCCTTCTTTGAGCATTTCCAGTGGGCTCTATGAAACCTATTATGAAGTCAGATGTTAATCTGTTTAAGAGAATCAGACACACTTTCAGCTGCAAAGAAACCACAATTAAAAGAAACAAAAGCTTTCCTCCACTCTTCTGTAATACATATTGCTAAAATTTTCGTATTTTTAGGAGACATACCATAAAATATCTAATATACTTTATATTTTATTACTCCTGCTCGTCATTCTTCATCAGCTTCAAGGTAGGACTGATGACTTAGAGATAGGTACATTGGGCACCTGTCAGGACCAGACCCTTAGGTTTTAAGTATTTTAATTAATTAGGGTTTGTCTATATTATTAGGTGCAGACATCTTAAAGGGGTTACAAGTAACTCTACCCTTCTGCCACCCCTGCTTCCCAACTACAGCACTCTCTGCAGTGTAATGATCTTCACCTTTTTATTACTGTTTGCTGGACAGGAATGAGAAGCTTGTGCTTTATACCTGATGATTCCCACACTTACTGATATAACTGTGTACCCCCTGACAAGTTAAGTGATATGAAAAGAGTGATATGTGACATAGCACCTTTCTTTTTAAGATTTTCACTGAGGCTGTGACTGTTCTTTGTATTACAAGGAGTGGTACATGACATTATGTTAAGAAATAAGTTACAAATATGTCCATTAATCTTGGGTGGTAATGAAGAAAACAGTCAACTTTAGAAGCAATTACTATTGCATAAACACCATGGTATATTTTTTATTACTTTGTTCACAATGGTCTGGTTCTGTAAGATTTGCTGAAGGAAGCTGGATGCATTTATCTCCCATTCACAACGCAGGTCTTGCACACATCCCTTTTCTCTTGGAGGACATGGATGTTCTCCATTTGTAGTTTGAACCAAGATATTTTTTTATGTGTTTTCCAATGCCAGCAAACAAGAAAATATGGTAAATTAAAACTAACACAAAGGTCCCTTCCAAACCACAATAATTTAAAAATGCAAAACAGTCATAATCCAAAATAAAATGTTCTTTTTGTTGTTATATTTTTTTTCCTTTGCACTATTCAGGAAATATCTCATCTTTCTATGCCTTTTATTATATGTACCTAAGGTGCTTTGTAGCAAAATGAGTCACCTTATGCAAACCTCCACAAAGAAAAATTTGCAGGGAATGAAATAGCATAATTGTCGGAAGGATATTTTCTTTTATGATGAAGACAGAATTTAATATGCAAGAAAGTGCATTCCTCTAACTTAGAAAAAAATATAATAAAATAAACAAACAAACAAACATACAAAATAGATTGAGTAGCTGAAGCAGGTGTGTGTAGATGAAGACTGTAGCTAGCAATGTATTGAGAGCCTGTTGAAGGGGTGGAGGGCAGGTGGTACGGTTTGGCAAGATTGTTGGGTGTGGGCTGTTAGAAATCTGTATGGGGAATAGTCATGAGGAAGAAAAGAAGTGTTGTTCACACCACAGAGATCTTTTTGAGGCAAAAGATGAATACCATGAAGATTCAGAAAAATATTTTGCCATAAAAAATCAACTTTTTGATTTTATCTCAGTACTTAGGGCATTTTCATATTCGTCCATTCTCAATTATCTTATATATATATATATATATATATAAATCAAAAGATTAACTTATCCTCTCCTTTTAGGGGAAAAATAAATGAAGAGAACAAATAGAATGGTGCTGAAAGACACTTAATTTTGTGTCTTCCTTCATCTTTGTTTCATCTTCTTTTTCATCCTGAAATGGAGGAGTAGGAATCATCCCACACAACAAGAAGTACATGTTCAAACTAAAATGACTATACATGTGATATGACTTCAACAAGTCCAAAGTTTTAATGGCAATGCATTGGCTGCTTTGCCATGGAAAATCTCCTGTAGTTAGAACTGCAGGGTGTTGTTGTTATTTAAAGAAAAACAAAACAAAGCAATACAAAACATTTGGTTGAACTTCTCATATGTCACCAACAATGAAGGAAATATTTTAAAGATGACAACCAAAATCAAATTAGTACAATAACACAGCTTTATGCCACTCATGCATGAATAGTGAAACAGATATTTTTAACAAATAAAAATGGTGAAATCTGTGTTCGTATTTTCTTACCTGTCCAGAGTTATATTACTGTACTGAATAAAAAATAAATTAAAAAAAATATGAAAGTGAGAACTGTACTTACTACTATAATGAATATGAAATGAAAAACTCCTAAAACAAATTACCAACCAGTGAAGGAATAACACATATTAGAAAGATTTTATCAATATTACTAGATAACTAACTGAAACCACCATACAACTGATAACACATACAAAGGAAACATATGTAATTATATACAGTATTCTTTTTATTTTGGGAAAACATTGAATCCCCTAAATTCAAGTCAGTGGGATTCATCAGACGAGTCTTCTCTAAAAGTGGTCTCCCTGAACATGAAATCATTCACTGACTTCACAGATTTCATTCTCTCTAATCAGCAAAACATGAATGATGGCAAGGATGTCTGTTGTATGAAACACATACGGGTGTTGGTTGCCAGCAGCAGTCTTGCCACTGGTGTGCAATGCCACGAGACTCTGGAACAGAAAGGAATTGAAGACAATCAGCTTATACCAATGCAAAAGCAATTCAAAAGTACAGAGAGAAGAATGATGACATTCTGGGTTAGGTGAATGATCTATCTAGTCTCACCTTTGACAGTGGCCAACAGAAGATTCAACAGGTAAATCACATAAGTGCTCCTAAGTTTTCCAGCATACAGCAACTTGTGGGATAAGAAACTCCCAAGTGAGAGACTGTATCAACAGCTGATATTTAATGGCTCTTCATGTATTTTTCCACCTGAAATTAAATTCCACTGTTTTCCCTATGACATTAATACCTGTTACCTGTAAAAGGTACCAAGTAGTATGACAAATTATATCTATCTGTTTTGGCAACTTCCCAATTTATTTATGTTGTTTCCTGTCCAGTCGTACATCCAGCAATGCCATGCTTCATTGAGTTTAGTGGGACCCAGATGAAATCTAATGGCTTCCAAGACTGCTCATTTAGATCAGGGATTTACATGGAAAGCATCATGATGAGGAGGCCTTGTATAGTTGTGCGGTTCCTAGCACAAGGATAGCATCTAACACGAATGACTGCTGCTCATGATTGGATTGTGCTTTGGTGGATAAAAACAGATATCCCTTTACCAACATGTTCTACCTAGTTCCACTGGAAATGCTATTTTTATTAACATAATTGCTTTATCTTTCTTGAAACTTTCCCAAGCTGCCTTCAATTATTATTCAATAATAACATATGGTGGTCAGTTCAACAGGCTAATTATATGATGCAACACCATAAAAAGTATTTCATCTTATCACTTCTGCATTTGTTGCCTTTTTCTTTTACCGAATGCCCTTCATGTCGTACAGTAGAACAGACTATTGAGGGCTACCCACTGCTTTTCTCTGTACCGCTCATTATTACATATGTCATCTCCTATTCTTTTTGCTTCACATTAAATAATCAATCTCTTCAGTTTCTTTTCATATGAACACTCCCTATCCAACTAATATATGTCTTCTGCCCTTTTTTAGACCTTTCTTCTTCTACTGTATCTTTCTAAAATGTGACTGAAACCCAGCAGAGTATTCAACATGAGGATGTAACCTCCATTTATAGAATGACATTATAATAATTCCGTTATTAGTCTCCATCCCCTTCTTAATATAGCCTAACATCTGACAACCTTATCAAAAAGTGAAATGTGAAGCAATTAAATCTACAATATGTAAATCTGAACCTGACAGTTAGGCCTATAAGAAAGATGTTCTATGTACAAAAAATAAAACTCACTCTGAATTAAGGGAACAAACAAAAGATGATACATGGGTAGTGATAAAGAGGATTAATAACAAGAAATGGCTGCAAGACCTTCATCACAAAATCCATGAGCTAAATTCTGCTCTCCATTACAACACCAATGGATACTATGAACATTAGTAACCTACAATTATGTTGTATAAAGGCTGCTGAGTCGCACTGTAATTAACATCCTTTAGGGTGACCACAGTAATTTTAAATGTTATCATTGAATATACAAATGAAAGTGGAAGGTGTTGAATATTCTATAGCAAAGTTAAAGTTGATGTCATTTTTTTATTTTCTTTCTTCGTATTACATTGTGATAAGCAGGCCCTCACAGAAAGATTTCTTCTTCGCAGAAGACATGCAGTCAGCCACAAGTTAAGTATTTTCAAAGCTATTTTTTATAGTCTTTTCTGGATTTACTAAATATTACCATCTATATATTTTGGAATTAAAATAGCAATGAGACATATTGTTATGATTACATAGTACTTCTTGTACTAATTAAATGGGAGACTGTTTTGCCTCTAGTAAAACTAAGGAAAGCTTCAAGGCTGATGTGAAGCTGCTTCTTCCTGCATTGCTCTCTGCTGGGAGGAGTTGCTGGAAGACTCATCACAATGGGCTTAGAGGAGAGACACTGTAGGCCCATCTACACTACCATTCCCTTCCATAGGTATTTTTCATTGTGGAAAAAATACCTCTTGCTAATATGGACACAATGAGTTTCCTTTTCACTTGTTGAATACATAAGGAAAAACTCATGAGAGTTAACACTGTGAGAGTTAAGAGGTACATCACTGGTACATTACATGGTTGTGGTTCTATGTTCTAGAAAAACGTTTCAGTGGCTGAAAATAAGAAACATAAATGCCAAAAGCCAAAGGCTGTGGAGAATGAGGGATTTTAATATTTATGTGATGTTTATCTAATTATTTGTACTTCACACAGCAACGTTTAAGCTCCTCAGAAAGGCCCAGTTATCTATGAGTTTCTGACTTACAGTGATGGCATGAATGGTGCTTAAATGGCCAGCACTTATTGTTTGAACTTGTAAAAGTTTAAACTTGTAAAAGGCTTTTTTGCTCACTCTAGTGTTCTTACAAGCATACTGATGCTGGTGATACAACAAAATCTCATAAAAGAAAGAGATAAATATTTATCGGACTAATGTTGCCTAAAGGACAAAAGTCCTCACTGTTTTCCCAAAAGTAATATAAGAGACTATTTATTAATTTTCACTTGTCTTCTTTGCATTGTTAGCCCGCCTTTCTATTTCTCTTCTATTTATTTGTACTTTTCCTGTCTCTCTAATGTGGACTTGTGTTTGTCCATGTGTGTGCTTGGAAGTCATTGCTGTGCAGCAGCAAATAACCCATTCCTCAGCTCAGTGCTCTATGGTGTTGGGGACTTTGCTGCTTCACAAACAGCTTGAACCTCAGCCCTTGCACCATGGAGACATGTTTAAAGGCAATTTGAATTGTGTTCTGGGCTTTCCTTGACTTCTTGCTAGCTCTAAGTTTCATCCTATATGTTCACATAAAAGAAAAATTTTCTTCACTTTAAAACATAGCAGCTGGTTAACTGCTTGACAGAGCAAAGTAGCACTGCACAACAAATGAAAAAGTGAATATTTTATTTATTTGAGGTATGAGAGTAATATTTAATTAATTAATTAATTAATTATGGAGACAAAATATACTTTTCCAAGTAGGATTTTGGCATTGACATTGTCTAAAATTTCCCAACTTGTGCAAAGTTCCGTGGGATGTATAATGTCTTCAGATTGTCCTCAAGGCTTCTTTCCTACTATTTTTCCAAACATGGAAGATATTTGGCCAGACTAATGATTAAATTTATTTCCCAGATGGATACAAAATAAGGGTTTTATGCAAGCAAATCCTTAAACATGCACTCAGATTAAGCATGTGAGTAGGTCATTTGAAGTAGGACTTTTCACATGTAACTGTAATTAAAAGATGGAGTTCTAGATTATAGACAGCTCTGCTCCATATTTTTTTCATGTATGCACAAATACATCATGTTATTTTGTACAATTAATAGAAAGAAAAAATTCTAAGTACAAACACAGAAATATTTATATTAAATTTGCTTGAAAATGGATCCTCAGCTTCAAATACAGGAGTATGCCTTATAGCCTTTGAATAAAACTGCTGACATTTTGGATTGATAACTCTTTAAATTAATGACACATTTAAATAAATAGCTAGATTGCTGTGGAAATTCATGTTACTTTTACATTAATAATACCAAATGAATCAGTCGTGATTAATGCTATAAGGAATATCAAATGAATTAATAATGATTGGCCACTTATTGCAAAATGGGCAACACTTTATAATAAGTGGCAAATCATTCTTACTTCCTTCAGTATTTCTTGCAATAATTTTAATCGTGATGAATTTTTTTGGTATTCAGGTGCATATAATAAAAAATTCCATAGGAAGTCCATTGTAATTTAACATAATCTTACTTAAATTATTAATTTAAAGCTTGCCACTAGATTTGGGGCCAGACCCAGAATGAACTTAAGCACTTCATTTATTTATTTATTTGTTTTTTATATCAGGTGCAATATAGCTTTCATGAGATGTACCTTTTAGACATGGATGATGGATGCTGGTGCAGAACTGCGTAGGTGGGTGCAGAACTGGATAGGTGAGTAAAAGATTCAGGCTCAGTGGGTGCACAGATGACTGGGCAGGCCTGTTCATGATAAGCACTTTTTTTTTTTTAACATCTTTCACGAAAGACATCGAGATTCAGATTAAAGCTCACCTAGCTGCAGTACCCTTAGTATTTCTTTTTTGTTTGGTGGTTGGTTGGTTTTGCTTATTTTTGGTTTCGCTTTTATAGAGAAATATAAAATTAATAATTAATAGCAATAATTTATTCCACAGTTAAGATCATATCTTGTATGTGGTGACAGTCTCATAATGTGAATTTTCACATTAGGGGGCTCTGTTTCCTGGAATTCCTCATCCTGTCAAAGAAAACATTGCTATTGCTTAGGGTTGATATTGTAGATGTATTTCTGGTGCGCAGTCCTGATACTATAGTGAGATCGCAAAATACAAAAGCAGCAAAACAAAGTATGAGTTGGCTTAAATGATGTTTTAGTTTTGGTTTATCTGCCTGTAGCAGAAAAGAAAAGAAGAAATACAGCATGAGCAAAACTATAGGTGATTGTATGCTAGATATGTCTGAAGCCTGTATGCATGTGTTCACAAATGCACTGTCAAATGTTATGCTTTTTTTTTTTTTTTTGGTAAAATATAGGTAAAGAGAACAAACAGTCAGAGCAACATGTACCTGGAAATGCCGTGTAATCAGTATTGTTTTGATGTTTGATTTATTGGTTGTGGGTTGGTTTGCTTGTTTTTCAAATGCTGAGTCTGCTGGAAGCCTGCACCAGCAGTGCCTGGAGTTGTCTCCCACTAGCTTACAAGAACTAGGATGCAAGCAGGCTTTAGTCTAACAACAAGGCACAGGTTTCTCTTCACACACAGTTCTCAGTCCTCTCCTCTCCTCGCCTCTCCTTGCCTCGCTGCTCCTCACCTCGCTTTTCCCCTTGCCTTGCCTTGCCTTTCCTTTCCCCTTGACTTGTCTTGCCTTGCCTTTCCTTTCCTTTCCTTTGCTTTTCCTTGCCTTTCCTTGCCTCTCTCTCTCTCTTTTTTTTTTCCTCCATTTTTTTTTTCTTTGTTTAATTAATGTAAGCTCAAATACTTAAAAGAAAAAGTGTATCAGGGGATTTTGTTAGAGCTGCTACGGTTACTTCAACATTGGTCTGGTTCTAAAGACCAACCTAACAGGTTGGGTTTAGAATTAACTTTAAGGTCTAAAGTAATAATTTTTAATTAATATTTTTAACGAAAATATATTTTGTCCAAATGAGTAAAATAGTTAATAAATTACAATGTCATGTTAGAGTTTTATTTTCATTCTATAGGTCTTCTGAACATTCTTAGTAAGGATTTCATGATTAAATTGGAATAGGAAAAGTAAAAATGTAGTTCAAGAGGAAAAAGGGGTTGGCAAAACACCTTTTTTGTGTGTGTAAAAACTGTCATTTTGGTACTTCGAAATGCACACCATTTTTGAGTTTAAAAGAAAAAGAGTAATTGCTGATTATTCACCATCTGAGTAGAGCTGAGCACTTCCCCAAACAGCATACCTCTTACCTCATGGGAAGCATTATTCTTGGTGCTGTAATTCCTGAGCCTTATGCTGTTAATTAATCCCAATTTCATCAGAGATTCATCAGAGATTTTTCTTAGTGGCATTTTTTTCTTGAGCAGTTATGTAACTCTTGCTGCTGGACTGATTTTCCACCATTTTGACTTTGCACAGCCAGTGGAAATTGCCTCAAGATCGGAAGTCATACTGGACTGATATCAAACATCCTTTATGTCTCAGAAGGCCATGTTGTTGGCTCTGATGGTTTTTTTGTTGTTGTTGTTTTGTTTTGGTTTGTTTTTTTTTTTTTTTTTGTTTTACTTTGGTCAGTTAGATTACCACAGATCTACAATCCTTATTTTGCTACTCAGGGGCTTCATCCAAACATTGTTTGTTTGTTTCAATGGTTTTGTTTGCTTGTTTTTGCTTTTGTTTGTTTTTCTTGGATGCAGTGGATAAAGTGGATGTTTTAAATTTAATAGTAGGTTAGACTGAGACTTTTGTGACATTCTTATCCAGGAAACCTATAATTTCCTTAGAGGATTTTTGATCTCTGCTTTTGCAAATTGCCTACAAGCTCTGTCATAAGGTCTTTGAGTTAAAGACTTAATATGTTTTGAAAGTAAGTTAATAGTTTGTTCTTAAAATCCTTGAAGTTATAGTTTGTTCTTAAAAAGAAAGAAAGGGGAGAGAAAGGGGGAAGGAGAAAGGGAAAGGGAAAGAGAAAGGGAAAAAGGAAAAGGGGGAAGGGAAAGGAAGGGAAGGGAAGGGAAGGGAAGGGAAGGGAAGGGAAGGGAAGGGAAGGGAAGGGAAGGGAAGGGAAGGGAAGGGAAGGGAAGGGAAGGGAAGGAACACCATTCTTTTTTTTCTTTTTTTTTTGACACTGATCCTAAAATTAAGTTTTCTTTTGTTGTGGGAGTTCTTGTACCCAGCATTGAAGGACTGACTCCTCAGAAAATGTTTAAATTGTGGTTATCTACAAGAGGTATGCATGACAACATATAATGATGTCACCAGAATGCAAACTATAAAAGCAGTTAACAAAATTTTGTCATTAGACAGAAATGTTTTCAAACTCTGCATTACTTCTGTGTAGGTAATAAAATGCAAGAATTTTTTTTTGCTTATTTTTATTTATTCATTTATTTTTTAATTTATTTTAAATGAAGCTAAAAATTAGAGGAAAAACTGATCAGTACCAAGGTATATGACTTTTTATCCATGTTTTATGCATACAATAATAGTCAGTTAATATGAATAGAACTGACATTATTAGTTCTTAGACAAATGACATTTCCTAAAGGCAGACTATTTTTAAATAGATAAATAAAAATGTGTGCACCTGCAAGCTTAAAATGCCACTGCAAGTTATCTGTGTATAAATCACCACCTGCAAACAGACCCTCTTTAAAGCAATACTCTGTACCCAATTAAATTCCAAATAAGTGTTTAACACCAGTAATGTATTTAATTTTGTATTTTAGCTGTTTTACTTGCTTTTCATATAACTTCTTTTTTTTCTTAAATTAATTACTGCTATACTACTTATACAGATCACAGCTAAATAGTGGTTGTACATATTTGCTTAGGCTAATCCAGACCAGCAAGGATAAATCAGTCACACCAAAGACTTGACGTCCAAAGTAAAGTATTTCTATTCAAAACAGAAATCTAGGCAGCCATACAGATACAGATAGCCACACACTGAGAAACTTAGCTGGCTTTTTTTGAAGGGTGTTAAACTCTTATTTTTATAATCAAGCAATTTCTGCCTTTTTTGACACTGATGGAGTTTTGCTATCAATTTCTGCCTTTTTTGACACTGATGGAGTTTTGCTATCTTCCGTGATGATGTCAGGTACTCCTTGGAACTTCATTTATAGCCAAAGATTAGAAATAAGTATTTGTGTAAAACTTATTTGACCTATTTCAGATGTTGACTTTAAGATTAAACATATTATTTAGGCTACTATATAACCATTTTAAGGAGCACTTTTTTTGTTCTTTTTTCTTTTCTTTATTCAAAACAGAATAGCAAGATAGAATATATAACACTGTTGCATGTTCATGTTCTGTTTTAATAGAAATCATATATGCTTTCAGGAATTTTAAGAAATCGTTTTTTTAACACTTTAGACATATCTTCAGTATTTCTCAGAACAAGTGGACTAGTCTGTTGAAACTAAATTAAAAGTACATTTTTTCTTTAAAATACAGACTAAGATGAAGAAATGGACAATAATAAGCGAAATAAAAGATAAAGAGCAAAATATTGAGACATCTATCATACATACAAGTATATACACATAAAAGTAAAATTGAAAGTAAAACATTAACTAATTATTAATTAATTTAATTAAGCAAAATTTAGTCAGTTAAAGTGAAAATGGTCCAAATCACAGTTGGACAATAAATATAAAATCATAGATACTGAAAGATACTGAGATATAAAGTGAGGATACTGAGATTACTATTTCAAGTACTTGGACATTTCACTGTATAATGACAGTGTACAGCATATCTGGTATAATGTCTGTGGACAATACTTTAACCTATCAATCCAAAACAGCACTCACTAAAAATCACTGTTACCACATGTTTTTTAGCTAGCAGAAAGTGTCCTGGTATTTTAGGAATATTTCTATTCTAATGAGACTACAGAATAAAAGTTTTAAACTTTCTGAAGATAATTTCTGAGAAGTTATAAAATTTTTTGTATGTATGTATGAGGTTTATATTTTGCCAAGCAGAAGTACTGCTGTATTTGTTTTGCTTTCATTATTAAATTTAACATAAAAAGTTTTTTGTTTTGTTTTGTTTTGTTTTGTTGAACATCACAGAAAAGTTCTTTCTCCCACCCCTAGTTCTTCAGAAACCAACTGAAGGCTAGAAAGTGAGAATTTGATCTTCTGCATAACTTAAGCAAAAGAGTGTTCTGCTTCAATGGAACGTATGTGACCTGGCAGGGCAGCAGAATAATTTACCATGCAGATTTTTGAAAGGAAGTTCTTAAAGGGAATATACCCAGAAACTCTAAAAATGTTAATAAAAAGTTCACTTTAAACCACTGGTGACACTTGAGGGCAAAACCTTTTGCATTTTGATCCATCAAGGTCAGGAAATACAGATTCTATGCCATATATTTTCCCAATTTCTGGAAGGAGAGTGTAAGAAATTTTAATGTTCTTACAGGTATATCTTTTTTCATTCTTATTGCAGTTCTTATGAGGAAAAGAATCTTTACTAATAATTCACTTTGTATGGCTCTGTGAAATCTTGTTATTGTTCTATAGTCTGAAAAACCTTTCAGTCTCTATGCCTTTACATTTATTGTCCAACTGTGATTCAGGCTATTCATTAAGAGAAATATCTCTATTACTTTGACAAAAAGGTGATAACCTTGCCTTATTCTGGCCCAGCTATTTATTAATGACTCCCAGATACCATTTTCCAGTTCTATGCACAGCAGTATTTTAATTTGATGATACAAATTAGATAATACAAATGTCCTCGAACCATGCTTACAATTCCCAGTGATAGCAATGACCAGGCCTACTATGCTTTGCTAGATTACCTCAGCCAGTGTGCTTCATCTGGTGGTAATTTTGCAAGCCTTACAGAGCCTCTGGACTGCTTCAGTCAAGCTGCAGTTCTTGCTGGATGGTGTGCATTTTCATACAATCACTCAAGCCCTTCCAACAGCTGCCCTGCATGTGGTTTGTCTGCCGTAAACATCTCTCTGACTCCATCACAGAGCCTTATGTAAGAGATCCAAGCTGCCACAGCTTTGTGGCACCCCAAAATACTTGTGCAACAACATCTGCAGCAGCCTGAGTTCAAGGAAGCTGAGAAAAGAAGTTAAGAGTTCCAGGTATTTTCAGGTCCAGGATGGTTCAGATCAAGGAATAAATGCTGCTGTCACTAAATGGCCAATGCAACGGTCCTCTCCACAGGACTGGTTACCTAGCAAGGCATTGTGATTCCTTCCCATCTTCATCTGTGCCAGAACCAGCTGTTCTTTTCACATTGCTTTATGCACAAAGACCAAGGCTCACATTCTGGAAGATGCCCTGTGGTATTTTGAGGTTGTTGCATATTGTCATGGGATCAGCAGTAGACTAACAGTTTCTGGGTGAGGAAAAACTTAACCTTCTGCCAGAAGAAAATGTTGTTTAGGAGTTCCTCACACCAGTTAACAAGGGGGTGGACATCACCTACCAGCAGAGCCTGTGACATAGTAATTCAATGGTGGCAAGTCACTCTGGTCTTTTTTGTCATGGATGTCATCCATTTGCCATTTGTTATTTGCAGTCACCAAAGCATCATCCTGGATATTACTGCTACATCTCTGCACTGCTTCATGCTGAAAGAGAGTTCTCAGCTATGTTGTAGCTGTATATAGGTGATCTCTTCCAATTAGTTCCTTCAAGAAAGCAGCAACTTATTATAATAACAGAGATACTATTTCATCACATACCATGATGAAAAATGTAGACCATTAAATCTTTAGAAGATGCAAATTGTACTAATGCTATTTCTTTCCCTGTACCTCTGTGGGAGTTCCTTGAGGTAGGAGTAACTTGCCCGTACTACTGTCATGTCCTTACTGATGCTGTATGAAATTACTGAGGTATTTTTAGGGGGAAAAACAAACAAACAACCAAACCAAACCAAACCAAACCAAACCAAAACAACAACAACAAAAAAACAAAACAATACAAAAAAAAACCAACAACACCAAAACAACTCAGTAAGATCTCATTTTTCAATTTTTATTTATTGTGGTATGTTTTTATTTTACTTATTTATTGTGGTCAGAAAAAAAAATCAATATATACTTTCTTTTTGAGATGGGAGAGTTTTTTTTCTTTCTTTTTTTTTTTTCTTTCACTTCTTGAATCAAAGGAAGGTTTAAAAATGCTGCAGAATCTGTTGATGAGAATCTTAATGCCCACAATGCATTAAGAAGTTAATGGCTTCTTATAAAAAAGGAACATAATAGGCCAATTAGGTTTGATAATAAAGACTGACATCTTTTGTAAAGCTTCCTTATATAGTGTATCTATGTTGCTGTTCAAGACATTACTCAGATTCACATAAAGCTGTTTAATCACGAATCCTTGTAAGAGGAAGTGCCAAAGAAGTTCTTGCTTTTCACAGAAACCTTTGTAAACAAAGATGGTAAGTTTAAGTTCCTGTGGTACATTATCAATAAATATTAGCTAGTTCTTTGGAATATACCATTACAGAATGTGCCAGGACGATACAAGATAAAATGAAATAAAAAAATAATCATTTTTATGAATGTGTACTCCACAGTTTTCTATAGTTGGGTTTCCACTGCAGATGCAGATACCACAACGTATTGTTTAAATGTAGTTTCCATATTAGAGTTATATGTGTAAGCTCTTGTACATTATGTACGGAAATACATAGTTTGACTTAGTCAAACTTATCTAGTACCATTGTGTTTGACCTTCTCAGTCTGTGCATGAGTGGAAATAGACCTTTCTGAATGTGACAAGTACTTCTAATATGTGTTTAAACTGGCATCTCTTTGAAGTCAGGTCCATTTTAAGTAAGTGTATGCTTATTATATGAATATTTTTCTTGTAGGGTCTAGTACTATTTGTATTTCTAGAGAGAAGCTTCAGGATGAATAAAAGATATTTAGTTACTAAACATTTTATCTACCTAAACTCAACACTGAAACATATTCCTTATTCATCTGATGTATTAATAGTTGTGACGTATAAAGAATGTTTGTTCATTATTTCTCATGGCTATATTAACAAGGAACAAAGGGAGTCACCCAGGTGGCGGTAAGAACCTTGAGGCATCCTGCCTGTTGATGTCTCGGACATAAGATTGAGAGAACTTTGTGTAAATAATATAATTGCCAAACCGATAACCTAATGCCCTATCTTAAGACAAACCAACATGGCCAATTAAGGAGGGGAAAACACCACATACCGAGCAGAGGAAGACTACTGCCTTCATCCGCGCAACCACCAGAGGGACCAGAGACGACCCCCTAGCAACAGTCGACGCAGCCGCAGTACTAGGAAGGGGCTACATAACCCCGGAAGAACTTGATGATAAAAGGGGACTGCGAAAAAGGGGGGGGGTGCGCACGCCGTTTGGAGGAGCATGGACTCCCCTGCCGCCCAGCGCTGTTTTGCTTGCTGATCGCTTACTCAATAAACTAATTTTTTTTTTTCTGGCTAAAAGAGTAATTTATAACAATAGTGAAGAATTAAAAAAGGCCACATGCAAAAATGTAAAAAGAGTTATTTTTATGTATAAGTAGTTAGTGAATCTCTGTTGGACAAATTTTGACAGTCAAAACACTCAGATGACTTCAGAAACCTGTGGACTAGACAGAAGAAATGATGTCACATCTCTACTTGTTCTATAGCAAAACCAGAACAAAACAAAACAAAGCAATGAAAAAAAACAAAAACCCATCAACTACCATTTAACAGCCATTTGGCATCAATGGAGAAGAGCATCTGAGCTCTACTGAAAAACACAACCTCAAGACATTTATTTTCTGTCTCACTGGTACACTTTCATAAGAACTCTCTCTCACTTATATTTATTCATCTCTTTATGCCACTGAAATTGAATATTGAATAACCAAGTCGGGTCTCTATGTGCACCAGGAAGGTCAGACAACTTGATTACACCAGCTATAATCAAAGTGTTCATTTTTTTCATATCTGCTCACCATTTCTGCAAGAACTTTACTTTGCCAGAAACAGCAGGATGGATGAACAAATCTTTGGAAAAGAACAGTGAAACACTGTGTGTATGTAGCATTTGAGGAAGGAAATGATCTCTAGCACTTTAAAAAAAAATATCTCAAAAAGATCAATGTGTGTGTGAATACGTTCACTAACTATAAAATAAATGCATTTTTACTCTATGGAGAAACACAGTAAGAAAGTTAGTGCAGAGGCAGGTCATCATCTGTGAAACAAAGTTAAAGCCCATACTAAGCAAAGCTGAGCTTTCTTGTTGGTTTTCATTCAGCAGCATTCATCTGTAAAAGAGCTATTAAAAATATCCATTAGCTGTTAATTTAGAATACTTCAGACTGTGATCCCTAAACCTGCATTGATATCTTTCCAACAACCTCCTAATCTCTGAAAATTGTTGGCAAGTTCTACACTGAATCAGCCCATCATCAATCCTGACTTTCATTATTTAACACAGATGCACTACCTGCAAATACTTAGAAAAAATACAGATCTATCATTTTCTTGAAAGGCATACTTACAAGCAGAATTTGATTTCATGAATGAGGCTTATTCTCTTATCTATGTCATCTCAAATTAATGATACAAAAATAGCACATAATGTGACTGAAGAAAGTCAGAAACCATCTCTCTGTGCACTTGTACACTTCAGAATTGTAAAGTCACGAATTACTGCTAAGGCATTGCTAAAATCTTTAGTTTGGTGGCACTCTGAATTTTGCTACCCATACAAACAAGGAAAAAAAAAAAAAAAAAGGAAACTTCTAATGAACTAAGTAAAATTTTGGCATTTCACGACACAAATTCCCTTTTGTTCAGTTCAGAAACCATTGAGCACATGGATGTCATTCAGGACAAACTTTATTATACTGTTCCTTCTTTATTTTCTTTTTTTTTAATGGGTTATACAATGTTTGCAACAAAAAACTGTATGATGGTATGTTTAAATAAACTGGCAAAGCTGTAATCAGTAGGTTCATGCCCAGTGCACCTTGCCAATAAGCACAGAGTTGGAATTCACATGAAGGTCTTTTAATTAAAAAATGAATTATATAATTCTTCAGAATTAGGTGCTTGGCAAACTTTCACATAACAAGCACATCTCCAACTTGAAGGACCATTATTTATACTCAACTAACTTGTGAAACTATCTCTGACTATTTTTGACTGGTTGTTTTAGCTTGCCTAATTTATCTATATTGAGTCTGTGCATTACAGAGGACCAGCAAGGGGAACACCAAATCCTACATTTCCATACAGTAGCAATTTGATGGGTGTGGTTTTTAGTATGTTAATGACCCTTAATGAGCAAAAGGTTACTATAGGCCAGTCTGGAATCTTCCTTCAACTGTTTTTCTCCTTGTTTTTTAGTTTTCATCTGTTATATCCCTCTCTTCTGCTAGCTCAAGGCTACCAGTCTCTCTGTTTTCTTCAAGGTTTCCTTGTTTTCTTCAGTTTAAGACTACAAAGCCATGACGCAATATTTTACTTTCACCAAGGTAATGGATGGAAAACACACTGCAATGACAAAACAGCATATGCTGTGTTGCTAATGATGTAGCCAAACTTGGTATAGAGCTGGCTGTCAGACTTCCTTTTTGAACTTAAAAAAAAATATCTTGAAAGTGGAGTATTCAGTTGGTTTAAATATAGAGAATTCTACTTCTAGAATCTTTGTGAAATTAGCAGAAAACAAAAGTTTTATATGAATTTCATAACATGCATTGGGCTAGGAAGGGTCACTTAAAAAATTGCACTGGGAAATATTTTACCACCGATTAGACATTAGTGAGAGAACATATTGAGGAGTATTAAGATTGACTGTCATTTTAATACCTTTCAGTTATCAGTATTTACAGCCCTCTATCCCCACCCCGCCCACCTTTTTTTTTTTTTTTTTTTTTTTTTAAGGCTAAGGTCATTCTTATGCACCTGACCAATTTTTCTACCACCTTTTGCTTCTGGGACAAAGGCTCAATAGCACTACATATGAGTTCTCTTAGAATAAGTTACACTGTGTTCTAAAGAGCATCATTTGACCTACCATCCAGTTTACCATTGTGTCAGGTTCTCTAAGACTACTATTCTAGCTGAAGATGTATTATCTATACTTTATGTATTTGATTCACTTTTCAGCAGTTTTTTAAATTAGGAGGACTAATTTAGGGGACTCTTTCGCTGCTATTCCTTATACACACCTACATTTTTCCATCTATTTAAAATGAGAATAGAGAAATTTGCTTTGAAGTGAGTTGTGCATTGGAAGGGCCAAGGTAGTTTCTAAACATTTGTGGGGTTCTACTTAAATTACATGCAAACTTTGACTTCACTTAATCTGGGTCCTATTCGTTATATTAATGGCTGGTAGTAGATTAAAGTTGCAATTTGTGTATTATTCTGACCGTTTGTTAGCTTAAAATATTTCCTTGGACTAGTATCTATCTATCTATTTATTTATTTATTTTTAATCTTCCTAAGGTCCAGCTATCCACAATAATTATTTGTGGTGGTTTTACACAGCTGGGCAGCTGAGCTCCAGCACAAACACTCTCTCGTTTCCCCTCCTCAAAGGGAAAGAGGGAGAAAATATGATGGAGGGCTTAAGGGTTTGAGATAAGGACAGGGAAACCACTCAACAATTATTGTCATGGGCAAAACAGACTCAGCATAGGGAGATTAATGAAATTTATTGCCTATTGCTAGCAAGTTAGAGCAGTAAGAAACTACAACAAAACCTTAAGACACCCTCCTCCTGTCCACCCTCTTCTAGCTCCTCTCTCCAAGTGGCACAGGGGAATGGTGTAGCGGGTTTACATGGCAAGGTTTTGGTAGCAGGGGGCCGTAGGGGTGGGTTCTGTGAGAAGTATCTAGAAGCTGCCCCATGTTAGGAAAAGGCCCCACTACTGACCAGAGACGAGCCAATAAGTGATGTTGTTTGTGCCTCTGTGAGAGCACATTTAAGAAAAGAAAAAAAAACACTGCTCCACACACAGCAGCTGGGAGAGTGAGACGAGTGAGAAACAGCCCTGCAGGCGCCAAGGTCAGTGAAGAAGGAGGGGGAGAGGTGCTCTAGGCGCCACAGCAGAAGTCCCTGTGGCCTGTGGTGAGGACCATGGTGAAGCAAGCTGACCCCCCTGCAGCCCACGGAGTACCACGGTGGAGCAGGCTTCCACGCTGCAGCCCGTGAAGGAAACCACAGTGGAGCAGGTGGACCTGCACGGATGGAGGCTGTGGCCTGTGGAGGACCCTTGCCGGAGCTGCAGCCCATAGAGAGGAGACCATGCAGGAGCAAGTGACCTGGCAGGAGCTGCTGCCTGTGGGGGACGCAGGTTGGAGCAGTTTGCTCCTGATGGATAAACCCCATGGCATGGACCCATATCTGGAGCAGTTCTTGAAGAGCTGCTGCCTATGGGAAGCCCACGCTGGATCAGTTTGGGAAGGATGGCATCCCGTGGGAGGGACCCCACAGCATAGGGGACGAGAGTGACCAAGAAGGAGCAGTGGAGAAGTGCTACAGACTGACCGCAGCCCCATTCCCCTGTTCCCCTGTGCCACTCGGGGGGAGGAGGTGGAAGAGGGTGGATGGGGGGAAGGCATTTTTGGTTTCTTTTCTTTGTTTCTCACTTCTCTAGCTTGTTAGTAATAGACAATAAATCTTACTATCTCCCTTTGCTGAGTCTGTTTTGCCCGTCACGATAATTGTTGAGCAATCTCCCCATCCTTATCTCAACCCTTGAGCCCTTTTCATCATATTTTCTCCTCATTCCTCTTTGAGGAGGGGGCGTGAGAGAGCAGATGAGGTGGAGCTCGGCCGCCCATCTGAGTAAAACCACCACAAATGGAGAATGGGGGTTGCTGTCAGTCCCTAAAGCTTCATCTCCGCCACTCCTTCACAGTCACTCTCTGTCCATGCTCCATGTGGTTTCACTCCCATGGGATGCCATCCTTGCCAAACTGAGCCTGCAGGGGCTGCCCACGGGCAGCAGCTCTTCAAGAACTGCTCCCACATGGCTCCGTACCACGGGGTCCATCCCCCAGGAGCAAACTGCTCCAGCACGGGTCCCCCACGGGCAGCAGCTCCCCCCAGACCCCCTGCTCCTGCGTGGGCTCCTCTCCACGGGCTGCAGCTCCGGCCCGGGGCCTGCTCCTGCGGGGGCTCTCCATGGGCCGCAGCCTCCTCCAGGCCACATCCACCTGCTCCACCGGGGGCTCCTCCACGGGCTGCAGCGTGGAGATCTGCTCTGTGTGGGACCCGTGGGCTGCAGGGGGACAGCCTGCTCCACCAGGGGCCTCTCCACAGGCCGCAGGGGAACTGCTGCTGCGTGCCTGGAGCACCTCCTGCCCTCCTGCTGCACTCACCTTGGTGCCTGCAAAGCTGGTTTTCACTCTTCTCTCCCAGCTGCTGTTGTGCAGCAGTTAGTTAGTTTGTTTGTTTGTTTGTTTTGTTTGTTTGTTTTTTCACCTTTTTTTAATCTGCTCTCTCAGAGGCAGAAACAAGATCGCTTATTGGCTCTGGCTGGTTCACCTCTGGTCCCTTTGGAGCCGGCTGAAACTGGCCCTTATCTAACAGGGGGCAGCTTCTAAAGTCTTCTCATAGAGGCCACCCCTGCAGCCCCCCACTACTGAGGCCTTGCCACATAAACCCAATACACATTATAACACAAAAGTGTAGGAGATGAAGGATAATTTTCTTATTGCCCTAAAAGCCCATCTTCCTTGATATGAGATAAATATATTTTTCTGTAACATTCCTATATGCGTTGTTGGGGCCAGAGCTGTTTTCTTTTGTATCCAATACCAGTTCCTTTTGCTTCTGCAAATATCCCCAATATGAAACTTTCCAATATAAAATAACTTACTATCCACTTGATTAATTTGGAAAAAAAAAAAAAGGTGGAAATATTAAACTTCTCTTGCTAATTCAAAACACTAATCTTGGGAGAAAGTAAAGTGTTTAGAATAAAATTAAAAATATGGGAAAAATTAATGCAAAAAGACAATATTAATGAAAAGATCAGAAATCATTCTGAGATTTAATCATGCTTTAGGTTTTGAGATGAAAGTTTGGAGAGATTTTCTATAAAAAAAAAAAGAAAGTACATATATACTGAATTTCATCTTCTACATTCTTGATATATAAACACTGTATCTTGAAGCTGAGAGGCTTTTAAAATTTTTTTGTTTGTTTGTTTTGTTTTGTTTTTTCATCTCAGCCACTTTGGAAAGACAGAAGCACAAATATGCATTTATATTTGAAAATAATTTTGGACTTCAATCAACATGGACTTTTTTCGTTGCATCACAAAACTAAGCACAGTTGTTTGTGTCCTCTAAGCTATATTTACAGAGCCAAGTACAAGAAATTCATGCAGAGCTATAAATATTAATCTGAATTACACACCAAGGATGTCCGCTAACACAGATTCAACAAACTAATGTGGATTTATTGCTTGTTTTTGTAGTCAACTGTAATAATGTAATTACTTATATTCTAAGTAAGAAGATATGTAATAATTTAAAATAATCCACATACTCTCTCCCTATTTTCCGCTGCCAAGTGGCCATTAATAAATGTTCCCTCTTGGATAAGATGAAAAGGAGTTTTATTGTTGCCTCACAATGTATGTGTTCACTTTTATTTTATTTTGCTCTTTTAAAATAACAATTTCAAACAAAAAGATTAGACATTATCCATTAAGATTCTGACTGTAGAAACACATGTGGATACATAGGAACTCTGCTAGGGTGTTTTCTTTTTATGACATTGACTACATTCCACAGTGTAATCATAGCCTTGTAATTAAAATATGTTTCAAAATGTGGATAGCTGCAGACTATTCTACTACACAGCCATTTAAGTGCAATGTGATTTCCTGGTTCTGTTTAAAAGTATTCTTTGTTTGGCTTGAAGTTCACTGACATTCCAGTTTATCAGAGGTAGAGGATCTGTATTTTTCTTAAATGCTGTGGACACAGGTTACCAAGTCGGTTAATTTTCCCTTGAAATCTACACATGGAAAATGCTTCATGAAATCTTACTATTAGATCCAGATCAAAGACAGAAAACACTTTTATACTTTTATTCTTGTTAAGATCAGTTTAAAGCCTCAAATTCTTAAAGTCCAATAAACATGACAATAGCACAACAACAACAACAACAAACTCAGTAAAGTCATAGGAGAACATCAGGGTGACACCAAATAAAGGCTGTTAGGCAGTGCCTGAATACTTTCTGAAAGAAAAGAATTTCAAAAAAGAAAAACTCTTTTTAATACAAATGGTGAGAATCAAAAGGGATTGGCATTTCTTGTATACTCATAATTATATGCTACTTTGGATTTTCTTTTCTTTCTTTTTTTTTTTTTTCCCCCACAACCCACCTTATGTTTCATGTATCCAAATGTGGGTGCATAAGGAAGCTACCAATGACACCTGACAGCTTCAAAATATCACATGAGAGCTATGGTCTTCAATATCAGATAAAAATCATATGTGAATGAAAAAAAAAAAAGCTAAATGAATGAACTAATTTTTTTAAATCTAAATTACTAACATATATTGTATTCTCCATTGTGTGCCTGATTTTGGGGTACAGTTACCATGACACAAGTGAAAACAACTTATTTATTTATTTATTTAGTTAGTTAGTTTTGTCATGAAAACATTTTTTATCTCTATAGCCTAGTGAGATTTGGAAACAGCTCATGAACCCCCCACTATATATGAAATGGTGTTATATGTACATAAATTTGACATAGAGTGCACTCATTTTTTCAAGCTCATATGTATACCTAATTGAAAAATCAGATCCAATACATATCTTTTCATTTATCATATACATAAAAATGAATAAAACACATCCATGTGTGCTCATTTGGAATTTTTTTTTATTTAAAATTGACTTAATAAAGAACAGAAATTCTCTACATAGTATTTTAGTATTTACATCCCTGACCGGAATGGAGAAAGGTCTAACTTAGGAAAGTAGACAGACTGTTTTCCTCTCTCTCTCTCTCTCTTTTTTTTTTTTTTTTTTTCTTTTCTTTAGGGTATTCTATATCAGGTGAAAACGATCTTCTACATAAATCTTTTTCTCCGGGATATATGGCACTCAGAGGATATAAACTCTCTTAGGTCTCAGCTTCAGCTGGTCTAGATTGGCACAGTCCCAGTGGAGTTAAAGTAACTATGGGAAATTACATCTGTAAAGGATCTGGCTCAACTGTATGAGATAAAAACTAAGAAGTTTACTAAAATATTACACAAGCATGTGTGCAGATATGTATGGGAATTGCAATAAAAATACACCAGATCTTATTAAAACATTACTAAATGCATAATACTGTGTATATATATATATATATATACATACATTTCTCTGACCTTTTCAGGCCTTGACAACCCCCACATGCCCTTGTGAAAATATAGGGTGCAGACATACTGCAGTTCACATACTGCAATGATCAGTGTGAATTAACAATAGAGATTGATAGATGTTATGGAATTTAACTTGCTGTGATTCTTGTGTTAGTATTAGTATTTATTCCGCTTTTATCTTTGATTTTTAAGTGATACAATATTATCCCCTTCTTCCTCTTTTTCTGCTTTCTTATATCTTTAATTTTCTCAGCCAAATTGCCAATTGCTTCATAACTGCCACAACCTATTAATTGACATTAACCTCAGATGCTCCCTGATGTTTGTCATACTAAAAGTATTCAGATCGTAACTGCCCTAAGTTTAATAAGGGATACCAAGGTGGAGAGAGGCAAGTAGAGGCTACATTAATTTTCTTGGACTGATAGACGTAAAAAATCTTTATTTTGTATTGAAGGCTAGCTACATTAGTTTTTGACCTGTTCTGAAAGCAAATACCATGTGAGTTTAGCACCCACTCATTCACTTCTAACAGTTATGTAATAAAGTGATAGAAAATATTAACAGTAGGAAATTGTGTGAACAATGCCTGAGATGAAAGCAAACAATAAAGCAAACCATAGAGAGACAGACAGATGGACAGAAGACAAGCAACATTTTTGTTGAAGAAATAAAAAAATAATAAAAAAAAAAAGACAGAATTACTCTTTTATGCCCAGTCAAAGGAAGCGCTTAAACATGTACAGAAATTCATCCATATTAAGGAGCACACTTGAACTCTTGACTATAACGGAGCCTAAGCTTGGGATTCAATCCAGGACCATCCTGGACAGAAGCCTCAGGTTGTCAGCTGTCTCCACAAAGCACAGCTGTCCCTAGGACAGATTCCTTCTGGACCAAACTCTATCACCAGAACAAAGCTAAGCTGATCTCTGTGATGTCTGTCTCACTGCAGCAGGCAGTGAGACCTGGGATGTATTAGTCCTGAATTCAAGTGGTCTCTGATTATGAAGGACTAAAGTGTCCCTATTACCAGAGGCCGCATGAAACTAGGGAGGAAGAATATCTTTGCATTAGGAACCCAAAGTCTGCTGATTGTGCGAATGGGGATGGTACATTACAAAGAATAAGTGAATGCAAATTGCTAAAGGTTGTCAGTTTTGAAAATTACACACTGCTCAGAAAGGAATCTGGTGAAATTATATGCCTATCCTAAGAAAGGCAAGGTTCAGACGTTTGGCTAAGCTTGACTGATGAACAAACCATGTAATAAAGTGCATGATGCTGTGAATGAAAGAAAAGCAAACATAGAACTTCCTGAAGAAGCCAGAGACAGAAAGGATGGGAATATTCAGGGTGAATCAGCTGAGTTTATGAAGAACAGACCAGAAATTAGAAAAATCTGTTTCATCATTACACAGGTCATTGTTTACAAGGCTGAACTCGTAATCAGATCTTAGATCTCCAAACTTGAAAAGGTGCTAGAAGACAAGAAAGGGGAGATGTAGTGCCTGGAGGGTCCCTGCTGTCTGCAGTGATTTGCATTTGCCAGAGAAGTCCATCCTGCAGACAGTGAAGCTGTTGGAGAGGACAAGAGGCCGCTCTTGTCCGCCAGAAATGGAAGAGAATCAGGTGAGAGGAAAGGGATAGAAAAGAAGAATAATACCTAGTAAATCCCCAAGTATGAGATCAGTTGGGATTTACTCTTTCTAATGTATAGCAGGAAAAGAATGAACAGTTTGCTTTGAAAATGCTGTGTATGTACCCAAAATTATGTTGCCACATTCTCCCAAACTGAAACTGTGAACACCACTCAGTGGTGCTGGCACCACTGATGCTGGCCACGGCTGGCCATGGCTGAGAATCAGGGACTGTAGGCTGGTTAACACTGCAGATGCTGAGGAGCAGGAATTCAGTGCTGTCATGTAAAGTGGGCACTTGAGAAAAAATCGAAGCCCCAGTGAACTATTTCATACTGTGACAATGACTGGGTGACACAGAGGACATGGCCCTGCAAGTAGTTCAAAGGCTGAAGGAAAACAGTTTGAGCAAGAGGTGAAAATAGGGCCTGAGGATCAGTTGGCCCCAGGCTCTGAAAGTGCAAAAACTAAAATATATATGGAAAAGTGGAAGTCCAGGTGTATAGTGTGGTAGAATTAATTTGTTGATAAACAGATCCTGGAAAGAGCATCAGAGTTCAGCTCATCTCACAAGACATTTTCATCATTAGACTGTAAAAGGCAGGCAGCCCTACAAGTTTCTGTTCTTCAGATTATGTAACATTTAAAGTTAAGTGGCTTGCCTCCTCTCATCTTTCCTCCCATGTCCATTCATTTTGTTTCACAAAAAAGTCCCATAGATTGTCTCCCAGATTGTTAGAGCACGATGCCTTTGGTCTTCCCTTTTTATTCTTCCCTATAGAGAGATATATTCTTTTAAAAATACCTACTGCAAGTTTCAAAATGACTTTCAGAATTTCTATGAAGATACTGAATTAATCAGTCAGTTTCCAGTTTCTCATTTATTAATCAGGTCTGAAAAAGACGGTATTGTAATAAACCAGGCAGCAACAGCTGACTATTCTAGCAGTCTCTTATGTCTGTTGTTGCGTAGAACAGAGATGCAACTAATAACAAGACTGACTCCAGGAGAACAGATACCCATCTCTGCTGGGAGGATTGAATCACACCTTCAGTGATTTAAATATATGTACTGGAAAGTCATCAGGACACTTGAGTAAGAAGATTGCTTCTGCTGGGATCACAGATGTTTTTACTGGAACAGCATTTTTAGATTGAGGCCCACTGTAAGAGTTATCCTACAGACTCCCAATCTACAGACTCCTACAGCCTCTTCCCCAGCCTCTACAGGAAAAGGTCCAGGATGCATAGGATGCATTACTGCATTATGCGTTGTTACATCAGGTGTTTTGAAAGGGAAATATATTTCTGTGCAGATGCGTAGGGCAGGTTTTGTTTGTTTGTTTGTTTTCTCTGCTTGTTTACACATGCTGTACACCTAGCTTCTGGCCATTTTTCCCAAGATTTCCATCCTGAACACTGCCTTCTTTGAAATTTGGAACTGCAATTCAGGAACTTGTAAAGAGGTCCTCAAAGGGGACCCAGATTAACATTTTCTCCCTCCTGTACCCTCCCCATCCAGTGGTGTTGGACTAATTTCATGAGACGATGGGGCCAGGGGTGGGCTGCAGCTATCTTATCATCTTTCCCAGCCCTGGTAATTCATCTTCATAGTGTGCACGCAAAAACTGCACACCACCGATGTGGCAGCCCTTTCCATGCTCAGCAATGGGACAAATACCTACACTGGTCATTTGCAGAGAGGTGGGATGGATATCCAATCCAATTTCAGAACACAAGCAAGTCTGCAGCTTTCTCCAGAGGTGTTTTTGTCTAGCACAATCACTGGTGAACAATCCTCATAACTGTCCTAGATGGTACAATGCTACATGTACATCTAAATCACAAAGGCAGAATCAAAAACAGTGTTTTTATTTGCTAGCAAATAAACAAACTACAGGCACATTGCAGCAAGAAATAAGAATATTTTTTAACCATTCTGAAATATTTCATTGACAAATATAAAGGGAGACATATATGGCTCTTGTAACCATGTGCTAATGATGAAGTACAACATCAAGAATTTTAATTTTACTGGAATTACAGTTGTCAAAATAATTGCATTAGTTAATTTAAAATTCTTCATTGGAGAATGGCCCAGCCTGTATCTCTGTTGCTCACAATGTTTATTGTGTAATCACTGCACTTTTTTGATGAGTAATTTCTTTAATGTTATGCTATATATATATATATAGAAAAACTGTGAGTGATCTTTGCTTTTATACTGTACTGTGTTTTGCATATAAAATACTTAATACATATTCTCTCTATCTCTCCAGCTCTTACCTCCAGAAAGGAGACAATAGAGACGCAGTGTTCCCTAGAATCTGTGAATTTTATTTTAGCTTAGTCAAAATGCTAAACT